>NC_140579.1:262507906-263107906 GCF_964204655.1 Triturus cristatus
TTTTGTCATTGTGTTTGAGCACTTCACACGAGTGCTCGTGTTTTAACAACCTCTGTCTCCTCCTGCCCGGGCTTCATTTAGAACTACTCCCGTTTTTTTTCCTTTGTGGTCTTTCTTAAACAACTGGCGATTTTCACTATATCCAACAAAAGTAAAAGAATCATATCTATTTTAACAGTATCAGTCAGTATTTTATATAAAGTTTTTTTTTTTTTAAACACGATATGTGCATGAAGTGGCACTATGCATTTTAATTCGAGCTATGTTTTACAGTGTGGTGGGTCTCAAGTGTCTGAAAACGGAATATCCGACACAATACACAATTACATTCTATTTTAGTTATACAGCACAGGATGGGTCATGACACTTTTTAAATGACTTCCTGCCATGCTGAACAGCAGCTGTGCTACTATTCAGCATTGTTAAGAGGCATGGACAACGCCAACAGCTCTGCCAAGACTTATTGGCTTTACCAATGCTTGTTTAGATGTGTGTATACATGTGCAACAACAAAATGCAGCCATACAAAGCATCCAATGGCTGGAGGAAGCTTGTGCGTTGATCTATACTTTGTGCTGTGGTGGGATGTCGTATAAACTGAGTGACATTTGAAGAGACCAATGGTGAAAGATTGCTGATTAAGAGTCCCTACATATGCATGTATTTTTGTATGATTATTCATTTATGTTTCTTGGGGGACAACATGAGGTTGGCAAAACAGCTAAAGCTCTCTGTAGCCCAGACTTAAAAACGATGATATGGAATTGAGCTGCATTTTCCTGACAAACAGTCAATTGTAAAGCATGTAGCGGTAACACAAGGGCAATGGTTTGCTAAAGTAAAAGCACAAGGACTCAGATACGTCCAGGCCTCCCCGATAGTCTAATGCATATTTGAGGAATGATTACAAAGACCAAGTAAGACAGATGGAAGAGTTTTCAGAAAAGTAACCACTCTCGCTACTGATAACCCAGTTGACTTTCCATGTGTAAGTACTACAAGAAGAGAAGTGAAACTGCTCTAGCAAAAGCCACTGCTCGGAGTTTCATTCTCTGCCGCGGTATCACTCACTGCAGCACAGCATTTGGCAAGGCACCAGAGGTATGAGCAAAAGCAAAGGCAATCCATATTTTAACAGATTAGAAATGTCAGTTCATTGCAAAACAGGCAGCAGTCCACACCACAAATACACTTCTCCTCGTCCCATCTCACTTCCCACCACATACTTAACATATCATTTGTTAATCTGCGTACAAGGGTGTACAGCACATAACCCCTAAATTACAGGATTAATTTCAATGAAAGAGACGCCCTTTTAAGATGTTTATGAGACTGTTTATACATATAGGGTTAAAAGTGCAATACCACGTCTTTATTTGCCAAGAAACAGGAATACAACTTTCTCTGATTTGCTAATCTGTACGCATGTCTAAGGCAATCTTTCAAAACTTTTGGATCAATTTCCATCGTGCGAAGTGCCACTTGAATGCTCTTGATGCTGAGCGTTTAAGACTCAGGGTGAAAAGTGCAAACGGTTTTCGATAAAGCTGGGACTTAGTCTTGGTTTGCTAGCAAAAGGCATGGGTTTCCATATCAAGGCTAGCTGAAAATCGAAATTAAAGATAGTAAAAACAGCAATTTCAGACTTTTCTTTCTGGTTGTGATCAAGTATAAGAGTTTGATTGCAACTGAGAAAGAAAAGGGAGTCCTACTGCGATTAATGAATTCTCCTTAAGGGGGATAACCTAATTGAGGGGAGCGGGTGGTCTATCTTTTTAGCTGGAAAATCTTTTGTTAAGTTTACAATTTTCGCACTTCACAGAGTTTGCAAAGTTTCTAAGTTTAACTTTGCCTTCACCCATGCAGGGATACTTTTCACTCAAAAGAATTGGATTTGTATTTATAAAGGTTGCAAATGCCCAAGTAACAAATGGCCTGGCACTCGCATTGAAGACAAATAGAAGCAGCTAAAGAGCACTAAGGGTAAAGAGATGAATTTTCAGCAGTTAGCAAAATTCGCTTAGGACTTGCAAAGATAGGAGTTTAAATGGGAGAGCATTCCGGACCTTGGCAATGATCACTGTGAAGACATTGACGAGAACTACTAGATTGAACAGTAAGGATCTTTTAGGAGTGTATGCAGAAAGAAGTCAAGACGTAGTTCACAGGAGAAGAACTGTGAATGGCCTGGTTACAAAAGAATAGAGCCTAATATATGTAATGTGTCAGAATAGGAAGCTTGTTCAAGGCCAAGAATGAGAACTGACGCCAAAACTTAAATAAAATGCAGTGTCTTCAATAAGTATTGATGCAGACTCATAAAGAGATAGCTTTAGTAGTCTAGCCTGCATATAATGGAAATCTGAACGAAGTTTTTTTCAGGTTGTGCAAGAGAGAAATGTAACATTTTCCAAAGAACTTTCATCATCAGGAAGAAGGTAAACCATGTTTATTGATATGGGTTTCAAAACAAAGTTGCTTTTCAAAGATGACACCCAAGTCATAAGCTGACCGAAAGAAGGAAAAGAACAATGCCAAGTAGATCTGGCCACCACTTATGTGACCAGATTGAGGGATTTCCAAAAACGATCACCTTTATCTTGCCAGAAATGAGCTTGAGGGAATTGGAGCCCATCCACTGGGCCACTGAGCAAAGATAGTTTTTAAATTGTTTACATTTTTTTATAAGATTTTCATCAAGTCAGTGAAGGATTTGTGTATCGTCCGCATAACATCAGGACTTGAGGTCAAAGGACTCGATGAGCTGAATAAGAGGGGTAACTCAGATATTAAACAGAGTAAGGCTCAAAGTGAAGCCCTATACAATTATTAAGCAACAGAGTCGATGTAAAAAGATAGGTTAGGACACCATGTCAAAGGAAGCAGTGTGCGCTTGTAAAATCAGGCCTACTGCACTGTAGAGCATATGTAATTGCATGCCGAGACAAGGTGTTTGTACTTAACTTGGGTCAAGACCCTGATTTAAAAGGGTTCAACAGGTTATATTCCTGAATGTGGTTAGAGTTGGCTGTTGACCAAGCATTTCAGTGTTTTTGTTGACAATGAGTAGGAGCGAAATGAGGAGGTAGATTGTCAAGACTGTAGGGTCAGTGTTGGTCTTCCTCAAAAAAGGGACTGTTAGTCCTTTTTGCCATGATTGGAGTACTATACCTGAACTGAGAACTGAATTACAGAATACCATGAGGAAGGGAGTTAGAGAAGATGCTACAGTCTTAGCAGCTCCAGCAGGGCATGGGTCAAATGAAGAGGCACTACTAGTGGCATGAAGGCTGGAGACAATTGCTTCCTTGATGCACCAGCATGAAAAAGGCTAATAAAGGAAGCAAACAGTTGATGGTGTCTGAGATATGCTCAAAATGCGTTTAAAATCCGAGGAGGGCATTTATGGAGAACGGGCTAAGAAGCTTAATGATTTTCTCATAGAAAAAACGTCTGAAAGCAAGAAGCACAATATTTGAGAAGGAATTACTTCAGAGAAGGTAGAGGCAGACTGGGCTAGGTTGTTATATAGAGCAAATAATTCTCTGGTAGAGGGTAAGCACTCTTGGTAACGGGAAGCTTTCAGATTTTTTGTGAATATTTAACTAAATATAGCTTTTTGTAAGAACCTAGCCAACAGGGAAAATTAATGCAGAATATTTTTTTATAATTTACCTACTGAAACATTAACTGTTGCAAATGTGACAATTGCTAAAAAAAAATGTGGCAAAGCATAAAGCTTTGCAAAATTGCCACAGAACTTCACAAAGCATGCAATAAGATCACCAGAACTGTATGTCCCTAAAATGCATTCATAGCAATAGTTTTTTTTTATTGAGAAGAAACGTTATTGTTCGATTAATTAAAATCTTTACAATAGAAAAACACTCTAAAAATGTTATAAAAAGAGATTCGGTAATACAAAACTTAAAATATTTGAGGTCCTGTGGAAATATACCTTTTTAGGGGTACACTGGTGCAGGGTCACCCTTTTGTCCATGGGTTCAAAAACCAACAAAGTAGAGATCAGCACTGGAGTTGGGAATAAATAACAAGTTTATTAATCACTCATGAGTGGGACCACGTCCACACAGCACTCTCAAGTGCTGCCTGAGGTAGTACATTGAAGTCACAGAACACAGGCCTTATAGACAGCTTTTTCTGCACTGGTAAGCATGTGGATACAAATAGAAGGTACAGGCCTACACAGGAATAGTTACCGACAAACATGGGCAGATGGGAGATCACTTAGTCAGCAGAGGGGGAGCAGGAGTGCTTATGGCAGCAGTAAATGATTGACAGTTGAGTCTGAGACCTGGTGTTCTGGCAGCTACAAAATCTTAGCATGCACATTGCTTTTAGCTGAGTCAGGAAGTCAACTAAAATAGACAGCACAGGCAGGGAAAAAGACAAGCAGCAGAGGATGGGAGAATTACAAAACCAACAAAATGGATGCCACAACCATGATGGCTTCAGCTTATGCGAACAGAAATGATTTCAGATTTCCACAGTCCCAGATTTGAGTTTTCATGATTTTCCTAACGGCATGTGGTTGCTGTAAAAAAATATGTGCCAAGGGGCGCAGAATAACTGTTACTAAAAAGGAGCTATTCCGTTAAAATACAGTAAAGAGACAGACAAGGCACAAGTCCAGTGAAGTCCAACTGTTCAATCCACTCACTTTAAGGCTCTATCTAAAAGGATGGTGGTCTCTGCATAGAGAAGGATAGTGACTCTGGTGTCTCAGCGAAACTCAGGGCCATAAAGTGAAGTAAGCAGCCAGTAAACCACACAGGGCTGCTAACAAGTTGAGCCAGAGAAGAAGTGGCGATTGACTGCATTTTTGAGTGGAAAGCGACCCAGTGCAATAAGATGGAGATTTGGTTACTGGCACTCCCACCGCATTAAACCTTTTGCCACATTTGTGACAAAGTTAGTGACCTGGATATTGAGCATCGGGTTCTCTGGGTTCATGGATGCTAAGATGGCTTGGCGGCAGGAGCGAACACCAAGTGTATTCCATTCGCCCCCGTAGCAACATCCTTCAATTGTTGGGTAAGGCAGGGCAAACACACGCCACATGCTCAATCAACTCAGAGGTACACCCACACCCCCTGCACACTATATTGTCCTTTGAGCGCTACCATTCTGGTAGATGGTGCAAGAATGGCCATTCACCCATCCTGAGTGCCAAAAATCTTTTTTTCATGCTACTGCATAGGTGCATGATAGATATGGCACAGCGATACCTGGCTTAAACCTCGATGAAATCGTACAGACATGTTTGCATTTTGCTAGTTGAGCCCTATCAGAGTGAAAATACCAGGACCGGACTATTTTTTTGATGTACGATTTGAGGGCCTGCTGGGATGGGTTGATTCCCCAGATTTCAATCATGTCCAGCATTTGCAATGAGTGTTCTAGATAGCTGCGTTTTTGTCCCACTTCGCTTGAAGAGTGCAGATTATTGCACAGCTTGATAAAAGCGCCAGCCCCAACCCCTCGATGGTCTAGAAGGCCGAACGCAAATCTTATCTGAGCTGGGGATGAGGATTTCGAGAGACTCTATACTTGCTTGAAGATTCTTGGTATTATCTTTTCACCATACGGGAGTCTTTCACCAGCATAATCTCCTGGCCATACAATAGATAATTAGAGGTTTTGGCCTTCATGACATTCAGAAGAGGGGTCAGGCTTGGGGGTCAGTTTTTATTATGCCGGCCATACCCATCCAAATGATGCCGAACAGCAAACAAACACTATCCACTAAAATAGTACTACTGAGTGTCTTTGGTGAGGACTTCATTATGTTATTATATTATTACTCGCCTTCAATAAGGACTTGGGCAACGTTTGCCCTTCAGATCAGTATATAGGCATGCCCGGTAGAAAAGCTGCTGTTCTTCTTTGAACAAAGTTACAAGGTTTGTAGGGGGTGGCCAATAGCCTCTGGAGCAACTATTGTAAATTACAGCCATAAATGAGGTTAGTGCATCAATTATCTAAGGGCGTAGTCCTAAAGCCTGTACAGCTTTCACTCGGTCTCTTGTACTGTAATCACGTTACAAATACTGTTCTGAAGTAAATCAATAATAATGTGCTGAAACAAATCTAAATGTAATCTTGCACCTGGGAGTGAGATTCTGTTCAGAGAAGGGTGTGTGCTGGGGATATGGGCAAATTGTACACGCTAACTAATGAAATAAACATGAAAACTCCTGAGAGGAAGCACTCTAAGTAACTATACCCATTAGTCCATCAAAGACACACAGAAGAAATTCCAGTCTCGAAGTAGTATTCCTAGGATCATGAAAAGATGTCACATCCGACATAGAAGAAGTCTTGTTATTGTATGGTATTATCTCCTTCCCCTCCTCTATGACTTTGACTAATGTGTATGGTAACTGACAGTGCTCTCTCCTAGGGGTTTTCATAGTCAGAAATTTAAAATTTAGGTTGGTTGGTGGCTGAAACCCAAGGGTGTTGAGAACCAAAATACAGAATGCCATGACTCTGGTAGGTGCGTTGTGGTTTTGCCAAAGCTGCAGAATCGTTTACGTATAGTCAAATAAACGCATACATCCTAGCGGATTTACTCTGCTCTTTGCATAGGAATGTAAATAGCTGGCTTTATTGGCACATGTAATATGCAGCAAGTAATACACAAATGAGTCATTTACAGAGTACTCCTCTAATGGAAATACTGTAAATTTGTGTGTCGTGACAAGATAAGACTAAATATTGTTTTACTGTCCTATCACTATGGCATCACATGCATGAGCAAAACTCCCAGAATTCAACAATTATAGTAACTCCTGCAATAGATAGAACACTAATAAGCAAATGATGACAGTGCTGCTCCAAAAGTACGTTAGGGATAGCATTTCTATCACATTTACTGTTCTCTAGTGAGCTTCACTGTTAGAGCCAGTCGCCCCGGACATGGACCTATTTCTCATCGTGCCAAGAGAGTCATACTAGACCTCTGTAATGAAGCCAAAACATGTCTGTTGCTGCTTCCTGAAGAGGGATTTCGGAGTCCAGTTCTGTTTTTGACGGGTTCGAACTTATGTACTTGAAGGGGAGTCTCTTGCGCAATGGCATAATCTCCTCTCAGAATACACTCACACACAAAAATTTCACTCCTTTTGATGTAGCGCCTAAAGGTTTGAAAATTGTAGGGGTGCATTATATTCACTGTTAGTCGGCACCCGCACAAAATCCTTGCATATTTAGATGTATCATGTACAATGTATTAAGCAAATGTATCAGTTATATCGTAATATAGAAGTGTTAGAGATGTGAAACCATATTGTGAATGTATTCAGTAAAATGCATAATGATTAGTTTCCGTTCAATGCAATGTATTAGGCTAAACATGTAACCTGATTGAAGTAACTCATGTATGTCGTTTATCCACGTATATGAAAGTAAAAGTACTAATGTTAGAATGTAATTTAATGGTGTGTTTAACCTAGTAGAGGCCCGAATTCACATATATCGTTGAGAAGAAAGGCCTGGAATTTCTTATGTTAGCTGAATGCGGTAGGCCGCAAGTGATTTATTCTAGTAGAGGTTTTAGGCTGCCGTAAATTGTAAAGTTGAAAGATGCAAAGTATTTTTCCATCCCATGATCTCGCCGCAGGTGCAAGGACAGTTGGTTCGTTAGTAGAAAAGGTCTTTGTCTAAGGGTTGAATTATGGAGAAAGCCAGACATGGGAGTGCATTGGTATGTGCCAATCGCAACTCCTAGCGCGGACGGTGTCTGGGACTCAAGGCCAAGCTGATGGACGATGGAGGATGGACAGCAGGATGGAAAAGCACGGAAAGAAGACCTGGTCGAGGAGGTGTGCCAGAGGGCGTGTTCTATGATTTGGGGTTTCACGAAAAGTACCCCCTCCACAAAGTCCTCCACGGTTCGCAGCAGATCCAGGATGAACCTATTTTGCCCCACATTGGGGGCATATATCACAAGGAACGAGCAAGTCTTACCGAGTAGCACCCCCTTGACAATAAGCCACCTACCCTCCCTGTCGCCCCGGACCCCCAGAGGCTGAAAGTGAAGCGTTGAGCGGAACAATAGGGCCACGCCCCTATGCTTTGAAGCCGCCGAGGACCTATAAATAATGGGGAATTGCTTATGTTTCAATCGGGACTCATCCTTCCGGGACAGGTGGGTCTCCTGAAGGCCAACCACATGAAGGTGGTGATCCAGGATGTACTTCCAGACCTTTTGGCGTTTCTGGGGAGAGTTCAGCCCCTTCACATTCCAAGTTCCATGGGTAACAGGCATTATGCACACATCACGTCCCTCAGCTCCTCCAGGCCCACCCCATACAAAATACATCCCCTTCGCCCGATCCTTACCGCATCCACAAATGCCGCCTCCAACGCAGGCCAGTAGCGCACCCCAGGACTGTAACCCCCGGACCATCCAACACAGGGATCTCAGACCATGCCCCCAGCCGTCTCACAGCCTAGTCGTCTCGCCACACAACAGCAGCCCCTCATCTCACCACATCGTCCAGAACTGAAGCCCCCTCCGAGCAGATCACAAATCCCACCCCGCGCCGCTAGACATCCCACATCCACCCTCCCCAGCCCCCCCCCTCAGTCCCCCTGCAAGTCGCGCCTCACACACAACACCCCCAGGCAACATCTGGCTACCACCACTGACCCCTCCCGACCCCGCCCCCACCCCACCCCCTCACATCCCCCTTCCCTCTCCCAAGACCACCCCAACAAGGACCCAAAGAAAGACAAAATGCAAAAGATAAGAGAACAAACAACCCCCAAAGAGAGAGAAACAATAGAGCAAATAGTTCCACAGAGAGGGCTGGTGTTGAGTCCCTAAGAGAGCGGGGTCCCAGGGAACAGTCAGTGTCACATTCGCTCTCCGGCCCGGGGCGTCTTCCCCAAAAGTACATAATTACCCACGGTACCTGAATGAAGGGGGGGTCCCTCCGACGCCCAACAGCCTTCCCTCTACGTTCAAGCCGCAGACGAGCTGTCCTGTGGGGGCGCCACCGTCACACTCAACACGGAGGCCACTGCACCATTTCGTTCTTGCTGGCTGGCCGCGGGATCCGGCCTATTCTGCTCCTCGGGGCGCCCCACTCTTTGCCATGAAGAAGAGGGCCGCCGTCGCCGCGATGGCGAGCGTCCATCCCTCGGAGAGGGCAGCATCGTCCAACCCCAGGAGGTCCTTAGCCGCCTGCAGGGATCGAAGTTGGACCAGTCTATTCTGCCACCTGAAGATGAGGCGAAAGGGATGGCCCCAGGAGTACGTCACGTTATGGTCACGCAGGAAGGTCGTCACTGGCTTAAAGGCGCGTCTCTTCTGTAGCGTTGAAGCCGCCAGATCTTGGAAAAGTTGGGGGTGGTGACCTCGGAATAGCAAAGTTGGAATACCCCTCGCCTTCCGAAGGATACGTTCCTTGAGCTGAAAATCATGTACGCAGACCAGTATGTCCGGAGGAGGAGCCTCAGCACCTCTCGGCAGTCCCACTCTATGGACCCTGTCCATCCTGACTTCCTGTAGATCATATTCGCCAAGGATCTGCAGGAAGAGGGCTTCCACATAGCCGCTCAGGTCTCCCACCTTTCCATCCCAGGGCACCGCGCGAATGCGGACGTTGTTCCGGCGAGACCGGTTTTCTAGGTCCTCTGCATGGGCCTGGAGATCTAGGTTTTGCTCCGTCAGTCGAAGCACATCCTGTTGGAGCTGGTGCACATCGCCCGCTAGACCCAGATCATGTTCCTCCAGCGTCGCCACTCGCTCGCCGATGCCATCTACCTCTCTCCTCACCTCTCTGAGATCCGAGGCAAGCTGGGTGCGGAGCTCCCCGATGTCCTCTTTGATGGCAGAGAAGAGTTCCAACATAAAGGCTTTGGTGGCTGGCGCCTCGTCGTTCCTCTGCCGGGGGGAAGCACTGGTACCCGGGGGCGTCGTCGGCCGTGGACCCCTCGGCGGCCCCTCCCTGCCCGGCTTTTCCTTGCGGGGCTTGTTAGACATCGTGCTGGGAACCACTTGCAGGGCTCCCTCACCCCCTGCGATGGTCACCGGACCGCCCTGTCTCTTTGCTACGGGGCTCGGGACCAGGCCAGGCCGACTGCTCCAAGGATGTCTCTCCCGTCTCTAGCAGCCAGGACGTGAACAGGGAGCACAGGGGCAGAGTGGCACCACCTCAATCCTCCAGCCAGGGCAGTCCCTGCCTCCCGTTATGCGGCGCACCAGAGTCCGTGGCGCAAGCGACCCCAGTCCCCAATCCGGCCGACCAGCCAGCACCTGGAGTCGCGACGAAAGCCGGGAGCGATTGTCCCCCCGTCTGCGCTCCGGCCCACAGCTGCTCAGTCACCAGGCCGCTTCGTCGTGGCAGTCAGCAGCGCCAGGAGTGCACTCGCTCAACCCCATGGGCCTCCCACTCCAGATAGAGTCCAACGGTGGGGGGGGCTCTTCGGGGGAGCCAGCGACCATCCGGGAGGCATTTCAGTACACACCCCAGCGGGGGCTGCCCAGGCAAGCGCCCAACTCTGGGGAGCACACCTCACTCCCTCGGGTCCCCAGCGCAGTATGCAGGAGCTCGGAGATCCCTAAACAGTTCACCAGCACCCCAGGGCAGGCGGCACCCTGCCGTGACAGCTCACCTCAAGCCCGGGTAGTCCAAGGACCCGCGCTGCACCTCTGGTCCCGGCCTCCGGCCCGCTCGACGCCCTCCGCCACCCCTCGCGGGCGTGGCCTCTGCTCAGGTCGCGGTCCGGACTAGGCCCAAGTCTCCAGGCCTCTCGCGGCTCGGTAGGCTGTCCGCCTTCCGCCCCAGGACTCCTCTCACGGTTCCCGCTCCGCAACGGGTCCAGCAGGGCTCACTCCACTCGCGGGGGAGCCGGGTCTCGCTCCACAGACGACGCTCCCCGCTCCGCAGGCAGCGGTTCCGAGTTCGCGGCAAGGCAGACGGCACCGCCCCCAGCTGCGTCCCCACGCAAGGCTCCCGGCTTCAGCCGCCCGGCCACGTCGCAGGCCTCAGATCTGCCGGTGGCCACCCCTCCGTCTTCGGGTCCGCAAACAACTCCGGACCCCCTCCAGTGCCGTCCGGAGGGAAAGCGCTACTTCTGGGTCAGCCGGCAGGGTCGAGGGAAGGCGCCATACAAGGCTAAGCGATCACGGTGGCGGAGGGACAGAAAGCACGTCCTACTCCGTCGCCATCTTAGACACGCCCCCCGAGCTGACGTGTTTTGTTCAATCTGTGAGCTTCAGCCCGCCCATAGGCTTAGCTTTTGCTCGCTCCACCGTCAGTCACATTTCCTTTGTCCTCATTTGTCCAAGGCATGAATGCGTCATGCTTTCTCTTCTGGACCCAGTACTTGTGTCCATTCACTGCTCCTGTTTAAGGAGCTACTTTTGTCATTGTGTTTGAGCACTTCACACGAGTGCTCGTGTTTTAACAACCTCTGTCTCCTCCTGCCCGGGCTTCATTTAGAACTACTCCCGTTTTTTTTCCTTTGTGGTCTTTCTTAAACAACTGGCGATTTTCACTATATCCAACAAAAGTAAAAGAATCATATCTATTTTAACAGTATCAGTCAGTATTTTATATAAAGTTTTTTTTTTTTTAAACACGATATGTGCATGAAGTGGCACTATGCATTTTAATTCGAGCTATGTTTTACAGTGTGGTGGGTCTCAAGTGTCTGAAAACGGAATATCCGACACAATACACAATTACATTCTATTTTAGTTATACAGCACAGGATGGGTCATGACACTTTTTAAATGACTTCCTGCCATGCTGAACAGCAGCTGTGCTACTATTCAGCATTGTTAAGAGGCATGGACAACGCCAACAGCTCTGCCAAGACTTATTGGCTTTACCAATGCTTGTTTAGATGTGTGTATACATGTGCAACAACAAAATGCAGCCATACAAAGCATCCAATGGCTGGAGGAAGCTTGTGCGTTGATCTATACTTTGTGCTGTGGTGGGATGTCGTATAAACTGAGTGACATTTGAAGAGACCAATGGTGAAAGATTGCTGATTAAGAGTCCCTACATATGCATGTATTTTTGTATGATTATTCATTTATGTTTCTTGGGGGACAACATGAGGTTGGCAAAACAGCTAAAGCTCTCTGTAGCCCAGACTTAAAAACGATGATATGGAATTGAGCTGCATTTTCCTGACAAACAGTCAATTGTAAAGCATGTAGCGGTAACACAAGGGCAATGGTTTGCTAAAGTAAAAGCACAAGGACTCAGATACGTCCAGGCCTCCCCGATAGTCTAATGCATATTTGAGGAATGATTACAAAGACCAAGTAAGACAGATGGAAGAGTTTTCAGAAAAGTAACCACTCTCGCTACTGATAACCCAGTTGACTTTCCATGTGTAAGTACTACAAGAAGAGAAGTGAAACTGCTCTAGCAAAAGCCACTGCTCGGAGTTTCATTCTCTGCCGCGGTATCACTCACTGCAGCACAGCATTTGGCAAGGCACCAGAGGTATGAGCAAAAGCAAAGGCAATCCATATTTTAACAGATTAGAAATGTCAGTTCATTGCAAAACAGGCAGCAGTCCACACCACAAATACACTTCTCCTCGTCCCATCTCACTTCCCACCACATACTTAACATATCATTTGTTAATCTGCGTACAAGGGTGTACAGCACATAACCCCTAAATTACAGGATTAATTTCAATGAAAGAGACGCCCTTTTAAGATGTTTATGAGACTGTTTATACATATAGGGTTAAAAGTGCAATACCACGTCTTTATTTGCCAAGAAACAGGAATACAACTTTCTCTGATTTGCTAATCTGTACGCATGTCTAAGGCAATCTTTCAAAACTTTTGGATCAATTTCCATCGTGCGAAGTGCCACTTGAATGCTCTTGATGCTGAGCGTTTAAGACTCAGGGTGAAAAGTGCAAACGGTTTTCGATAAAGCTGGGACTTAGTCTTGGTTTGCTAGCAAAAGGCATGGGTTTCCATATCAAGGCTAGCTGAAAATCGAAATTAAAGATAGTAAAAACAGCAATTTCAGACTTTTCTTTCTGGTTGTGATCAAGTATAAGAGTTTGATTGCAACTGAGAAAGAAAAGGGAGTCCTACTGCGATTAATGAATTCTCCTTAAGGGGGATAACCTAATTGAGGGGAGCGGGTGGTCTATCTTTTTAGCTGGAAAATCTTTTGTTAAGTTTACAATTTTCGCACTTCACAGAGTTTGCAAAGTTTCTAAGTTTAACTTTGCCTTCACCCATGCAGGGATACTTTTCACTCAAAAGAATTGGATTTGTATTTATAAAGGTTGCAAATGCCCAAGTAACAAATGGCCTGGCACTCGCATTGAAGACAAATAGAAGCAGCTAAAGAGCACTAAGGGTAAAGAGATGAATTTTCAGCAGTTAGCAAAATTCGCTTAGGACTTGCAAAGATAGGAGTTTAAATGGGAGAGCATTCCGGACCTTGGCAATGATCACTGTGAAGACATTGACGAGAACTACTAGATTGAACAGTAAGGATCTTTTAGGAGTGTATGCAGAAAGAAGTCAAGACGTAGTTCACAGGAGAAGAACTGTGAATGGCCTGGTTACAAAAGAATAGAGCCTAATATATGTAATGTGTCAGAATAGGAAGCTTGTTCAAGGCCAAGAATGAGAACTGACGCCAAAACTTAAATAAAATGCAGTGTCTTCAATAAGTATTGATGCAGACTCATAAAGAGATAGCTTTAGTAGTCTAGCCTGCATATAATGGAAATCTGAACGAAGTTTTTTTCAGGTTGTGCAAGAGAGAAATGTAACATTTTCCAAAGAACTTTCATCATCAGGAAGAAGGTAAACCATGTTTATTGATATGGGTTTCAAAACAAAGTTGCTTTTCAAAGATGACACCCAAGTCATAAGCTGACCGAAAGAAGGAAAAGAACAATGCCAAGTAGATCTGGCCACCACTTATGTGACCAGATTGAGGGATTTCCAAAAACGATCACCTTTATCTTGCCAGAAATGAGCTTGAGGGAATTGGAGCCCATCCACTGGGCCACTGAGCAAAGACAGTTTTTAAATTGTTTACATTTTTTTATAAGATTTTCATCAAGTCAGTGAAGGATTTGTGTATCGTCCGCATAACATCAGGACTTGAGGTCAAAGGACTCGATGAGCTGAATAAGAGGGGTAACTCAGATATTAAACAGAGTAAGGCTCAAAGTGAAGCCCTATACAATTATTAAGCAACAGAGTCGATGTAAAAAGATAGGTTAGGACACCATGTCAAAGGAAGCAGTGTGCGCTTGTAAAATCAGGCCTACTGCACTGTAGAGCATATGTAATTGCATGCCGAGACAAGGTGTTTGTACTTAACTTGGGTCAAGACCCTGATTTAAAAGGGTTCAACAGGTTATATTCCTGAATGTGGTTAGAGTTGGCTGTTGACCAAGCATTTCAGTGTTTTTGTTGACAATGAGTAGGAGCGAAATGAGGAGGTAGATTGTCAAGACTGTAGGGTCAGTGTTGGTCTTCCTCAAAAAAGGGACTGTTAGTCCTTTTTGCCATGATTGGAGTACTATACCTGAACTGAGAACTGAATTACAGAATACCATGAGGAAGGGAGTTAGAGAAGATGCTACAGTCTTAGCAGCTCCAGCAGGGCATGGGTCAAATGAAGAGGCACTACTAGTGGCATGAAGGCTGGAGACAATTGCTTCCTTGATGCACCAGCATGAAAAAGGCTAATAAAGGAAGCAAACAGTTGATGGTGTCTGAGATATGCTCAAAATGCGTTTAAAATCCGAGGAGGGCATTTATGGAGAACGGGCTAAGAAGCTTAATGATTTTCTCATAGAAAAAACGTCTGAAAGCAAGAAGCACAATATTTGAGAAGGAATTACTTCAGAGAAGGTAGAGGCAGACTGGGCTAGGTTGTTATATAGAGCAAATAATTCTCTGGTAGAGGGTAAGCACTCTTGGTAACGGGAAGCTTTCAGATTTTTTGTGAATATTTAACTAAATATAGCTTTTTGTAAGAACCTAGCCAACAGGGAAAATTAATGCAGAATATTTTTTTATAATTTACCTACTGAAACATTAACTGTTGCAAATGTGACAATTGCTAAAAAAAAATGTGGCAAAGCATAAAGCTTTGCAAAATTGCCACAGAACTTCACAAAGCATGCAATAAGATCACCAGAACTGTATGTCCCTAAAATGCATTCATAGCAATAGTTTTTTTTTATTGAGAAGAAACGTTATTGTTCGATTAATTAAAATCTTTACAATAGAAAAACACTCTAAAAATGGTATAAAAAGAGATTCGGTAATACAAAACTTAAAATATTTGAGGTCCTGTGGAAATATACCTTTTTAGGGGTACACTGGTGCAGGGTCACCCTTTTGTCCATGGGTTCAAAAACCAACAAAGTAGAGATCAGCACTGGAGTTGGGAATAAATAACAAGTTTATTAATCACTCATGAGTGGGACCACGTCCACACAGCACTCTCAAGTGCTGCCTGAGGTAGTACATTGAAGTCACAGAACACAGGCCTTATAGACAGCTTTTTCTGCACTGGTAAGCATGTGGATACAAATAGAAGGTACAGGCCTACACAGGAATAGTTACCGACAAACATGGGCAGATGGGAGATCACTTAGTCAGCAGAGGGGGAGCAGGAGTGCTTATGGCAGCAGTAAATGATTGACAGTTGAGTCTGAGACCTGGTGTTCTGGCAGCTACAAAATCTTAGCATGCACATTGCTTTTAGCTGAGTCAGGAAGTCAACTAAAATAGACAGCACAGGCAGGGAAAAAGACAAGCAGCAGAGGATGGGAGAATTACAAAACCAACAAAATGGATGCCACAACCATGATGGCTTCAGCTTATGCGAACAGAAATGATTTCAGATTTCCACAGTCCCAGATTTGAGTTTTCATGATTTTCCTAACGGCATGTGGTTGCTGTAAAAAAATATGTGCCAAGGGGCGCAGAATAACTGTTACTAAAAAGGAGCTATTCCGTTAAAATACAGTAAAGAGACAGACAAGGCACAAGTCCAGTGAAGTCCAACTGTTCAATCCACTCACTTTAAGGCTCTATCTAAAAGGATGGTGGTCTCTGCATAGAGAAGGATAGTGACTCTGGTGTCTCAGCGAAACTCAGGGCCATAAAGTGAAGTAAGCAGCCAGTAAACCACACAGGGCTGCTAACAAGTTGAGCCAGAGAAGAAGTGGCGATTGACTGCATTTTTGAGTGGAAAGCGACCCAGTGCAATAAGATGGAGATTTGGTTACTGGCACTCCCACCGCATTAAACCTTTTGCCACATTTGTGACAAAGTTAGTGACCTGGATATTGAGCATCGGGTTCTCTGGGTTCATGGATGCTAAGATGGCTTGGCGGCAGGAGCGAACACCAAGTGTATTCCATTCGCCCCCGTAGCAACATCCTTCAATTGTTGGGTAAGGCAGGGCAAACACACGCCACATGCTCAATCAACTCAGAGGTACACCCACACCCCCTGCACACTATATTGTCCTTTGAGCGCTACCATTCTGGTAGATGGTGCAAGAATGGCCATTCACCCATCCTGAGTGCCAAAAATCTTTTTTTCATGCTACTGCATAGGTGCATGATAGATATGGCACAGCGATACCTGGCTTAAACCTCGATGAAATCGTACAGACATGTTTGCATTTTGCTAGTTGAGCCCTATCAGAGTGAAAATACCAGGACCGGACTATTTTTTTGATGTACGATTTGAGGGCCTGCTGGGATGGGTTGATTCCCCAGATTTCAATCATGTCCAGCATTTGCAATGAGTGTTCTAGATAGCTGCGTTTTTGTCCCACTTCGCTTGAAGAGTGCAGATTATTGCACAGCTTGATAAAAGCGCCAGCCCCAACCCCTCGATGGTCTAGAAGGCCGAACGCAAATCTTATCTGAGCTGGGGATGAGGATTTCGAGAGACTCTATACTTGCTTGAAGATTCTTGGTATTATCTTTTCACCATACGGGAGTCTTTCACCAGCATAATCTCCTGGCCATACAATAGATAATTAGAGGTTTTGGCCTTCATGACATTCAGAAGAGGGGTCAGGCTTGGGGGTCAGTTTTTATTATGCCGGCCATACCCATCCAAATGATGCCGAACAGCAAACAAACACTATCCACTAAAATAGTACTACTGAGTGTCTTTGGTGAGGACTTCATTATGTTATTATATTATTACTCGCCTTCAATAAGGACTTGGGCAACGTTTGCCCTTCAGATCAGTATATAGGCATGCCCGGTAGAAAAGCTGCTGTTCTTCTTTGAACAAAGTTACAAGGTTTGTAGGGGGTGGCCAATAGCCTCTGGAGCAACTATTGTAAATTACAGCCATAAATGAGGTTAGTGCATCAATTATCTAAGGGCGTAGTCCTAAAGCCTGTACAGCTTTCACTCGGTCTCTTGTACTGTAATCACGTTACAAATACTGTTCTGAAGTAAATCAATAATAATGTGCTGAAACAAATCTAAATGTAATCTTGCACCTGGGAGTGAGATTCTGTTCAGAGAAGGGTGTGTGCTGGGGATATGGGCAAATTGTACACGCTAACTAATGAAATAAACATGAAAACTCCTGAGAGGAAGCACTCTAAGTAACTATACCCATTAGTCCATCAAAGACACACAGAAGAAATTCCAGTCTCGAAGTAGTATTCCTAGGATCATGAAAAGATGTCACATCCGACATAGAAGAAGTCTTGTTATTGTATGGTATTATCTCCTTCCCCTCCTCTATGACTTTGACTAATGTGTATGGTAACTGACAGTGCTCTCTCCTAGGGGTTTTCATAGTCAGAAATTTAAAATTTAGGTTGGTTGGTGGCTGAAACCCAAGGGTGTTGAGAACCAAAATACAGAATGCCATGACTCTGGTAGGTGCGTTGTGGTTTTGCCAAAGCTGCAGAATCGTTTACGTATAGTCAAATAAACGCATACATCCTAGCGGATTTACTCTGCTCTTTGCATAGGAATGTAAATAGCTGGCTTTATTGGCACATGTAATATGCAGCAAGTAATACACAAATGAGTCATTTACAGAGTACTCCTCTAATGGAAATACTGTAAATTTGTGTGTCGTGACAAGATAAGACTAAATATTGTTTTACTGTCCTATCACTATGGCATCACATGCATGAGCAAAACTCCCAGAATTCAACAATTATAGTAACTCCTGCAATAGATAGAACACTAATAAGCAAATGATGACAGTGCTGCTCCAAAAGTACGTTAGGGATAGCATTTCTATCACATTTACTGTTCTCTAGTGAGCTTCACTGTTAGAGCCAGTCGCCCCGGACATGGACCTATTTCTCATCGTGCCAAGAGAGTCATACTAGACCTCTGTAATGAAGCCAAAACATGTCTGTTGCTGCTTCCTGAAGAGGGATTTCGGAGTCCAGTTCTGTTTTTGACGGGTTCGAACTTATGTACTTGAAGGGGAGTCTCTTGCGCAATGGCATAATCTCCTCTCAGAATACACTCACACACAAAAATTTCACTCCTTTTGATGTAGCGCCTAAAGGTTTGAAAATTGTAGGGGTGCATTATATTCACTGTTAGTCGGCACCCGCACAAAATCCTTGCATATTTAGATGTATCATGTACAATGTATTAAGCAAATGTATCAGTTATATCGTAATATAGAAGTGTTAGAGATGTGAAACCATATTGTGAATGTATTCAGTAAAATGCATAATGATTAGTTTCCGTTCAATGCAATGTATTAGGCTAAACATGTAACCTGATTGAAGTAACTCATGTATGTCGTTTATCCACGTATATGAAAGTAAAAGTACTAATGTTAGAATGTAATTTAATGGTGTGTTTAACCTAGTAGAGGCCCGAATTCACATATATCGTTGAGAAGAAAGGCCTGGAATTTCTTATGTTAGCTGAATGCGGTAGGCCGCAAGTGATTTATTCTAGTAGAGGTTTTAGGCTGCCGTAAATTGTAAAGTTGAAAGATGCAAAGTATTTTTCCATCCCATGATCTCGGCGCAGGTGCAAGGACAGTTGGTTCGTTAGTAGAAAAGGTCTTTGTCTAAGGGTTGAATTATGGAGAAAGCCAGACATGGGAGTGCATTGGTATGTGCCAATCGCAACTCCTAGCGCGGACGGTGTCTGGGACTCAAGGCCAAGCTGATGGACGATGGAGGATGGACAGCAGGATGGAAAAGCACGGAAAGAAGACCTGGTCGAGGAGGTGTGCCAGAGGGCGTGTTCTATGATTTGGGGTTTCACGAAAAGTACCCCCTCCACAAAGTCCTCCACGGTTCGCAGCAGATCCAGGATGAACCTATTTTGCCCCACATTGGGGGCATATATCACAAGGAACGAGCAAGTCTTACCGAGTAGCACCCCCTTGACAATAAGCCACCTACCCTCCCTGTCGCCCCGGACCCCCAGAGGCTGAAAGTGAAGCGTTGAGCGGAACAATAGGGCCACGCCCCTATGCTTTGAAGCCGCCGAGGACCTATAAATAATGGGGAATTGCTTATGTTTCAATCGGGACTCATCCTTCCGGGACAGGTGGGTCTCCTGAAGGCCAACCACATGAAGGTGGTGATCCAGGATGTACTTCCAGACCTTTTGGCGTTTCTGGGGAGAGTTCAGCCCCTTCACATTCCAAGTTCCATGGGTAACAGGCATTATGCACACATCACGTCCCTCAGCTCCTCCAGGCCCACCCCATACAAAATACATCCCCTTCGCCCGATCCTTACCGCATCCACAAATGCCGCCTCCAACGCAGGCCAGTAGCGCACCCCAGGACTGTAACCCCCGGACCATCCAACACAGGGATCTCAGACCATGCCCCCAGCCGTCTCACAGCCTAGTCGTCTCGCCACACAACAGCAGCCCCTCATCTCACCACATCGTCCAGAACTGAAGCCCCCTCCGAGCAGATCACAAATCCCACCCCGCGCCGCTAGACATCCCACATCCACCCTCCCCAGCCCCCCCCTCAGTCCCCCTGCAAGTCGCGCCTCACACACAACACCCCCAGGCAACATCTGGCTACCACCACTGACCCCTCCCGACCCCGCCCCCACCCCACCCCCTCACATCCCCCTTCCCTCTCCCAAGACCACCCCAACAAGGACCCAAAGAAAGACAAAATGCAAAAGATAAGAGAACAAACAACCCCCAAAGAGAGAGAAACAATAGAGCAAATAGTTCCACAGAGAGGGCTGGTGTTGAGTCCCTAAGAGAGCGGGGTCCCAGGGAACAGTCAGTGTCACATTCGCTCTCCGGCCCGGGGCGTCTTCCCCAAAAGTACATAATTACCCACGGTACCTGAATGAAGGGGGGGTCCCTCCGACGCCCAACAGCCTTCCCTCTACGTTCAAGCCGCAGACGAGCTGTCCTGTGGGGGCGCCACCGTCACACTCAACACGGAGGCCACTGCACCATTTCGTTCTTGCTGGCTGGCCGCGGGATCCGGCCTATTCTGCTCCTCGGGGCGCCCCACTCTTTGCCATGAAGAAGAGGGCCGCCGTCGCCGCGATGGCGAGTGTCCATCCCTCGGAGAGGGCAGCATCGTCCAACCCCAGGAGGTCCTTAGCCGCCTGCAGGGATCGAAGTTGGACCAGTCTATTCTGCCACCTGAAGATGAGGCGAAAGGGATGGCCCCAGGAGTACGTCACGTTATGGTCACGCAGGAAGGTCGTCACTGGCTTAAAGGCGCGTCTCTTCTGTAGCGTTGAAGCCGCCAGATCTTGGAAAAGTTGGGGGTGGTGACCTCGGAATAGCAAAGTTGGAATACCCCTCGCCTTCCGAAGGATACGTTCCTTGAGCTGAAAATCATGTACGCAGACCAGTATGTCCGGAGGAGGAGCCTCAGCACCTCTCGGCAGTCCCACTCTATGGACCCTGTCCATCCTGACTTCCTGTAGATCATATTCGCCAAGGATCTGCAGGAAGAGGGCTTCCACATAGCCGCTCAGGTCTCCCACCTTTCCATCCCAGGGCACCGCGCGAATGCGGACGTTGTTCCGGCGAGACCGGTTTTCTAGGTCCTCTGCATGGGCCTGGAGATCTAGGTTTTGCTCCGTCAGTCGAAGCACATCCTGTTGGAGCTGGTGCACATCGCCCGCTAGACCCAGATCATGTTCCTCCAGCGTCGCCACTCGCTCGCCGATGCCATCTACCTCTCTCCTCACCTCTCTGAGATCCGAGGCAAGCTGGGTGCGGAGCTCCCCGATGTCCTCTTTGATGGCAGAGAAGAGTTCCAACATAAAGGCTTTGGTGGCTGGCGCCTCGTCGTTCCTCTGCCGGGGGGAAGCACTGGTACCCGGGGGCGTCGTCGGCCGTGGACCCCTCGGCGGCCCCTCCCTGCCCGGCTTTTCCTTGCGGGGCTTGTTAGACATCGTGCTGGGAACCACTTGCAGGGCTCCCTCACCCCCTGCGATGGTCACCGGACCGCCCTGTCTCTTTGCTACGGGGCTCGGGACCAGGCCAGGCCGACTGCTCCAAGGATGTCTCTCCCGTCTCTAGCAGCCAGGACGTGAACAGGGAGCACAGGGGCAGAGTGGCACCACCTCAATCCTCCGGCCAGGGCAGTCCCTGCCTCCCGTTATGCGGCGCACCAGAGTCCGTGGCGCAAGCGACCCCAGGCCCCAATCCGGCCGACCAGCCAGCACCTGGAGTCGCGACGAAAGCCGGGAGCGATTGTCCCCCCGTCTGCGCTCCGGCCCACAGCTGCTCAGTCACCAGGCCGCTTCGTCGTGGCAGTCAGCAGCGCCAGGAGTGCACTCGCTCAACCCCATGGGCCTCCCACTCCAGATAGAGTCCAACGGTGGGGGGGCTCTTCGGGGGAGCCAGCGACCATCCGGGAGGCATTTCAGTACACACCCCAGCGGGGGCTGCCCAGGCAAGCGCCCAACTCGGGGGAGCACACCTCACTCCCTCGGGTCCCCAGCGCAGTATGCAGGAGCTCGGAGATCCCTAAACAGTTCACCAGCACCCCAGGGCAGGTGGCACCCTGCCGTGACAGCTCACCTCAAGCCCGGGTAGTCCAAGGGCCCCTCGGACCCGCGCTGCACCTCTGGTCCCGGCCTCCGGCCCGCTCGACGCCCTCCGCCACTCCTCGCGGGCGTGGCCTCTGCTCAGGTCGCGGTCCGGACTAGGCCCAAGTCTCCGGGCCCCTCGCGGCTCGGTAGGCTGTCCGCCTTCTGCCCCAGGACTCCTCTCACGGTTCCCGCTCCGCAACGGGTCCAGCAGGGCTCACTCCATTCGCGGGGGAGCCGGGTCTCGCTCCACAGACGACGCTCCCCGCTCCGCAGGCAGCGGTTCCGAGTTCGCGGCAAGGCAGACGGCACCGCCCCCAGCTGCGTCCCCACGCAAGGCTCCCGGCTTCAGCCGCCCGGCCACGTCGCAGGCCTCAGATCTGCCGGTGGCCACCCCTCCGTCTTCGGGTCCGCAAACAACTCCGGACCCCCTCCAGTGCCGTCCGGAGGGAAAGCGCTACTTCTGGGTCAGCCGGCAGGGTCGAGGGAAGGCGCCATACAAGGCTAAGCGATCACGGTGGCGGAGGGACAGAAAGCACGTCCTACTCCGTCGCCATCTTAGACACGCCCCCCGAGCTGACATGTTTTGTTCAATCTGTGAGCTTCAGCCCGCCCATAGGCTTAGCTTTTGCTCGCTCCACCGTCAGTCACATTTCCTTTGTCCTCATTTGTCCAAGGCATGAATGCGTCATGCTTTCTCTTCTGGACCCAGTACTTGTGTCCATTCACTGCTCCTGTTTAAGGAGCTACTTTTGTCATTGTGTTTGAGCACTTCACACGAGTGCTCGTGTTTTAACAACCTCTGTCTCCTCCTGCCCGGGCTTCATTTAGAACTACTCCCGTTTTTTTTCCTTTGTGGTCTTTCTTAAACAACTGGCGATTTTCACTATATCCAACAAAAGTAAAAGAATCATATCTATTTTAACAGTATCAGTCAGTATTTTATATAAAGTTTTTTTTTTTTTAAACACGATATGTGCATGAAGTGGCACTATGCATTTTAATTCGAGCTATGTTTTACAGTGTGGTGGGTCTCAAGTGTCTGAAAACGGAATATCCGACACAATACACAATTACATTCTATTTTAGTTATACAGCACAGGATGGGTCATGACACTTTTTAAATGACTTCCTGCCATGCTGAACAGCAGCTGTGCTACTATTCAGCATTGTTAAGAGGCATGGACAACGCCAACAGCTCTGCCAAGACTTATTGGCTTTACCAATGCTTGTTTAGATGTGTGTATACATGTGCAACAACAAAATGCAGCCATACAAAGCATCCAATGGCTGGAGGAAGCTTGTGCGTTGATCTATACTTTGTGCTGTGGTGGGATGTCGTATAAACTGAGTGACATTTGAAGAGACCAATGATGAAAGATTGCTGATTAAGAGTCCCTACATATGCATGTATTTTTGTATGATTATTCATTTATGTTTCTTGGGGGACAACATGAGGTTGGCAAAACAGCTAAAGCTCTCTGTAGCCCAGACTTAAAAACGATGATATGGAATTGAGCTGCATTTTCCTGACAAACAGTCAATTGTAAAGCATGTAGCGGTAACACAAGGGCAATGGTTTGCTAAAGTAAAAGCACAAGGACTCAGATACGTCCAGGCCTCCCCGATAGTCTAATGCATATTTGAGGAATGATTACAAAGACCAAGTAAGACAGATGGAAGAGTTTTCAGAAAAGTAACCACTCTCGCTACTGATAACCCAGTTGACTTTCCATGTGTAAGTACTACAAGAAGAGAAGTGAAACTGCTCTAGCAAAAGCCACTGCTCGGAGTTTCATTCTCTGCCGCGGTATCACTCACTGCAGCACAGCATTTGGCAAGGCACCAGAGGTATGAGCAAAAGCAAAGGCAATCCATATTTTAACAGATTAGAAATGTCAGTTCATTGCAAAACAGGCAGCAGTCCACACCACAAATACACTTCTCCTCGTCCCATCTCACTTCCCACCACATACTTAACATATCATTTGTTAATCTGCGTACAAGGGTGTACAGCACATAACCCCTAAATTACAGGATTAATTTCAATGAAAGCGACGCCCTTTTAAGATGTTTATGAGACTGTTTATACATATAGGGTTAAAAGTGCAATACCACGTCTTTATTTGCCAAGAAACAGGAATACAACTTTCTCTGATTTGCTAATCTGTACGCATGTCTAAGGCAATCTTTCAAAACTTTTGGATCAATTTCCATCGTGCGAAGTGCCACTTGAATGCTCTTGATGCTGAGCGTTTAAGACTCAGGGTGAAAAGTGCAAACGGTTTTCGATAAAGCTGGGACTTAGTCTTGGTTTGCTAGCAAAAGGCATGGGTTTCCATATCAAGGCTAGCTGAAAATCGAAATTAAAGATAGTAAAAACAGCAATTTCAGACTTTTCTTTCTGGTTGTGATCAAGTATAAGAGTTTGATTGCAACTGAGAAAGAAAAGGGAGTCCTACTGCGATTAATGAATTCTCCTTAAGGGGGATAACCTAATTGAGGGGAGCGGGTGGTCTATCTTTTTAGCTGGAAAACCTTTTGTTAAGTTTACAATTTTCGCACTTCACAGAGTTTGCAAAGTTTCTAAGTTTAACTTTGCCTTCACCCATGCAGGGATACTTTTCACTCAAAAGAATTGGATTTGTATTTATAAAGGTTGCAAATGCCCAAGTAACAAATGGCCTGGCACTCGCATTGAAGACAAATAGAAGCAGCTAAAGAGCACTAAGGGTAAAGAGATGAATTTTCAGCAGTTAGCAAAATTCGCTTAGGACTTGCAAAGATAGGAGTTTAAATGGGAGAGCATTCCGGACCTTGGCAATGATCACTGTGAAGACATTGACGAGAACTACTAGATTGAACAGTAAGGATCTTTTAGGAGTGTATGCAGAAAGAAGTCAAGACGTAGTTCACAGGAGAAGAACTGTGAATGGCCTGGTTACAAAAGAATAGAGCCTAATATATGTAATGTGTCAGAATAGGAAGCTTGTTCAAGGCCAAGAATGAGAACTGACGCCAAAACTTAAATAAAATGCAGTGTCTTCCATAAGTATTGATGCAGACTCATAAAGAGATAGCTTTAGTAGTCTAGCCTGCATATAATGGAAATCTGAACGAAGTTTTTTTCAGGTTGTGCAAGAGAGAAATGTAACATTTTCCAAAGAACTTTCATCATCAGGAAGAAGGTAAACCATGTTTATTGATATGGGTTTCAAAACAAAGTTGCTTTTCAAAGATGACACCCAAGTCATAAGCTGACCGAAAGAAGGAAAAGAACAATGCCAAGTAGATCTGGCCACCACTTATGTGACCAGATTGAGGGATTTCCAAAAACGATCACCTTTATCTTGCCAGAAATGAGCTTGAGGGAATTGGAGCCCATCCACTGGGCCACTGAGCAAAGACAGTTTTTAAATTGTTTACATTTTTTTATAAGATTTCCATCAAGTCAGTGAAGGATTTGTGTATCGTCAGCATAACATCAGGACTTGAGGTCAAAGGACTCGATGAGCTGAATAAGAGGGGTAACTCAGATATTAAACAGAGTAAGGCTCAAAGTGAAGCCCTATACAATTATTAAGCAACAGAGTCGATGTAAAAAGATAGGTTAGGACACCATGTCAAAGGAAGCAGAGTGCGCTTGTAAAATCAGGCCTACTGCACTGTAGAGCATATGTAATTGCATGCCGAGACAAGGTGTTTGTACTTAACTTGGGTCAAGACCCTGATTTAAAAGGGTTCAACAGGTTATATTCCTGAATGTGGTTAGAGTTGGCTGTTGACCAAGCATTTCAGTGTTTTTGTTGACAATGAGTAGGAGCGAAATGAGGAGGTAGATTGTCAAGACTGTAGGGTCAGTGTTGGTCTTCCTCAAAAAAGGGACTGTTAGTCCTTTTTTCCATGATTGGAGTACTATACCTGAACTGAGAACTGAATTACAGAATACCATGAGGAAGGGAGTCAGAGAAGATGCTACAGTCTTAGCAGCTCCAGCAGGGCATGGGTCAAATGAAGAGGCACTACTAGTGGCATGAAGGCTGGAGACAATTGCTTCCTTGATGCACCAGCATGAAAAAGGCTAATAAAGGAAGCAAACAGTTGATGGTGTCTGAGATATGCTCAAAATGCGTTTAAAATCCGAGGAGGGCATTTATGGAGAACGGGCTAAGAAGCTTAATGATTTTCTCATAGAAAAAACGTCTGAAAGCAAGAAGCACAATATTTGAGAAGGAATTACTTCAGAGAAGGTAGAGGCAGACTGGGCTAGGTTGTTATATAGAGCAAATAATTCTCTGGTAGAGGGTAAGCACTCTTGGTAACGGGAAGCTTTCAGATTTTTTGTGAATATTTAACTAAATATAGCTTTTTGTAAGAACCTAGCCAACAGGGAAAATTAATGCAGAATATTTTTTTATAATTTACCTACTGAAACATTAACTGTTGCAAATGTGACAATTGCTAAAAAAAAATGTGGCAAAGCATAAAGCTTTGCAAAATTGCCACAGAACTTCACAAAGCACGCAATAAGATCACCAGAACTGTATGTCCCTAAAATGCATTCATAGCAATAGTTTTTTTTTATTGAGAAGAAACGTTATTGTTCGATTAATTAAAATCTTTACAATAGAAAAACACTCTAAAAATGTTATAAAAAGAGATTCGGTAATACAAAACTTAAAATATTTGAGGTCCTGTGGAAATATACCTTTTTAGGGGTACACTGGTGCAGGGTCACCCTTTTGTCCATGGGTTCAAAAACCAACAAAGTAGAGATCAGCACTGGAGTTGGGAATAAATAACAAGTTTATTAATCACTCATGAGTGGGACCACGTCCACACAGCACTCTCAAGTGCTGCCTGAGGTAGTACATTGAAGTCACAGAACACAGGCCTTATAGACAGCTTTTTCTGCACTGGTAAGCATGTGGATACAAATAGAAGGTACAGGCCTACACAGGAATAGTTACCGACAAACATGGGCAGATGGGAGATCACTTAGTCAGCAGAGGGGGAGCAGGAGTGCTTATGGCAGCAGTAAATGATTGACAGTTGAGTCTGAGACCTGGTGTTCTGGCAGCTACAAAATCTTAGCATGCACATTGCTTTTAGCTGAGTCAGGAAGTCAACTAAAATAGACAGCACAGGCAGGGAAAAAGACAAGCAGCAGAGGATGGGAGAATTACAAAACCAACAAAATGGATGCCACAACCATGATGGCTTCAGCTTATGCGAACAGAAATGATTTCAGATTTCCACAGTCCCAGATTTGAGTTTTCATGATTTTCCTAACGGCATGTGGTTGCTGTAAAAAAATATGTGCCAAGGGGCGCAGAATAACTGTTACTAAAAAGGAGCTATTCCGTTAAAATACAGTAAAGAGACAGACAAGGCACAAGTCCAGTGAAGTCCAACTGTTCAATCCACTCACTTTAAGGCTCTATCTAAAAGGATGGTGGTCTCTGCATAGAGAAGGATAGTGACTCTGGTGTCTCAGCGAAACTCAGGGCCATAAAGTGAAGTAAGCAGCCAGTAAACCACACAGGGCTGCTAACAAGTTGAGCCAGAGAAGAAGTGGCGATTGACTGCATTTTTGAGTGGAAAGCGAGCCAGTGCAATAAGATGGAGATTTGGTTACTGGCACTCCCACCGCATTAAACCTTTTGCCACATTTGTGACAAAGTTAGTGACCTGGATATTGAGCATCGGGTTCTCTGGGTTCATGGATGCGAAGATGGCTTGGCGGCAGGAGCGAACACCAAGTGTATTCCATTCGCCCCCGTAGCAACATCCTTCAATTGTTGGGTAAGGCAGGGCAAACACACGCCACATGCTCAATCAACTCAGAGGTACACCCACACCCCCTGCACACTATATTGTCCTTTGAGCGCTACCATTCTGGTAGATGGTGCAAGAATGGCCATTCACCCATCCTGAGTGCCAAAAATCTTTTTTTCATGCTACTGCATAGGTGCATGATAGATATGGCACAGCGATACCTGGCTTAAACCTCGATGAAATCGTACAGACATGTTTGCATTTTGCTAGTTGAGCCCTATCAGAGTGAAAATACCAGGACCGGACTATTTTTTTGATGTACGATTTGAGGGCCTGCTGGGATGGGTTGATTCCCCAGATTTCAATCATGTCCAGCATTTGCAATGAGTGTTCTAGATAGCTGTGTTTTTGTCCCACTTCGCTTGAAGAGTGCAGATTATTGCACAGCTTGATAAAAGCGCCAGCCCCAACCCCTCGATGGTCTAGAAGGCCGAACGCAAATCTTATCTGAGCTGGGGATGAGGATTTCGAGAGACTCTATACTTGCTTGAAGATTCTTGGTATTATCTTTTCACCATACGGGAGTCTTTCACCAGCATAATCTCCTGGCCATACAATAGATAATTAGAGGTTTTGGCCTTCATGACATTTAGAAGAGGGGTCAGGCTTGGGGGTCAGTTTTTATTATGCCGGCCATACCCATCCAAATGATGCCGAACAGCAAACAAACACTATCCACTAAAATAGTACTACTGAGTGTCTTTGGTGAGGACTTCATTATGTTATTATATTATTACTCGCCTTCAATAAGGACTTGGGCAACGTTTGCCCTTCAGATCAGTATATAGGCATGCCCGGTAGAAAAGCTGCTGTTCTTCTTTGAACAAAGTTACAAGGTTTGTAGGGGGTGGCCAATAGCCTCTGGAGCAACTATTGTAAATTACAGCCATAAATGAGGTTAGTGCATCAATTATCTAAGGGCGTAGTCCTAAAGCCTGTACAGCTTTCACTCGGTCTCTTGTACTGTAATCACGTTACAAATACTGTTCTGAAGTAAATCAATAATAATGTGCTGAAACAAATCTAAATGTAATCTTGCACCTGGGAGTGAGATTCTGTTCAGAGAAGGGTGTGTGCTGGGGATATGGGCAAATTGTACACGCTAACTAATGAAATAAACATAAACTCCTGAGAGGAAGCACTCTAAGTAACTATACCCATTAGTCCATCAAAGACACACAGAAGAAATTCCAGTCTCGAAGTAGTATTCCTAGGATCATGAAAAGATGTCACATCCGACATAGAAGAAGTCTTGTTATTGTATGGTATTATCTCCTTCCCCTCCTCTATGACTTTGACTAATGTGTATGGTAACTGACAGTGCTCTCTCCTAGGGGTTTTCATAGTCAGAAATTTAAAATTTAGGTTAGTTGGTGGCTGAAACCCAAGGGTGTTGAGAACCAAAATACAGAATGCCATGACTCTGGTAGGTGCGTTGTGGTTTTGCCAAAGCTGCAGAATCGTTTACGTATAGTCAAATAAACGCATACATCCTAGCAGATTTACTCTGCTCTTTGCATAGGAATGTAAATAGCTGGCTTTATTGGCACATGTAATATGCAGCAAGTAATACACAAATGAGTCATTTACAGAGTACTCCTCTAATGGAAATACTGTAAATTTGTGTGTCGTGACAAGATAAGACTAAATATTGTTTTACTGTCCTATCACTATGGCATCACATGCATGAGCAAAACTCCCAGAATTCAACAATTATAGTAACTCCTGCAATAGATAGAACACTAATAAGCAAATGATGACAGTGCTGCTCCAAAAGTACGTTAGGGATAGCATTTCTATCACATTTACTGTTCTCTAGTGAGCTTCACTGTTAGAGCCAGTCCAACCGGACATGGACCTATTTCTCATCGTGCCAAGAGAGTCATACTAGACCTCTGTAATGAAGCCAAAACATGTCTGTTGCTGCTTCCTGAAGAGGGATTTCGGAGTCCAGTTCTGTTTTTGACGGGTTCGAACTTATGTACTTGAAGGGGAGTCTCTTGCGCAATGGCATAATCTCCTCTCAGAATACACTCACACACAAAAATGTCACTCCTTTTGATGTAGCGCCTAAAGGTTTGAAAATTGTAGGGGTGCATTATATTCACTGTTAGTCGGCACCCGCACAAAATCCATGCATATTTAGATGTATCATGTACAATGTATTAAGCAAATGTATCAGTTATATCGTAATATAGAAGTGTTAGAGATGTGAAACCATATTGTGAATGTATTCAGTAAAATGCATAATGATTAGTTTCCGTTCAATGCAATGTATTAGGCTAAACATGTAACCTGATTGAAGTAACTCATGTATGTCGTTTATCCACGTATATGAAAGTAAAAGTACTAATGTTAGAATGTAATTTAATGGTGTGTTCAACCTAGTAGAGGCCCGAATTCACATATATCGTTGAGAAGAAAGGCCTGGAATTTCTTATGTTAGCTGAATGCGGTAGGCCGCAAGTGATTTATTCTAGTAGAGGTTTTAGGCTGCCGTAAATTGTAAAGTTGAAAGATGGAAAGTATTTTTCCATCCCATGATCTCGCCGCAGGTGCAAGGACAGTTGGTTCGTTAGTAGAAAAGGTCTTTGTCTAAGGGTTGAATTATGGAGAAAGCCAGACATGGGAGTGCATTGGTATGTGCCAATCGCAACTCCTAGCGCGGACGGTGTCTGGGACTCAAGGCCAAGCTGATGGACGATGGAGAATGGACAGCAGGATGGAAAAGCACGGAAAGAAGACCTGGTCGAGGAGGTGTGCCAGAGGGCGTGTTCTATGATTTGGGGTTTCGTATTAGGGACAGCGCCCCCGAGGGTTGAGCATAACAGAGTAGCCCAGAGCAGAGAGAAGAGGTGGGCAAGGAGCTAGAAGGAATACTTTAGATCGAACTCTCACTAAGTGAAGACTTCTTAGGGAGTTTCACTTCTGACACCTTTTCATGATTTCTTGGGTCTTAAGGGAACGCTAAGTAGGGATGTCATCTAGCATAGAGTAGGGACAGAGATGCTTTGGTTTAATGATTCCTAATATCGACATTGGCTTGGTAGTTATCTACCTCATGCTTTTAGAATTTGTGCTTTTGTTTATATTTAGTCGAATGCGGATTCTTCGTAGAGTAGCATTTGTGTTCGTGCCTATTTACCTGTTGTGCCTTGTGTTAAGGTGCCTTTATCTGCAGATGTTTATGTTGATAATAAAATCCCGAGAGCATAAAGATTGAGTTTCGAGTCCTTAATTATGTCAAATTGCGGAAAGTATTCTCTGATAATTGTGTTTACTCCCTCCACGCTATTGGGCAAGTAAAAAGGTTCAATCGGCCAGAGTGTGTTCTTGGAGACTAATGGAAACAAGAAAATTGGGCCCCAGCACTTTCCCTCCATCAAGATTAAGATGTACTGTAAAGTAATAATATTAATAAAAAATAGCAGAATCACACCAAGGCACATTCTCTTCTAAAACTCTTACAATGAAGCAAAACACCGTTCCAGCGTTCACAATAATGGCAGACCTCCCATAACTATACAAGTACATTTGTACTTAATTCTGCAAAGATTTACAAACAACAAATAGCCAACAAACAAGAAACAGAGCAACAAAACTCGCCTCACATCCAGACTAGCTAATACATTTCTGTCTACGTTTCAGGATAAGGGATTTATAAGCGCACACACCCCGGCTAATTAGAGCACAAAACAGAACACAGAAGAAAAATCCTTATATTGTACACGACAAAGTCAAAAGGGTGCAGGGCGACATCATATAAAATTCACCAACTGGTTGCACTCTCACTTTTCATCGGAATGCTGTTCTTAATAAAACCAATGAATACAACACAACATACACACAAACAGAGTACATCTAACACACTGGACTCGCTCCCAAACAAAAGTAACACTAAAGAACACATTCTTGCATGAAATATGTCCTATCTCCTCCTACAATGGTATGAGACTCCACATCTGTAAAGCAATATAGCTGCCAATCATAATTGGCACCGGGCAATCAAGAAACATTCAAAGACAGGTGCAAAGCATTAACAATCCGAGGGAACACTGTAATCCAGAACATACAAAATAAAAGTAAACAGAACATCCTATAAATGGCTATATATAGAGTGCGGACCGCATGATGCAACTTAGAAAGCTTGTCACGTTATAACACTTATAACTGCAACATCCATTAATAAACTGTTACACCATTAATACAGAAAATTCCCACAGTGACCAGTTAGAATTAAACGTTTTTAAATGGAGGAAGAAATTATGGGTGCAGCCACTCTCAGAGATGCCTCAGCTGTGAATGCCTGAAGAAAGATTCCAGAACACACACACACACACCCAGATGACACCCCCAAGCTTCTGTATTTCAAAGCATACTTTTAGCATACACTAACATGTAACAAGTCCCGTTTATAGAGTGTAATGAAAGAACTACAAAAATTACAGTAAAGTACAAACAGCGTTAAGGAAAAACCTAGAGAATATTTAAAAACCAAAACAATCGTTTAATCTAATGGGTGCTGCTCTCACCCGCTCACTCTGGGATCTCAAATGAACGCTCCTAGTATTCTGGAGGTCATTTTGCACCAAAGCGCCAGTATCAGACTCCACACATTCAGTATCAGCAAAAGAATCACTGTTCAACTCATTTGAGGCACATCCACTGTTCAACTCATCAGAAGAAGAAAACACATGCTTAAGAACAGTGACCTTACTGCAACGCCCATACGCTGGATGAGTTAAAGGATCTACATGAAACCAATCATAACCATTCACCACATCCACCTGATCGTTCTTACTAGTCATAATATAAACTAGCTCTTCACCGAGCCTCACAATAAAACTTTTGTTTCAACACCCTTTTTTCTCCAACAAATCAGCTGTCTTTGAAATATTCACAACTGGATCTTGTAAGTTTGAAATCACCCGTGACCACTTTAGCGTGTTTTTTTTTTATTACCCTATCACCAGCCATAATGTCAACGTTCTTAACAATTCTGGTGCAATCAAAATCTTCCTTACAAGCACTCTGCTTATTCTCAACATTTCTGCAAATCTTAAGCACATATAAATAATGAATTCAAATGACCAGATATTATTTTAATCAAACCAGAAATAGGTTTCCTACCCCTCAAAAGCATAAAAGGTGAAACACCTGTGGTAATGTGTGGAGTGTTATAACGCCATGCTTTGTCTTTAAAATACTTTGCAACATCCAGATTGTTTACAACAGCCATCTGAACACTGCCCTTCAAAAAACGATTAGCCCTTTCCACTAAACTATTTGAAGATGGACTATATGAAGGCACTTTTTATATATTTGTCCAGAAGCTGCAAAATTTCAGACCAAACAAAATGAGCTCCATTATCTGTCACGGTTGACTTAGACACTACTTCATCTCAAACTAACTGTTCAATAAATCATTTGACATTGAGAGTATCAGTAGCCTTCACAAACGCATAATACAAATATTTACAATGTGATTAAGATCCCAACTGTACCTTTGCGATCCAGGAGTGTAGTAAATAGTTAAAAAGCTTGCCGAAGTGCAAGAGCATCGGTAAATACATGTTGAAATAAAATGTAGATGAAGAGACCTGTCTGCTGTGGGCCACCCAAAAAACACAGTTGTTGCCAAATATATTGAGAGATCTATCAAAAGAGAATAAGACCACAACAAGAGTTTTAGCATAAAGTAGGTTTGGAGTTTATTTCCAGCAAAACTCTCAGGAATGCCTCAGTTGTGAATACCTGAAGAAACAGCCCAGAACGAACGCACGCACGCACCCCCCCCCCCAACATTCTGCATATCAAAACAAACCATTAATATACACTAACCTATAACAATGAGGCATCTAAAGGTTTCTATCCTATATTAGTGGGTTGCAGTGGCGGCTGGTGAAGTTTGAAAGTGGTGTGGCGTAAAACCAGTTATTGAATTGTAGCGCAAGCGAGCCCTATGTTTATGGGAGAGGGTTCAGGGGGCTCTCCCCCGAGGAAAGTTTTGAAAACTGCAGTATTTTGGTGCAATTTCCAGCAATACTTCTGTGATAAATATACAAAAAATAAGGTTCTTATACTGGATTCAGCCTGCTACCCTCCTACTCTACCCAGGGTGTGGTGTTACGGGCCAAAGCTGGTGACTTAGGAACTTGGAAACCGAACTAGGTTTAATTCTCAGCATGAATATCCTGTGGTTCTGGGTAAATGACTTAAACTCACATGTACCTATAAAAAAAATAATATGACCTTGAGTAATGTAATTGGGGCTCATGAAAACGCTAAATTACTTCTGCTCGAGTTTGTGCTATACATATAAACTGCACAAAAAGTTAAAATAAAGGCTTAACATAATTAAGAAGGTGCTGTTTTGTTCAAAGTGAAATTAGAAAATATTGATGAATCACAGCTATCCCACTTAAACTGTGTGATCTTAGGTAAATATTTTATTTCACCAAAACTCAATTTCTTCATTATCATGTATCAAAGCACTTTCAAATATGTGAGTTCAGAGTATCAATTGTACAAAGGTTGTGGCTAAAAAAAAAAAACGTCTGGTAGCTACATTTAAAATAGCACGCAACGGTTGGTACTTAGTGGCAAATGCCCTATGGTACATTATGAAAGTCTATTAGTTAATACACTGCAGATGGCTGTGTGTAACCAGAGGGCCATAAAATTAAATCTTGGTTGGTGCAGTGGAGAACAGTGTATTTTTAGTGCTGCGGTGTCATCGCCTGTGACACACAGCGCTGTGAATATGTAAGTTACTATTTTAAACTTGCATTACATACAGTATGAGATAGACTGCTGCAAAATGCGCAAAAGGTTTAAAGTTCAAATGGTGCTTCCAAAATATAGATTTTGTCCCTTCAACACTTCGCCTGGGGTAGGAAGTGCTATAAAAATACAATCACAATGCAAAGCACGCACTTTACAGCTCAGTGGTTAAATCTTTCCACTACCTCTCAAAAAGAATACATAGCTGCCATCAGAAACCTTCCAGTGATTACATCAATCAAAGCCGGTTCCAGACCAGCACCCAAGCACCCTTTACATTTGTAGATCACCCTTTACAATTGCAGAGTAACTCGTTTTGCACATTTGCATTTCTTTAAGGCAGCTGTCTGCCCGATTTCGGTTTCAAAGCACAGGAAAAGACTAACTGAATTACATACACTTCAGCTGAAGCATTTAACGTAAAGAATTGCAATAATCACAGATGTAGAATAAATGAATGACCAACACGCATTTTTAAGAAATGTAAAATCCTTAAAAAAAATATTTGCAAAGCTGGGCAATTCGTTTTCTTTGCTATCTGCACAATATACACAAAAGAGCTTGGAGCTTGAGACATTCTACAATCTTTCAGGAAACGCAAGTACTAACTTTCTGTAATAAAAAGACAAGCATTTAATGTAATATCCCTTAATTGCTGGGTGAGGACAAAGGAAGCTCGGTTGCTAATGGAAGGAGAAGGACTCAAGAGAGGAAATAGCGGGAAAAGGAGAGATCGACAGACCAAGAACAGCGGGAAAAAGTAAGAAGAAGGAAGAGAAGAAAGGTCAAAGAGAAGGAAAGTGAACCCGACACTACAGCAAAAGGAGAGATAACAATCACCCCAGTTGTCTTATTGTCCAATTTCGCAATAGGCAAAGGCGCTACATTCCAACAGCTACAGCACTTCCAAAGAGGCCCAGCTGTAGCTCCTAAGATCGCCTCTCTGCTGGTACTGCAATTATCTTAACTGAATGCAAAAGGCGCAGAAATATGTGCAGTGCAACTGTTAAGAGTACATGGTAGGCCAACTTCCTAATGCTGCAACCAGTGGCGGCTGGAGACATTCGCGGGGGGGTGTCAGCTGGAGTGAGGGGGTGTCGCGCGTGGGTGCTGGGTGGGGGGGAGTTTTAAAATAAAATAAAATAAAAATCCATTCCTACCTGATCAGGCAGGTCTGCGCCGCCTCGCCGGGTCTGTTGGCGCCTACACTCGGGAACAGCCGCATCACTGCTGGCTAGTGGGTGGCCACCCCTCTCAGCCAATCCTGGCGCTCTCCTAATGGGCATGCGCCAGCCTGTGCAGCCACTAGTGCGCATGAGTGGGCATGGAGGAAAAATTCTCCAAACGTGCATTGTGCACTGCTGCTGCATGCCTCTGGTGACGTCTGACTGACAATGCATGTCAGTCAACATGACGCCGGAACGCCCACCCCCTTCAGACTCTGAAGGGGGTGGGCGGTCCGACGTCATGCTGACTGACATGATTGTCAGTTTTCCCTCGTGTCTCTGAACTTAAGTAAACTGAGAGTTTACTTAAGTTCAGAGACACCGAGTGAGCTGCTGCGGGCGGGGGGGGGGGGGGCAACGCCCCAATGGACGCACCGCGCCTGGTGGGTTGTAAGAAGAATGGGGGGAGGAAGAGGAATCCATATCTAAGTTGACCTTCGCAAACTTGAACATGGTCGGTAGAAATCTTTGAAACTTATCACAGCACTGCCTAGCATCTTGGTCAGGCATACTCGTTTAAAATTTCCTTTCTCAAATGCCTGCCATCAGATTGGTCTGCACAATGAGTCTGGTCACTTCTTTTGACATGATTTTCTGGAGCAATACAATTTTTCCGTCCCTTGTATATCAGAGAGCATTTCAGGGACTTGGTTGATACAGGATCTACAAGTCTTCAGGCTTATACACCAAAGTTTGTGAAAAGAAAGCAAGATAATGAGCAAAGGATTTAAGGCACATCACCAGATAAAGGTGGGATGAGTGAACCATCTAGGTCATACAATTTTTCTGCAGAGATCATTGGTAGAGATCGAACCTCTCAGCAATAAGGAGTTGTAGTCCTTCCTTGGTCTGATAAGACTGTAATGCTTTTGCACATGATGAGTTTGTTAATGAAAATGTGTTCACACACGTAAGAGGAGCTTGCGCATAGTTTAGCTCGTTGCAAGATAAGGTGGTCACCAAAGCCTTTAATACTGCACACTGAGAAATCAAGATGGTAGTTTTTCTCTCAATAAAAAGGAAGCTCTGGCATGCTGGTGGGTCTTCCTGGTACTACATATTATATTCATGGGAAATATCCGGCATTATTAGCTTGGATAACAAAAGAATCACAGCTCTGATGGAAGTACTATTTGTTAGTGGATTTATTAAAAAAATACATTCATGCAAAATATGTTCTGGAAAAAGAAATCGTTCAGACTATCTCACATTAACCATTATCCATATAAATAAAAAAAGGTTGTTGAGGAACTTACAGATATTATGTGAACTGCAGTGGTAGATGAAGGGACAAAGGCAGTTTTGAGTAAGGATAAGTGGCTATTGGTGACTGAGGGAGGTCTTCAGCGGACCAGAGTTATACAGTATATTGCTATAGGCTGAAGAAATGTTAATAACTTGACAAAGGTCCCGTGCCATATAAAACCAAATATTGACAAAGCCTCTAAAAGGTGGAGTTATTGGCTCTGCAAATTCTTTTTTAGTCGCCTCATGTGAATGCAGGCATCATGATACACGCATGGCTGACAGTTTTGCAATGGATTTTAAATTTTAATAAAACATTCCAAGATTGCCACAGACGAGAGTGCAAGTGAGCACGAAAAAAGAAGGAAGTGAATGACCGGTTATCACTTGCCACTGGATTCAAGCTAGCCTGGCTGATGAAGGGTGTTACCCAGAAACCGGTCCCAGGATGCTCGTTTCCAGTTCAGGGAAGACCTGGCTTGGCAGTTCGGGCTGGACTGTTCCAATGAGGCACAGGGTCAAGACTGATTTGGATATAGCTGATTCTTAACTGAGGTGGCAAAGTGAGCTAAAGAACGATGATGGATTCAACCCAGATCTGTGACTGGGGGTGAGTGTCTGAAAAGTTTCAGCGCTCCGTCCATCATCTCCTTGTGTTTGCTTTGTTCACCCTACGTTGGCAGGGTATGCCCAGACGTGGGTCCCTTGCTCACTTTGCCACTGGATTCAAGCTAACCTGGCTGATGAAAGGTGTTACCCAGAAACTGGCCCCAGGATGCTCGTTTCCAGTTCAGGGAAAACCTGGCTTGGCAGTTCGGGCTGGACTGTTCCCATGAGGCACATGGTCAAGACTGATTTGCATATAGCTGGGTCTGAACTGAGGTGGCAAAGTGAGCTAAAGAATGATGATGGATTCAACCCAGATCTGTGACTGGGGGTGAGTGTCTGTAAAGTTTCAGCGCTCCGTCCATCATCTCCTTGTGGTTGCTTTGTAGCAGCCAGGCCCTTTTAAAATGAACACATTATGAGGGGGTGGGGGGGGCGTTCGGGAAGCAGAGCAGGAGCTTCAGGAGTGGGGCAGACGGAGTGGAATAAAGACAGACAGCGAAAGGCACAAAAAAAGAAAGTGTGCTAAAGGACGGCAGCACTTTGCAACTAAGAGTCCCTTATATAGATATTAAAAAGTGACAAAATGTGAAGCAGGATGGGGAACATAGTGAAGACCAATGTATGTCAGGGAGCAGGAATGTAATAAACAAACATTTACAATGCAACAGGTCTTGCATTACTGAAAGTTTGAGCTAATGGAGTTGCATTATTATTTGCCACACCAATAGGTCAAACTTTCAGTAATGCGAGAGCTATTGCATTGCCAATGCTTGTTTAATCTTGATCTTACCTCCGGGATCCCATGACGTTCTTCAGCAGGTCAGTGGCCTGTAGAAAATGACCTAAATGTTTCCCCTTCAGATAACGACATGGATGTAGACTGCATTTGCCCGAGAGGGGAGGGAGTGTGAGCAAGGAGTCAAGAGATGGCCAGAGTTGGCCAACCAAAATAATCAATTGCTGATGTCCGCTGGGAGGGAACCAAGCACTGAAAGGCAGGACAGATGGATAATATTAACCAACCAGAGAAAAGGATTTTTTAAAAACAGCCCAACTAACCAATCAAAAGTGGTGGGAGTTGACAAAATTCCCGATAACCCCTATACCGAATACAGCATGCCTCGCAGAGCAGCGCATGCGCTGCCCAGTCTCGACCTAAAAAATAGAACGCACAGAAAAAAGCGGATGAGAGAACAAAGAAAGACGCACTCACACAGAGTGAGAGTGATGATTGCAAAATGAAAAAAAGTACTATCAAGTCAGCAGTTGAAATATACATCTATTTAACCTCAATATTGTAAGAACAAATAGAAGAATAGAAGAACTTTATGTACATGGTATTCAAAGGAAAGAATAGGCCTTGAAAATAGAAAGTTTAAGCTGTTTGTAGCCGGGACCTAATGAATTAACTCTGGGCACATGAAAAGTGTGAGTGATGAAAGCTAGGGTCAACTGCAGATCATCTTAAAAAGAGCGCAATATGACAGAAGGTTTGGTAACCACGTTGGGGCAAAGAAGTTGGATAAGTGGAGAGGGATTGTTAGGCCTCTGGAAAAGGGTCATAGAATGCATGCACCTAATTGCAGTTGTTTGAGGTTACAGGTACGGTTTAGAAAAAAATGCATTTGGATAGCACACGGTTTTTTTCAGTGCCAAACAAGAGCATTATCATACTTTAGCACTTCCAGTTAGTGCTACACATGGATTGTTGCTATTGTTCATGAAGTGACTACGTAGTTCCATAGTGTGGTCCTTGTTTGCGAATGTTGCCTAGATGACCACTGACATACAAGAGAGTTTAGTTTTGCCTCATGTAACCTACACATTTGTAAGGCCAAAGCAGTTGACATCCAATGTGCAACTCTTTCGAACCCAGAATCGATTGGCCTGGTTAAGAATCAAATGAAACACAGGATACAGTTAGCATTAATCATGGATTTATTTGGCTGCATGTAGTTTGGTGAAATGTACGTTGCATATAGACTGATGCAACATGCTGTGATTAGTGAGCTGTCTCTTGAAATCATGCATGGCAATGTTGCGAGAAAAACTTGCACCTTCTCAGTTTGAATGGATGGGAAAATGTGAATGCATTCAGGATTATGTTTGGAAGAAAGAGTTTGAGACGCAACAGATCAAATCTCTATTAGGAAGATAAACATGAAAAGAGTTGAGTGTCGCGAGTCAATGATTTGTGGTCTAAGACTTACCAGTGTTTATGGAGGAGTACTTTAAAGGTGGGTAAAAGCTACGTGACCTTAGACAGCAGTCGGAGAAAGAAGCATGGTTTCCAATATTCACTTTAGTCTTAGTTTTGTAGATTCTACAACCTGTTCGCTTTCAAGATTGTTGTCAATGAAAGATGTATGTTTTCTAGGTAAGTGATTGTCCCGTCAATACTAATAAAAAAACATTAATTTGATTATAGTACTACTAAATGCTACACAAAAAGAAAAAACGGAATGCAAGCATTACCGCTCTAACATGATGCCATGCTCATTTCTACGGGAATAACCTAAATCCAACTAGAACGCACAGGTTCAATTGTGGTGCAGCAAGCATCACCTCTGTGTTTCGGTGACCTGGAGGTCAGTCACTTCCTGTCATGGCCCTTGAAGACAGGTATCCATTCTCTGCATAAGTGGAGACATCTTAACTTCACCTTGTGAGTCTGCTTCAGCTGTGAGGCCACAGCCGTCGGGCCCATCATTCAACCCTGCTTCCTCCAGTCGTTCAAGGACGCGCCGACCGTCTCAGTAGGGTTGCGGAATGCGGAGCAGTCATATGTGTTTGCTGCGCAGACCCAGCGAACATCGAGCCCACACACCTATCCACAGGTTTTTATAGGAGGTAACGGGAGTCCGTTGAGGAATTAATGACCGCCCTAGAGCCTAAGCTCAAGGACCCCCAGCACACAGGAGAGTGTGCGCCAGACGTCACAGGTGCAAGTACCAGGTACAGTTCGGTCTTCAAATACAAACACAGGATGTGGTTCTTCCCCGGTTCAGAGCAACACACCCTGGGACTCATATGGGCCCTGTCACAGGTGAATGCGAGTTTCACACTCAAGACCCCTCGCAGGTCATACTGACAGCCCTGCTGATCTTTCCCAGCCCAGGGAGTTTGGTGTGGATCACCTCAAGGCTCAGTGGGGGAGACCAGGGATGCAGACTCGTGAACTGGGGCACATGGCCCACCACGGGATCCGCAAGATTTGGTCCCTCCAAAGACACCACTCTGTTATGCTTTTTCAGGCTGCTTCTTTCAAGACAACTTCTTCAAAAAGCTACAGCTGGACTCTCCTTTGAACTGACTCTTCTGTCAGAGACACCTTCAATGCCCCTCTGCTAGCCTGTAGGGAGACGACTAATTTAAGACAGGACCTCAGTTTCTTCAGAAACGGGTTGTTGACTAATCAACTTATGTCCCTAACCGGTCTGAGGAGCTTGCTGTTTGGGACTGCAGTTCTACTCCACAGTGATTCCTCCAATGCCCTGCAGGGGTTTTGTTCATGGCCTTGCAGGGTGATTTCATTACAAGACCGGAGGCTACATTATGCAATAACTTTTATTGCTGCCCAAGATATGCAGCCCTTTAAAGTGTAACCATTACATCATGAATAAAACATTCCAAATAGCATAACAAAGCACCATAGTAACCAAGTGTCTTCCTCTTTTATTCACTGCTCTGGACAAGTTAAGTACAACTTCTCAGTGTCTCCTATAATTTTCTATCTTATAACATATTTAATCTTTTACCATATATGATTAGCCTAATTTGACCTTATTATGTATGTTTATCAAGTACTCATTTGTCTGTATTGATTATTTATACTTCGTTAGCAACTTTTAGGTTGTATTATGTATAATATATGCTAGATCGAACTATCAGTTGTTGTTTTTTTGCTATAAACTAAATTTCTTTGCTTTACCTGAGGTAAGTTCTTGGCCTTTTTCCGCTTTACCCCTCCAATATATGGTCGGGCGTTTCCCCCCTTCGTTTTCTTTCTTTCTCCGTGTTTTTTTCTTTCAATTACCTCCGCTCCCGAAACGAGAGGAGAACTAATATCATTCAAGTTCGGTCCGTTTCAACACGAATCCCGAACACAATTTTTCCCGCCCACTTAGATCTGTACGAAAAAAATCCTTTTCAAAGACAGGAGCAAGACAGGAGCGAGGACATTTATCCTCGACCAACGCTCGATAACGGGGGCTTGAGTAATGCCTTTTCCCCTTGTTTTCCGGGTCGCGACCCCTAGTGGGACCCGCATTGCAAAAATTTCAGCTAAAATGTGACCCGAGGAGCTAAATTAACACGCTCGTCGAAACACGCGTTACCATGGTAACGGTTAGCGGAGCTAACGGCTGTTGACTCACTCGCTTGGATCAACTGTTTTTGCTCGCTTATGCTCGTTTAAATCGCCTCTCTGCCTCAGAAACATCGCGTTTGAGCGATTTGTGCGTCTTTTGAGGACTTTGGTGGAGCTTAAACCCCTCCTTTTTCGCAAGTCATAAAAAAAATTTTTTAAAAAGGGAGAAAAAAAAGAAAGAACTCCGGCTATCTCTGGTCTAATCCTTCATTGATATTTTAATCCCTTATTTTATTTACTCATTAATACCAACAGGGTGTTTAACGATGTCCCAAGGTGACGCTCAGTCAACCAATGACTCACCCCTTACAGAGTCATCACTAATGAACCTCTTTGAGAGGCAACTTAAAAATTCTTTGAAGGAAGCTGTCGAATCAACTTTAGCTAAGAGAAAGAGAAATACTCCGGACAATGACCAATCTTCCTCTTCGGATGAAGAACAAGACCCCGCTCAAATTAAAAGCGGAAAGGCCACCAAAAAAACTAAACATATTGAACCAATTAGCCTACGCGCTTCTTGTAAAGACAGGATCCTATCACTCGGTAGCCTGTGCGCTACAAAAGACCTGGGTGACCCGAGCGGCACGCAAAGAAATAGCGACCTGAATGGCGCAAAGAGTATGGGCGTCCCCCGCGGCACAATGAGACCAGGTGCTTTTCACAGCACAATTGACCTCGCTGAAGATGATGACGAATACCTGTCTCAAAACGATATGACTGATGAGGCAGATGAATACGTCTTTGATCCTCATGAGAAACTGGAGCCTGACCTCGACGAAGATCTGGGGCAATCTAGTGGGCAATCTAGTAATTTTAACATCGTCAAAGATCCCTCTGGGTCCGAGATGTTTAACCCTTCTAAGATTACCCATCCTAGAGGTTCGGATTGGTGGCCCCTAGACCATGTCGCTAAGTTTATTAAGGCATGGATTCGAAGACCTCTAGAAAGCAATTCTAGAAACTTAATGAGATCTGAGTGCCCGAAACCCTTTCTAGACAACAAAGCGGGTTTAACCCCCAACTTAGACCCGGAACTACTCACCTTCCTCTTTAAGACTGGGAAAGGTCTGGAACGTTGTCTGAAACAGTCCCAGGACAAATTACTTGACATCCTTGGTCCCCTTGCTAGAATCCTTGATCTAGCTGAAGAATCCGCCATGAATGGTTCACCCGTTAATATGGAACTCCTCCAAGGTTGGAGCCAACGTGCAATTTGCCTCCTAGGTAATGCAAACGCTAACCTAACCTCAGAAAGGCGTAGAGCCATCCTAATGCGAATGAATCCCAAATTGGGAGATTTAGCCAATAAAAATATCCAGGAGGATCCTAATGGCCTTCTCTTTGGTGAGCCCTTTATTAAAACTTTGGGAAACTACGTATCAACCTTTTCCGCTTTTAATAGAGCACAAAGCAATATGAGCAGATTGTTCGGAGGAAGAGTTTTTGGAAGGGCTGGCAGGGGAGGTCCGTCTGCCAGCCGAGGTTTCAACAGGTCCTCTTACAACCCTTTCCAACGAGGCTACTCAAGATACTATCGGGGAAATAATAGCTTTTACCCCCAAAGAGGCCGCAATTCACGTGCACGAGGCGGCAACAGCCGTGGAAGATTCCAAGGACAACCAGGTAAGACCTTCTCTTGGTTCTTCCCTTCCAAGGGTAGGGGGAAGACTTTTAGAGTTCAGTCACAATTGGCCTGCCATAACAAAGGACCTATGGGTCTTAAAGACCGTCAAGGGTTTCAGAATAGATTTTGTTACAACTCCTCTCCAGAAAAAAGTACCAAGAGAACTTTCCCTAAATCAAGAACAATCCTCGTTAGTAGATATAGGGGTCTCACAGATGTTAGCCAAAGGGGCGATCCTGATCATTTCGGACACAAGTCCAGGTTTTGTGAGCACAATCTTTCTCGTAAAAAAGAAGGAAAAGGGTTGGCGTCCGGTTATAAATTTAAAGGGTTTGAATTCTTTCCTTGTATACAGACATTTCAAAATGGAGGGAATTCACCTCTTGAGGGACATTCTCCAGGAGAGGGATTGGCTCATAAAATTAGACCTCAAGGATGCGTACTTTACGATCCCAATGGATCCGATCTCTCAGAAATTCCTAAGATTTGTATGGAGAAACGTAACTTATCAATTTCGTTGCCTTCCCTTCGGATTATCCTCGGCTCCTTCGTGTTTCACCAAGATCATGAGACCAGTGGTTTCATCCCTAAGGAGAAGAGGAGTTCGTCTGATTATCTATCTGGACGACATCTTACTGATGTCTCAAAACAAAGACGAATTGTTGACTCACATGAAATGGACTATAGATCTATTAGAGAATCTAGGTTTCATTATCAATGTAGAGAAATCCATCATGATCCCTTCACAAAATCTAGAGTTCCTAGGGTTTCAAGTCAACACTCCTGCAACTCAATTACAACTTCCTCAGAAGAAATTGGCAAAAATAAAAAAGGAGGTCTCTTACGTCCTTCCAAAGAAATCAGTCAGCTTAAGGGAATTAGCAAGGATAATAGGTCTTCTATCTTCTTTGATTCAGGTGATTTCCCCGGGGCCATTACACTACAGGGCCTTACAGAGACTGAAATCTTCAGGACTAAGGAAAGGCCTTTGGTACTCAGACCTTCTTCCCCTGTCCCTGGAAGCTCGGGAGGATCTCCTATGGTGGCGCTACAACTTAGACATCTGGAATGGAAAGGCAATATTCAGGAATATCCCGGAACACACTCTAGAATCAGATGCGAGCAGTCTGGGTTGGGGTGCTAGATTAGGGAATATGGAAACTGGAGGGAAGTGGTCCCAGAAGGAACTTCCCTTACACATAAACTGTCTGGAAATGATGGCCAGCTTGAACGCTCTAATGAGTTTCAAGGATTGATTGAAAAACGGCGTAGTTCTTATCAAGTTAGACAACTTTACAGCTGTTTCCTACATCAATCGCTTGGGTGGAGCCAAATCAAAGATCCTTGCAGATCTGGCACAAAAGAATTGGTACTTCTGTTGGAACCAGAAAATAATTCTAAGAGCAGAATTCATCCCAGGCCATTTGAACACAAGGGCAGACTGGAACTCAAGGTTTCTGAAGGATTCAAGCGATTGAAAACTCAGTCCTCTGGTCTTTCAAAAACTTCAGAACCTTTGGGGTCCTTTCAAGTTAGATCTCTTTGCGAGTAGGCTAACTTTTCAGATAGATCAATTCTTCAGTTGGAGACCGGACCCTCTAGCTCTTGCAGTGGACGCTCTCCTACAACCATGGGACACGCCCAACTGTTATGCGTTCCCTCCTTTCGCACTAATCCAGAGAGTACTCTTGAAGGTTCGAACGGAGCGTTGCCGCATTGTTCTAATCACTCCTTTTTGGAGTTCACAAATATGGTTCCCATCCGTGATGGAGTTGACAATAGATTTTCCACGTTTTATCCAAGGGAGTTTAGATCTCCTTCAGGGCCCAGAGGGAGAGGTACATCCTCTTCTCTTAGAAGAAAAAATGAACCTTCTTGCTGGAAGATTTCAGGGGTTCAGGAAGATATTCTGGCCTTTCGGAAGAAGCTAAAGATCTTCTGGATGAATCTTGGGCTCCAGGAACAAGGAGAAGATACACCGGGTCTTGGAAAAGATGGCGTAGTTGGTGCCTGGAACGGGATTTGGATCCCGTGGATGCACCTGTAATCGAGGTTGCAAATTTCTTAGCTGATTTATTTAAGTCAGGTCTTTGCTATTGAACGGTTAATTGTTATAGGTCAGCAATTTCCGCAGGACATTCTTTATTAAATGAATTTTCAATAGGTAGTGACCCCCTAATTCGCAGGGTGATGAAGGGAATTAAACTCAAACGTCCTCCTAAAGCTAAGTATGATTCTTTATGGAATGTTAACCTCGTTTTTGAACTTTTCTCTTCTTGGCCTGATAATTTTTCTCTAACAAGATAGCAACTCTCCATTAAGTTAGCTACCTTACTATGCCTTATATCCTTCAGGCGCGTGTCAGACGTTAAAGCATTAGAGATTTCTAATAGGTTTTATTCTCCTGATGGCGTATTGTTTGAAATTTGGAAAAGAACTAAAACTATGTCGGAAAATATTTTCTATCCTTCCTTTTTTGATTGCCCCAAACTCTGTGTGGTAAGTTGTATGAAAGTTTATGAAGAAAAAATGAGTGTTTTGAGACCTATTAATGAAAAACAGTTACTGATTTCCTTTGTTAAACCCTACAGGGCTGTTTCTTCTGCTACTATTTCTAGATGGGTTAGAACAGTGATGATGGATGCCGGTATTGACCTATCAAAATTTGGTGCTCACTCTTCTCGAGGAGCTATGGCTAGCAAGGTTTTCTGGGGTGGAGGCTCACTTTCAGATATCCTCAAAGCAGCTGATTGGTCAAATGCTTCAACCTTTGTTAAATTCTATCTTAAGCCTGTAGAACATGTAAGCAACATAGCATTGCAAAGCTTTAAACTTGCATAATGTAGCCTCCGGTCTTGTAATGAAATGACGATTCTCCAATTATCATACAGAGAGAATCTTGATTTCATTAAAGACAACGGAGGCTGACATTATCCCTCCCACCGCTCCCTGGTGGTTGTTTGTTTTGACTTTGTTGCTTTTCAAATTTTATGTTCTTTTTTCTAGACTCAACTTCCTTGTAAATTCAGATCGTCATTCAACGTGGAAGAAGTTGACTTAACATTTCGCAGCTCTAAGAGGAAGACACTTGGTTACTATGGTACTTTGTTATGCTATTTGGAATGTTTTATTCATGATGTAATGGTTACACTTTAAAGGGCTGCATATCTTGGGCAGCAATAAAAGTTATTGCATAATGTCAGCCTCCGTTGTCTTTAATGAAATCAAGATTCTCTCTGTATGATAATTGGAGACTCGTCATTCCTCTATTGCCCTTAGCGATTCCTCTATTGCCCTGCATTGGACTACCTCCCATAGTCAAGGAGAAGTCCTCGAACTTTGACTCAAAGCTTCACTCTCTATTCTTTATCTGCATGTTGGAAACAGAACGTCATAATGGCGAGGCAAATAGGCCACTGGCTCAATGGACTATCCCACGAGTACCAATTGCATGCTGCCTTCACTGCCAATTTAAAATAATTCGGTGAGTTGACGGTAGTCACCATCACTAACAAGGATACACATAGTAGACCATTCCAGACCCCAGAGGCACACACTGGTTCTCACTGTCACTAATAATAAAAACAAGCATTTGGAGGGCCTAACAAGCCTATAAACCAATCGGAAGGCAGCATTTAGGAAGGACAAAGACACAAGCCAATGAAAAAGATGGGCGGGGCTTCCCTCACGTAGTGAACTACAATAGGTTAGCCCCAGAGCAGCGCTTGCGTGCTGTCTCGATCTAAAAATCCTAAGCATTGTGTGCACTGAGGCTGAAAAGAGTGAAAAATACACCAGAGATTTGTCAAGAGGTAACTCGCAGCAGGGGTGCATGCTCACAAATCATACAAGGATGATCATTCCAACCTAACACCGTGCACACATGCCAAGTGTAGATTTGTCTGCACAGCAGCTGGGCATAGTGCCTAGCATGCTACACTTGAGTTTCCTAATGATTCTGGAAGGATACAATTTACCACGGAGCACGTTCTTTATCTTGGAGTGCACCCTCAGGCCTAATACGAGATACACCATCTCAGCCCGCAAATCTTCTGCTCCATCCTACTCATGGCATCCCCCACCACTTTAGCTGGCACTATAATTAATGCCCTGTCAATGGTAATCATTTTCTTGAATTAAATGTATTTATTTGAGAAGTGTTATATAGACAGCATGAAAGGGTTTTGCTTCCAGATTCCAAGCCTCATACTATTTTTGCAGAACATATGGGACTCCACTGGCAAATTGGATCACGTGACACAAACACAGGCTTAAGTGCATGTTACCTAAGTGGCTGTTATCTTAATATTATTCACACCATCAACAAGATTACCTTGCCGCGAAAGTCCCAGGTCAACTGTTCTCTGAAGGTGTGCCAACACATGTTCGCTGCCGGGCTTACCAATTGAAAGAAAAGACTATGGAACAATGCACCTGTGAAAAGCAACAACATATGTCTCCAGGATTTATGAATACCAACTGGATTTGTTTGCTGTAACAGTTATATGTGCTTAATCTAAATGAATGTAAAGTTTTATGGAAAGTAAAAGCACAAGATTTAATAGCAGCATATGTGTCCTATGCTAGGCCCCCACCTTCTGAATTATTTATTTCAATAAACTTAATGCACACCAGTAGGAGTTACCTAGCACTTGCATCTACACCACTTCCTGTGGAGGAAATGGGGACGCATGTTCACATGCCAAAGTTCCCTATAGTTGTTAAAACAATGCGTGCTCTACCCAGACTGAATACCCCATTTTATGCAAAGACCAGCCTGTTGAACCAGGAAATGGCATAGTAGTTATTATTGAGACATCAACCCATATTACTCCGCTTCCTCTTCTAATGCATAACGTCTGGTGTTTAAAATGTATTCTTCTAAGTACACCATTAAAACTCTCTTCATTCATTAACCTCGGGCTCTTTATGAAAATGTATTAACACAGTGGATGTGTCTCATACTTAGTACCCGAAGAAAATGTAATGCATTGATTGATAACCCTTCAGACTTAGAGGCTTCTCATTTTATTTATTCCTGAATGTTAAATGGATCTTCTGTTCTCTGGTCCTTTCCTGGTCACCCTTAAGCCCAGCTTAAAATTTCCTTGGTCTAATAATAAAAGTTATCGTTTTGGTTAAATTTACCTTCGACACAAACTAAATGGCCTGGCCTCCAAAGGTAGCTTTTTAGCACACCTTGGTCCAAAGTCTTAAACAGCCATTTAATGTGATGCACAGAAACTGGCATGCAGGAGTGGTATGGCGTCTGTGCTCCTTTTTTTTTACTTTTAGATTTTCAACTCTTGTACTATAATAGTTCTATTCCCCTGAAACCTCTCAGGTAGAGTTACTCTTTAGGTGTACACTTGTACACTTCGGAATTCACCACGTAAACGTGTAAGTGGTAGTGCAAACAAATTAAGACCTGTCACACCCACCTTATTCTGCCTATGATAAATTAGTTTATATCCAAGAGTTACACAGATACAAAAAATATTTCAGCAAGAACTTTTAGTTTTTTTAATAATGTTGAATAGAGCAAGCAGTCAATCAAAAAAAGATAATCAAAACTATAAGGAGCTACGCTCTTCTGGCTGGTAGCAGTTTGGCCATCACCCCTTCACAGGATCCCTGTTCTAAATAGTCAGAATTACTTAATTCTAAAATCCTTAGTATTGCTCAAACTTTTCAGACTGACCAGGGCACATCTGTTGCATCAGGTCAACAATCATAACTCTCAACCAGAACCAGGATCTTTATTGTGATCTTTTACCACTGTCTCATAAGAAGAGGTTTTTGATGAAGATGTCATCTATCTCTTCAGGTTACCTTGTTGACATTTCTCCTGTAGAAATTATGAAAACCTTTGCAACCACAGTAATTCCTATTCCTAAGAAACTCTACAATCCTTCTCCCCCCTCAGCAGGCTTGAGAACAAAACTATTTAAAAAAGAAGCTTTGAGCAGATATTTTCACTCTTGCCAATTCCAATCCTATATCTTTACTCAGATTTCAGCTAAGCTTACGGGAGCTTTTGTCAACACTTCACTTCCCAGCTTTGTTGAGTCTTATCAGATTTTAGACACCCATTGAACTGGCTTTCACCTTTTGGATCCAAGTCTGACCTAATAATAGTTACTAATGAAATCTACATGTTTCATGATGAAGGAGGTGATGCTGCTTGGATTCTTTTGGATTTTCCAGCAGTCTTCAACATAGTCTCTCATTCCAACCAGTTAGACAGACTTTTCTCTGTTGGGATGATAGAAACTGGATCACCTCTTTCGACAGATATTGCTTCCAGGCAGTCTTGTTTTATGCATACTGTCCAGGTTTTAAATCTGTTGCTTATGAAGTGCCCTAATCTTTAACATCTTTGTAACCCCCAAATGGCTTCTTTGATTCAAAATGACAGAGTAAGATTTTCTACTTATGCCGATAATAAATACACAATTTATTCAGCATCTTGATGGAGATGATGTCACTTTTGAGCCCAATTCAGAGACCGTATGTGTGCAACAGTGGCTTGGGAGGATGCAATTCACTGTGCTTTGCTTCCTCCAAGACAGAGGTTCTTCTTTCTGGTAATTCTTCTTAGGGTTCAGACCGGTGTGTGTTATCAGCTTGGTTCTGTCCTTCACCAGTTACATCTGCATGCACCGTGAGCATTATTTTTGATTCCCTCTTTTCTGCTAATGTTCATGTCAATAAGCTTACTTCTATCTACATTTTTATTTAGAGAAATCATCCTTCCAGAAAACAATGGTCCAATCTTCGATTCTGCTGCAGGAAGACATATAACTATAACTCCCTTTGTGTATGTCTTCCACAATTTGCCTGGACTTCATCTGATACAGAACTCTGCAGCACAACTAGTCCTCAGACTAAGTAGGCACTTAAGGGTTTCTAGCTATCTGAAGTCCCTTCATAGGCTGTCTGTCAAGAAGTACAGCAGTTTCAAACCTCTTCATTTGGGCTGCCCGCCATTTTGCAAAGATACGTTCAGATAATATTGAACAGATATTCATTTGCTCTTTGATTCCACTTGTCTTCTTAAGATTCTTGAGATCTGCCAAATCCAGATGGATAGCAGGAGTTATTCTTATGCTACTAACAGAGGCCTGTAATGCTGTCCCTCTTCAGTCCATTACTGCATTTTCTATGTTCAAATGAACCCAAATTTGTACACTAGACCTGTGCTCAGTGAAGGAAAATTTGGCTTGCCATACAAGAGTATCTGGTATTCCCTTCACTGCTCTATTTCTTGGCTTATCATTCATCTTGTCTTCATAAACACATTAAGACTTATCTGCTCACTTAAATATCTTTTTCATTTCATGCAATTGACCCCATGTTTCCAATGGGCACTTTGTGTGCTTCCAATTCCACTCAGTGGTGACTATGGTACAAGTATCAAAGAAATGAAAAAGTTTTTACCTCAAAAGGATTGCTCAAGTCACCTGCTGTGGAGAGATGGAGAATGCTTATGTCCTAAGTAATGCTCTTTTATAATCATCCACTTAAGTAAGAAGTGGGATTTAAGGTTCATTCGTCAACCAGCTAGCTAGAACTTTGTCCAGTGATTCATTTTAAATACAGACATCAACCATGTTTAAGACTGAGATTGTAGACAGTGCAGCAATGCCTATGTGATCCCACCTGAGGCTAATAAGATATGATGACAAGCTGGCAACACAATCTCCGATTAAGCTGGAAAATAGACAACATGATCAGGCTATGAGCTCAGATGCTTGAGAGAGACCACCCAGAATAGTCCAAAAGGTTCTCTCACACTGATTTGACAGGCTTTTTGATCTCACTTACTTCTGGCATTGTGCAAGAGTGATACTTGACCCATGGGTCGAAAAGGTGTCCAGAGTAGGAAAGGCCTCATCAGATGCACAGGAGGGTAGCTCGAGTCCCCAAGATAACCACCAGGAGTCAGAGGAGCAGAGTGGCACATTACAAAGCCTCCTCGCCCAAACTCCCCCATCTCCTGAAATGCATCTAAAGAAGAAGGAATGTGCACATTTTATGCGCAGAACACTGGGATCAATGCATCAACATGGAAAGATAAGCTGGAACTATAGTCCACACTACTGATTGGAAACCTGCTGCCAGATGGATACCCATACATGTCCCAAGGCTGAAAGAGTTTCAGAAGCAAGGTAAGATAAGAAGATATGGTTTGAGGGGAGACTTCAGCTCCTCATTGGGCACTGCCCCTTTCCTGTACCTTGACAAATGGTTGTGGCCAAAGAAGTTGATGGGTACCAGGGTAAAGATTGTGATGCAACCCAGTGACTTTCAGCTTCCTGGTCTTAGAACAGCATTTGCCATGAGGGGACTAAGATTTGGCAGAGATATGAGACTTTGGATAGATGTTCTCAGAGACTAAAGATCTGCTTGATACCCAACCTGCTTTCTGAGCCACAATACGAAAGGGCACTGAGTGTCTCTAGATATGAATATACCATATACTCTAACATTTATTTTCCATTCTATTATCCTGCTGGCAATATGTATATAACACAAATATGCACCAGATGGCTATTTTCCAAGTAAGAAATGTAGATCAACGACTACATTTTAGTTGCGGTAGCTAACATCCCATACGTTTTCAGACCTGCAGCACAATCCAAGAAAACAGAGCACAAAAAATACAAGCCAAAACCTAGGGTAGAACCAAGTAAAAAAGAATCAGAGCTTAGGAATATGAGGTTTCAGTCCCCTGACTGTCAAAAATATGGCAGTTGGTGAAGGATGCATACTTGTGCAGTAGGAGGCAGATGTGCAGACATACATACACATGCATGAGTATGCAATACCAGCTGTGCAAGGCTCTGTATTAACAGTTTTGGTACATGGTTTCCAGTCCAGCCACAATATAGCAACATACCCTGAAGTAGCAAATTGGAGGGTCTCAAAACAAACTATAAATTGTGCTAGTGGTTAATGATACGCTGCATTCTGCAGGGATGAGGAATTTGAGTGCGTGAAAAGGCTATGTTTCCAAAGTAAAGTGTGTGCTAGATGTACATGATAACGGTACCAGCAATGTCGTATTTATGAGGTGGAGTATGTGTTCCAAAGGTCAATGGATTTTGTAGTAAGTGAGATTTTAATTAAGTGTGGGGCTATAATATAAGTATTTGATGGGTGGAAATGAGTGACGGGTGTGTGGATGAAGGACAGGGCGTGATTCGTTCCTATGCACATGTTAGTGTTGTTATCTTGGTTTTTAGAGCTCTCATCCCATAGGTCTTGCAATCCTTAGAAATATCCAGCAGTGACCTCTGTTTTATTACACCATTTTCTTTGGATTAGAGAATGTACTTTGAGTCCTAATATAAAAATTGATTCTGTCTCTACAAATCCACTGTACCTTGGGCTCTGTGGTGTTCCTAGCAGTGTGTTGCTTATTTATTACAGGTGGTGTCAGACAGAAATAGAAGACGGGACTGATTACAAGATAATCAATGAGAACATGCCAATAGGAGGGGGATAGGACGACTGTTTTTAATCTGAAAGCCAGCACAGTTGACAAGCAGAAATAATACCTCTAACATTTACAATTGATTTTGGGTCCTACTCCTACAATCACTGACTATTTCGCACCAGCCACTTTCAGCCGTGCGCCTGATATTTTGCAAACTGTATCTTCGCTCAGCCCAGTGGAATATTTCTCTCTCACCTCATGCTACTGGGTGCTTGGATGCTTTTTTTCCTGCCTCCACGAGAGCTCTTGAACTGAACTACATAAGGGGTTACTTTAATCGCTAAAGGCAGCTTGTCTATGCTCATTCTCCTTTGTGTTTGCTCAATTGGCTTCAGCCCCCTTTCTTTACTGCTCAGTCCTTCCCTACATTTCTTCTGTGGCATGCTCCTCATTATTCAGTCCAGGGCACCGCTTCACATTCCCTCACCCTTTTCCCTGCCTTTTTCCCCCTGTATCCTACTCTTTACCGCCTGCTTCTCCCACTTATTCTGTCTCATACCTGAACACCCAGTACCACAGTGACAAGATTAAAACTGCCGCTGAGCTGTCAGTTTTGCCAAAACTTATTTCTCACAAACACAAAAGAAGGTCTTCTATTGATGGCTCACTTTCCTTCCTAAAAGGCCTCGTTTTGCTTTTATGCGAGATGTGAAGCTCAGGTGGCAAGGGAACCTTTATTACAATTAGGGCTCCCAGTTATATGGTATTTATTTTATTTACATTTCTGTCTATGTTTATCCAAATTTATTTTTTGTCAATTTTATTTGTATTTATCCATACTTATTTTGTGGTTAGTGTAAAAAATGACGCTGTAATTGATATATTTCCACATTTATCTAATTGACAATTGTATACTCAGGTTTGAATGTCCAATGGATTTTAGCTGTTTATAGTACCATACAGTAATTGAAAATCATTTGATTTGCAGAACAGCTTAGACAGCTTCACTGCTGCAGTTACTGCAGCTTCATTACAAAACCTTTTGAATTTTTTTGAGCTGCCCTGCCTGTGAATCTGCAGTTATAGACCTAGCACTCATGATTGACAGTCGTGAGTATTGTCCAACAGAAAACCTTTTTCTGTATTTATCTGTATTTAAAAATAAATACAAACCAGAAAATGGATGGCTTTCTGTCTGAATTTATCTGTAAAAATCAGTAAGAACAGAAAACTGGGAGCCTTAATTATGATCCTTCATTTCTTTCTAAATCATAGAAACAAAAGAACATTAATGAAGGCCCCCATGCCACTAGAGGTCCAGTTTACAAAGAAACAAAGCAAGCATTAGAAATGCAATAGGTCTCGCAAATGTTTTGAGTTAGGGCTATTGGCATAGCTCAACAGATACAGGACAGAAATTGCCACTTTGAAGGTGCTGAACATAGCACTGCTCTGTGAAACGTCCCAAAAGCCTAAAACGATGTTGATAGCCTACGAAATAAAAAGGCAGATCAGGATGACCAGGAGGAACAGCGGACGGGCGTATTGGGATGGCCAACGCAAGCAAAGAATGAGTGAAATCGCCTGGGCGTGACCCAAGCATGCAAAGGCGGGAGAATCAGACCCAATGCACCAATAAAAACCCCATATTTCTACATGGCACAACAACAAAAAAATAGCAATTCATGGGCATGCCAAAAGCCGATAGATGAGATAACAGGTCTTGCAGACAGCGCATGCTCGCTGCCTAGGCTCGACCTAAAAAGGACTTTATATTAAAGTAGGGCTCTTAGATGTGTCTGGCTTTAGTGAGCTACAACTGCACATTAATGTGTTAGCACAATAAACTCACACCTATTGGCTTTGCCAGTGTTTGTGTATGATCAACCTCCCCAATCAAAGTGCAAGTAGTTGACTAGATGGATGCAGTACAAAACAATAAAATTAAAGTACCTTTTTATACGTCACCACCTCATGCCAACCCATCATACATATATGTATGTGTGCGCTCATGCAAAAATGTGTGTCGATTTCAATAAAATAAAGCACAAAATCAGCAGGGAGCCATTATCAACTGGCTACATATTAATTAACCCATACGCCGCAACTCTTTTAGCTTTTTCTTTTATTGAAAAACAATTTTCTTTCAAAATCCCCCTTCAAAAAACCTTGCTACTTGTTATACCAGTACATTTCATCTGAAATGACTTTACATTTCAAGGTGCAATTTAAAACCATGATATAGATTGATGAATCATAATAGGTCGTGGCGATGATTTAATTAAATGGATTAGCCAGTAATTTGGCAATGAAAGGTAAGACATAACAGGACATGGCTGTTGTAGGAGATTTTGCTTACTCTTAGAATTCGATATAGTGAAATAGTCCGTAATGTTCATGTTTTGTAGATCATTTTAGCACGGAACTACTATGACAGCAATTCATCAAGAACAAAAGACACATCTCCACAATCTATCATGCTTTATGAGACCTTCTTGAAAGTGTCTTATAATTTTAACCCAGTAATGACTTTCCTCTTCACTTTTCTCTCATGAGGTAAAATAGCATATAATAAGGATGTGTTGTATGCTTAGTACTAGACATCCCAGATAGACAGCAAAATTTCAATATATAGCCATGATTGAGAGGAACCCTAAACAATCTATAAAGTGAAGGCCACTGGGACCTATAAATGTATGTAGCATGGGAACATGAAAAAACTCATGCTGATTAGAGTTTAAAAATCCTTTTGCAAGCACTCTATTTTGATTTGTAGTATTCCTTTTTCAGGTTTAAAAGAGCTCTTAGAATGTGTTTATTTTATCTAGCTACACAATTATCTTTCTGTCTGTTATGTGATATTTTTATTAAAAAAACCTGAATGCTGTATGTATTAAAAGATATTTATTATGCTTTATATGCTCACTTTTCACAGCCTTGATGAAACAGTTGGCGAGCCACGAAACACGTATTGGCTGTGACTGTATTAGAGTATCAATAACTATTCATGGGACTTGTACTTTAATTCAAATGTGATTAAAAAGTTATCACTGTAAAGAAAGTTTGGATGAAATGCACTGATACAGCAAGTAAAAAGTTTTTTTGAAAGAGGATTTTCAATTAAAGAAAAAAAGTGAAGGTGTATGGGGTAATTAATATGAAGTTAGTTGATAATGAATTTCCGCTGATGTGCATATCTGTTTATTGGGTTACTGATATATTGGGTAGTAGCCTAGCACAGAGATGTTCACATCTGTAACCCAATACATAATCAAACAGCACCAATCGGGTCCTCCGATGACAAAATGTATTTAACTGTACAGCGAGGAGGAGAATAGCTAAAGGGTGGTATTTCTATATAAGTGCACAATGTTAAAAAGTAATTTCTTCTTTTTATGGGCATAATGTGCTTTTTAGGTTAAGCCTATCAGACAGGGCTATTGTGGGCTTACCAAGAACTTACAGGGATGTACATGTCGAATCCTTACCACTGGTTGGCTTTATTTTCAGTCATTTGCTTGATTCTTACTCAATGGCTTTCCTTGTCCATCTTGCGCCTGCCCATCCACTGGAGCATAGCCTCTTTACCACCTGTTTGATTGGCTCGCTCCTATCCTCTACTGCTCACTTTTAGGGTACAACTTTTTTCTTTTTGCTCAAGCACTTCTTTAGAGTGCATATGTTTTCCTGCTCTCTCCCCTGTGAGTGCTTATTTTTGCTCATATTATTTTGTATTTTGACCGCAAACAAAAGAACAACACACAAAGGGGTATAACATAGGAAGAAAAAGATGGATAAACCATCATAAAGGGGAAAAGCATGAATCTGCAAAAGTGAGATAAATGGGCGGAGTGAGTCTGGGAGTGGATTGGAGAGGCATGATATGGATTTAAGCCGAGCACTGGCACGCTGATGTTTAATAGTACCGGTCATGGGCATCTGGGCAGAGCTTTGGGCAAAGGCATTCATTCTTTACCAAATGAAGCACTACCCTCATGCACTCCTCTCCCAACACCAAATACCCACCACATGTGCTCAGGTTTGCTGTCTCTGGTGCTTCTCCCTCAGTGTTGCACTCCCTCATGTTCTCCTTTTCCCCATCCTCGACAACTCCCAGTTGCTTAACCATTATCCACTCTCCCTTTAACATCCACCCGTTTTGTTATTTTAATGTTGAATTTTTTAGTTGGGTGGGGGGGGTGGAGGGAGAGCAGGCAGAGAAAAGGACCAGCAAAATGCTGCCAGCCGCTCCAACTTAAAAAAAAAGGCACTTTAAAGTTACTATTTTTTCATTGTTTGTGTTTACTGAGCCTTCTCGGAGCAATACATTAATAACAAGCATTGGCATAGCCAATAGGTCTCGCCTTTGGGACCTTATAAGTGTTTAGCCATGCAACAGTTGTTGTTGCACCAAGGATATTGTGCTGGATAACTAAACACTTATAAGGTCCCAAAGCGAGACCTATTGGCTATGCCAATGATTGTTTGGTATTCCATTGTGTTGGCATGTTCTGTTGTATTGATGTGTTAATGAATTTTCAAGTGTTGCTTTGAGTTTGTTTTGTGCTAAAGTAGTGTTATTCTATTGTATTAATGTAATACAAAGCTCTGTATGTTGTATTAATTTGTGGCTTTGAATTACTGTGTGGTGATTGCACCCCAGCAGCTGCCTGTCAGCTTAGACATGTTCAGACAGTCTTATCACACAATACCTCAGCTTGTAGCCCACTTTCATAGACACAGTGGTAAAAGGAATCGCACCAAACACTGAGCTCTTCCGCACTGAGCACATCTCATAGGCCTCATAATTTCTCGTGAAGAATGGGGCCGGCCAAACTTCGCTTGTTCACTAAGGTCTTTTGACAAAAGACTTCTAAAAGTTGTCTGCTGGCGAGACATAGCTACTCTTGACTACAAACCCCAAACCAAAAGGCAAGTGGATTATTCCCACCTTCATTGCATTACACCTTTCAGACTAATGATAAAATGCATAATGATGTGGACATATTTTTCCATTATTTGCCATTGTGTTGTGGCCCTGAGGGGATGTGTGGTTGTGCCGCACAGGACCCTCGCCTCAAAGAGTCATAAGCGTGCAGAGTGGCGTGCAGCTGTGTAGTGCCAGCACTGAAAGGGTGCTCACGAGAAGGGCCAGGCAGCAGCCCGATAGAGGTGAAGGAAGAAGCAGGTCAGGCCGCTCCCCACGCCACACAGCACCTCCTGTGTGTCCTTGCCTCTCCCCTGCTGCTGCCGTAAGTTCACCGCTCCTCCGCATAATTTCTGCACCTGTGACTGCGATACCTGTAATTGTGGTAATTGTCGCCTGCTTGTTGCCTGCTTCTCTCCACTTTCCTTTTTGTGCCCCTTCTGTGCCCCTTTACTGTATTACTTGTATTGTGCTGACCCCCCACTTGTATTGTGCTGACCCCCTTTTGCCTTCTGTATCCCGTTTTTCCCCTGTTCCCACTGCTGCTTCCCCACGGCCCCGCCTCCTTCCATTATTTGCCATTGTGTTGTGGCCCTGAGGGGATGTGCGGTTGTGCCGCACAGGACCCTCGCCTCAAAGAGTCATAAGCGTGCAGAGTGGCGTGCAGCTGTGTAGTGCCAGCACTGAAAGGGTGCTCACGAGAAGGGCCAGGCAGCAGCCCGATAGAGGTGAAGGAAGAAGCAGGTCAGGCCGCTCCCCACGCCACACAGCACCTCCTGTGTGTCCTTGCCTCTCCCCTGCTGCTGCCGTAAGTTCACCGCTCCTCCGCATAATTTCTGCACCTGTGACTGCGATACCTGTAATTGTGGTAATTGTCGCCTGCTTGTTGCCTGCTTCTCTCCACTTTCCTTTTTGTGCCCCTTCTGTGCCCCTTTACTGTATTACTTGTATTGTGCTGACCCCCCACTTGTATTGTGCTGACCCCCTTTTGCCTTCTGTATCCCGTTTTTCCCCTGTTCCCACTGCTGCTTCCCCACGGCCCCGCCTCCTCGCTCGCCCCCCGCCTCCCAGCTGCTCCTCCCTCCCACCTCCCCTTATATGGAGGGCGCTGTGCGGTCGCACCGCTGGCACGCCTAAGGCAAGCCTGTCAGCGCCCGTCCGTGCCTGGACCGCGCCCAGCGCCAGAACCCCTGATCCCCGCGAACGCCATGACGCCCGCCTCCGCTACGACTCCAGCGCCCTCCACGCACTCAACGCCAGATGATCACACACCTGCTGCCTGGCCGCCCCAAAGCGCACCTTTGACATGGTCTGCAACCGCACACTACGAACAAGCCTCCATGACGCCAGAATCCAAGAGAAGTCCCTGGACTGAACCACCTCCTTCCTCTACGGCAGAACACTTAGCGTCCGCCTCCCCCCCTTCCGCTCCGAAGCCACCGAGATCATTTGTGGTGTACGAAAAGGCTCATCCCTCATCCCAACGTTGTTCAACGTCTACATGGCACCGCTCGCCCACGACGGCACGACCTCAACATCATCTTCTACCCTGACGATACCTAGCTGATCCTCTCCCTCACCAAAGACTCCCACACCGCCAAAACCAACCTCCACGAAGGAATGAAGGCCGTCGCCGACTGGATGAGAAACAGCCGACTGAAGCTGAACTCGGACAAGACGGAGGTCCTCATCCTCGAATCCACCCCTGGGCCTGGGCCGACTGCACTAGGAGCACCCCCTACACCCACCAACCACACACGCAACCTAGGGGTCAACCTCGACTCCACCCTTTCCATGACAAAGCAGGTCAACGCCGTCTCCTCCTCCTGCTTCAACACCCTCCACATGCTTCGCAGGATCTTCAGGTGGATCCCCACCGAAACTAGAAGGACGCTCACCCAGGCCCTCGTCAGCAGTAGACTGGACTACAGCAACGCACTCTACGCAGGAGCCCCGGCCAAACTCCGGAAACGGCTCCAACGCATCCAGAACACCTCCGCACGCCTGATCCTCGACATCCCTCGCCGCAGCCACATCACACCCTACCTGAGAGACCTGGCTCCCCATCAACAGGAGGATAACCTTCAAGCTCCTCACCCACGCACACAAGGCTCATCACAACACTGAACCTGCATATCTCAACAGCCGACTCAGCCTCTACACCCCCACCCGCCAGCTCCACTCCACAGACCGCACCCTCGCCACCATCCCCTGCATCCGAAGAGTGACCGCCGGCGGCAGATCATTCTCCCACCTCACCGCCAAGCCATGGAACACCCTCCCCATCCTCCTGCGGCAGACCTTCAGGAGGCTCCTCAAGACCTAGCTCTTCGAACAGTAGCAGAGTCCCCCCCAGCGCCTTGAGACCCTCACGGGTATGTAGTGCGCTTTATAAATGCTATGATTGATTGAATGATTGATTGAGCAGAGGATGGCAGCCCTGGGAACAATATAAGAGAATTGGATTTTATGCGGCATCCTTCACACAAATTCCTCCCCAGACACCTCCGCACGCAATGACAGACACAGCAGATTCTAGCCAGAGGAGAGAAACAGAGGGAGGCAGAAGAGAACCTACAGAGAAAAAAAGTCAACATTTTACAAAATTGGGCCTATGACAACAGGAGGTAACAAGCGCGCGCGCCTCGCGCAGCAGCAGGGGGAGGGGCCTGCGCGATTCACTTGCAGGAGCGAGCGGCTGGCGCCGCGATAATTGATAACATATGGCTCCAGCCGCTCGCTCCTGCAAGTGAATCTCCAGACGTGCATGCGTTGCCATTGAAGGCAATGGAACGCATGCACGTTTTTGGCTGAAAAGCCGGAGCGATCGCTAAAGGTCTTTTTGCCTAAGCAGCGCATGCGTGCTGCGTAGGTGAGACCTAAAAAGGCACATGCATACACCTACAAAATGAAGTGAGCACGTCAATTCTCATTTTTATTTTTTTAGTTTAGTTTTGCGCATACTGAACAGCATCTTGTCAATGCTGTACTAAGTCCCAAAGGCTATTGGCTTAGCAAATTAATGTTTTAAATGCTCACAGTGGTGAGAATTCAGTTTGCTGCAGAATGCACAAGGGTACATCATTTCAACTAATGAAATAAACGTACTTCTTAACCACAAAGATTACCACCAAGCTGAAATTGTGCAACAAATTCTTACAAGCCTGAGAGTAGAAACACAAATTAATCTATAACTAGGAAAAGTTGATTTCACATATAGAAGCCATATTGCATGGGAGTAGTTTGTGGTGTTACTCACCTATCTGAAACGGCCCTGGCTTTCAGCAGTGCTGCTGTGTAACAAATTGCTGCAGATTTTGGAAGGCTGATATCTGCAACATAAATCAAGGCACACTATTTAGGCATCCTAAATTACATAAATATAACAAATAGTAAAAGCTTTGCCCATTTTACATCTGGGATGTAACATAACAAAAAGAATTTCTCAAACTACCCATGGTTACTACAGGAGGAGTACACAAAAACAAGCTGAAGCATGGCTCAGGGAGAGTAGACTGCCAGTGATAGGTACAGAAGTCGGTGTGGTCTCCAGGCGATTGCATGACACAGTCCCCGCAACCCATAGGGCCCTGAACATCTAAGGATAGGGTCCAAAGACATCATTAGAAAAGAAGTACATTCTATTACGAACTTTAACCTACACATATTGATGCATGTACTCACACTGCTAGTTGAGAGTCCGACTTGTGTCTAGTTATATGATTAGTATAGAAAGTGGTGGTCCCAGTACAATTATATTCGAAAGTAGTGAAAAAACGGTAACAAAAGTCAATAACACAGAGAAATTGATTAGTGCTAAAGTGTTGTTTAATCACACTAAGCACCTGATAGATATTAGTTTAAGGAAACAATTTACAAACAACATTAGAATACAAAACGTTGGTGTGCCCAACTGGGTGGGGGGGAAGGGAGGAGGGTGACTTGAGTGAGGTAGTGAGGCAAGTGACAGACAATACTCAAAAGCATCACAATCAAATTGTTGGGCATATTACTCAATGCCACACATTCATAGTAAAGTTCTTAGCAGATAGTTGATATTTATTTACAGAGCCATGTACAATAGATGACCACAGTGCACTGTTGATGGTACTGGCATCAATGGTGTGTCGACGTTTTGACCCCTGAAACCATGTAGGTTGGTTTTAGTCCTTACTGACGGGGTCTTCCTCAGGACAAAGGTGAAGGTGAGGGCAGAGGGGCACCTAAAATAAGGAATTGGTCAGGTCCGAAACTTTAATTAAAGCACGGGAGCAGAAGTAGGTATAGGTCACTCTATTTACCGTATCTGATAGAAAAAGCCTAGTAGGTACAAAGTTTCGTCAAGGACGATGGGGCTCCAATGGCTCCGATAGGCGCAGGTGAGAGTGATGAACACCTGTGGATATAAGGTGTCTGTCAAAATTGGGCCTATATAAGAATCCCTGGTCACTAGATTGAACCCATACAGAAACTAAGGTAAACTTACTTTAAGAGGTAAATGTATTCCTACAAATTCTTCACAGCAGTGTCAATGCTGCTTGGAAAACCGTGGTAAAACCATCGGTCACGCAGTGAAAATAATCACAAGTGACTTCCTTCAATGAATCTAGATGAGAAAAAGAGCGGAAAGGGGGGGGACAGTCAGTGCTAGGATCCAAATCAAGTATCTAAGGTCAGTAGAGTGATTAAAAAGCAGTGCCTCAGTGGGAAATGGCATGCTGCATGCAGAAGCGCCTGATGAAAAAACGAGGGACTCGTTCTCAGGAGAGAAGGGTCCGAAACTCTTGTTAGTTATGAGCAAGTGGAAGGCAGCAAGCCGTTTAAAATCAAGCAACTAAGGTCAGTGGAGTGATTAGAAACTCTTGTTAATTATGAGCAAGGGGAAAGCAGCGAGCGGTTAAAAATAAAAGCAGTGCTTATATCAAAAGGTATGTGTGACGGACGGCTAAAAAGAAGTGCCACGCGTAGTGTGAAATATGCTGGTATCATCCACAAGGTGAATTGGTTAGGTGCTGTAGGGCTGCTAACGTATTATCAAAGTTAAATTGAAAACTGCCAAAAAGTTCATAGTGGCAGTTCCAGCAAAGATGGTGTCGTTAGAAATGCTTAGAGCGGTGAAGTCATGAAATTGTTAAACATTCGGACGAAAATAACGTGTCAGGCTGTAACCACACCCGGGGTTAACTAACAGCGTGCTGTTATTAGAGAGACGCGCCGAATTGGAATTCAATGCGCTCGCTGCATGTTGTCAACAGAGAAGTCGGAGGTGTAATTGGAAAATGCCGGTGACCCCGTGCTATAGAAAAGTGTCCTACCAAGGAAATCTGAACATAACCTCCGGTGGTATCTCTAGTCAAAACCTCAAGTTTTATAAAACAAAACTAATCCAGTAGATTTAGGAGCCGACACTACACTTACCCTTGTCAGTTAAGCGTTCCTCCTCAAAGAGGGGGAGAGCGAGCCGCTTCTCCCTGAGCCTTTATTTATGTTATGCGGGATAACGCTGGCCGCCGCGTGCGGCAGCAGCTAAATGCCTGCCGATCCTGGAGTCTAACATCGCGGTAGAAGAAAGACACGGGTATGCTAGTTGTTATTATTGACGGGGTATGCGTGCTACGATTCTTCCTGACATTATTCAATTGAAACCATGTAAATTATGGGTAAAGCACGCATTGGTGCTACAAATGGTTTACGCGATTCACAAATATACACATCGGAACCACGGACATCTATACAGTTCAATGAATTACAATGACTTGATTATAAGAGGCAAATATTCGCAGAACTGGATCCACTTGGTAGGAATAAAGATGTGGAACATATCAAACTAACAAAAACATTCTTCCAGTAATGCGCGCCCTATCATATTAATATTTTATGGAAATCCTTGGCAAACAACATTACACTATGCAAACTGAATGGTAGAGTAGTGTTAAAAAGTTGAATGTCATGAATACACAGAAGCTATTAAACATGTGCAAGTCATATAATCAAAACCTACTCATGGGTGTCTGAGTTAAAACCCATCCAAACGCATAGTTAATTTTTTACAAGCAGTATGGCATTTTATACAAACAGTACACCCCAACCTATGGTGGAGAAGTTGGAATTGTGCAGTGTATAAGGACCTGGTTACGTATTAAGACATGCCAGTTGGGCATTACTGGGGTCTAATTCATTCAAGCCATTGGCAATTGTGTCCAGACGCACCATCCATTTAGATTCTCTAATAGGATTGAAGCAATGTTTCCTCCTCTTGGTCCCAGTTCAGCTTTTTCATTCACCAACCATTGCATTTGATCAGGAATGTTTGTTAATTATCTTTTTTACTGCGTTGCTTCGGGTGGAAAATGTTGTGACACAGATTATTCTTTGTGACATGGTGTCATCCTTGTCCTTTACAGTCAATAGGGTTTCCCTTGGGTTGAACCAGGCCCACTTCCGAGCTCTCTTCACCAGTCTTTTCGGGTATCCCCTGGTCATCAGTCGGACACTCAGATCTTCAGATTCAGCCATGTAGTCTGCCCTCTTTGTGCAATTTCTGTGGATCCGTAGAAATTGTCCCACTGGAAGGTTATCTCTCGGGCCACGTGGGTGGTAGCTGTTGTACCTAAGGAGGGAGTTGCGTTCAGCAGGTTTCCTGTAAAGTGTGGTGAATAGTTTGTTGTCCTCACAACAAATTCTAATGTCCAGGAAAGCTATCTTGTTAGCGTCTGATTGGATTGTGAACTTAATGTCCTGATCACATAGGTTCAGCCACTCGTGGAAACGACCAAGTTCGATTGTATCACCGTTCCAGACAAGCAGTATGTCGTCAATATACAGTTTCCATAAATCCACCTGGTGGTAGAAGGGGTTGTTGTTGAAAACATACAGCTTCTCGAAGTTGTCCATATAGATGATGGCTAGGTCTGGGGCGAAGGCTGCCCCCATCGCCACGCCCTTTGTTTGTATGTAATAGCATCCTTGAAAAAAGAAGACATTTTTCTTCATTGCAATGGTCAAAAGGGCTATGATGAATTCCGTAGGCACCCTCATTGGTGCTGGTCGTTGGTTCAAAACGTCTCTCATTACCTCCAATGCTGGCTTTTGTGGGATGCTCGTGTACAATGATGCAATGTCACACGTCACAAGTAGTTGCTCATGTGGGTTGAAAGGTTTCTGGTCCACCAGGGTGATGGTTTGCATAGTATCTCTCAGGTACGCTTCAGTCTTCTCCGCAATTGGTTTCAGAAAGAAATCTATGTATTTGCATATTGGTTCCAGTAGTGAACCACATCCAGATACAATAGGGCGTCCAGGTGGGTTAGGCATATCCTTATGTATTTTGGGCAGAGTGTAGATGGTGGGCAGCCGTGGATGTTTCTGGTTGAGATAGTCAAATTCAAGTTTACTTAAAAACCCAAGTTCCTGAGCTTCACACGTGATCTTGAGGATTTCGTCAGCCAAGTCTTTGGTAGGGTTTGCTCTCAGCAGGGAGTAGCTGATACCATCTTGGAGTTGTCTCATGATTTCTGATTTGTATGCAGTCGTGTCTTGTACTACTATTGCTCCGCTCTTGTCCGCGGACTTGATGACAATGTCCTTGTTATTCTTCAGGGTCAGGAGAGCAGCTCTTTCAGGCTTGCTGGTATTCGGTATGGTATGTTTGTGCGTTGATAGTAGTTTGGTTACGTCATTCAACACCATGAATACAATTAATTAATAATAACAATATTCTACAGGTTATTCATAGGTAATTTTAACCATGTATCACCCAGTCAGAAATTACACCCCTAACATGTCTCAAGAGGTTTAAAGCAGTAGTCTTTTCACCATTGCACATAAAAAATTAAAAGCCCCTAAAAAGAGCTCCTGATGTAGCCATTGGGTTTTGCACACCTCACCCAAAATAGAGCATGACCAGATGATGAAACATGACACCTTGGGGGGAGGTGAGAGTCTGCTCTTCTAGATGAGAATAATCTTCAGACCTAATTAGATTAATTATTATAGGTGTAACTATAGGCATATAGATTGGGTTTTTTTCCGGAACCCCACAGCTTGTTTTTGTGATTTGAGAGGAAGTTTGACAGACCAATACAATCCTCTCATTTCATTACTAAGCGTACTTCAGAAAGAGTCCCATCAATTATTTAAAATGGTGCAAATAACCCCCCCCCCCACACTTATGTTCAACAAGTCATCGCAAATCAAATACAGTACTTTATGTTTGATAGCTTTCATTAGGTATTACAGTCATAATGTTTTCATACATTTTTGTTACTTTTATCATTTATTTTTTATTCTGGGTACAAGACCATACAGTCTATACCAGAAAAAGAGAACTTTGCAACTGTTGTGCCTCTTTTAGGAGACATCCACACCACTGTATGCTGTCCATCTAGAGAGTCAACATCCTCATTCGACAGCTGGCATTTTGTAGGGATTTCAGCTGATATCGAATGCTACCACTTTGGAATTCTACAACCCATGAAAAAGCCTCCAATCTAAACCAACCTTCCAAACAAGGCACATTTTTCAGTTATCTCAATGTTAGCAGTGTATGGCATACAAGTGTGCTGTTGTGTCACTGTACATCAAAGGTTCTTTGTGATGTCTAGAGGCAGTTTCAAAATAGTTCCAATGCAGTACTTCCCCTGCAATAACGGATGTTTAGGAGAGAAAGGGGGAGTATTGGATGAGTTCTTGCTCCTATCCACAAGCTAGATGTGAAAGTACAAGCAGCGGCACTCACCTCTTCTCTCATCAGCAATACTTCACTTCATTGGCTTATGAATTGGAAGGTTGTCATGCTTCATCATTGGGTTGTGCCCCTCGTCGGGCCGGCACTGCAATGCTCAACGGGCACCCGTGAAGGGGCTATTTGCCGGAGATCTTTTAAGAGACAGCCGTTGGGTGTGTGAGGGTATGTGGTCAGGGTAGTAAATTGAGTGTGCAAAGTGAGTTATAATAGGTTTAGTACTGCCCTGTGTGGAACAAATTTTATTCTTGGCGTGTATTTGTTGATGGTGACCTCAGCTAGGCCTACCAGTGCAAGGGGTTCGCCCTTCTCTGCACAGAGTCCTCAGACCAATAGGAAGAAGTTGGCACAGAAACTGGAATAGAAAATACAAAGTTTAATAAACCTCATGAGGTAGAACCACATTCATACAGCACCCTGTGGTGCTGAATGAATGTAGCACACAGAGTAGAAGAACCATGGGTCTTTTATACCCACACAGGGGCTCAAAAAGAGGGCGGTACAAGCACACATAGGAGAATTACATACATAGATGGTCATACAGAAATGCACAGTCAACAGTAAAGAAGGAGCTAGCAGTTGCTGACTCTGGTAGAAACAACCTGACAGCTACAGGTTAAAAACAGATGTATGGACAGTTAGATTCTTCTGCACGTGTGCAGAGTCTAAGTATAGCCAGTCCTTTAAACAGAGCACAGGGGTAAACAACAGTGAAGAAGGAAACAGCCCTTGGTGAGCACATGGCAGACAAAATGGCTGCCAGAAATACAAAATGGATTCCATAAAATTGACAAGATAGCCTCTAAATACCAGATGGATTTTGCTAATGCTAATCCAATCACAGCCAATTTACAACAGACGACCCTTTTAGCATTAGGTGAAGACATCTCCCATAATCCAGTAGGAAAACAAAAAAAATATGCACATTAATTTAAAAAAACATTTTTTTTTCTTTTTCCATAAATTTATCAATATCCTAATTCATTGCTAGGTGGGCATTTCTCATTCTAAATATTGTTAAGCTGGTATGTATAAGGTATAAGCAGGAATACAAAGGGAACAGAGCATTGGGTCATACAGATAGCAGGAGAGAGTAATTACTATTATCAGAAACAGAACTATTAGCTTTCTAGTCCTAAGCAAATCCTAGAACCATCCAGTAAAAAAATTTTCAAGGCTCCTATGCATTTCAGTGACCATCAATTTCAATATCAAAATAGCCAACAGTACATATCTAATAAAAACATTTTCACTAGGCTTTTCCAGTGTTTCCTTTATGAGGGCTAGAATATCAATCAAGAAAAGGGTAAAGTAACATTTATTGCAGAATAAACATTATTCCCAATACAATTATGAAAGCAGTCAGACATATTATTACAAAAATGATCCTGGATCCAGAGGACCAGGAGGACTACACAGGACCATGAGAATTGGGACGTAGAGCTGCAAAGGGTTGCTCCTCCTCAAAAATGGGACGACCAATGGGGTACATTTTCAACATAAAAGAAAAGGAAGTCCTTGGGAAATTAAAGCCGCTGTACAACCAACCAGAGGGGAGTCTTCTCCCTGTGTCCGTTTGAGCCTCACAGGCATGCTCTTGTTGTTCCCTTAGTGGAGCTGCACGACTCGCAACTCAGGAATCATGGCCTAGTTTCAAGGGAAAAGTTTCTTTTTTCAGGATAGGGCAATCACCCACCAGGGCAAATGCTCTCAGCGATCCTGTCCAGTGTCTCAGGCAGTGCACCAGTTTTCTTCATTTCAATCTAACAGGCACCAGAGACACAGCACCTGTACCCTGAACTCAAGTCCTTCCCTAACCCCTGTATTGCTCTGCTGGCACACTGCTCTTTCGTTGGGGCCATAGATTGCATTCAGTGTGCCCAGGTATCTCTTGACCAACAAAGGTGAAAACTTTACAGCCACTTTGGGACCAGGTTTCAGAGGCCTGATGCTAGGATCTCTGAAGCAACCCTTGTTTCAAAGGGGGTTACCTCAAGCAAAAACTTTCTTGCTGATCTGGTCGGTTTGTGACTCTCAGCTGGGCATCAAAAACTTGACCCACGATATCTCCTTTCTGATTTGTGACCCCGTCTTTCGCCCAAGACAGTGGCAGGGGTACACACTTCACATCCCAGTGCTTCCGGCCTTCTACCTTCACTGAGGTCCTGGTTGCCAGCAATGCCTGTGCTGGTTACCTTCACTTTGACTTCAAGCTGGACTGGTGCTGACTCTCCAAGCTGGATCTGATGTCCGCACCCCTCTGGCAATGGTTGTAAGGCAGCAAATATCTATTGGTGGACAGAACAAAAGGTCTTTAGACAAGGCACAGAAATAATCTATCAACAGAGAGGATAGTCTCAGAATACTTCCTAGTCTAGGGACGCCCCATATATTAGCAAGGCACCCAAGAACCACTTTCATCTATGTGAGAGTAAAAGAAACAACAGCCTGGACCTATTGGCAAGTATAAAAGGAACTCTTTGGTGAACTGACAAGAGTAATACGTCACCCAATCCCAAGCAGCCAAGGAAGTCTGTGTTCATTTACTAAATTCTGAGGAAAAGAGAAAAACAATACAGACATACTCCAAATCCTTACATCTGTATATTCCTATCTTAATCATCTAAAGACCCTCAAGAAAAAAGGAAATGTTCTACACTTTTACTCATAGACTTTGCATTACTTGTACAGGACTGCAGACACTTCTAAAATGATTTCTCTTAATAAAAGCACCTACATTGTATGCTTAGGACCATGCTCTCATGTTATAGGAGCAACAGGAAAATCTAAAACTGCTACTTTAACAGGGATTCCTATTACATAAAGAACTAAAAAACTTCAACATAATGGGTACATTTTCTCCAACAGAACATCTTGTGACACACAGACTCCAATAAAACAATATTTTCCTCAAAAATGTTTGCTAAGGATCACATGGGCATCTTCTCTGCATTCTATTTTTCACAATCCAAACTATGCAACATCAGCTCTAGTAAGGACTGTCAGTTTATTTACACAGACTAACTAATAAAAACTAGCAATGCCCTTGCAAAACTGTATGTAGCATGAGAATAACAAGCAATAGTGGTGTTATCACCTGAGAATTTTAGAACAAAAACTACCCACAGCTAGTTCCCCTTAAAGATCAAATAAGGAAACCACAATCTAGACTACTCATCCTTTCATAATTTCATCAGACAGGATGGCCAGTAACATAGCAAATGTATTTATTCATTTTATTAATGCTAATAATGTTTAAAACAGTATTACTGAATAGCCAATTAAATGTCTCATGGCTATTTCACAGACAGTTTAGACAGGCTCAAAAGAAATTAGGAAAAAGAGAGAGAAAACATAAATTTGCCTACCCTTAATTTGTAGAGGAGTTAGCCTCCTCCCCCCATTTTTGACAGTAGGAAACCTGTAACAGGTTTCATTCTGTCAACACTATCAACCCCAATTTGTAGCAACTGGGCATAAACAAACTCTGAGGAGCTAAATAGCACATTCAGCTAGCTAAAGAACATATTCCTTTAGCAAATGTACAAGTGTAACACGAGGGCACATGAATTAAAACTAAATCCCATTGCTTCCTTAATTCAGCCCTGAAAGCATTAGTGCTATACATATGACAGAGCCATTGTCTTAATAAAAGCTGACATATACCATTATTATTATGCAATCTATTCATGTGAGTGAACAAAAACTTGCTTTTGCCAAAAAAAGTAAGCAAAACCTCTTTCTGTCCCTGCCCTGCCATTTCGTCTTTCAAATATCGAAATGTCAAAGCAAACGTTGCGCTGAGCCCTGCAGGCTTCAAAATGTAGGACTTCGGCCTTTAACCTATGCAGCTGTCCCATCTTGCGTGCAAGGTTTTCATGGGGGTGTCCTAATTCAAAATGACCCTTGAGACGGAAAGAGCAACAACAAAACGCACTTCATTCCTGTCTACCGGCAATTCAGAGGTAAGCTTAATAACTTCTGCCAGTTTTTTTGTACATATTTATATTTGTAAGCAGTGTGCCGAGTGCTTGTCTAGCAGTATAGATGTCAGCTATTCATTCTATGCTTACATGTGTGCATTTACTGTAGCCTGAGGCAGTTTAAAAGCTGCTCTGATTGGAATAACCTCATTTAAATAGTGAATTTTACTCAATTTCGACTTTGATGTTTGGGGCACTTAAAAATGAATACAATAAAATGTTTTTGCATAATAGTCATCCCCAGAATGTCCCCTACATATCCCAGAGATGTGGCATCAGAAATGTATAGTGTATACCCTTATAAAAATGAGTTTTGTACGCCTGGGTAAAGTGACATTTCACATCTAAGTGACCCCCTATTGCTGTATAGCATGGCTTAAATTCAATTTGGATGCTAGGAGGTCACAGTATCATTATTAGGCATTATAAATATTTAAAAACGAATTTAATGCACCTATTTTAAATAACATTTTTTATATAATCAAAATATATATTTTTTTAATAAATCTAATAATTTTGATGAGTCCACATATGAAAAGCGAGCTGCATCCCTTGCCTATCATATTTAAACGCATTCATTCACAGCCCGAAGAACAGAAACTTAACTTGAAAGTCTGCACCACTTTTAAAAGACAGTCATTATTATTTAACATCAAAAACCACTCTTATCCTTATTTAAAAAGGCATTAAGAAAATAAATCCCTACTGTCAATCTGTCCTCTGTTTATCAAAAATAATGAAACTATATTTCTAACTTTTAAAACAGCAGTCTGAAATGCCGCATTTTACACCATGTTTGACTTCAGCTGTTCTCTGTGGCCGGAGTCAGAAATACCCACGTGCTGACACAGCTGCTCGACACGTAAAGGCGTCGAAGTCACACGCCTTTCAAATCAGCCTTGCCAGCCAGCACAAATCTGTCGTTCTGTAATGTGTATTTTGGGTCAGCAACAACCAATTCACTCAGATAATGTAAATGTCTTTTAATACCTAATACAGAAGGATAAATGCTGTGACATTTTGTATCTTACTTTATCTATTGCAAAACACACAATTTCGTTTTTTTAAGCTTTTTTATTCCTATTAAATGTGGATTCTAATTTTATCTTTAACATTGTGGCAATTTGCACACATGTATAGTGTCTTACTCTGTCAATTTAATGATAGCGTGCAGCTATTTAGCATATATTATATAATTCATTGCTGGATTCTTTTAAAATGTATTTCATTTTAATGACATTTGGCATAACAGAATGATGACAAAAAAAAAAACATTGAGCGCATTCCAGACATTTTCAAAACGGTGTCATATACTCAGAACACATAATACAGGGCACTTAAGGCTAGCCATTCTTGCACCAAGAGCGCAATCGCTACTTACAAGTACCACTGATGACAAACCACAGACATTTAAACACACATTTAACCCACAGATCAACACTTAGGATAAACCCAAACGACAGCCCACAGACTGTACTTAAACCAAACCATTTGTAAATACTAGTTGTAAGTCATATTCACTAGATTTGGCTGGCAGAACACCAAGAAAAAAACGCTCTGCATATCACCACTTATGAATGTTACTAAGTGCACAGACCAGGATCCTTTCTATGTACATATTTAGTTCCTCAGGGTACTAATCACCAAAGAATAAATACTTTTTTATACCTAAACCTAGTTAAGTATCCCCTCTAGGGGAGCCGGCTAATTACATACAAGTTTAAAAATGGTACATCCAAGAAAGCAACACATTCATAAACTCACCTGGGGGAAAACAAAAAGACCATCACGCATTTGCTTACAATTAACTGCTTTGTTCTTCAGCTCTAATGCTTTCACATAAATGTTCTTTCGCTGTTCTTTTTTCAATCAAGGCTTGCTCACGCTGCATTCGTTCACGCACTTCTTTCTCCCACATTCGTACACAATCAAACGTCTCTTGCCTAGTCTTTCGCTTAAACATACATTGTTCCACATACTCAATCTTTCGTAAATCAAATGACCCATACATAGGCCAACGCAACTCAGGATCCTTACGAGTGTATTTATTCCACATTGCGCTGTACATTATAGAAGAAGGACCATACTTAATATACATATCCCTATTAGGCGTCCCCTCCGGGGGCCTGTTTGTGCTTCATCTAGTTTCAAATTCAAATTGGTACCACTACAAAAGCTACACATCCTATGAAGTGTGCTAAAAACAGGCATGCCAAAAATAGTCCAGAATATGCAGTAATATAATCAAAGTAGCACTTAAGGTACCTTTAGTACGATGTGCCGTTCAAATCAATTCAGATAGAGAAAATTCTCCTCATTACCTGCCTATATAGATTGCAATCCATATATAAATCTCATGACAAACCAAGTTGGCCAACACAAATCTGCAAATCCAAAAGCCACAGTAAGCGTTACTAAACTACCTTACCAATCCCAGGCATCAAAACCAACAGCAAGCGCCACAGAAGGACACTTACCAATCACTTGGTGTCCAGGTTCCAACTGCCAAGTTCTAAAATTGACCAAATGGTCACTGCATGGCGATTCAACAGAAGAGATCTCAGTCGAGGACCAGCACCACTTGGATGGTCAGATCAGAAAGAAAGGAAAAACGCCGTGGTTGCCAAGACTCGGGTCTCATTGGGCAGCGATCGCGTCCACAGCGAGATTCCAATCCTTCGTCGCGACCAATCCTTTGGGCATCCGAGTCACCGATGAGCCCCAGTAGTTGGGCGCCAATTTGTTGATGGTGACCTCAGCTAGGCCTACCAGTGCAAGGGGTTCGCCCTTCTCTGCACAGAGTCCTCAGACCAATAGGAAGAAGTTGGCACAGAAACTGGAATAGAAAATACAAAGTTTAATAAACCTCATGAGGTGGAACCACATTCATACAGCACCCTGTGGTGCTGAATGAATGTAGCACACAGATTGTGTCGGAAGGTGTGTTCCTGTCACAAAGACATAATTAGTGTTATAAGGTACGTGACAGAAGTAACGGTTGCCTAGGGCTCATGATCTCGTTAGTAAAAAATGTGAGGAGAGACTCTGCTTGTTATTCATGCACCTTTGTTCGGTGTGCAGTTCTGCCACACGCCGGCGTTGTAAAAAAAGGGTGCGCCAAAATGGATCAATATCGTTCTAGCAACTTAATCAGGGTGGTACACATCGCATGACGATTGAACATACCATCACAGAAGCCCGACTCACCCCTGGTAATGAGGTCCGGTGCTGACAGGTCTGCCAAAAGAGCACCTCGTTGCTCGATTCTGTCTAAATAAACTCAACAACAGGCGGGCGGCCGCAAGCATCTAAACGTAAGCACAGGTGACAAAGTCTTACCTGCCTCTTGTTCAATCGCTCAATTGTGGACGAAATAGGGTCAGTACTCACAAAAGGGTGGCGTGCAACTAGCGGTCTTCCTACCCCTGCTCTGGCTCCCGTGGTGCTGCCTACTTGGTGTTCCGTTTAGGTGCAATTCGTCATGGCGTACTAGCGTAAAACACTAGAATGTGGCAGAGGGCAGCCTTCTTAGGGGTATTAATAGAACTTTATTGAGAGGCTTGTGAGTCGCCTCCTCTAGAGTTAAAGGTGGTGTGTAATGTTCCAAAATTGCGGACAAGGATTTAATAGGGCGCCGAGGCAGGTATCCATTTAGATTAAGTATATTGTCAGGTACTGTAGTGTCCCGGAGGAAATTCCTAGCCCTGTATGCAAATAATAGCAAGTGAAATCCAATTGGTACAAAACCAGACATAACCTTGAGTCAAGTTTATACAACTTTCCCCTGTGTTTATAAGTCTCTCTATTGGTGTGACACCAAGCATTAGCATTTTTCCAAATCATACATGTTGGAAGGTGGTAAATATGTAAGTAAGTAGGGGGTAAATATGCAACAACTACTTCCAGCTGCGACGAATCAGGAAGATTAGTAGATTTCTGACTACAGAAGCCCTAATTCAGGTCATCTTGGTGCTGGTAATCTCCTGCATTGCCTACGCCAACTCACTTTATGCAGGTATCCCAGCATATCAACTAAAACTCCTGCAGTTGGTGCAAAATAAAGCATCCAGATTAATCCACCACCTGCCCAAATGGCACCATGTTAAGCCATTAATGGAAAGTCTACACTGGCTCCCAGTTGCCAAACGCTGCACATTCAAGCTGGGGCATATCACCTTTAAAGCTCTAGAAGGCAACAGCCCAGCTTTTGTATACTCTCAGATTCAGTGCTATGTTCCCTCCCAGGACCTTAGGTCTTCACATTTGAATTTGTTGGTCATCCGGTCCTCTAAACAGAAGAAACATGGAGGACAAGGTTTGTGCTCTTGGCCCCTCAATCATGGAATTCTCTTCCTATAGAGATCAGACCTCTTATGCACACTTTAGAAAACAGCTAAAGACCTGGCTGTTCCGCCAGGCATATGACTAATCCCCTCTCAGCAGCATCACTCTCTGGACTCTAGCGCCATGAAACAGTTTGGTGTACGTGCGCTTTATAAGCTCTTTTAACATAACATAACATAACAGCAATAATGCCACCAACACAATATAAGGCCCAGACAATGTCTCAATAAACCATTCCCTTGCTCAAACCTGGGTAGCTGGAGACGAGCAGGCAGGCTCAACTTAGGAGACAGGTGTGTAAAGCATTTAAAGCACCAATACATTAAATAAGTAAGACACAACACACAATAAAAATCCAACTCCAATTTATTAAAATACAAAATATTGTTATCTTTAAAATGACAACAAAATTACAAGAATCTAATTTTGGGAACCAGTGATATGAATTTTTAAAGAATAAACACTTTCTAGTGCTTACAAAAACAATAGCGCCAAATTGGGACATCTGGTCGTGCTTGACCAGGACAAAGTCAATGTTTGAGGCTGTCCGTGATAGAGCCCTGTTTGGATACATTAAGCAGAAGGCCACTGTCAAAACTTTACCTTCGCCCTTAGAAACGTTTTGGGAGGATTTTCTCTCGACGTCGAGCGGGCCTCTCCAGCAACCTGGATACTCAGCGGCTTCGTTAAGCAGAAGCCCCAGTCAACTGCTGAAAGTCTTGAGCTGCGGAGCTTTCAGCGAGATGAACCTGAAATCCTGGCTAGGTCACAATTCAACGTAGTGGGCTTGACGTCGGGTCGGTCGCTTTGTGGAGCTTTTTCATAAAAGTTCTCAAAATTTCCCCAAACTTCAAGAGGTGCTTCATGACGTTCCTTTCGGGGTTCAGAGCATCCACAAACAAAATCCAAGCTTCCAAAGTCTCTGAGTTGCTCCTAGGAAGTTGGTACTACAATTCCCACAATGCACCTGGCCAGTCCAGCTGAAAGTGGTCAGCTGGGTTCTTCTTGTTGGAGAAAATGCAGGTGGAGTTCTTTTAACCTGTTGCTTTCAGGGAGTCCACGCCTTCTCTTTTTGAAGCAAGGAAAGTTCCTTAGGATTGCAGTTCCTTAGTGTGGAACAGGCACAGTCTTTCAAAGTGAAGTCCTCTCGGTGCAGGCCAGGGTTTGAGCAGGGCAGTCCTTCGCCTTATAGCTTCAGGCAGGGGATCTGAGTGGCTCTGCAATTCTCCCATATTTATCCAGTGTTCTGGGGTGACAAGCGGAGGGCACACCTTACCAATGGTGGCATCCAAAACTATGACAGCTTCCTCTAAAGTGTGGCATATTCTTGTCCCACAAAGCATTGTACTTTGAAATTCAAAATGGAGAATTTTTTTCTTGGTGTTTGAATCTGGCTAAGCCAACCTACTGGTGTGGTTAATTTACCTTAACTCTCCACTTCCAGACCTCCAGCATATTCCATTCCTGGGGCTCCCATCTGGCTGGGGGTACAGAAACAGGGGGTAGGCCTGGCTTGCATCCTTACTGTCCGGCCTTCTTTAAAGACCAGTTTGTTTACTGTAGGAAAGTGCCCCTTTTGACATGGTTAGCACCCCACTTTTTGCCTGGTATCTGATGCAACCTTGACTGAACATGTGCTGGATCGCTGCTAACCAGGTCCCAAGCACCAGTATTCTTTTCCTAAACTGCATCATTGTTTCCCAATGTGTGCCATGCCAGCAATACAGTGCATGTGGCATAGGTAAGTCACCCCTAGAGCAGGTCTCACAGCCCCAAGGCAGGGTGGACTTTACTCCATATGTGGGCATATCTGCATGACTAGATATGTCCCTGTGCTATCTAGGCAGAGCCTTAGATATTACAAGTGCACTGGGAAGCTATAACGAGTACATGGGCTGGACACTCGTCATTACGAGTACCCCAAGGTGTTTGGTACCAAACACCTCGTCTTAATAAACCCACACTGATGCCACTGTTGGGTTTAGAAATAAATGCACCCATACTGCATCTTAGACGTGCCCCTGTGTATTGACTGACTGGTCTCAATCAGCCAGCCACCACAAACAGGTTTCTGATCTCCTGAGGTGAGAGCCTTCGCTCTCGCAGGTAAGGAACAAAGCCTGCTCTGGGCAGAGGTGTTCACACCTCCTCCAAGCAGGATGGCATTCTAGGGCAGAAAGCTTCCAAGGCCCTGCTGCCTCTGTTATGCGACCCCGGGCCTCTCCAAATAGTGGAGGTGCCCACTCCCCTGTCCCCATCCCACTTTTTGGCAGCAAAACAGGCAGGAACATTAGTAAGACTAGGAGGTGTGCCCACATTCAGCAAGTACCACCCCTAGGGCAGGCCAGCTGATGTGGACCTCACTTTTCAGATTCCTCCACGTTCTTTTGGACTGAATTAGCATTCTAGGGTCAGAATTATATCCACTTCCTACTGGAAGTGGTCATATAGAGGGTGTAGACACCCTAAGGGTAGGTAGTCTATTGACTCCTACCTGTCACTCCCCATAAACGCCACGAAATTGAGTATTTAGGTGGCACACCTGAACTCTGATTCGACGGATTAACTGAAGAAGGATGAGGAAGAGTCACTGGCTGGTGAGAACTGCAGCAGAACTTTGGCGCGAAACCCTGCCGTCCTCAGCCCTCTTTCGACAATCGCGAAGAGCTGGAGAACTACCTAAGACTTGGGTAGCCTGCCAGCAGTTTGAAAATCAACAACAGTCTCCCTTGGAGTGCAGGAACTACTCCTCTGCTGTCTGCAGTCCATTGCCTTACAGCTCCCCAGCCCCACCAACGCCGCAGACAACCAGGAGAAGGTACTCGAACTCTGAAAGGTCAGATCTGTCTCCCCACTGAGTGTGAAGACACTAAGACCAACCGGAGAAGTGCAGCACCGACACCTGGGGCACCCGAAGCCCTGCACCAAACTCCAACAGTGGGAGTCCAGTCCGGATTCCCACTGCACCAGGACCAAGTAGCCATCGAGGGATGTCTATATCACTGAGACGCACTTCAAGAGAGGCCCAGCTGCTTCGATTTTGCCCCTGCCAGCTGTTTATCCTTAGCCGCAAGGTGCATCTTTGCATTCCCGGCCCAGCCTACCTGACCACTCTCCATCTGAGCCGCCCGGCCCAGGTCCCGACAAACTGGCTGTGCCCCCCTCTGACCTAGGCCCCCATTAGAGAGCCCTTGGACTTGTCCCCAAGTCTCCCTGTGTAACCTGTTTTTGGGTGGTCCCCCTTCACCGTAGCATGCCAGCTACCAGTCTCACAAGAACCCTGCTCCGGGTAGAACCTGGGCCATTCCTGAAGAAGTGGTGGTAGTACTTTGAACCTTGGCCCACTACTTCTACGGACCCTGAAGGTGAACCCCTGAAACCGACTATACCTACCTTTATGCATCTTTGACTTTTCCTCCCATAGGATTGCATTGTGCATAAAAGCGAACAGCTTTGAACATTTCACTTACCTGTGAATATTGCTAACGAAAGCAGTACTTACCTTTGAACGAAGATCTTGGTTTTAAAGCAGATATAAAACAAAGTGCTATTTTTCTAATTAGGTCTTTGATTAATTTCTTTAGTCTGTGTCTCATTTATTGCCTCTGTGAGTACAAGAAATGCTTAGCACTACCCTCTGATAAGCCTAACTGCTCGCCCACACTTCCACAAATAGAGCATTAGTATTATCTACTTTTGCCTCTATAAACCAATTGGGACCCACTGGATTCTCTGCACAGTGTGCTTTGTTTTAGTCCACCTAATAGAGAGCCAGCTTCCTACATTTACCCAGCCCTCTTCCTGGCCTGTTCTCTGCAGCTGCAAAGCTCCCCCACCAGATAACCTTTGTCTCTATGCAGGCCACTTATCATCTCATTAAAGCTGTTTGGCTAAGCCAGTTACGGGCTGGCCAATTTGAAGAGGCTGTTAGAAGGCCAGATTTCAGCTCACAGAAAACAAAGTTCTATAACTTTTTTTCTGTATTAGTTATGATACATTCAACAGTGACCAGTTGTTGTGGTTATCATTACCATCTTTTAAATCCATTAAATATTATTTTAGCTCATGCCTGTCAATAGTTACACTGTATTACTGTATTACAGTATTCCAATCTTAGCCTATGGAGCTAAAATGCTACCATGGGGAAAAACGAAATTGGCAGTTTTTCCCTCACAAGAGCATATAAATCATCTTTTCAAATGTCCCTGCTTATTTATTTTTTATAGGGCACCCTACCCTTGGAGGGCCTTAGGGTAGACCTCAGGGATAAAAAATAAAGCAGTTTAATACTTTGGAAGTACCTTTAAATCCACAGTCAAATGTGCATGTAATTTCAATTTGAAAGCAGCTTGCAAAGCAGGGCTGACTTTTAAAATGCCAGCAGGCAACACAACAGTGCAGACTTAAGTGCCTCAAAGCTGTTGGACCTCTAAACCTACATGCCCTATCATATACTAGGGACTTACAGGTATGATGTCAGTGGCAATTGGAATTACGCCTAATTACCACATACCTTTTTAATCAGAGCACTGGCCGTGGTAAGCAGAGCCCATGGCGTGGTCAGTCAGTTACCACCAGTATCAGTCACAAAATGGAGGTGATCAGGGCAAAAAGGATGACTTTCTCACAATACACAAAAAAGTAGCTGCATTACTTAATATGTCTGACAGGAGCTAAAATTCGCCATGTACTAAACACCTGTCCTGCCTTGCAATTGTGGGTGTTATCTCCAAACTGCAGTGAAGGAGAGTACATACACTTGGCCACTCAGCCTGGTCTCTCCTTCCATTTAAGGACTGTCATTTTTCTTTTTTCCATAAAGGGAAAGGATAGGGAACAACAGCTGTCGCCTACATCCATTGGCCGACGACTCCTTCCATTTTAGATATCAGTCCGGGCTTCATAGTTTCACTGTTGTCCTACACTTGAAAGAAGCATGTTATATCACAGTGATTTATTATGATCAATGTAAAGCTTTACAGAGGTTTCTTGGCTATTGATTGGCTTATTGCTTGCATTGGCAGACCTACTGTTGGCATACCCAGGTTTTTATTGGTGTTTTATAAAGGTCAGATGTGTGGCAAGGTGATGAGTAACAAAGAAAAGAGTAAGATTGCAATTTGAAACAAGGGTGAGAGCGGCTGAATGGTGATGAAGGTAGGAGAAATATTGGCTGTCCATGTTACAGCTGAATTAAAATGTTGTGATGAAGCTGTACTCCAGGCATAACTTTGGATAGGGAGAGACCTTAAAAGTTCAGCTGACAGAATTATAAAGTTTTAAACATACAAATAACTGGGTTGCATAGTCACATTTTAAAATGAGAGAAAAGATATGGCAATTTGACTTATCGAGTATGACTTAGGTTTGTGCTTGTGCTGTTGGGGTATATTTGGATGAATGCTTGAGCAATACTAAGATTATTGCCTCTGCAGTGCTGAATGTACAGTTTGGAATACTTGTTTAAAAATGATGTCTTATGTTCAGCGTTACAAAACTCACACCTGTATCATCTAAAAGATTAATAAGGGAAGACAGTTGGTACGAAGATTGGCCTGTAAGCAAAATAACCACTTCTCCGTGAGTCTCTGTGCAGGCAACGGCCTTGTAGCAACAAAGTGGAAACCAAGGACAATGGTGGTATACCTGCCCAACACCTTTGATAAGAGAGACCTGGGAATATCGTCTAGAGACAGTTTTTATACCTCCAATGGTAGCAGAACCAATCTGTTCAAGGATCAAACACAATGAAGCTGTAGCTACCTACATGGATCGGAGCTGCTGGGAGCTCATCAACAGGAGCATGTATGGGTATGCATCCCCTGAGAGTTACAGTGAATGGAGAAGTAGTGAAGGAGTTCTCAACCTCGAGCCTCAAGCCAAGGGCTGAACTACTGCACAGGTGACGAGCCCACCTCAGGTGGCACAACAGTTAGGAGAGGGCTATTCGGAGACTGAACAGCAGCATATTGGAGTACAAACATTCTGCACATCAGGGAACAGATATGTCGGCGGAGTTAGTTGTGGCAGCCCTTGTCATGGGGCCCTTCGCAAACCCACCCACACTGTCCAACAACCTGGTATACTGCTGGAGCATGCACTAGACTTGAGCAAGTGATCACTTCTTAGTGGGTCTTCCGCTTGGAGCCTTCCTCCATATTCTTTCCTGCACCAATCATTATTTTTCAATGGAAATACAGTTAGACAAATGAAAGAGCAGATATCACTAACACTTCTTCACTAAGCTGGGTAATATGCAGACACCATCATACTATGCGGCCAATTATGAATTATGAAATTGAGACATGGATATAGAGACATTATCACACATTCAAATACAGTCTTACACAGATGATATACTTTTCATTTGAACCAGAACGATACCCTCCCAAAACAGACCATCTGTGAGGGTATGGGATCTCTCAATCACTCCTCTATAAACCCAAGCTGCTCTGATCATTGACAGGAGAGTTTACTAATGTTAGGTCTGCATTGACCTTAACAACGACTCAGCAGGACAACACACCACTCAGATTAGTGATTCCCACACCGCAACACCATCTTATTGGTTCACCATAGGTGCACATATTTCAGCACAGAATCTACTATGAGGATCTGGACATAAAGGGCATATATAGCTGATTCACCAAATTACTGAACTCAATAAGCCTCTGTTTGAGCCATCCCACTCTACGTCAAAATCTTCAATAACTAAGGCAAACAACTGCACCTCTAGACAATTGTTCTCTGCAGAAGCAGTGACCAGAAACAAACAACCAAATCCAACAGAGGTTGTGAAAAAAAACTGACATTTTCAAACAATTCTGAGGGAAATAACTGCAGATGGCACGATGGTGGCTGCACTGAGGTAAGCTTCTCGAGAATAGTCTTTGCAAACCTTTCAAACAAGCCACAACCAAATAGAGAAACCAATGAATGCACTGAAATTCTCCTCAGGCTCCAGTCTAGATTGGAAACAGGAAGAATGGCACCTATAGCCAAAATTAAAAAATCTGAAAGAGATCAATGAGATCCCAATCTCTAGTATTCTAACTTTTTCACTGTGTCAGATCGAGGCATATGAACTAACACTGATCATTGCTTGCTATGTATGCCCGACAAAAAAGACAAGTAATACCCACAGCTAAGTATGGGCTGTTTCTGTTAGGCAATCAAGATATTCCATTTTTGATGACAAGCGGGCTTGCAGCCTACACAATCTTCAGCGTAAAACCGATGCCGCACTCCCTCCTCAGGGATGCAGACCCACGCAAGGAACTTATGACTCTGGACATGGAAGAAGGTCCAGAGACAATAACCTCCCTCAAGCAAACCAGCCCCTTGAACGGACAAACAACAGATTGGGAGCAGCCCTGAAAACGGACTCACTAGTCACCCTAGCCCCAGACATGACAAACTACCATGAACAACAAGATACATCGACAGGGCCCACCTATGCCAATAGACCCATTAGTAACCAGGACAGCACCGTCGCGGTTTCCTCAAACACTAGGGCTGGACCCTACAACAAGGAAGGAGATGCAACCACTGGCACCCCAGACTTCCATAGGCTTCATCCTGGTCTAGATAGGGACCATCACACCACAAGTAAAATGGCTGCCCTCCCTAGGTGCACCTTTTAACCTGCACAGGCCACACACTGACTGGATATGGACATTCACGCCATAGGTAAAAATGAAACCACCTCCTGCTGGGAGAGCAGAGTACTAAAAACAAGAGCGAATCAAGAACCGCCCAACAAGGAACCCAGGCACTCGCAAACAGGGTCTTGCACACTATTACATCCAGAATACACCTCCACCGCCCTTTTGATATCCTGAACAGAGGTCGTACAACCTAGGGCCTTTGGAGCAACTACACAGGCATAAACTAGACAACTGGGACCAGGAATACTCATTGCAAACCCCACAAAGGGAGAGGGCCCCAGTCTCAGCCTTGTTCACATTTAGCCCCTACGACACAGAGGCAAATTGCCAAGGGCCGCAGGTAAGGTGCACCAGGCCCGAATGGTATTACTCCAATGATCTGCAAGGAGGATCCACTGTTCTGTGCGGCTCAACCCGTCCCTGTCTTCAATACTGCCACTCTGCTCCACAGCATCCCCCTCTCAAGGAGGGGTTCAATACTCACACCAAAATACAAGGAGGGGACCAGGGTGACCCTGGAAATTACCGCCTAATAGCTTTAATTGATAATGAAGCAAAACACTTTGCTGGAGTTCTATTGAAGGAACTACAACATTGGGATGAGGCACATTCCATTATTCCTGCAAATCAATCCGGCTTTACTAAACAAGCAGGAACCACAGACAACATTATGTCGCTTTCAATGCTGACCAATGTTGCTAAAACAAATAAATACCCCATCCATCTGAGTTTTACTGATTTTAAAGCTGCCTTCGACACAGTGGATCGGGGCAGGCTCTGGAGGAAATTGGCGAATCTACACATTGCAAATGGTCTGTTAAGAGCCCTGGAAACACTACATACAGATACATGGGTCAGAATCAAGGTGGGGGACGGCTCCCACTTCTCAAGGAAAATCAAAACCATGCAAGGCTTGAAACAGGCATGTGCCTTGGCCCCAACCATGTTTACTTTATTCTTGGCTAACCTCATGCCCTAACTAAACGAGGTATCCTCTCACCCGCCCAAATTGGGGCGTTGTCTGCCGTCAAACCTACTTTACGCAGATGATTTAGTCCTCGCAAGAAGAACTAGGCTCAGGCTACAGCGTTAGTTGAACGAAAACCTTGCCTATTCGGAAAATAATGGCCTAGCCACTAACACTGCAAGGCAACACTGCAAAGACGCACACACCTGGTGCTTGGGGGCCAAAAGAATTACAATGGTAAAAAGCTTCAAGTACCTCAGAGTTTACTTTAAAGGGAAAGAAAGATTTAATGACCAACTGGAGGAAATCAGGAAGAAGGGCAATGCCTTGGCCTTTGGTCTGAGGTCTCTTTATAACAAGCTAAATGGCCCCACGCTTACCCCTACCTTGCATTTAGCCCAAACCCTTCCCACTCTGACATATGGGATGAAGGCGCTCAGGGGGAGGGTTAGCGCCACTTTGGAAAGAATGGTCCTTAAAATATATAGGTCAATTTCCATCTACCTAGGAATACATCGCCTGCACAAATAAGGTTGGAATTTGGCATTCCCAAAATGTCAGTGGCTCGGAAGGTGGCATTTGTGTCTTGTTGTCACAAGTTCAGGACGGTCCCAGAAGGATCCCTGAGTAGCCACCTATGGCAGAAGCTGGATTCTAGGTCGAGTTCCTTTGCAAAAGTCTATTTAAAACAGGCCCTGACTTCACTCGGCTTAAGACAACTGGGATTTAAATATTGGCCACAGGGAACTCAAGAAACTGGCCAAATCCAGTGTACAGCTGTTATTTATGCTTGAGGACTAAGATAAAATGTCTACACGCAGCCATGAGTGGATGACACTTCAAAGTTACACCAGGCCAAAAACCCAGGGCTACCTAGGAAAAACCTACGATAACAGGATAAAAGTAACATTTTTAATGTACAAGCTGGGCTCACTCCAATTAATAAAGCACCTCTTCCCATGGAGAAGAAGGCCATGGCAAGACTTATGCTGTTTATGCATGCAAGAATGGGAGAACATTGTTCACAACTTATGCCTGTGCTAGTATGGGGGAAATCAACGTGAGCTTTTGTGTGGGAAGTGGAGAAACTGAGGCATAATGTCTTGCAGTGAGGCTGTGCTGGCTTGCTTCGACTCCCAGGGACATCAGCTTGAACTGTGCTATGATCAAATTCGTACAAAGATTTGAAAAGAGGACTGCGAGTATGGAGTCAGCAACTGCGGAGAAGCAGGATCCACTGAGAGGTCATTATACGAGCACGTAACACCCTCAAACTCGTAATCTCCCTCTGTAACGGTCCACTCAAAAGCCCAATACTTGAAAGAGGGACCAATCGTACCTCATTTTAATATTCTTCTTAAAAATGTTATGGAAATGTATTTTATGAACCGATAATGCACGTTTTATCATTTTTAGGGCCTATTTAATGCACGATTCGGTGTACATCTTTTATAAACTGCTAAAGTAACAAATAATTCTTTTAAAATGGGTTTTAATTTATCATACTGTTAAGAAACGGACTGCATATTGATTTGCACAGGTGCTTTTACATTCATTTTATTGCAAATATTTTTATTAATCAAGCAGTAAAGATTTACTTACTTACCTATGGGCATGTCACCTCATCTCAACCTATAAGTTAGAGATGTGTGAATACGCTATCTACACACAGCTTACTACCTTTTCTACCATCCATGAAATTGGCCTTATTACATGACCTGACAACCCTGACATCCTATTCTAAGGGCGAAGGCAAATGGCCACGTCACTCAGTGGCTAAAATCTGTATACTATACCACTGTAAAACCAAAATTGCCCCCACGGACGACAAATGGCTCACTCTGCTTTTTCGACTGGCCTCTTATAAGAGGTTAACATAGAAGGTATAAAACAAAGGATCTCATTAATAAGACATGGGCATCTCTGCTTAATAGTTAACAAAACCCTATAACACCCCATACTGCAACTGCTTCTACTCCAACCCTGCATGCTGCCTATAGACACTGCCACTAAAGATATACTTAACCCGTCACTCCACTGAAAAATAAGGTGAATATGATTGTGGTAGAATGACCCCTTGTACGCTTGTTGAGGATTATTTCTATATTCAGAAAAATATCCCCTGAGAAATGAGTAGTCTATTTACTCCCTACCTACTAGTCCCGGTATCTCTACTCCCTATACTGCTCTTCTTTTGCCGGTTTATACTCTGTGTATAGCTGCAAAACGTTAGTGAATGTAATTCTCTATTGATCATGCATGTCATATGCTCAATATTGATTTTCCCCCTCTCTCTTTTTCCTTTCCATCACCGTCATTTTATCATCTTTGCCAGCTGAAGTTTGAACAATACCATATGTTACATCCTTGATTGCGAGCTCTGTAAAAATACGTGTATGGGGGGCGTGGCCGGGCAAGATGGCCGAACGGACATAACCCGTCTCGGCTCCCGGTCCACGTGCTGTCTCGGTGTGGAATGTAGCGGTTGTGGCGGCTTTCACTCACCGTCCACGGCGGCCGCTGCAGGGTGAACATGTGAGGCATCAGCGGAGAGTGGTGGCGGGCGCGGATAGCCCCGGGAACTGCAGGATTTTTCTTTGCGGGCTGCTCGGTGGAAGATGCGCCGGACTAAAATGGCGGCGGTACCTGCACGGCGGCTCCCAATCGCGTGTCTCCAGTGAAGACCTCGGACCGCCCCTAGGATTGCGGCATGAGAGGCAAGTGTTGACTGTCCTGGGGGCGCTGCCGATAGCTCTTGCCACTGGCTTAAGCTGCTGCACCTCGCCTCTCTCCCGAGTGCCTGACTTTAAGATGGTGGCCGCGCTGTAGTTAATGGCAGCTGCTGTTCGTGCCGATTGCCTGTTGCCCGGATCTCCCTGCTGGCTTTTCACACGAGGGCCCCCCTGATCGCTGCAACCAGTGGCTCCTCCTCACTGGGCCCTGTGGGAATGCTTGAGCTTTGACCTGGGGAGTTGGGCTTGCTGCACACCCTCGCTCAACATCTCTGGACTCTTATGCCTCTCCCAATCTGTGGGACCACCAGCGCTCCCTATTGACCGGTCTAGCTGTCGCCCTCATACTTACACGGCGGCGCAGGTCCACAGAAGCTGACCCTCGAGGTTGCACGAAGGGTTCGGATGCAATCTTGATCCTCCCACATCCCCGCCGCGGTGGTGACGCTTCCGTGTCCTGATGAGGAGGATGACCCTCTAGACGTCACCTGAGCCTGGTGCCCAGAGTTCCACTACGCTACAGCAACTTTGAGGGAGCCACTCTATGCCGCCTAAGAAGACATCGGCCAAGACTCCCAATAGGGTCTCAGATTTTTTCTCGAATACAGACTCACGCACGACGGTACGGGGAGCAGCAAACGCTGCCACTATGGTTCTAACAAAAGCGGACCTTGTGTCCATGTTTCAAGACTTCAAATCTGAATTACGCAAGGGCATTGGCCAAGACATCAAATCCTCGATTGACCAGCTGCGCTCTGACCTGTCAGATCATCTGTCTTCCTTGCAGCAGGACGTAGACTCCATCGGCACAAGGGTTCTTGATCTCGAAGCCCACCATCAGGAGCAAGAACAACTCTCTACCGAACTCCGGGATGATGTGCGCTCCCTTAAGGAACAATTACTTCAGTCACAACTAAAGGCAGAGGATCTCGAGAATAGGACTCAGCGGAAGAACATACGTATCAAAGACCTAGAGGAGGGAGCTGAAGGGCCTGATCTGGAGGCCTTTGTGGTGGGTTTCTTTTTGCAGCTTTTGTCTCCACAGTCTTTCAAAATAAAACTAGACAGAGTCCATCGAGTGGGGTCTCTGCAACAGGGAGAGAAGAAACGGCTGCGCAATGTCTTGGCAAAATTCCACTCCTACAGGGTCAAAGAGGCGGTTCTGCAGGCGACCAGGACTAAGGAGTCCATCTCGTTCCAAGGTCACTTCTGCTCCATCTACCAGGATGTCGCGCCATTGACTTTAGCTCGGAGACAATTGCTCAGACCCATTACCACTAAGCTTTGAGACGACAAGATCAGGTACAGATGGACCTATCCTTTTGGGCTCAGTTTTGAATTCCAGAAAAAACGGCACCATATCACCGACCTCCAGGAAGGCTTGGATCTGCTGGGCGTTCCCTCTGGAGAAGATGCCACCGCTCTCGGCAAAGCTGGAAAATCATTCCGAGGAGCGTCATCATCCTCAGTGTGGTCGCGCAGGGAGAGGCGCTGAACGTCTGCTGGAAACTCCGGGGTCTGCACGTCGCGGACTTCGGCCTACCAGCAGTGAGGGCTGAAGTCTCCAGAAGCCTCCGCTGATACACTACCTGGGCCGGCGCCTACCGGGAGAGTCGGGAAGGTTTCCTCCTTGGGCTCTGCTGCGGCCCCTCTCTCTGAGGCTGTGGAGACTCGCTCTCGGAAGGGAGGGTTCCTGGACGTTGTGGACCTTCCAAGTAAGACTGATGTTGTTTCCTTTTGATTATAGCACAGCGGGCTTATCCGTCAAGGTCTCTCTAGCTCTCGAATACTATCTGTGATCTGCATTGGTGGTCATAGTTTGTTTATCAATGTGAATGCTTTCTCTGTGTTCCTCTGGGCACGGGCTAACGTTCAATTTGGCCTTTCTGTATCTGTTTCTTCGCTAAGAGACGCACATTTATGCTTTTGGTCCAACTTCCCGCCGAGACGGGCGTGGACGGGGTCCTCGGACCTGTTGTCCCCCATGGTCTCCAGGGGGTCATCCCGATCCCAAAGAGGGACCTCCAGTTCTGTGCGAATTGTTTATCTGTTTTTACATGTTTCTATTTTTCTAGGGGGGTTTGGGAGGTCGGGGTGGGTACTGGTGGCGGCTTTTTAACAATGCTTCAGGGGACCTTCGCAATTTTGGGCAGGCTCAACCGGCAGGCTTTGATCTTACGCTACCGCAGGGGGGTAGAGGTGGTGTGGAGGCGCTAAGTGACCCTCTGGGCTTGGAGAGCGTGGTAGTTTTTTTCCCTGCGAAGTGATGCCGATCCTTATTGGAACCTGGAATGTTAAGGGTCTCAACTCTCCCCAAAAACGCCACAAAGTATGGAAATATATTACGGATCACCACCATGACATTGTGGCCCTTCAAGAGAAACACTTACCCAGAGCCGAAGACTCTCGTCTCAAACACAAACACTTTCCACTAATTTATCGGTCCTCGGCCCACACGAAACATCAGGGGGTGGCTATTATGTTTCGCTCCTCTACGCAATTCCAACCTATGGGAGTTCAGAGTGACAGGGATGGGCGCTGGGTCATGATGAAAGGTCGCCTGAGAGGGAAAGTTTGCATTTTTGCAGCGATATATTCCCCCAATTCTGGTCAGACGACTTTCCTGCACACTTTCTTGGGGAAATTGACAGATTTTGCAGAAGGGCCGCTAGTCCTCATGGGCGATTTTAACTTGATATGGCAAAAAGACTGGGACAGTACATCCTCTCAGCGGTCAGACATGGGCTCCTTTTCCGGGGAGACACAACAACGCATACGCGATATGTGCCTCCTAGACACATGGCGCACTCTTTTCCCCCACACACGAGACTACACGTTCTACTCACAAGTCCATTGTATTTATTCCCGGTTGGATTACATCTTTATCAGTCAGTTTTTGCAGGGTGCGTTACAGGACGCCCAGATCTTCCCCCTCTCAGTATCTGATCATAGCCTGTTCTCTGTGTGTCTCAACTGACTGGGGAGTGCCCCGATCACTCCCAGATGGTACTTCCCGCCGTCGCTCACACGCGACAAGGAATCCTGCTCCAAGCTAAGAAACGCCATCACTGAATTTTTTAATACTAACAGGCCAGAAGATACCTTGGAGTTTGTCACCTGGGATACCTTGAAGACGGTTATTCGAGGGGAGTGTATCGCCCTCTACGTGGCATTAAATAAACAGCGCGCTCGCGAGAGAGAGAGCTCTTGGAGAGCAAACTGATGGATCTTGAACGTACCCATAAAACTAATCCCACACGACAAACGTTACGCAGTCTCACGGCCCTCCGAGGTAAACTCAGGGCCATTTATGACAACAGGGCAGAATTCACACTTCTCAAGTTGCGACACTTATCATACACCCAGGGCAATAAAATTGGTAAACATCTTGCTAGGCAATTGAAAGATAAGCGTGAGAAAGAATACATAGGCGGCATTTTGGGCCCTTCGGGGAATATTACACATAGGGACAAGGACAAAGCTGAGATCTTTGGGAATTTCTATGGGAACCTATATGCTGGGGTTTCTTTAGATTCGGACGCTCAACAGGAATACCTCCAATCATTGCCTCTACCCCAGGTGTCTGAGGCATGGAATGATTTGCTCACCGCTCCTATAATCATAGATGAAGTCGCCATGCCCATTACAAACCTGAAACCTCACAAAGCGCCAGGGCCGGATGGCTATACGGCTCTTTTTTATAAAACGTTTGCCCCCGATATTTCCCCCTATCTTGTACGTCTCTTTAACAAAATGGCAGAAGATGGTACAACTTCAGGCTCCATGTCTAAGGCGGTGATTTCAGTGATTCCCAAATCTGGGAAAGACCTCCAGCGTTGCGCCTCCTATAGACCGATCGCCCTATTGAATCTGGATGCTAAACTGTACTCTTCTATTATTGCCAAACGCCTAAATGACCTCATGCCTATCCTCATTCACCCGGATCAATCGGGATTCATCAAAGGCTGTCAAACGCACGATAATACCCGTAGGATCATACACCTAATAGAAAAGGCCAAAAGACGCCAAATCCCTGCGGTCTTAGTGGGCTTGGACGCCGAGAAGGCCTTCGATAGGGTGGATTGGATTTTCCTCTTTCGCACACTTACGGCATTCGGCTTTGCGCCCAAATTTCTCAATATGATAAGAGCTTCGATCTCGGGTGACGATAGGTGGACCTCATTCCCGTCCCCCTTTACACCGCTCCACTTTAATCCAGCATTCCCCCCGGCCCAGCATGAGAGACCTTTTGATGCTTGGAGAAAGCGAGGCTGCTTAGCTCTTAACACATTTGTTCCATAATTTTGACCCTCTTACTTTCGATCACTGTCGGCTGGACTATGACCTAGAGAACACAGAAAGCTATCATTATGCGCAATTTATGCATTGGGCCCTTACCCCTCAGGTACGGGAGGCTGCCACTCGGCCTCTCACTAAATTTGAGGCCTTCCTCACCAAGACTACTAATATGAAAGGGGTTATCTCGTTTATATATAGCTTCCTACTTAAAACAGCACTATCCCCACGCCCCAGGTATATGTCCATGTGGGAAGACCTGATTCACCGTCCTATTTCCGATGAGGAATGGACGCACCTATGGTCCGACATGGTACGATTCAATCATTCCACTGAACTCAGGGAAGCACACTTGAAGACCATGATGGATTGGTATCTGCATTCATCCAAGCTTCGGCAGATCTTTCCCACCTCTTCGGATAGATGTCGGAGGGGTTGCGGACTCCTTGGGGATCTCCAGCACATATGGAGGGACTGCCCGGTTATCCGCCCCTTCTTGGAAGAAATCCTGACTCATATAAAAGATATGATGGGCTATCCCGTCCCCACTACCATGGGGGAGTCCTTTTGGGGCTTCGTGACTCCTCCTTAGAACACCAGACTCAAGCTGATAAAATGATTGTGGCTTTGCATTTGTGCGGCTAAGGTTACTCTGGCAGCTGCTTGGAAGAGGAGGGAGGCCCCAGCTATCTCCCTTTGGCATTCCCGTTTATGGAGACTGCTTAGCTTAGAGCGTATGGCTGACATTTTCAGGGATAACTATAAGAACTTTGAATTTAAATGGGGACCCCTTGTCCCCTTCCTCTCCAGAGGCCTTCCATAGGCTGTGTGTCCCTCCTCCATAAGAGCCCTCCATCTCTTTCAGTGTTGATTAGAGTCCAAGTTTCAAACACTTTCTTGGTTGTATAGGTTTCGCCGCCACCACGGGTAGGTTGGAGGGTGGGTTGTGTTTGTTTTACCTTTTTTTGTCTCTTTTTTTTTCCTTTTTACTTACATTATCTCACGTTGGGATCCGTTTGTTCATGTTTCGGCACTCAATGTACAGCACTTCAATTGAGCACCTTGGGGAAACTACAGTCGCAGGAGGAAGTTGAGCTCTCTATAGAATTGCCTGCCTACATCGTACTTCGGCAAATACTCTTTTAAGCTCCAGTACGTTTAGAGACTGTATCCACCATTCGGCCTATTTAATGGGGAGAGGAGCTGGATTATTTGATTAATGCATTTTGTCCAACTGTTATGGTTTTGCTGAGACTTTTTGATCCCCTGCGCGGGAACATGTGATGGTGCTATTTCAGATTGTAAGCTGTAAATATTTAATAAACATAACTTTGAAAAAAAAAGACATGCATGCAGACAATAATCACTAAAATATCATTTTTTTAAAAGTAATGACGTAATGACAATGCTGAATACTGCTAGGACGTACGTAAACTTGGACAAGCTTGCTGAAAATGGGGCACATGTTCATCTATAAGAACTGACAATGTTTATCTGCATGGGCACATAACAGGTGTTGAGCCCATGGCAGTCTCTTCCATGGGTGTACCAAGCAGGATCTGACCCAAAGACAGACTGAAGACTATGGGGAATCAAGCACTAATTGCCCATTGTGTCCTTCTATGGTTTGGGTATTTCAGTGTTTTCTAACAATGCTGGAGCTTTCATTTTTCAGCAAGCACAGTTGAGAGGGTATGTAGCGAGTGAGTTAGAGGACAATGGGTAATAGACCATCTAAAGTAGCTCATAAATATTTGGACTGCAGGATCTAGGTGTCCCAGTATTTACAACCAATGCAGGAGTTTATATCCAAGAGAGTAATTTTTGGTTAGCATGGGCTTGAGAAAAATATAGTCCAGAGAACTGGCTGATGCTCTGATTTTAACACCGTGGGGGAATAAGGAATAGGCAATGCACACGATAAATAACATGTGGAAGAGGCATATTATAGCCCACCAGGAAGGTGCCTTTCAGGAACCTCGAAGATATGCAGAGCCATGTTTAAGACACTGATGGAAATTGGATGCAGATCATGGCATTTCCTCACTGTGTATATGTTCAGCATCTGATACAGAACATCTCATATGTAGAGGTAGTATGAACCACTTAAATCTTATTTGTAGAGCCTAAAAGTAAGATAATGAGCTTGGGGCCTAATCCTTAAAACATATTCATTAAGTAAAACTTTTTTTTTTTTTTTAAGTTTGAAAAACCTTTATTAAGGGTAAAAAAGTGTGAATCACAGCGTACTGCCTACATCCCTAGTAGAGCTGGCATTGCAATGCATTAGGTATGGAAAAAGTATAAGTAAGAGGCGGGGGAATACACAGCAAGCCGCCTACAACCACATCGAGCCGGCCGCGTAAGTTGGAACCATAAGCTTGAACTGGCAAGAAGAAAAAAATAAACATTGTCATTAATACCCTGTATTCGAGGTATGTATATCTGGGGTGATGAGATGACGCACTCTGCACCAGGGGATAGAGGGTAGTGTTCTGTGGTGTCCCGCGTTCTCCAGGAAAATTGTGTGGGTGTATGAGGGTGGGGGTGTCCTCTGTATCATGTCATATTTCTACTGGGGCGTCGTAGATTCTGTGCCAGTAGTGTGCACCAAGAGATATGTTTGTAAGGGGGCCCAAATATCCTTTGGGCGAGCTGAAGGGGGTTGGAGATCCGCGTAAGTATGTAGTTGTTCTTGGCAGTAGATAAGGTCTTGGAGCCAGTCCTTAAATTTTGACGCCCTCCCTCTACCCCAACTACAGGCGATCTGTCTCTTAGCCACAAGGAGCGCAAGAGAGGTGTATTTCCGCACTTTGGCAGCAATAGGTTTAGTGTATCCCAATAGTGTGGTCAGGGGGTCTACAGGAATGTGTACTCCCGTCATGTGATCCAGTGCCATTAGTATCTCCATCCAGAAGCGTTGGATGGGCGGGCAGTCCCAGGCAGTATGTTTAAAATCAACACCCACTCCACCGCAGCGGTCACATTTGTCGTTATCTCGAGTCGTAGGCGGTGCAGACGCGCTGGGGTGTAGTAGAGGCGATGTACATACTTATAATGTATGATTCTAAATCTACTGCTAGCGGATATTTCTCCCGTTTGCTTGCAGCAAAACGCCCACTGCTCCTCAGTGAGAGGGTGTCCCAAATCCTCCTATGTCCTTCGACATAAGAGGTTCTTTCGGGAAATCGGGTGTGATCGCTTTCACGTTCTGGCGCAGTCTAATATAATAAAATCGATCTGGGGGTGGGATTGGTATTGCTAAAAAAAAAAATCGCTTGTGCGGAATTGTCCTGCCGTGTAGAGTTGCCCCCACGTTTGTATGGATATCTTACGGAGGAGCCGACGGCATCCGCCTTCCTGTGTAACCAGGATATCGTGACGCCCTGGGAGGGGCAGGAGCAGGGAGTACATCAGTGTGCACTGTGTGAGCTCAGCTATATCCCGCCAGGCGATGGTAGTGCATTGGACAGTTTTGGAGGCGAGGCGACGCGGGACTGCCGGGGTGCTTAGGTAGGCAGAGCAGGGGGTAGGGGCCATATAGCCATCCTCTATCGCAAGGTGGGGCATGTTAGAGGGGGCTTCATCCAGTATGCAGCAAACTGGGCTTGTGCGCAACTATAGTGTAACTCCATATCCGGTATTCCAAACCCCCCCTGCACAGAATGGACGCGTAAGGGTGTCCCATCGCAACCTGGCCCGTTTTCCTCCCCAGGGGAGTCATATGAGCTGAGTTCTAATGGACAAAAAGAAATGGTGACTGGGGGCATAGGGAATATTGACAAATAGATATAGAAGCTTGGGCAATATGATCATCTTTGAGGGCGGCACTGCCAGCCATGGATTGGGACATCGCGATCCATCTCGTGATTTTATCCGTTATGGAGTCCAGCGTGCTGCCGTAGTTGGCTCTCATCAGCTCCTCACGGTTGCGAGAGATGACTATGCCAAGATAGGTTAGCGTGTCATCGCACCATTTAAGGGGAAAATCCGGTGTAAATTTCAAAGTGGAGTCGGTAAGGGGATATATCTGGTATTTACCGCAGTTAATGTTGACTCCGGAGAGCTGCCCGAAAAGAATGAACAGCTGGAGTATGGGATTCAGACTGACGGACGGATGTCGGAAGTAGAGGGTGAGGTCATCTGCCTATTAAGAGATAAGTGTTTGTCTGCTTGATGACGTGGTCTCGATGATATTGTCGGACCTTGGCGGCGAGGGGCTCAATAGGCAGGGCGAATAGAAGGGGAGACAGAGGACACCCCTGCCTAGTGCCTCTGGCCAGTGGGAAAGTAGAGGATCGCATACCATTGATCATCACTGTAGCACGAAGGCCTGTGTACAGTAAATTTATCCAGGCTAAGAATGGGAGGGGAAAGCCCATGCGTGTTAGTACGAAGGATAAGTAGTCCCACTCCAGGGAGTCAAATGCCTTAGTAGCATCGATAAAGATAGCGGCAGCATCTTCATTGGGGTCAATATCGTGGAGTAGTATGAAAAGAGTGCGTAGATTATGGGATGTACTTCTAGTCGGGGTAAACCCCGATTGGTCGGGAAGGACCAATACTGGCATAAGTGGGCTAATACGGTTTGCAATACATTTAGCTAGGATCTCGCCTTTCCTGGTTTGGGTAGGGAGATAATGAGCGCCTCGCGCATTGTTTGTGGTAAAATGCCTGACTCCCTAGCTTCTTCAAAGACATGCCGCAACACCGGGATGAGTAGATGGCGAAATATTTTATAAAATTCGACGGGAGGCCATCTGGTCCCGGGGCCTTCCCGGATTGTAGCTGCATAATAGCTGAGATAATCTCCTCATCCTCGTGGTGTGCAAGAAGGAATTCTCTTTGACCGTTTCCTAACCAAGCAATAGCAGTGTCTTCAAAGAATGAACTGAAATCTACCGGGGCTCATCGGTGGGTCGCATACAATTGCTTATAGAACCGTTTAAAAACATCAAGTATATCCGAAGTGTTTGTGCGTGAGGCTGTCCTCATCCTCGATCTCAAGGACAGTGTTAGCAAAGCGGGGGGGGGGCAGATCGAGGAGGCTAGCGGTCTTCCCGGTCTCTCTGCCTCTCCGTAGCGGAGAGGCCTGGTGGTATTTCCCCCTGAATTTGAATTCTCGTTCCGCCGTCTCCTGGTACTCTGTAAGCAGGGCACAGAGGAGCGTCTGCAATGCAGGGTGTGGACTGTATAGATAACTCAGTTTGTTTAATATCTAGTTCTAGATTCCTGAGCATATTATGAATATCTTTTAATACTCCCCCACTTTTGGCTATACAGATGCCACGAATTGTGACCATGAAGGCCTCCCATATCGTGGAGTATTGCGGGGTTGAGCCATTGTTGCGGAGGAAGAAGTCTGATATTTCCTGTTCGAGTTTGTCTTTGAAGATGGGGTCTAGAAGTGTCTGTGGGTTGAGGTGCCATGGGAGGAAGGGGGATCTTCATGCGGTGGCGTGAGAGTGAGGAGCACAGGTGCATGGTCCGAATATGTGCGAGGAAGGTGTTATGTTATGTTATGGCGATTTTTAAAGCGCACGATTACCCGAAGGTGTCCTGGCGCTGGCTACTTCTCCTAAAACTGGGCCCTGGGCAAGGCAAGTTAATTATCAAAAAGCCAGGTCTTTAAACCCTTTCTGAAACTAAGCAGATTGGTAGCATTTCTCAGGTGAAATGGAAGCCCATCCCAGGCCTTTGCGGCACATAGTGTGAAGCTTCTGCCGCCCCAGTGGGCTTTTTTAGTTGAAGGGACAATTACCAGTTTCGCTTCTGAAAAACGAAGCATGCGCGTAGGTTTATACCATTGGAATTGCCGTTTGAAATGGTCAGGTCCCTCTCTTTGCAGTGCTTTGAAAACAATGCATAGCGATTTAAACTGTACCCGGTTCCTCACTGGGAGCCAGTGCAGTTTTTTATCTCATTAGAGATTGGGGAAAATTTAGGGGTACCCGTGAGAAGTTTGGCCGCGGCATTCTGGAGCAGCTGAAGCTTGTGCAACAGTTTTTGTATGTTCAAGTATAAACTGTTGCAGTAGTCCAGCCTCGATAAAACCAGGGCAGTGACCACTGTTTTCCGACGGTCTAACAGCAGAAGATTTATGACCTTCTTCACTGTTCTTAGACCGTACCCTGTTTTTGAGACTACCGCATTGACCTGGGCTCCCATGGAAAGTTTCTCGTCTAGTAGGATCCCCGAATTTTTAACCTTATTTGATGGAATGGGGAGTGACCCGAGTGAAGCCGGCCACCATGAAGGAGTCCAGAAATTAGGGTCGTTCCCGAACAGCATCACCTCGGTTTTGTCCGAGTTCAGTCTTAAGCAGTTACCTGCCATCCATCTTCCGACTTCTTCCATGCAGGACTGGAAGCGACTGTCTATGCCGGTTTCTTTGCCAGGTAGTAGTGATATCACAATTTGAGTATCGTCTGCATAAGAGGTGATCCCAAACCCATGAGCACTAATAACCGGCGCCAGGGTTGAAACATATACATTAAAAAGTGTCGGGCTCAGGGAAGATCCCTGCGGGACGCCGCATGGTTATGAAAAAGGTTTCAATTGAAACTTCCCCAGAGCTACTATCTGGCTTCTATCAGAAAGAAATGAATTGAGCAGATCCCAAGCCTTGGCCTCTACACCGCATTCTCTGAGACGGTCCATCAGCATCCCATGATGGACTGTGTCAAATGCGGCTGAAAGATCTAGCAGGATCAGGGCTCCCCTGCCTCCCTGGTCCACTGCTGATCTAATCTCATCAGTAGCCTTAATAAGGGCAGATTCTGTGCTATGTCCCTCTCTGAAACCGTGTTGGGAGGGGTCCAACACTTGGGCTTCCTTCAGGAAGGTACTGAGTTGTCTATTCATCGCTTTTTCTACCATCTTCGCGAGAAGAGGAAGGTGAGAGATCGGTCGAAAGTTATTGGGATCGTTAAGATCAAGGCTGGGCTTTTTCAGAAGGGGTAATATGGAAGCCGCCAACGATTTGTGGGCCTGTTCGACCACCAGGACCGGCGAAAAGGCCTCCTTACCAAACAGCGCTATGAGGAGGCGCTCGACATGTCCGCTATAACTTTTAGGACCCGCTCCATTTCTAGTGTGCGAGTGGTGGTTGCAGTGGAGGTGTCCTCCAGGTCTGAAATGCGCCGCTCCGCCTCCACCAGCCGGTCGTCGTGTTTGTCTACTCTGTGTGAGACATCGAGTCTAGCATTCATGGAGTCCATTTTGGATTCTATGGAAGTCAGGCTGGAGTGCATGACTAGTAAAAGTTTTTTCAGATCCGCAGTGCAGGGGGCCAGGGCCTCGGCCTGATCTTCTTCGATGTCTGTCTGGGAGCGGGTGGTCTTCCGCGCATCAAAGTTGAGTTTCAGTTGGCGCCCATCCGGCTTCCCCATGGCGACAGGATATGAGGCTCAGTGCGAGGAGAGTAGCTGGGGAGCTGTCGTCTGGCGTTGGTTGGGGCAATGAGAGGCCCGCAGGGCGGTGAAGTATGCCGCTGTTAGAGTGTTCGGCGCAGCAGATGCTCACCTCCGCCGCTCGTGTCGTGCCCTATGTGGTCGTTGGTTGCTATCGCAAAAGGGTTGGCCCCATGCCCTCAGAAAGCGCCTGACTCTTATGCCACGTAACAGGGCTCCTTCGGCCGGTCGGGGAGCGTCACTTGGTTCGGGCAATCGCCTCCCTACGATGACCCTCCTGGCGTCCTCAAATTCTCTTTCCCGATGGTCAGGATGGCCTTTGGTCCTCGTTGCCGTACTCCCAAGCTCAAGCAGCAATATGAGGCAGGCAAGTCTGCCGCAATCCGGAAGGGGCCAGCCGCGCGCCTCCACTCCTGGGGCCCAACGCGTGTTAAGGCAGCAGCGAAGGCACCCACAGTCCCTGGCCCAAGCACGATGGCCCGTCTCCGCTGGCGCAATCACCAACGGTATCTTCCAGTGCGCAGCCACCCCGCCCTGGGCGTCGTCTCCCACAAGAAGGACCAGCAGGGGAAGAGGGTGCGCAGGCTTCGCAGGGCCCCAGCGGTGGACCGGGATCCCACACCGGTCAGTACATTTATGGAGAGTGCGCGTCTGGGCCAAGGAGCACAGGTCTCACAGTCGGCAGAGGTCTCGGGGAGGGGGCGGCAGAGGCCTGGCCCGTACCGATGCAGTGCCTCAGGTGGGGTCTAGGCAGCTTCACGTGACAGTCAATGCCGGCGCCACGCCAGCTATTCCGCAAACATTGAGAGCTGCAAGGTGGCACGGGCGGGCGCTACTAGGATACCGACTACTAGTAGCACGATTAGCGGAAGCCCTCCAAAAATGCTTCAGAATACAGAGTGTATGAAAGCCGGAATGATTCCGAAGACTGTCTGAAAGGTGCTTAACAGTCCAGAACCTATGACCTTAAATAGGTGTGTTATACCCTTTGTATCAGACATGTTAAAGATACGCTGAACCATTTCTCCGAAATGGCAAGGGCAATTAGTATGTACCATGCCTGTATCTCAGCGGAGGAACTTGCAACCTGGAGAACAAAAGTCTCTTGGGCTGAAGTTAAGGGCACATTTTTTGTAAATGCATGGCTTTCATTTGACTCATAGTATCAAACAGTATAAAAGAAGCATTCAACAAAGGCCATAACGGCACCTTCCTGACTGTGTGGGTCAGTGGAAACAATACTTGCATACAACAAGTAACCCTGGAACTTACAGTGACAAGATATGCGATGCCTGGAAGCATCCCACAACAACCTTCATTTATCAGCATTAAGTAACTCCCATTTGAGAGCAGACTGAAAAATGTATTAATCAAGGCAGCTAAGGAATCTTTCAAATGACAGGATAAGTAAGCTACTGAACCATTACAGGCCTCGTGAAGCATGATATCTGGCATATTAGAGATCCACTCAAAGAATGCTTGCAGTCTGTACCTCTGAGAAACACTTCAGTGTCCCTGTTCCTGAACCTAAATATATACGGTAATTCCCAAGATTCATGGAGGAATTCCCTACCCATTTATTCATACCTGGTGGTGTTCTAGGCAATACTGAAACTGGAAAGTGGTTACTGACAGTGTTATATGGCCATAAATTAACCATTCTGTAGATGGTGACTGCCATGGTGAAAGATAATTGGTCTAATTTTTCAATGTACAGCATTGTATATTTCGCATCCCTTTGTGTCATTGTTGTCTGCTTTTCTGTCAAATTATATGAAGCGAACAGAGATGTACTGTTGATATATCGCCAGGGCACATAACCAGAGCACAGTGATTGTTGCATCCAGATTAATAACATAATAGAATGTAACTGTGATTGTTTGTGTTGTAAGATGGACAGATCTTATTCTATGACATTTATAGCAGAAGATACACTGTTGCCCAGTGAATAAATCCTGGATTTTAGTGTGGTCATGCCATTGTCAACCACAGCCAAAACCTTTTCAAAGTTAATTCTGTCAATTTCACGCAATCTCTATGCAGCTTTCTGTTGAGGGATTTTCCAAATTTCATAATACACAGCATCTAAGAAGCATTTCTGACGTGGCTTTCGGGGACCTAGTAAAAAATCCCTCAGATCCATGCCATCTGACAGTAGGGACAAGTGTCGTGTTGCCTGTGACAAAGTCGAGGTTCTTAGACAATCTAGGCATAACTTCCCAACACTGTATGAGGTCACCACCTCGGATGTTCTCGTTGTACATAGAGTGAGTCGGGCCTATGAATACTGAACCCTTTGGTGGTCCCCTTGAATCTTGACTGACACCTATTAGTGTCATTATGCCAAACTAACCATCCACTCCAATTGGGGTCTGTTGAATTGTATGACACTTCGTGCATGATGTCATCGAATGCTCCCCCACCGTTTTCTGTATAGTTTTGCCATCCCTCAAAGTGTGTTAGAGAGGCAATACGAGGTGTATTTAGGTCCTTAATCTTGGCTAACCCAAGACAGGAAGTCTGTTGTACGGCGTCATTCAGGAAAATCATCTGTTGTGGTATAAGGCATGCTCTAAATAGTGCCTCAGTTCCCTGAAACTGCCATTCCTTAGTACCCCAGATTAAATTTATGTCAATGGTGTCTTTTCATAAGTTGAAACCCTGTTCAGACAGTCTGACAATGAAGGACGCTGAATATATCTGTTTTGTGATAGTGAGCATATTTTTCTTTGCAGATGTAGGTGCAAGCTTATAATAATATGAACGTGGATCTGCTGTATTAAACCCAGAAAAATAAGAAAACTTTTGTGCAAACGTCTGTGAACTACCTTTCGGTGTGGGCAATGTTCAGATTGGTGGTGTGTGAAAACATTACGTGGGGCGCTTGTTTTAGGCAGAAAGTGATGACCATAATGTTGGTAACAGTACATGGTATCAAAATCAGATGAGCCATCAAACATTTCATTTTTCGAAGATGCTGCAGACAGTTCTAAATCAGACAACATATTATTAACAGTTTCAATATCCCAATATTCAGAATATGTACTAAAGAAATGTTGAATACATGTGGTATTTAAGTTCAGTGGGACCAAATACATCATATGAAACCGTATCCCAAACTATTCCGTCAGGAACTGGAACCACTTTAATGTTCACATAGGACAGGTCCCTTTATTCACAATGAGATGATGTATGAGGTTTCAATACCAAGTTCACGTGTGATACTACAGAGTGTTATGGAAGTTAGTGTCCATTCACAAGTAAGGAAAAAACAGTCACTAAGCGTATCCAGAATAGTAGGAACAATATTCCTGTTATTATCCAGAGCTGTAGCCATGGTGAGACTAGGTATGTCTCTTTAAGAAAAATGTAAAAATCATAAAGTTGTTTTTTTCGAGAAACTGGAGTTGGGGGTGACTGAGGTTCACATGGAAGTGTTGATATGGATGAAGTAGCCAGATGCAGTTTGATCTATCTTCGGTAGCTCTGCAGGTTTTGATGAACTGGCAGCTGTCTCCTGTAGAGGCATATTAATGTAGTTGTCGGTGGTAGGCCGAATTGATATCTGTGTTTCATTTGAATTTTGTTATTCAATTTCAATAGGAATGAGTTCCATTTCATTGTTGGTAACTCCATTACTACGTATAGAAGACTCTTTGAATGTTATCAGCCTTTCTGTCTGAACTTCCTGTATGGTAGCGAGAGGAGAGCGGGCGCTACCCAGGAGCCCACGTGGCCTGCTATTCAGGATCGGCCACATAATGTGGTTTGATCAGCTCAATTGAGACAAATCTCTTCTCTTTTTTGTCAGCAAGAGGCGGAAGAAGTACTGTTCTTGTTCCTTCGACAGCCAGGACAGGTACAGGCTTTCTGTATGATGGCCCAAATTCTTTCTTGTCCACAATCTTTTCTCTGACCAGATCCCTGACTTTTGGGATCCAGGCAGGTCTTACCGTTACTGATTTCACTTCCCCAGTGGCGGTGTGTTTTACTTGCACGTTGCTTTGTAGTGCCAGGAATTCTTAAGATCCTATAAAACAGCCAAACGTTTATTGATGTCAGAAGGTTTTTCTTCCGCCACTGTGCTTTCATAGTCAAGATCAGGTATCCACATTCTCGTCCCAAATAGGACTTCGTAAGGGGCGACACATCCTAGGGAACTTCTTGGCATATTAGTCAGTGCCCTCTGGACCCCAAATAGGTGATTGACCCAACTACCATCGTAACCTAATAACCTTGCTGTTAAAGACTGCTTTAAGTCCCGGTTTTTCCTCTCCACAACCGAATTTCTCTCTGGATGGTACGGAGAGGAATACCGCAATGCAACACCAAAACTTCCCATAGCTTCCTTGTAAGCCCTAGAGCTAAACGCAGGGGCACGGTCGGAATGTAATGTGCCAATTGAGTATGTCCCTATTAAGACTCGCAAATCTTTTATAACAGTTCGAGCGTCAACCGAGCCCTAAGGCCAAACCCACAGGAATCTAGAACATGAATCCACTGCCACCAAGATGTACTTGTAAGCCCCATTGGATTGTAAGAGGCCGCAGTGGTCCAAATAGACATGCGTGAGGTCGGTCTGATATTAGTAATGGTGTTTGTGCTGGATGTGCTATGGTGGAACCCTTCATCTGCTGACAGATATCGCATTTAAGTACAAACGCTTTCGTCTGTTTAGTTAGACCTGGCCACCAATAGCGTTGTTTCAGTAATGAAACAGTCACTGTAATCCCTGCATGTGCAGAACCCAAATCCTCATGTGCAGCTAGAATTAAACCTAATCTGCGATCCATGTTTGGTATAACTCTATCCTCCACTCCTGCAATTTGAGCATATGGAATATTTTTTGCATCTAACTTGTAGTAGTACTTACGTGGAAAACTTTTCGGCAAGGCTGTGCTGATTTTGCGTGAAGCAGTGACAGCTACCATTGTGCGTCCATCTATTCTAGTGCTAGAATGAGTGATTGCAGCTACGGCAGCAGTTCGTACTGCCCCTTTTGCGACAATCAGCCAATGAATTTCCTTCAACTTGAATGACATCAAGTTGATGATTCAGCGTGTGTATCATGTGAGTTCACAGCAAGTCCTTTTTCAACTTAGCCACTTGTTCCCAAAGCATTGTCTCCTTTATTGTGCAAGCTTTTGAGTCTTTAAACCTATTCTGACCCCAGGAATGAAGATATTCATCATAGGATTGGACACAATAAAACAAATCACACACTATAAGTGTGGGGAATTACCAATCCATTTGTATTAGTGCCAGTAATAGTGCTTTTAATTCTGCCAGCTGTGCCATGCAATCTCCGAGAGACTGCGTCTTCGTACTGCTAGGTTGGAACTTGTTGTCCCGCATACGTCCTTTTACAATCACACGAGCTGTGCTGTATTGCTTTTTACTTCCTATGGCAGGCGGAGCAGAACAGTAAATGATGTATTCATACTGATCTGGAGGCATAATTTCATTCGGGAGAGGATGTTCTTGTTCGTACTGCAGGAATGCCTGTGTTTTTAGTGTAGAATCAAATTTGCAGTCTAAATCTGTTGCAGTGAGAGAATTAGCTCACTGTATACATCTGGAATGTAAAGCTTTAGCATTTGGAATGCTAGCCTTTGTAACAGCCTCTAAGGCCGGTAACTGAGTCATGACAATTATTCGTTTCCCCTGAGCCAGTGCTCTTTCTCTCACTACAGCAGTCTGTATTGCTGTCAAAAGTTTTTCTGTAGAAGCAAAACGCATTTCAGCATTTGTGTACAAGTGTGATTTGTATGCAATGGGCACTGTTTCTCCTCCATTGAAGGTTAGGTAAGTGTATCCTGATTGACTCACGATTACACGTATCACCAAATTTGTGGTATTTACACATGTGTATGTGTTTTGAAGTTATCATGTCCGGTTGTAAGGAACGTAGGATATCCGTGTGTTCCTGTGTCCAATGTCTAATAGAAAAACCAGGTCTGATTAAGTCGTAGAAAGGATTTACTTTTTCTGCGAAATCCAAAATGTATGTTCTGCCAAAATTTAGGAATCCCAATATGGAGGGCAAATCTTTTTTTTTTTGGGGGGGAGTTTTTGGAGGTTGGAGCATCGCATACGTTTCTAAAAAGTTAGCTGCTAGGCTTTCTCCGTCACTTGTTAACTCATATCCCAAAAATAGGACATTAAGGTGGGCTATTTTTTGTTTTTTTAGAGTTGAATTTGTAGCCCTCAGAGGTGAACTCCAAAATTATGTTGCTCATCCTGGTCAAATGATCGTTTAAATCATCATGTGTCAGATGAATGTCATCTACATAGGACAATGCGTCTTCGTCAAAATTTTGAAGTAACTCTGTCACCCTAGCTGAGAACAACCCGGGGCTATTCTTACACCCTTGGGGAAGTCGACAGAATTGACGCTGAGAATGCTGTCAAATATCTGCTTTCAGGCACTATGTTTTGCCAGAAAAATCCATTTGAGATATCTAGTGTTGTTTTGTATTTCTTCCGCATAATGTGGCACTGTGTGCGTTGTGTGCTGAAAATCTCTTTGTGCAAGTGTTCAGATGTCTGTAGTCTAAAACTAGACGATATGAATTATCGGGTTTCTTTACAGGAAACAAAGGATTATTCATTGTAGAGGTGAAAGTTTCTATTACACCTTGGTATTCTAAGATCTCCATGGCCTGTTTCTTCGCTTCTTGTTTAATAGGGTACTGTCTCTGTGGAGTTGGAGTAGTTTTTCTGAGATTACATGGTGAGTTGACTCAGCATCTCTACCTACATGGCTGCAATATAATGCTGGAGCAAGTGCTACCGCCCACTCCTGCGCGTATGAACGTTTTAAGTATATTGGAACAAAGTCGGAAAAAGCCAGTAAAATTACAGTTTCTCCCTTTGGGCACTCCATAACAATCTTAGGTGGCCAATCATTTTCAGTCAAAAGGATGTCATAGCCATAAGTCAGGTTTTCCCAAAAGAGACCTTTAACCCCTTCAGTGCCCATGACGAGATAGTCTCGTCATGGAGCGGGGTTGCGCTGTGCCCATGACGAGACTATCTCGTCATGAACCCCGCCCGCTAATTCAACGCCCGGCACAGGGCGGGGAAAGGGCGGGGCACTGAAGAGGTTAATTTTTTTGGGTTTGTTCCCCTCCATTTGGAGTGTTATTTCATAAAAAGGGTGTGGGACACCTACCCTAGTATTAGGTGTCTCCACCGTGATGTGTTCATTCAACGCCGCTGTCACCAGAAATTACATCAGGTTCTGGTGAGCTATAGTTATTCTGCTGCGCTGGATAGCTTTGTCAGAGCCCATTCCCCGTTCAGAAGTTTAGTCCTCAGAATTCTGGGCATGTCTAACTTTAGGACCTGCTACCTTCTTCTTTTTAAATTGAGGTTTTGATTTTGGTTTATCTTCTTTTTTGACATTATAATCCGAAGTACGCTGTGTGTCTCTGGACACTGTCTATTCTTCTTGTCTGTGTTCTGACCGTCCTTCTCATTCAGAGTTTTTTGATGAACACTGAAAGGAACAAGAGGAATGTGCATCAGTATCCTTATACCCGTCAGGTTTTTTAATATTCTCACGATTCCTAAGGTTGTATCTCCTTTCGGAGGGCTCTTGTTGGTGAGACCCATCCCTTGATTGTGATCTATTCTCTCTATTTGTTTGTTTTTAATTTTCCCATTTCAACTTGTAAGAATCGGGTGCTTGCTTGGTGTTGTCCTTTTCAGGACCACCTATGAGTTGAGGTTTTGTTTCTCTAGCTCCCAAATTATCTCTATCCAATTCAGCATAAGTGTTTTCGATAATTTTATATAACTCATGCTCCTGTTGTGTGAAGTCCCTCAGGCGTTGACGTATTGCCACTGCTGCTGCCTCCCCTTTTATGTTTTCTAATATAATAGTTGATACCTGGGCAACATTTCCTAATAATTTCATCACTAAGTTCAGAGCAGGTTCTGCTCCATACTCATTCTGTATCTGCCTTAATACATCTGGTATTACTGTTATTGAAGGGACACCATGAGTTCTGCTATAGATGGCAGCGAAGACTGTACCAAGGAGTTACAATACTCTATCTGGGGAGCTATCCCCATTGGCAGGCAGATTGTTTGCATGCTTTGTTTTTCTAGATGGCTCGTGTGTGGAAACACTGCCTCTGTGTGATTTTATGAGCTATCCAGAATTGCATTTGCTCGCGTCTATTGGGCATTTTACCCATACCTGCTTTTAGCGTTTGTGGAGCTATTTTAGTTGCAGACCCCTGAATTTGTCCTGCTTGTGTAGCCCTTGTTGGCTGAAGTGTGAGCGTTGTCATCACGAACTGTGTCAGGTTTCTGTAATGTTTTAATATTTCTTTATGTAGAGGACAAAAGTCTGCTACGGTCATTGTATCAATGTCTGGTTGTGGTGTGTAAGCCGCTAGGACCGGCCAATTCGCTACAGAGCGGATTGAGTCTTACTTTATCTTTTGTGTGTGGGAGAGCGCCTTTAAACCAGTTTATGTGCTCCTGGTAGGTGAGCAGAACTTCAATGTCCTCTTATGGACAAAATTCCTCTGGTATTTCATCTTCAGTATAAAAATGAAAAGTGTGCATGCATCTGCTGGTGGGAATTTGACCCATGAATAGAATACCTCTGTTCTGTAGGACTTGTGTGCCTCAATCAGGAAAGTTACTGTCCCACCTCTAGCTGTGACTCCGTAGTTTGCTAGTAAGGGCAGTTCTAAAATTTTCTGAAATGTTTATCGCTCCTTCCTGCTCTTCCTCCCTTGTTGCATTTATACGTAATATCTCTACAGTGTTGTCTTCTTCAGTCATTGTTGAAAGAGTTTCAAGAAGACTGAGATAAGGTTGTATGCAAAATAGGAACTATTTGTCCTTCAAGCTTAAATTAACCAACAGCCAATACGTAGTATATGCCTACTCAGTTGCGGCGGATTTTTCCCTTCCTACTCCAGACGTCTCTGGATAAAGTGTGAGTAGGGGTCTCTGAGAAAGCACAACTGAACTACTCAGATTTGACCGTTAAATAACAACCAAACCAATGGTGGCAGCGTCATGTCATGCAGTTCCTATAAACCTATAAAGGATCTGCGCGTTTAGACAACATAGACTGGGATTGCTGTCAAGATTGATACCAGACACCCCCACCGGATTTGCTTGCCTGTATACCAGCTAGCTCACAGTCCCACTGTAAGCTCTCTTACCAAGGAGAGACTAGTTCATGGCAACTATCGAACATGACAACTCTGTCCCATCAGGGATCGTGAACACGGTACAGTACTTTTCGCTGAGTCACTCGTGCTCTCTTTGTCTTAGAGAAATACACAGAATAAACGGTGGGGATGTTTTCAACAAGCATTTATTGAACCAGAGTCATTCTATTGTAAAATAGGTGTGCTGAAACAAGCATAAGAAAGAAACAGATATAAATGATATTACACACCAATACAGTAAATGGATGGTAGAATTCTACCATAGTGCTAAAACAATGAATATATGCAAGCAAATAAATACATGACAATAATAATGCCTACTCCGACGATGCAACCCTAACTAGTTGTACCTCTGTGTACCTAGCATGTATGTAGGTTTAGAGCCAAGAATCCCCCTAGACTGAAGCCAACCCCATTACCTGAAGTGAGAGACTGTGGGACCCCATCTTGGTCTTGAGATGGACACCCCGCGAGGGATGTCAGACCACTCAGTGTGTAAGCATTGAAGTCTTTCTCCTCTACCTCCTGGCAAAGATATGGTGAATTTATCTACATATATCCAAAAGGTATCCTCAGGGGACTCTACCTTGCTGTGTCATGTCGGCCGAGGATGACGGAACAGATGACCCTTATCCATAGTATCATGCATAAGATGGTAATCCTGCTGTGAATCTGAGAATCTTCATGCATAATTAATGAGGCTTGTTTTCGGGTGAAACCACACGACATTTATGCAGCGCTTAACTAGGTAAAAGGTCAATACCAAAACCTGTTATGTACTGTAATGGTACAGTAAATGTAGGTGAAGGGTTAGGGGACTACTCAAGCCAATATTGGGGTACCCTATGAAACATAACAATGGTAAAAGGAGTACAAATCCTCGCTCACTAGAGAGTAGCACTATGTTGGGGAGAGAAAAAAAAACATGAAGGTATAAGAGTCATATGTGTAGAAAAACATACCAGGATGGTCAGAATGGAAACTGTTGAGCAGGATTGCACACAGCTTCTATGCTAGGGATTGTAGATTTTACAGGGTGTTCTCTTACCAGAAACACGATTTTTAAGAACAATTCCCTCCATTTGGAAGGAAAAGACAACACATTATTCAACACTGTGCATCAATGACAAGAGCTCACCTTAGAAAGGCCTTGCTAAGTACAGACATATCACCAGGATAGGTGGCATCAGGAGCGCCTTTATCTAGTCCAGGTTTTTTAGCCAACAACACTTTCCATAGACTTCGGAGTCTACATTTATGATGGAAAACAAAGTCTAAGCCCGCAGGTAAAGAACTGTTGGATAAAGGCCAGGACTAGATAAAGGTTATTCAGGTGATAAGGTGCAGTGTTAATAATCCAAAGTATGAGCAGTGGGTCCAGGGATTCCCTCCCGGAAGTCAATCTAGAGATGTAAAGCAGCAAACTTAAATATATAAACAATGTTTGTATGTGAGCTAACCCCACATTTACTATACTATTTTGTTAAGTTCTTCAAGATGACAGACTTTGAAAATATCCACATGAAGGACAACTTTTTATTGAAAACTTTTAACGAATCAACATAGCAGTTACAGCATATCACTGTTCATGCAGTATGACATCAATCTCGTTGTAGCCAAGGAAACAGTAGAGAATAAATCACTGTAATAAGCAGATAATGCGTATAACAATAAATTCCCCATACATAACAGGATGTCAGCAGGAAAGACAGGCAAATATGTAATCTTTGCATGAACCTGTGATTATTACAAAACAATAGAACTCAGAAAGAAAAATTCAAATGGTCAGAATGGCAGAATGTATAAAAGCCTATTATCAGGGAGGTCTCTGGTCTACATAAAAAGGTGGGTAATTGTGAGCTATGGTTAGCTGTTGGGGAGGCCGGGCAAGGAGGAAGAATGTATGAAGGGCATGTCTGAGGCGCCAGGGCCACGCCACTCCCGCCTAGGTTCAACTCAGTCAAAGAGCTGGAGTGCTTCAAGTTTGGGAGGATTGAAGCAGGTAGATTCCAGGCGTGTGAAAAAGTCAATCAAAGACTGCCAGATGCGAGTAAATTTAGTATTGGAATGTGCAGTTCTATGTGATGAAAGCTCTATGGCTGTAACGTGTCATAAGGCCACAGGGTGAGCAGAGGGTTGCTTCCAATAGAGAGCTATAAGTTGCCTGGCAGCACCAAGCACGTGGCCCGCAAGATGCCAATCTGTGTGCGTCATGGCCTCTAATTCCAAGGGGCAGATGCCCAAGACCGCTGTGAGAGAGTACAGCTTCTTAAGTTGCTATTTATTGCAATACAGCCTTTTACTACCTTCCTTTCAACATCAAACAAAATAGAGATCGCCAGGTCAAGTGACACCTACATATTTTTGTTCATTGCCCTGATGAAGGTGACAGGATAAAAGAGTCTTTCTTCACCAAAACGTGTGTCGGTGCAATTGAGTGTTTTTGTAACCGATAAGAATATATTACAGATGTTACATGTTTTTGTCATTATGATGATGTGAACTAAATTTAACCCATGAAAGTATAATATGTGTTTATATTGAAGTTATTATGAATTTATATTGCTGTATATATAGTTGATTAGTGAATCAATGTAATGTCAATATGGGATTCCAAGTTTTGTTTATCGAGAGTAGAATGAATTGTTTTGAATTAATGTGGTTGGTTGCATCTGGCGTATGGGTATGTTTTATTAGAATTTCCAATTCCATTCTATGACTGAGGAGCTCGTTATACATCTATGCTGATGTATTTTTCTTTTTTTTCTTAAGTTTGAAAAGCTTTATTAGCATTTAATAATACATAAACATATCAGCAGTACATGGACAAAAGATACAAATGCGAAAATGTAACATGTGAAATAGCTGATACTTAAAAGAAAAGAGTAAAAGCATTTTTGGGAATTTTAACCAAGGTAAAGGGGGCAGGGGAGGCAGGAAGGGGGGGAGGAAAGGGAATGACCATATCTAATAAAGGAGAAATAGGAATAACCATATAAAACCGAGAAAGGCATACCAAGATACGTATCATAAATAGATAAATAAATAAATAAAGGAGGAATTTGAATGAGTAAATAATTCAAGGAGGTTTAAATTTATCAGAGGTAAGGTGTAAGTTATTTTGCAAAACCATACGTTCTAAAAAGGAGGTAAGGGGTAACCAGAATAGATCTCTATTAATGAGTGGTTTACATGAGAAGGCAAAAGCAACGTCCAGTCTATGGAAATGACAGAGGGTATTCCACCAATGTTGTACGGAAAGCTTTGTGAGAGTTTTCCAGTTGAAAGAAATGTGTTGAAAGGCTAGAGCAAGCATAAGATCATAAAGGCCATGGATGTGTGAGGGAAGAACTAAAGAGTCAGAAAGGCTTCCAGCAAAGAAAAAGAGGTATAGAATAAGGAATGGAAATTGAAAACAGACGGGATACGTATGACCAGACCTTCTCCCAAAAAACGGAAACAGGAGGACAGAGAAAGAGGAGATGAATGAGATCGGCATTAGAAGAGCCACAAGTCCAGCAATTGGAGTCAGCAATGGAGGAAGAGAACCTTGCCAAAGAAAAAGGGGAAAGATAAAGTCTGTGGTAAAGGAAGAACATAGATTGGGTAAGAGAGGCAGAACGAGAGATTTTTAAAGATCTAGACCAAAGTTTATCCCAAAAAGTAATAGACCATTCGCATCCCAAATCCGATTCCCAAGAAAGTTCTAATTTAGATTTAGCACGGTCTGGATTGGGAGCTAAAAAATATTTATATATAAGAGAAGCTTTAGGGAAAGTAAGAAGTATTTTGAGAAGCGGATTTTGAGTGATAGATGAAGATGAAGGTGGAAGAGAAAAATATATGTCAAGAATAATTGTCATGATAGTAATAAACATCTGCAAAAAGGAGCGAGGGCAATGGAATAAGGATTGAAAGTGAGGAAAGGAACAAGGAGAGGTTCCATCGAACAGGTGTTTCACCCATATAATACCCTTTAATCTCCACTCCTTCCAAAAAATGGGTCTATTCTTGAGAAGAATAAGCGAGTTATGCCAGATAGGGGAGTCTAAAAAAGATTCGCGAGAAAGAGAGTTAGGGAAAAATAAAGATTTCAGGAGAGAGCATGTGTGTTTAAATAGGGGAGAAGAGGTGTGAGAAGTCTTGGTAGAAAAACGTATAACCTCTTTGAAAGAAAAGGGTAACAATAAAATCTGTTCAATGGAAAACCAAAGAGGAGTAAAGGGGGAGGAATCTGATATGAGCCATTTTGAAGCTTGGCGAAGGGAGAAGGACTTATGATAAAGACGAAAGTCCGGAAAGTTCACTCCACCGCTGGATTTTGGTTTCCGAAGCGATGCTAAGGCGATTCTGGATTTTTTATTTTTCCAAAGAAAACTAGAGTGACATGAATCAATACGTTTAAAATATATAGCTGGAATATGAACGGGGAGCTTGGAGAGTACATAAATTAAAATTGGGGCAATCATCATTTTAATCGAATCCAACCGACCCCACCAAGAAAGAAAAAGAGGGTTCCAAGAAGAAAGTATTTTCTCAATCCGAGATAAGACCGTGGACATATTTAATTTAATTGAAGAGGTGATGGCATTGGAAAACCATATGCCTAGGTATTTGATCTTTGAGCTATTCCATGCAAAACCAGTAGTAGAAAAAGAATGGGGGAGACAGAATTTTGTGAGAGGGAGAATTTCAGTCTTGTCAGAGTTAATTTTGTAACCAGAGACTAGCGAGAAGGATTCGAATTCAAGCAATAATGGAGGAATAGAGGTTTCAGGAGCAGAAATAAATAAGAGAATATCATCTGCGTATGCAGAGAGTTTTAATTGATGATCACCATAAGGAAATCCAGAAATGGAATCATTGGAGCGAATGGAAGTCAAAAAGGGTTCGAGGGCTAGAAGGAAAAGAAGCGGGGATAAAGGACATCCTTGACGAATGCCACGCTGAAGAGAGAAGTAAGAGGAGACCTGCCCATTAACTAAAACCGACGCCTTAGGAGCAATATTCAATAAAGAAATAAGCGATGTAAAGTTAGGACCAAAACCATGCCAACGTAAAGATGCAAACAAAAAAGACCAGTCTACTCTATCAAAAGCCTTCTCTGCATCGACAGATGTAGCGGCCAGCGAAATAGAAAGAGAGGGGACTTTATTCAAGACATTGAGAAGAAGACGTGAATTATCAGAAGTGAGCCTACCCTTAACAAAACCACATTGTTCTTTACCAATAAGATGAGTCATGAGGGGATCTAACCGTAATGCAAGTAACTTAGCAAATAGTTTATAATCAACATTAACTAGCGAGATCGGTCTGTAGTTCTTACAAAATTGGGGGTCCCGACCTTCTTTTGGAATAAGGCAGATAGTAGCTTCCTGAAAAGTACCTTCTGTCTTACCATTTGAATAAAATGATTGAAAAAGTTTTAAGAGCTTAGGGAGTAATAGATCAGAGAAGTGCAAATAAAATTCCACAGAAAACCCATCCGGGCCAGGTGTCTTCCCTTTAGTAAGAGTATGAAGTGAAATTGATATGGGAAGTAGAAGGAGAAGGAATTTTATCAAAATAAGGTTGGATGAGATCAGAGGAGGGAGGAGATTCTGGTGTATAAAGATTTTGATAAAAAAAGTTTGAATTCATTAAGTATATCCTGATTTTTATGTAGAAGGGAGTTATTGGAAGAATAAATAGAGTCTATGAGAGTGCGTTCTCTGCGAGTTTTTAGATAATTCGCCAAGAGTTTCCCCGCCTTATTACGGCCACCATAGAAACGAGCGCTACTACGAAGAAGTACAGACGAAGCATTATCGGTTGTAGATTTATTAAACTCTAACTCAGCTCGCAGCAATTCTGGCGAAATGGAGTTCTTTGAGGATATATAGAATTCATGCTCCAAAGACTTGATATGTGCAAGGATGGTTTTCCGCTTCTGAAGATAGCGTTTCTTTTTCTTGGAGACAAAGTCGATAATATAACCCCGCGCAGTGGCCTTAAAGGAGTCCCAAAGAATATGGGGGGACGAGGTGGAATCACAATTGAGTTCAAAGCAAAGAGCGAAAAGAAGAAGAAAAAAGATGATCATTGAGGAGAGAGTTATTAAAGCGCCATCGAGAAGATTTTGGATGTGGAGGGAGTAAATCAAGGTCGGTAACAATTGGGGCATGGTCAGAAATAACAATGGGTTCAATAGAAGAGGACAAAAGATTTTGAGACAAAGATTGAGAAAGAAAGATATAGTCTAAACGAGAAAGAGATGCATGAGGAGGAGAGAAAAAAGAATAGTCAAGAGCATCAGGATGAGAGAGTCTCCAAGAATCAATGAGATGTGTTTGAGAATTAGTGTTAACGAATTGTTTGTGAGGCTTGTGTGGAATAAAACGGACGGTAGATTTGCAATCAAGAAATGGGTCAACAATTTGGTTGCAATCGCCACCTAAAACAAATAAATCATTTTGAAATTGGATACATTTTTGAGTAACCAAAGGCCAAAAAGAACAATCAGGTTGTGTAGGACCGTAAACGTTAAAAACAGTTAAGGGGATAGAGTTAATTAACAGCTTAGCTAGTATCCATCTACCTTCTGTGTCATGTTCTTGCAATAAAATTGTACATTTCAATTTTTTGTGACAGAATGACAACACCATTTTTTTCATTAACAGAAGGAGAGAACAAAACCGTACCCACCCAGCCTCGTTTCAACTTAAGTGATTCACTTTCCGTAAGATGGGTCTCTTGTAAGAGAACTATATCAGGATTATAAGAGGCTAGGTGGGAAAGGATTCTCTGTCTTTTAATAGGATTGATAAAACCCTTTACATTCCAGGAGATAACTCTGAATGGAAAAACAGAAAAAATGCAAAAGGAATGGGGACTAGGAAAACTAAATCTAGATTATAAGCGATAGGGAAAGAAAAAATACACTGTCCTTTGATAGGGCAAACGGAGCCTTTCATATTCCAAAAACTAACACTGAATGAAAAAACATTAACAAACCAAAGAGAATGAAACAGTTCATGACAAACTGATACAAAATAGAATAGGAAGAAAAAGGGGAAGAGAAAAAAAGGGAAGGGGAAAAGAAGGTCAGAGGGAAAGTAGGAAAGACAAGGAGAGACAGCACATGTCCAATTAGGATGACTGAAAAAACATACCTGAGGGGAAAAACAGCGGGAGTACACTGGGGCAATGACTGCGAACGAAAAGACGGAACACTCGAATCCGGGAAGCTCACAACACACCGGAGGAAATAAATGTGATGAGACGGAATGTACAAATTATAAAAAAAATACAACACCTGTGAGAGATAAGAAAAAGTAATTAGACAAACATCTCCAAACGAAACAGATGAGAAAATTACCTAGGAAACTGACAGACCTGAAAAGAGAAGAAAAGAGAAGAAAAAGAAGAAACATTTGGAAAGAACAACAGAAGAGAATGAACTTTTTAAATTACAGATGACCGAAAAATGGATATACATAGAAGGCAAAAAAGGAAAACAGGTGAAAGTACGCATATGAATCATGCATTAACCAAATGAAAACATCAGCATAAATGTACCATCATAAAATGCATTAGAATGTAAAATAAATATCAACCCACAGAAGGGCCAGCCGTGTCCATGCTACTTGAAGTGTGCGAATGAATGAATTTCTTGAGTTCCACAGGGTCCTCGAAGGACAAGGTACGATTCTGGTAGGTCACCTTGAAGGTGCAAGGATGAAAGAGGCCATAGCGGGCTCCAAGAGAGCGAAGTGGTGGACGAAGATTAAGAAATTCTTTTCGCCTGGCAGCCGTGACGCTGGAGACATCATGAGATAAAAAAACTTTTTGACCAAGCCACAAAACCTGACGTTTAGCTCTAGCTGCAGAGAGAACAGAAAGTAGATCCGTAAACTTTAAAAAGAGGATAATGACTCCTCTGGGTCTGGCCGAAGTTGTAGAAACGGAAGGACGAGGACCAAGTCTATGTGCTCTCTGAATATTAAGGACAGTAGAAGGGGGCATATCCAACAGCTTTGGTATGAAAGAGGAGAAAAAGGAAACCGGGTCGTCTCCTTCTAAGGTTTCAGGAAGACCATAAATTCGTAGATTATTCCTTCTATTCCTATTTTCCAAATCCTCAGTATGTTGTTGCAATCTGCGCACCTCCTTTTCCAAGGAAGAAAGTCTTTGAGGGACATCTTGGAGAGTAGAGAATTGATGCTCCATTGTAGACACTCTATCCTCCATTGAAGACCACCTTTCCTCCAAAAATTGCATCTTACTATTTGTTTTCTCCACAAAGGGACGTAAAGCGCGTATTTCCTCCAGCAAAAGCTCCATGGAAATGGAGGAGGGCGCCTTGTCAGGAGAGGGAGGGTCTTGCTTCAGACGCTTGGAGGTCTTGATAGGCGGAGAAGATTTATGAGGCGCAGTCTGCAATGAAGGAGTATGAGTAGAAGATGTACCAGCCATAACTTGAACGGGAGATGAGGTTGTTGTTTGCAGAGCAGAGGAAAATGTACTTGTAGGGTTATGTCCTTTCGGAACAAATATAAATTGAGGCTTCCGTATTCTACCCATATAATGGGTTAATGAGACAAGGAAAAAATGTTCGCAGTAGTGAAGGTCCCAAAGACCGGTCAATCTCCAGCAGCAGCAGAGCCAATTAAATCGCAAGAAAAAGTCAGGTGCATGGCAGGCATAACATTGTGGTGATGTGAAGAGTCCCCTATACAGTGCATTACAGTTGAGGAAACATTCAGGAAAAAAGCCAAAAACCAGTTATGAAGGCAAGAGTTTAGGTGATGTTTAAAGAACTAAGCCATAATGATGCCAGACCTTCAGTTTGAGGAGACACTCAAAACAAAGCTCCATTCGCCAGGCAAACGAGAGAGCTAAAATGGCGGCCAGCCTGAGGAGAACGCGTTCGCGCTAATAACAAAAGAAGCGCGACGCGTTACCTCATAAAAAACCTTCCATCCTGTTCCAGCGCCACTCCGATCACAGGAATGATCGCTTCCGTGCTTTTAACGATGCAGGAAACGCAACGCTGACGAGAAAAACAATCCCGGCGTTACGGAGCTCCTCCGTCAGGCGGCAATCTTAATCAGCGCCGAAACCACGCCCCCCCCGCTGATGTATTTTTCTAAAACTGTCAATGAGATGTATTGATGGCTAGGTTTGAATTGTGTGTGACATTCATAAAAAGATTATAAAACAAATATATATGCATCAATAAAATATTTTTGGACTATGTCGGACTCATGAAAGTGATATATTTAATTTAAAATAATTGAGTTAAACCTATATAAAAAAGAAATGTGGAGAAGCACTGTTTTCCTTGTTTATTGAATCAGCTTACCATTTAGTACTTCCTTTGATTTGGATGACTGTAAAAAGGCATTTCAATATGGCGCCTGCACGGAACGCCGCGAACCACTGCGTACTCGTTATGGGAGATTGTGATTTTATTTGGTGATTTTCTTTGGTGAGTCCCAGGCCATGGCATTGCTCTGATCCTAAATGTCTATACTACTTCACCCGTTAAGGGCTGTGGTACTTAGTATATTGTAATTTGTTGTAGGGAGCAGACACTGACCCGAATTCGGGATATTGGAGTTGCAGACACTGACCCGAATTCGGGACATTGGTGTTGATGACATACCGCACGAGGATGGTGTGTGAATACCATTAGGTGATGTGATATTGCTTTACAGGAACATATTGTCTGCCGGGAGAAGAATTGTATCAACATATTGCACCAGAATTGTGTGTTAACCCCTTCGATGCTCATGACGGAGCGGTTCCGTCATGAACATCGGTTGAGCTGTGCTCATGACGGAACCGCTCCGTCATGAGCACAGCCCCTGGGGGAAGCCCTGGCGCTCCCCCCCCTGGGGCATCGATCGTGCACCCACAGAGGGGGATGGCAGCGGAAGAGTTTCCGCTGCCACCCCCGAGCCCCCCCACGCTTCCTGATGACGTCAGCGCGCGCCGGCGTCATCAGGAAGCGTTGGACGCGCTGGAATTCATTTCTTCCAGCGCGTCCAACGGGGAGGGTGAGTGTTTTGTTGCGGTGTGGCGGGGGGGGGCGGAATTCAAAGGCCTTGAGGCATCGGGGGAGAGGAAAGAGTATTTCCTCTCCCCTGATGTCTCAATGCTGGGCATTCCTGTCCCACGATCGCGCACAGCGTCGCGATCGTGGAGCAGGGATGCCCCACTAGACACCAGGGATGTCCATTTAGTCATTTGTGAAGCGACCCCTTGGGCAAGGGTCGCTTCCCTGGGGGATAATTTTTGCACAGACTTTTCTGCCCCCCCCCTGGGGGCAGATCGGTCCACTTTCGGTCCGTTTCTGCCCCCAGGGGGGGCAGAAAAGCCCACTAGACACCAGGGATGTAGTTTTATTTATTTGGGAAGCGACCCCTTGGGCAAGGGTCGCTTCCCTGGGGGATAATTATTGCACAGACTTTTCTGCCCCATCGGTCCACTTTTGGTCTGTTTCTGCCCCAAAAGCCCACTAGACACCAGGGATGTCGTTATATTGATATGGGAAGCGACCCCTTGGGCAAGGGTCGCTTTCCTGGGGAATCATTTATGCTCAGACTTTTCTGCCCCCCCCCCCCCTGGGGGCAGATCGGTCCACTTTCGGTCCCTTTCTGCCCCCAGGGGGGGGCAGAAAAGCCCACTAGACACCAGGGATGTCGTTTTGTTCATTTGGGAAGCGACCCCTTGGGCAAGGGTCGCTTCCTTGGGGGTATAATTTTCTGGAAGACTTTCCTGCCCCCCCTGGGGGCAGATCGGTCGACTTTTGGTCCGTTTCTGGCCCCAGAGGGGGGGGGGGCAGAAAAGCCCACTAGACACCAGGGAATTAGTGTAAATAAAAATGGAAGTGACCCCTTTGGCAAGTGTCGCTTCCAGGGGGCAATTTTTATAATATGTATTTGGCCCACCCGCCCCGGGACAGAGTAGCCTTTTTTTTTCCTGCTGTTTTCTGCCCCACCTGGTACATAACCCGATTGACCATTTGGGTAGTAACATAGCATGTTATAATGTTTATTGTTATATTTTTTGTGAATTGCAATAGTAATGTTTTTTTTTTTACTTTTTTGTTCTAGGTGAAGGCTTTTGCTCTTTTCAGTTTGCCGTGTTGTTACTGGTGGTTCTGCTGTTTGTGTAGTTTGGTAAGAGACTCTTTTTTGTACAATGTAAATGTGTTTGATTTCTCTGCATGAATTTTTTTTGCAAATGGTGTAATAATAGCAGTATGTTTGTTTTTTGAGTCTCAAAAACTTTTTGCATTGGTGCTCGATGTGTATTTTGTTGTCTTGTGAGTAATTTGTTTTTTTTTCTTCTTTCTAGTTTGATATCGTTGGTTTTTGCTGTGTCACTGCAGAGTTGGTTTCTGGTGAGTGCAGCTGTCTCTTGTAATTGGATTGTATAGTTTTTGAGTACATTGATCTTTGTGATAAAGGTACACATTTCTTTACTTACTTGGTTTGCACATTGTTGGTTGTTGTTGACTTGTTTGTGCAGTCTTCTATCTCAGTAAGTATAATGGCTAGCTGCAGGATTACTGCTCAGCAGGTTGTTGGTTTGCTGTTTGAGTCTTCCTCTGACCATGGTTCAGAGACTGACTCTGCATCTGAGGGAGAGGAGGCAGGGGACGATTCTGGCAGTGAATTGTCTCTCCGTATGGAGTCATCGGATGATGAAGATACTCTTAGTGCGGATAAAGTGCCTGCGTTAGAGGAGGAGACTGATGTGCCGATAGTGCGGCAAGAGGCATCTGGGCTGCAGCCTGGGGCTGCAAGGCTTCCCGTTGGTGTAGTGCGGCAAGAGGCATCTGGGCTGCAGGCTGGGGCTGCAAGGCTTCCCCTTGAAAGTGATGACCTCTGGGTTGCCCCTGGCATGGTGCAGCTGGCATTGCCAGAGTTTACTGGTGTTCAAGGGTCTAGAGTGAATACTGAAAACTTTTTGCCGGTAATTTTTTTTCAATTGTTTATGGACGATGTGTTTTTGGCAGAGATTGTTGAGCAGACTAATTTGTATGCCGAACAGTTTTTGAGGGACAACAGTGCCAGACTTAGGCCCTACTCTAGAGCTACCCGGTGGACTCCCACAAATGTTGAAGAGATGAAGAAGTTCTTGGGTTTAACTTTTTTGATGGGCTTGCTAAGGAAGCCATCAATGTCTTCATATTGGTCTAGCAGTCCCTTGATGGCAACGTCTATTTTTCCGGCAGTCATGAGTCGTGACAGGTATTTGCTTCTGCTTCGGATGATGCATTTTGTTGATAATGGTTTAGCGTTGCCACGAGATCACCCTGATTGTGACCGTCTTTTTAAGATTAGGCCTGTCCTTGATCACTTTGTGGATCGATTTTCTGAGATTTATGCCCCTGGGAAAGAAATTGTAGTGGATGAGTCTTTGGTGGTGTTCAAGGGCCGCTTGGTTTTTAGGCAATACATTCCTAGTAAGAGGGCACACTATGGAATAAAGCTGTATATGCTGTGTGACAGTAGGACTAGATATGTGTCTAATTTCAGGGTGTACACCGGTAAGGAATCTAGGATTAACCTCCCTGGTTGTCCGTCCACTTTTGGAGTGACTGAGATACTTGTTTGGGAACTTGGTAGAGGATTTTTCAACAAAGGCCACCATTTATATGTAGATAACTTCTACACTGGTGTGCGGTTTTTCAGGGAATTGGCCAAAGTGGACACTTTTGCTTGTGGCACAATCCGCTCTAACCGTAAAGGTTTCCCGAAAGAACTTGTTTGTCAAAAGCTTGTGCAGGGACAGTGCAGTGCGTTGCGTTGCCAGGAGCTTCTTGCTGTGAAGTTTTCAGACAGGAGAGATGTCTACATGCTGACTACCATCCATGATGAAAGCACTGCACCTGTGACTGTTTGGGGTCAGGTCGCTGAAGCGCGCAAACCTGTGTGCATTTTAGACTATAATAGGCACATGGGTGGTGTTGACAGGGTAGATCAGAGGTTGGAACCTTACACTGCTCTTCGTAAGGCTTACATTTGGTACAAGAAGTTGGCTATCCATCTTTTCCACTTGGCAATGTTTAATGCTTTTGTTGTGTTCCAGGATTCTTGCCCTGAGTCAAAGATGACTTTTGCTAAGTTTCAGGAGTCTGTAATAGGCAGCCTTGTTGTAGTGGAACAGGCAAGTGTTCCTAGAGTTGGAGTGGTGGAGGATGTTGCTAGATTGAAAGATCGGCACTTTCCAGATCACATTCCTCCCACACCCTCAAAAGATTTTCCCAGTAGGAGATGTAGAGTCTGTTGGCGAAGAGGTACGCGGAAGGAGAGTCGTATGTACTGCCCCGACTGTCCTTCTCATCCTGCACTGTGTCTTCCTGCTTCTTTTAGAGCGTACCACACGCGAAAGAATTATTGGGAGCATTCATGAGTGGTAAAGTAAACTGCCTGGTCTGTATTCTTTGGATAATTTGATTCTGTTTCAAGGTTGGTGTTAGTGCAATGTATTTAGTTGCTGATTTTCTGTTAGAAGATTTGTATCTATTTGCGATTTGTTTGTGTTTTTATTTTTTTCTAAAAAAATCCTAAATGTGATGGCGGTGTGTGTAGGCTTGCGCTTGGCTGTTGGTGTGTGTGGACTGGCACTTGGTTGGTGGTGTGCGTGGAATGGTGCTTGGCTGGCCGTGTGCATGGACTGGCGGTGTGTGTGGACTGGTTCGTGGCTGGTGGTGTGCGTGGACTGGAGCTTGGCTGGCGGTGTGCGTGGAATGGTGCTTGGCTGGCGGTGTGTGTGGACTGGTACTTGGCTGGTAGTGTGCGTGGACTGGTGGTGTGTGCGGACTGGTGCTTGGCTGGTGGTGTGTGCGGACTGGTGCTTGGCTGGTGGTGTCCGTGGACTGGAGCTTGGCTGGTGGTGTGCGTGGACTGGAGCTTGGCAGGCGGTGTGCGTGGAATGGTGCTTGGCTGGCGGTGTGCGTGGACTGGTACTTGGCTGGCGGTGTGCGTGGTCTGGTGGTGTGTGCGGACTGGTGCTTGGCTGGAGGTGTCAGTGGACTGGAGCTTGGCTAGCGGTGTGCGTGGATTGGCGATTGGCTGGCGGTGTGCCTGGACTGGCGATTGGCTGGCGGTGTGCCTGGACTGGCGCTTGGCTGGCGGTGTGCCTGGACTGGCGCTTGGCTAGCGGTGTGCGTGGACTGGCGCTCTGCTAGCGGTGTGTGTGGACTGGCGCTCTGCTAGCGGTGTGTGTGGACTGGAGCTCAGCTGGCTGTTTGTGAGTAGTGACTTTCTGCTGGTCACTACACAAACTGCTAGCTGAGTGCCACTCCACGCAATCCATCAGCATGTGTAGTTGCTGTGTCTTGGATTGTGTGCGTGTGAAAGTGATGGGCCCTTGAATGGCGCTGTGTGCTGGTGTGAGTTTTGTTATGTGATTGGCCCGCGGCTGGCGGTGTGAATGGTTTTGTATGTCTCACACGTATGAAAGGTGTATGAATGGCCTGTAAAGAGGTTGGTGCCTTGTCGTGGCTTTACAGCTCACGAGCTGTGAGTCAATGGTTCAGTTTCTCGCCCTTTCAATTATTACCAGTGCATTTCATGTTTAGTGAAATCACTTGCTAATACAATTGTATCTACTGAACCATCACTCACCCTCGTGCCAAATCAAACCAGTATGTGTGTGTGCTTGCGGATTAGATGGCTGTGCAGTAATATTTGTCTTTCTGAAGCAGGGTGTACCTTGTCCCTTTTTGGTGAATTTTGTACTGTGTTGCTTTTGTACCTGGTGGTGCGAATGGTCTTGTTTGTATCACGTATGAAAGGTGTGTGAATGGCCTGTAAAGTGGTTGGTGCCTTGACGTGGCTTTACAGCTCACGAGCTGCGAGTCATTGGTTTGGTTTTTTGTGAATGTAATTATTGACAGTGCATTTCATTTTTGTGAAATCTCTAGTTAATAAAATCTAATACACTGAACCATGACTCGCCCTCGTGCCAAATCCAACCAGTATGTGTGTGTGTTTGAGGAATAGCTGGTTGTGCAGCAATCTTTGTCTTTAGTTTCTCTGCCAAGGTACACTTTCCATATAAGAATAACCCACCAACTGTAGATATTGTCTAAAACCCATGGGAGTTCATGGTGATGTCTCTCTTGTGAATTCCCCAATTTTTTTTTATCCCCAATGTCCTGCAAACCTCAAAATGTCTGCCACATTTTCTTTGCAATTTTACTCCAAAATTCTCACGCTGTAGGAACAATAGTTAATCTGGTTTTGCAAGGGGGATCACTTTGGTTTTTGACCCGGTGCTCGGCGGCCATCTAGGGAAACCTACCAAACCCACACATTTATGAAAACTAGACACCCGGCGGCTTCCAGGGAGGTATGGCTTGCATGGATCCCCCCAACGTTTCCTTACCCAGAATCCCCTGCAAACCTCAATTTTAGCTGAAAAATCACTTTTTTCACACATTTTGGGGTGGGAAAGTTGTGGCATCACCGGGCACACACAAATTTACCACCACCCAGCGTTCCCCCAGGTCTCCCGGTAAAACTGGTGCCTCACTTGTGTGGGAGGCCCAAGTACCCGCGGCAGGCAAGGGCCCAAAATGTAGTGAGGTGACATCAAAATGGCCTATCGCAAAACCACCTGGTTTTGCAAGGGGGGTCACTTTGGTTTTTGACCCGGTGCTCGGCGGCCATCTAGGGAAACCTACCAAACCCATGCATTTCTGAAAACTAGACACCCGGGGCTTCCAGGGAGGTATGGCTTGCGTGGATCCCCCAACGTTTCCTTACCCAGAATCCCCTGCAAACCTCAATTTTAGCTGAAAAAATCACTTTTTTCACACATTTTGGGGTGGGAAAGTTGTGGCATCACCGGGCTCACACAAATTTACCACCACCCAGCGTTCCCCCAGGTCTCCCGGTAAAAATGGTGCCTCACTTGTGTGGGAGGCCCAAGTACCCGCGGCAGGCAAGGGCCCAAAACGTAGTGAGGTGACATCAAAATGGCCTATCGCAAAACCACCTGGTTTTGCAAGGGGGGGTTACTTTGGTTTTTGACCCGGTGCTCGGCGGCCATCTAGGGAAACCCATCCTCCCACACAAGTGAGGCACCATTTTTACCGGGAGACCTGGGGGAACGCTGGGTGGTGGGAAATTTGTGTGAGCCCGGTGATGCCACAACTTTCCCACCCCAAAATGTGTGAAAAAAGTGATTTTTTCAGCTAAAATTGAGGTTTGCAGGGGATTCTGGGTAAGGAAACGTTGGGGGATCCATGCAAGCCATACCTCCCTGGAAGCCGCCGGGTGTCTAGTTTTCAGAAATGTGTGGGTTTGGTAGGTTTCCCTAGATGGCCGCCGAGCACCGGGCCAAAAACCAAAGTGACCCACCAGGCAAAACCAGGCGGTTTTGCGATAGGCCATTTTGATGTCGCCTCACTACGTTTTGGGCCCTTGCCTGCCGCGGGTACTTGGGCCTCCCACACAAGTGAGGCACCATTTTTACCGGGAGACCTGGGGGAACGCTGGGTGGTGGTAAATTTGTGTGAGCCCGGTGATGCCACAACTTTCCCACCCCAAAATGTGTGAAAAAAGTGATTTTTTCAGCTAAAATTGAGGTTTGCAGGGGATTCTGGGTAAGGAAACGTTGGGGGATCCACGCAAGCCATACCTCCCTGTAATCCGCCGGGTGTCTAGTTTTCAGAAATGCGTGGGTTTGGTAGGTTTCCCTAGATGGCCGCCGAGCACCGGGCCAAAAACCAAAGTGACCCACCAGGCAAAACCAGGTGGTTTTGCGAAAGTGCCATTTTGATGTCGCCTCACTACGTTTTGGGCCCTTGCCTGCCGCGGGTACTTGGACCTCCCACACAAGTGAGGCACCATTTTTACCGGGAGACCTGGGGGAACGCTGGGTGGTGGTAAATTTGTGTGAGCCCAGTGATGCCACAACTTTCCCACCCCAAAATGTGTGAAAAAAGTGATTATTTCAGCTAAAATTGAGGTTTGCAGGGGATCTGGGTAAGGAAACGTTGGGGGATCCATGCAAGCCATACCTCCCTGGAAGCCGCCGGGTGTCTAGTTTTCAGAAATGCGTGGGTTTGGTAGGTTTCCCTAGATGGCCACCGAGCACCGGGTCAAAAACCAAAGTGACCCCCCTTGCAAAACCAGGTGGTTTTTCGATAGGCCATTTTGATGTCACCTCACTACGTTTTGGGCCCTTGCCTGCCACGGGTACTTGGGCATCCCACACAAGTGAGGCACCATTTTTACCGGGAGACCTGGGGGAACGCTGGGTGGTGGTAAATTTGTGTGAGCCCGGTGATGCCACAACTTTCCCACCCCAAAATGTGTGAAAAAAGTGATTTTTTTCAGCTAAAATTGAGGTTTGCAGGGGATTCTGGGTAAGGAAACGTTGGGGGATCCACGCAAGCCATACATTCCTGGAAGCCGCCGGGTGTCTAGTTTTCAGAAATGCGTGGGTTTGGTAGGTTTCCCTAGATGGCCGCCAAGCACCGGGTCAAAAACCAAAGTGACCCCCCTTGCAAAACCAGGTGGTTTTGCGATAGGCCATTTTGATGTCGCCTCACTACGTTTTGGGCCCTTGCCTGCCGCGGGTACTTGGGCCTCCCACACAAGTGAGGCACCATTTTTACCGGGAGACCTGGGGGAACGCTGGGTGGTGGTAAATTTGTGTGAGCCCGGTGATGCCACAACTTTCCCACCCCAAAATATGTGAAAAAAGTGATTTTTTCAGGTAAAATTGAGGTTTACAGGGGATTCTGGGTAAGGAAACGTTGGGGGATCCACGCAAGCCATACCTTCATGGAAGCCGCCGGGTGTCTAGTTTTCAGAAATGCGTGGGTTTGGTAGGTTTCCCTAGATGGCCGCCAAGCACCGGGTCAAAAACCAAAGTGACTCCCCTTGCAAAACCAGGTGGTTTTGCGATAGGCCATTTTGATGTCGCCTCACTACGTTTTGGGCCCTTGCCGGCCGCGGGTACTTGGGCCTCCCACACAAGTGAGGCACCATTTTTACCGGAAGACCTGGGGGAACGCTGGGTGGTGGTAAATTTGTGTGAGCCCGGTGATGCCACAACTTTCCCACCCCAACATGTGTGAAAAAAGTGATTTTTTCAGCTAAAATTGAGGTTTGCAGGGGATTCTGGGTAAGGAAACGTTGGGGGATCCACGCAAGCCATACCTCCCTGGAAGCCACCGGGTGTCTAGTTTTCAGAAATGCAAGGGATTCTGGGTAACAGACCATGGTCGGAGGCAGTCAAGTCCCCCCATCCTGGATTCCCCTGGGTGTCTAGTTTTCAAAAATGTATAGGTTTGCTAGGTTTCCCTAGGTACCGGCAGGGCTAGGGTTCAAAAACAACAGCTCGTCACTGTGCCAAAAAAGGATCATTTTTCACTGCAAAATTGAGGTGTGACCACGTTGCGTTTTGCGCCGTTTCCTGTCGCGGGCACTAGGCCGACCCGCACAAGTGAGGTACCATTTTTCTCGTAGGACTTTGGGGAACGTGGGGTGGGTGGAAATTTGTGGATCCACGCAGATTCCAGAACTTTCCATCACAGAAATATGGGGAAAATGTGTTTTTTTTGTAAATTTTTTACGTTTGCAAGGGATTCTGGGTAGCAGACCATGGTGGGAGGCAGTCAAGTCACCCCATCCTGGATTCCCCTGGGTGTCTAGTTTTCAAAAATGTATAGGTTTGCTAGGTTTCCCTAGGTGCCGGCAGGGCTAGCGTTAAAAAACTACAGCTAGTCACTTTGCCAAAAAGGGGTCATTTTTCACTGCAAACTTGAGGTGTGACCACGTTGCGTTTTGCGCCATTTCCTGTCGCAGGCACTATGCCGACCCGCACAAGTGAGGTACCGTTTTTTTTGTCAATTTTTTACGTTTGCAAGGGATTCTGGGTAGCAGACCATGGTGGGAGGCACTCAAGTCACCCCATCCTGGATTCCCCTGGGTGTCTAGTTTTCAAAAATGTATAGGTTTGCTAGGTTTCCCTAGGTGCCGGCAGGGCTAGGGTTCAAAAACTACAGCTAGACTCTTCGCAAAAAATTGTAAATTTTCAGTGTGAAAATGTGGTGTGTTCACCTTAGGTTGTGAGCCACTTCCTGTCGTGGGCACTATGCCTACCCACACAAGTGAGGTACCATTTTTATCGGGAGACTTAGGGTAGTTCAAATTTGTAAAGCAACTGTTATTACCTATTGATTTTTGATGCATTTCTCCCTTCCAAATGAAAGACATTGTGTAAAAAAAAAAATCATTTTGAAAAATGACCAATAATTGTCATGCAAGTATGAGTATTCCCAATTTCGAAAATGTCCAAATATGCACTGTTTCTAAACTCTGTAATTTGTTCCCATTTCAGAAATACATAGGTGTCTTTCATACCGATTTTTCCATGTATACATTTTCCCACAATAATTGCTATATACCCGGAACAAAAAAAAAACCATTACAAAATGCTGCTCAGTTTTTTACTCTGGGTTCGTTGGGCTCTTGGTGAACCTACAAGTCCTATATATCCCCACAACCAGGAAGGTCCACCGGATGTAATGGTACATTGCTTTCAAAGAGATGTCATAATTCGAAGAAGTTACAGGTGAAAACGTTGACTCAAAAGGCTGCTTTTTTCAACCAATTTTTAATTTTTCCTATATTTACCTGTTAGTTTCTATAACGAAACCTTGATGGATCTACACAAATGACCCCTTGCTGAATTCAGAATTTTGTCTACTTTTTAAAAATGTATAGCTTTCCAGGATCCATTATTGGCTTTTCTACCCATTTTTACCATTATCTGGAAGGAGGTTCAAAGCACAAAAAATAGCAAATATAGAGTATGTCCCAGAAAAATGTCAAAACTGTGTGAAAAATGTTGGATTTCTGACAAAAATCTGTCATTCCCTAAAAGCTGGAGAAATTGTGATTTCAGCCCCACAAACCCTTTTTTGATATCATTTGCAGAGAAAAACCTAGACGCTTTCATTTGCAGCCACTTTTCCCCATTTTTCACAAAAAAACCAAAAGTTTGCTGTATTTTGACTAATTTCTGGGAACCCTCTAGGAGAATCCACAAACCCTGGGTCCCTTTAGAATCCCCATGATGTTGGAAGAAAAGGACGCAAATTTGGCGTGGATACCTAATGTGGTCAAAAAGTTACAGGGGCCTAAGCGCGCACTACCCCAAATAGCGCAAAAAAGGCTTAGCACAGGAGGGGAAAAGGCCTAGCAGCGAAGGGGTTAATACTTCAGGTGAGTCAAATGGGCATTTTGGTAATATAGGCAAGTGTTTTATTGTGCAGGACAGAATAGCTAATTGGGTAATGCTTTGCAGGATTGCAATAGGTTACGAGAGAAGAATCGTATCTGCAGGGCGAATCATAGCATGTAACCCGTATAGATATTGAGGTAACTGAAGTACAGACCTTTTGCTATTGGACACGTGCCTGAGATTTCTGGTGACATAAACTCAAGTAGGCCTCGTGATGTCGGGCGAGTTGGTAGTTGAGAGAATTTTGGTGGCACGTGTATCACATTTCATTTGGCATCAGATGTTCACAATGGATTTTTGTTTTAATATATATTCTTGTAAAGTCTCCTCACAATTTGAAACAATTGTTAAAAATAGCAAATTGCTTGGTATAATGTAATAATGTGATGAAAATGGGCAATTGCCCTCATAAGTATGAGTTGGTCTCACACAATCCTCACTGCGTGTGCATTTAATCAGGATATCACTTTGGAAGGTTGTGTTTTACATGGTATACATTATTTAGGTCATGATATCAGATTGTGATTGTAATGTTTTTTGGTATCTTTACCCCTGATGAAGTTGCGATTAGGACGAAACACATGTTGGCTAATTGGAATAAAGCATTTCTAATGTTCAAGACTGAATACAACAATTGAAGACTGAATTATTATGCCACTGTGTGTGCCCTAAGGCTGTATAAATGTAAATGAAGTGAGTTGAGCATTTGCAGGCAGGCCATTTTTAGGTCTCGCCTACGCAGCGCGCATGCAATGCATAGGAGACCTTTAGCCGACGTTCAGCTCTTTTTCGGAGCACATACTCGTGCTTGTGGCGGCATACGCGTTGCGGGAGCACGCAGGGGCGCGCCACATGCACGAGTATGTGCTTCGAAAAAGAGCTGACTGCGCACGCACGCGCGCGGCCAATGCTTGTTTCCATTTCGTTCTTCCCCTGTCCATCTCCCCGACGCTCCCACATTATATAGCTTGCTCTGTCTCACTGTCATGGCGGGCGCTGGGATCCCGGGAAGCAGCTTTGGATTCACTCCAATGCAGTTGCTTCCTCCCACAACCATTGTTCGTTTCTTTCCGTGGGGAGCTGTACACGGAGCTCCCTGCGCCATAACGCGCGTGGCCAATGCTTGTTTAATGTGAAAATAACAGCTCATTATAGCCATTATCCTTCTTAATTTTTCGTAAGCACGTTTTCGGGAGAGCCGTAGGAGGTAATTTTTTTTTATTATGCTGGCAATGTTGTCTGGTACAGAAGCAGTGTAACGTTCAAATTGTGGATTTTATCCGTTTTGCTGACTACTTATCAAATTCAAGCCAACATTATGAAACAAATATGCCACCTAGTGGAGAATGATTGCACCTCTTAATATTCTATAATGCGAGGTGAATGTGCCATTAAATTCCTGCTGATCTTTGTTTATTATGCTTTCGAATACTACCTTCTTTAAAAACCAAAATAAAATTTACAAAGATGAGCATTTAACAGGAAGGCTGGTATCACATCTTCCACCTCGGCTATAAACTCCTTAAGATGCTTGTAAGATCACTTATTCTCTGCAAACTTTAAATAACGAGTAACAAGCACTGCTGGCTGTGTGATCGCAGACCCTGGAAAAGAGGCGGAAACTAACACAACCAGATCTCCACTTTCTTCAGAACTGACTGCACACTGGATTAGATCAATTTCAAGATAAAAAAAAAGCCCTGAAAAGACCATGATATCTGCATTTCCTTCTTCTAACTGTTTGTCACGCCAAATACACCGACCTCTGCAATTGCAGGTTTGCTGCAGTAGCTCACAAACAAACTTCTGCTACATTTATTATGCCTGCCTTCTCAGAGCTCTTCCAGCAGAGCCATAAAAACCTACTTAAAAACAGTTTTTTTTGCTTGATTGTTCTGTTCCTGTGCTGTTTGTTTACCACCATCCTTCTACGTATTAACCATGTCATTCTTGAATGTCCTGCATTTGTTCCCTTTACCTTATTTCTGCTAAAAAATGAAGTTACGCCCCAGCCAACATTTCCTGCCCTCGCAGCTCAAACCACACTCTACCCTGGTGCTTCCAATGCACCGCCTCCCCAGGATGCTCTGAAAAAATTAACACAAGCTACTTACTTCACGGTTCGATTTCACCGCTCTCATCGGCCACACAGGTGTACCAGGAAAACATTCCCTAGAAGGAAAACAAGCATTGGCATAGCCAATAGGTCTCGTCTTTGGGACCTTATAAGTGTTTAGTTATCCAGCACAATATCCTTGGTGCAACAACATCAACTGTTGCATGGCTAAACACTTAAAAGGTCCCAAAGGTGAGACCTATTGGCTATGCCAATGCTTGTAACTTTTGAGAGGCCAGCAGGCAATTCTAGCTGTGCAGGCACTTGTTAAAAAAAAAGTCTGTCAAATTGCAATAATTAGTTGCTGTCACAATTGTCAGTCCTCCACAGCCCTGAAAGCTGAAGGTAGCCGCGAGGGTGATCATCGGGTCACACCTCTGGGACGCTAACTTTGTCTTAGTGGCCCTCATCGTATATATATGATTGTGGCGCACATGGAGGTCAAAAACAAAAAATACCCAGAGACTTCTACTTGGGTAACTCAGAATAGTGGCGGGCATGCTCCAGAGGGACACTCATGTTGCAAAATGTACCACTCAAAAAAGGAGAATTACCCCTTCTAATTGTATCTTTCCCATATAAATAGGGCTTGAGGCCTTCCAACCACATAGAAAGCAGCTGCAACTTTTCTAGCTTCTATTTTTTGTAAGCGCACACAACACGTCTACAAAATGTCACACGTTTTAAAATTTACAAAAAATCTTAGTTACTGATCCAAGTTGGGCGGGTAACTAAAAAGAAAAACATGTGAAAGTGGTTTTTTTCTGTTGAAATTAAGTGGGGGGAGCAATACAGTGGCAGAAGCAACATGGGGCTCGAGGAGGGGGCGATAGCAACATGGGGCTAAATTGGTGACAGGAGCAACACAGGCTGGGGCATGGGTAAGAAAAGAGCAAACAGGAAAGAGAGAGCAATGTTGAGCTATCGGGGAGAAGCACATGGGCAAGAAAGAGAGAGGGAAAATGGAGCGCATCGGAGGAGGGGAGAGAATAACTCAGAGGAGACAGCTGGAAAATGCAAGCACTCTTGTGGAGTACCTAAACAAAATTAAGAATAGCAGTGTTTGGAAAATTTGCAGTGGAAAGTCACAAGTAATGCATTCATGCTCAAGAGGAGGGACAGACGCAAGAAGAAGAAAAGCATACGCAAGCCGATTCAGAAGAAGCTAGCCAATGAGAGTCACAATAAAGCCAACAATGGTTAAAAATAGACCGAAAACATGTTACGCAACAGACCACGAATGTGTGATCTAGTAGGCGAGACCGAATGAAAAATCTCGAACTGCAAAGGAAATCGCTCCTTTGTAGCCGAACATCACGGCCGGAAGGGGGAATTCCTTTGGCTCGACTGCTGGAGTGCGGTTTTCCCTAAGATTCGTATACCTCCTCCATTTTATCATTTTTAATTAAAACGAATAACTGATTAATATTAATAGTATTAATGGTTTGCTGTGTTTGAATAATCAACATTACTAATTAGAAAATACACGTGGGAATCGCATTTGCATGGCCTGATTGATATGTAAACTAATTTCGTATGCATACTAATGTCAGATATTTAGAATTTGCATGTTATATGTTGCTTTTGTGATGTGAATTGAGAATCGTGCTTTAAAATTTGAGTATAAACCGCAATGCGTGTTGCTTTTGCTAGATAAATACACACACATAGAGGGTTTAGTGAGGGAATAACATTTTAATAGTCACTTCCATGTATTAATTACGTTTTGTGTTTCTTTGCTTAAGTTGACCTTTCTGGAGTGGCCACAAAATGGCTGCCATCCCTATTTTGACGGACAGACGAGATACAGAAGTCACTGAGTGAAGTGTGCCTGCGCTAAAAGATGAGCAACAATAACCTCGTCCTGACCCCAGGCTGACTGTACTCGTGAAGGTCGCACCGGGAGGAGTGCCAATCCTCAGACAATGGACTTCCTTAAACTAAGAACTGTTATAATTGATGACACCATGGACACAAACCCGTATGGGAACCAAAATGCCCTGAATGGACTAGTAACTGTTGCAAATTATTAGTAAATTGAGAATTACATCTAATGAAACATCGAGCGCATGAGAATCAGGAAGAATGATCCTGGTTCAACCAATCAAATTTGTTTTAAAACATGTATTGTAACATTTTGTTGTTGATTTTACTATAAAAGAAGTAGACTAGAGAGGGTCAATATTCTTATCGTTGCTTTAGCTTGTTTTCCTGACGTTATGCTGACGGAGAGGACGGTGACACTGCTGGACAGCTGCTTGCCAGAGACTCTGACGGACTGATCAGATGCCCAATTAATTTACGAACTGATTGATCGATTTATGGGCATAGAGACGGAAGATCTGAATTTGACATAGAGGACGCCATTTAGCCAGATTAGGTAAATATGCGAATCAAATATTGAATGCTTTATGATTTTCTAATGTTTTAATTAGATAAACATTTCAATTCATTTAAGAACTGTGTCGGGTTATTATTTGAAGTATATTGATGTATATTGTTTAGAAGAATTAAGTGTTGCTTTTCCCAGCAACTCAGCTGATCCATGGCCTAGCCATGGGAGGAATTGCTAGGTTAAAAAGTATTGAGACCCTGGTGAGGTAGGGAGGAATAGGTGAACTTGTTACTCATCAGGGGATTTGTGCATTTTTCCTCCCATTTCCAGCGCATGGAATAGAGAAAGGATTCCCCTCTCTCGAGGACCATTGATCTAAAGTGGAATGAATGATTGGTGTTATGGGCCCCACCAGTGAATGAGTGAATGAATGTGGTTGAAGAGATCTGTGGTCTGTGACGTAGGAAGGAGATTTTGGTATTCAGCGCTGGAGCAGTTTTTCTGGTAGCAGAATGATGGTTAGCTATTGTTTTGGGTTTAGTGACGATTGCTTGTAAATAGCTTATTGATTGGTATTGGTTTATGTACTAACACTCTATTTTGAGTTGCGTCGAGTTATATGTTGTTTGCACGGCTTCTGGGATGTAGGAAGTCGGAAGTTTGTAACAGTTCCGTAGTAGAGCAGAGGTAGGTGCTGCTCTCGGGAAAGACGGAATTGTTGTAGCCCTGTAGGTACACAGGGGAAACGTGTGACAAGTGAAGTTGCACGGCGCATTGTCTGGGTTCGATTCGGCGGCATCGTCGTGTGTTGCCATTAAAAATATTCTCGGTGTGAGAGAAGTGTGTATGATAGCAAAGGTTACCTGTGAAATTTTGGTCTTTAAGTACCAGGAAACCAATTGGCATACCGATAACGCTTACTACTGAAAAGGTAGCAGGTATATTATGAGCTTGCTAGAAGGACAAAGTAGAGGGAAGCTCTGCTTTGTTAACGAATGGTATATTCTGTAGCAGGGCAGAGGTAAGCGCTGCTCTCGAGAAAGACGGAAGTCTGCGTGAATGATCTACATTTTCCCTGTATGACAGTGTGTGTATAAAAAAGGCATTATAATTAATGGCAAAACTCTAGTGTTATTTAATTCTAGAGAATCGGTTAGTTGATGTTTGACAGAAGGGTGAAGTAGAGGGATGTGCTACTTTATCAACGAAAGTAAAGTTTCCGTAGTAGGACAGAGGTAAGCGCTGTTCTCGGGAAAGACGGAATTCTCGTGAGAAAGGTCTTTTGCTGTTCTTTGGTTAGCGAATCAGACAATGGAGATGTTTTAGTGTTGTTACTAACAGAATCGTAAAAGTTGCAGTAAGAGTTCACGGAGTGGTCTTGTAAAGGAGGGGTAGACGAGAGCAGAGCAGAGCTGTTGCAGCGGCTGTTGACATCAGAACAACCGCGCTGGGATTGGACAGTAGAATGGAGGCGTAAAACGCTCTGGATTGGTGCGTTAGTGTAAAGCCGCGCTAAGAGTGGAGGAATAAAGAGTGACGTAAATGCTCCCTGATTGGAGTGTTAGTGTGAGTCGCGCTGAGATTGGAGGATTGTGATAGTGACGAAGATGCTCCTGATTGGTGCGTTAGTAAGAGTTGCGCTGTGAGTGGACAAAATAGCGGTACCATTGTAAACGGTACACGAAAATCGATAAAATGTATTACCAACCACCAGAAAAGAAGAAATCGTGGTTTGGGAAAATTAAAAGGTGGTTCAAGAAAGATAAAGTAGTTGAGGCTAGGTAAGGAAAGTTACTTCCTCCACCAAAAACACCCGCATCCATAATGATTGCGAAATATGGGTATCGTACTTGTATTTGGTTAGATAATTGGGTAAAATACACCAAGGACGATGGAGTCCTGGCGTTTCCAGAACATGGTTCCTTTAATTTGGCTGTTTTGAGAAACCTCCGAGACAAAATGATGGACTTAGAACCAAGACCTAGACCAACACAGTTTGAGGCATTGACGGAATGGGAAGACGAAATGCATGAACGAGAAAAGCAGAGAAGTGGTAGGGGTTACCGATACATGTTCCGTTGATCATACGGACATGAGACACATGATGACCGGATGAAAAGGTGGCGGAATGCAAGTATGACTGAGGGTATGTATCCTGTGAGAATGGTAGGAGAAAATGAAGGGAGAAAATGCACCGAGAAAAGGCGTAATGTGGATTTGAGTGGGTATTAAGTGAATGAATCAGAAGATGATGTTCTTGATGAGGTGTTTTACAAAAACCCACCACCGTATCGACCAGAACCAGAAGCATTGTCACCAAGTCCCCCAATGAGAGAAACATTACGAATAATTAAAACAGAGACTATGTCACCAGAATTAGGGAAAAGTAACTCTGCAAGAGAGATAGAAAAACAGACAGAAAGTAGGGTAAATGGTGAGAATTCAGTAGAACTGGCCAAAACTACCCTAGAATTAACCGAGAAAATAAGAGAATTGACCAAAAATCTAGAAGCCGTAACAGTTCCAGTAACAATAGGTCCAGTAATGCCCATATTTGAGAAACAAAAAGATACTGAACATTGTTTGACAGTGCCGTACAGAAGCCAAAATCGAATTGAAAATGCTGAACGGAGTCAAATTGAGAATCCGTGGGGACCGACAATAAATATGTTTGAACCGAGCGTTTCAAATAATCCATTTGTAAATCAAATTTATGCTGAAAAGAGCAGAATGACAGTGGAAACATTATTAGAACCACAAAAGGCCCCAGAACAAATAATGTAGACAACCCAGTAGGGCCTTCTGTAGAAGAATTAAGCGAATGGCTCAGAGAGCTACAGAAAAAGGATCAAGAATCCCAGTCAATAGATGTGGCCAAATTACGAATGATATTAGAAGAATTAATAGTAGGAACTATCCCTACTGAAAAATTGAAAAACTATCAGGATGAGGAATTGTTGTTTCTCTGCAAGAGTGCAACGTGGAGAGCGAAAAACTTGCATGAAAGATTAGAGGAAATTGCAAACGAAATGGGAATAGATTTTGACAAAGTAAAAGCACTGCAAAAATCTTATCGAGTTGATTTCAAGGAGAACATGAATACTACAGGAAGGATAGGTCAAATTAAGGACATAATCGGTTTGTTGAGAAAATGGGGAGATGTGGACAGATGGAGAAGTAAGTGGTGTAGAAGACGCGATAATATTACAGAAAAGACAGTTTCAGCATTTCCCGTTAGAGAGAAAGAAAAGGTAACGACAGAATACCCCATGAAAGAGATTCCAGGAGGAGGGTATGTACATGTTCCATGGACAAGACATGACATTTTGTCTTTCACAAATGATTTCCCTCGACTACGCAAAAAGCCCGTTGAGTGGTACCGGCAGGTAGACAGATTTGTAAAATTGTCAAAGGTATTATGGATAGATTTGAATAGTCTATTCGATATAATAGTACCAGCAGATTTGTGGACAGAATGCAAGCTGATGATAAATTGGCCCACTCAGGAGAATCCTAGGGACCCTAAGACGGGAGCTCCCGACCCAGAAGTAATGAAGAAATATGAGCAGGTTATGGCATTTCTGAAAAATAAGGTACCCCCTAAAGAGACCGATTGGGTAAAAATTGACAGAACCCAACAGGAAAGCAGGGAGTCAGTACATGCATATTATGAGAGGCTAATTCAGGCTTTTAAACAGTTCAGTGGAGATGAGAACCTGAGTGATAAAGATTTGAGTCATTTCGTATACAGATTTGTATATGGTTTACGCCCAGAAATTGGTGATATGATAAAGCAGCATACAGTTGATTGGCAAAATAAGAAAATAGATGAAGTTTTGAGACATGCAAAATATTTCAGCGATGAGATTTAGGCAAAACAGCGAAAACTGAAAGAAAAGGCAGTGTGGGCACAGGTAAAGGTAGCCGAACGACAGGAAGCTCAGTTGGTAGACCAAGCGAACAATCCAGGATTAAGACCAAGATTTGGTTCAGGGAAAGGGAAAGGTAATATAGAAGAAGCTAAAAAGAAATTCCCAGGTCACAATTGCGGTGAGTTAGGGCATTGGAAATCCGAGTGTAAGAGCCCTTCAAATACTAATAATGAAAATCGATCGTTGAATCCACAGGTGCAGAAAGAGGTGGGTGGTCAACTGCAGCAACAGCAGCAGGTGGTTACCTCCCAGAATCAGGTGCCAAAACCACCTTTCCCACAGAACAGAAACTCACAGAAGTATAGTAAGGAATCGGGATTCTACAATGAAGAACAGGTAAATAAACCATCACACGCTCGCACTGTTTCGCAGTATTGGCTGCAACATGATGAGAGTGATTCAGAAATGGGTTATTGACGGTGCCGAAGGGAGGAAGAAGAGTGCGTACTTGGCGCAACTCTAGAAGTAGACCAGACAGGACCATTTGTAGATGGGAAGATTAATGATGATAACATTACTTTCCTAGTGGACACTGGCGCTTCTCGATCTACTGTTAGATCAACGGATGTTAAGAATCTTCCTCTTTCGGATGAAACGATCGAAGTAGTTGGTGTATCTAACCAACAGTTGAAAACATACCTTACAGAACCCGTAAAGGTTATTATAGGGAAATTTTCTGAAATACACCGATTTGTGGTGTGTGACACTAGTCCTGTAAACTTGCTAGGTAGGGACCTGTTGTGCAAGATGAATTGCACTATATTTTGTACTCCAGATGGAATAGCTTTTGAAACACCAGATGAGGATGTATTGTATAAAATGACCATAGCTAACAGAGAATGTGAGAATATTGGAACATATGCAGTATTTAATCCAGATGAACTGCCCAAAGAATTGAAACTGTCTGTAAAAGCAGAGGTTTGGGATTTCACCGGAGAAGATGTAGGGCTAATGAGAAACGTAGACCCAGTAAAAATTACTGTAAAAGAAGGAGTAAGTTATCCGAACATTCCTCAGTATAGATTGACACCTGAAATAATTGAAGGAGTAACTCCAATAATTGAGAAAATGATCAAGCAAGGAATTCTGAGAGAGATAATGAGCAGTCCATGTAACTCACCCATAATGGGCCTGAAAAAGCCAAACGGGAAATTCAGAATAGTGCAAGACCTGAGAAAGGTAAACAAAATCGTTGTACCATGCTGTCCCATTGTACCAAATCCATCAGTGATTTTGTATCAGATTCCCCATGATGCAGAATGGTATACAGTGATTGATTTATGCCATGCGTTCTTTTCCATCCCATTGCATCACGACAGTCAGCAGATTTTTGCATTTCGGTTTGGAGACCGTATTTTGGCATGGTGCCGAATCCCACAGGGGTATACAGAAAGCCCCTCAATATTTAATCAATTGTTGAAAAAGTCATTGGAAAGTCTGCAAATGCCCGAGAGTTCAGTATTAGTACAGTATATCGACGACCTCATTGTGGCGTCGAAAACTCGTGAAGCTTGTGAAGTAGACACTATAGCTTTACTAAATCACCTGGCAGATGGAGGACTAAAAGTGTCCCCAGCCAAACTGCAGTATTGTAAGAAGGAAGTACAGTATTTGGGACATAACATTGAAAAAGGATTGAGGAAAATAACAATAGACAGAATCAGAATCATAAAAGGAATGAGAGCCCCCATGACTCAAAGAGAAGTGAGAATGTTTCTGGGAATGGTAGGGTACTGCCGCCAGTGGATCAGCAACTTTTCGCTGATTGCAAAACCTCTGGTACGGCTAACAAGGAGTGATGTAAAAGATCCCCTTGAATTGAATAAGGAAGAATTAGCAGCATTCAAACGATTGAAAGATGGATTGTGTGAAGCCCCAGCATTAGGTATGCCTGATTATGAAAAAGAATTTGAGTTATATTGCAGTAAAAGAAATGGATGTGCACTTTCTGTGTTAATCCAGAAGCATGGAAGATTGAGGAGACCAATTGCATATTATTCATCGATGCTTGATCCAGTAGCCGTAGGCTTACCTGGTTGTCTGAAAGCAGTAGCTGCAACATGTCGAAGTTTGGAGCAGAGTCAAGGAATCGTGATGGGATATCCTTTGAAAGTGTGTGTACCTCATGATGTGGCGATTCTTTTAACAAGGAGTTGTACTCAGTATATGACACATAGTCCGCTGACTAAGTATAAGAAAGTCATATTAGGTGCAACGAATGTGAGCCTTGCGAGATGTGTGAATGTGAATCCAGCAACGTTGTTACCAGATGCTGAGAATGTGGAAGTGAGAGATGAAGCAGATCATGATTGTTTGGATGTGCTTGAGTATTGTACGAAACCGCGACCAGACATAAAAGATGTACCTTTGGAAAAAAATGATTATGTAATGTTTGTTGATGGGTCATGTTTGAGAACAGAAGAAGGGGTGTTGAATGCAGCATATGCAGTGTGCACGGTTGCAGCAGTGATGGAAGCATCCTATCCAAAAGGAGTAAAATCTGCTCAAGTAGCAGAAATAGTGGCTCTAACTCGAGCATGCAAAATTGGGAAAGGTGTGAGAGTGACTGTGATAACTGACAGCCAGTATGGCTTCGGAGTTGTCCACGATTTTGGCCAATTGTGGCTACAAAGAGGTTTCCTAACCTAAAGTGGAACTCCTATAAAGAATGCTGAAGTGGTTGGAAAGTTGATTGAGGCGATACAGCTGCCTAAACAATTTGCTGTGGTGAAATGTGCTGCCCATAACCAAGGTGAGGATTACGTTACTGTCGGCAACAGATATGCCAATGACATGGCACAGTATTGTGCCAGAAAATAGTATTCAGTCAATCGGGCAAAGGAGAAAGAAATGACTTCCTATTCCTTAATGTTTACTAACGTTGTAGGGACATGGGAAGAAGTGAGACAATTGCAGGAGGAAGCAGGAGATGAGGAAATAAGGCAGTGGGTAAAAGCAGGATGTGCACCAAGGGAAAAGGATCATGTGTGGGTCTATCGAGATGGAAGACCAGTCATGCCTGATAGCATGTTGTCTACCATGGCACAGATGTATCATGGCCAGGGACACATAGGGAGAGATGCTATGATCAGGTCGTTTAAACAGACCTGGTACAACCCAAAATTCAGAATTATATCAGAGAGTCTATGTCAGAGATGTCTAATTTGTCAGCAATACAATCCTGGAAGAAAGACAGTGGTGAGCCTAGGAACTATAGGCCGAGAAGGAGGGCCTTTTACCAGAATGCAGATAGACTTCATTGAGATGCCAACATGTAACAGATTGAGGTACGTTCTGGTCATAGTCTGCCTATTCTCCAGGTAAGTAGAAGCATACCCGACAAGGAGAAATGATGGATTGACAGTAGCAAAGCTGCTTTTGAGAGAATTCATCCCCAGGTTCGGGTTCCCAGTGACCCTTGAATCAGACAGAGGAGGACATTTCTATAATGAGATAGTAAAATTGGTCAGTGAAGCATTGAACGTACAACAGAAACTGCACTGTGCCTACCGACCAGAAGCTTCTGGTGTGGTTGAGCAAATGAATGGTACAATCAAAAACAGAATTGGGAAAATGTGTTTAGCCACAGGAATGAAATGGCCTGATGTCTTGCCTCTAGTTTTGATGACCATACGTGCAACCCCAGATAGAACTACAGGGTTAAGTCCTCATGAAATAATCATGGGACGTGCAATGAGGCATGCTTACATACCAGTCAACAAACTGATGACGATTTCTGATGACATGGTGTTGGAGTACTGTAAAGGCCTGGCTGACGCAGTTCATTCTGTGTTTCATCAGGTTGGAGCGGATGCCACCACCCTTGAAAAGAAGCCAGCCCATGATCTGAGCCCAGGAGATTGGGTGAGGATAAAGGTCCACAGAAGAAGAAACTGTTTGGTTCCCAGTTGGGGAAAACCAAGACAAGTCATTCTGACCACGACAACAGCTGTGAAGTGTGCTGGACAGAAAAATTGGATCCATGCCAGCCATACCCTGAGAATACCAAATCCAGTGGATTGCAAGGAGAAAGAGTACTATGACGAATCAGAGTCAAGTACTGAATCAGACAACGAAGAACCAAAAACACAAGAAAATCCTGAAAGGGGGGAAAACTAACCAAAACAGATTCTAGTCCCCAGAAGTGTCTCTCTGAGAAGAAGATTGCAGATTTCTGACAGCTCAGACTCTGAAGACGAGCAAAGAAAGAAAGGTCCTAGAAAAAGAACCTAAAAAGAAGGAAGGAAAAGACAAAGAAGAAGCAGTAAAAAGAAAGTCAAAGAAAACAAATCCCAGATGAAAAATTGAGAGAAATTCCACCTGAAATAATAGATTTGAATGAAGAAGGGACAGATACAGAGAGAGAGGGACAGATTGCGGAAGACCCCCGAGGAGGTGTAGGGAATTGCAACATCCAGCTAGGTGGATAAAGAGACTGGTGAAAGGGAAAAGCAAGTTGGGACAGAGTCAGAAGAGAGTGAGAACGAAATACCTGAAGGTCGCGTTCTGAGAAAGAGAGCTTGGAGAGAAGAAAAGAATGAAAAGAATGTCAAAGAAAGTACATTGAAAAGAACTGTAAAACCAGAAGTTTGGCCGAACAAAATAAAGAGACTAAGATATCGATTGTCTCGAGTGAAATCACCAAGAGCTGAACAGGTGAATGAAGTCACAAGTCAGGAAAAATCAAAGGAGGAAGAAACAGTTGTAACCAAATAGTCCAGAAGAACAAGAAAACCTAACCAGAAGTATAAGTCGCCGGAATGGACGTATGTGGCCCTGCCTGAAGAATCCCAAGAGGCAGACAGTCAAGGAAATCCAGAGGAGGCTTTACTGAAAGTGGTTAAAGAAGAAGAAGAATCAGAAATCCTGAGAGTTCTCTTGTCCGACATTGGAGAAGAAGAAGCGGGGATTCAGGAAATTCTGTATCCTGATTGGGAGAAGGAGGCAAAGGACGATGAGATGCCAAACTGAATAAACAAAGAAGCTGTTGATATGGAAAACGATTATAAAAGAGAAGAAGTAGAAAACTAGTGAAACCAAGTAGAAGCTTATTTATTTATTTATTTATTCAATTTGTAGGGCGCAACAGCTACCCAAAAAGGGTTTCCCGGCGCCTAGACACAGCTAGTTAGAAGACAGGAGAAAGGGAATTGGCTATTGAGATTTATTGTTCAAATAGCCAGGTCTTAACATGCTTTCTAAACCTGGCATAATTTTCCTCCTTTCGGATGAAGGGAGGGAGCGTGTTCCAGAGGGATGGTCCCAGATGGGCGAAAGATCTGCCACCTACTCTCGCCCGTTTGAATCTCGGCACACAGAAAAAGGCTGCCGACTGCGACCGAAGGTTACGCTTGGGAGTGTAGGGGTGGGCTAGGGCTAGAAGATATTTAGGTGCCGTACCCGCTTTAATTCTGAACATAAAGTTCAGGGCTTTAAAGCGGATTCTGTTTTCAACCCTAAGCCAATGGAGTTCCCGGCGGTGACTCGAGACTCCGGCATTTTTAGGAATATTGCACAATAGACGAACTGCTGCGTTTTGCACCAATTGTAGTCGGCCGACTACTGATTTGTTGGCGCCCAGATACAGAATGTTGCCGTAGTCAAGCCTCGATGTTATGAGGGCATTGACTACGGTCTTCTGCGTGGGAAGAGGTAGTATCCAGAGGATTTTCCTCAACCATTTGACTATGGTGAGGCATAGACCAGTAACTTTACTGGCCTGTTGATTCATGGAAAGGGAGTTGTCCAGAATAACTCCCAGATTTCGAGCATGGGTCACCGGGGTAGGAAGAGCGCCCATCTGATCAGGCCAGTGTAAGGGATTTCACAGATCTTGATGTTTTCCCAGAACCAGAATCTCTGTCTTGTCACCGTTGAGTTTTAATTGGTTTCTCGTCATCCAATTCAGGATGTTAAGGAGTCCTGCTTTGAGTAGAGAAGGGGAGTTAGGACAGGATTCGGATAGGGAAAAAATGATTTGGGAGTCGTCGGCATAGCTCATAAGAGTGAGACCAGATTGTTCAACAAGGTCGGCCAGGGGTCTAAGGTATAAATTAAAGAACAGAGGACTAAGAATAGACCCCTGAGGCACTCCATGGGGTGCCAACAGGGTATCCGAAGAGGCTCGTGAAGAGGTAATTTGGAAGGTTCGATTTGCCAGGAAGGACCGGATCCAATCCAGTGCCTTTCCGCGTACACCATTTTTGTGCAATTCCTTGACAAGAGTTTCGTGGGAAATGGTGTCGAAGGCCGCGCTCAGATCTAATAGCACGAGCGCGACTGTCTGACCTTGATCAAGGAGCTTACGAATGTGCTCAGTGACTTCAAGCAGGGCGGTTTCTGTGGAGAAACCGGCCCTGAAACCCGACTGTGAGGGGTGCAGAAGAGAATTTTCTTCTGCGAAAGTAGATAGAACAGAATGCACGTGCCTCTCCAGACATTTGGAGAACGCAGGGAGCAGGGATATGGGTCTGTAATTGGCAAGGATTTCCGGGTTTGCAAAGCTTAGAAGCTTTGGGTTAAAAACTGATCACAAAGTAGAAGAGGCTAAGTCAAAAGACACAGTCTATTTTAGTAAAAAATGGCTAACATAGATGGTAGTAAAATTAGATGTACATTCATGAAAAGATGGTGTATAACATGTTGCTGTTGTACAGGATTATTAATGCTTTTATGGAGCATCCTAGCTCTTGTAATATCATTTAAAGTCACAATAGATACAATAGAAGGACATGGTCAAAACAAAACTAACATAGGTAAAATTTCGAAGGTAGTACCGACTGTAGAAACAAACATTCATTTGCATAAAGATAGGTCTATTAACGATTTCTCTAATAATGTATTTTCAAAATTATTGTATGAATATGTAAAGACTATGGACGTAAGGGACTGCTACGTCTGCATGCAGTTACCTGCTTCTGTGGCAGAGGGAGTGACTTATCATCACCTTCCAGCTACTTATGGAATAACATGTAGTGTAATAGCTAGCTTATTTTATGAGTTAGGGAAATTAGAGTATTATTTTTCAGATGTAGATAACATTTTTGCATTAGTGCCTGCTAATAATAAGCTAAATAAGGTAAGACCTGCTAAAGTTTTAGGTGAATTTTTCCTAGAGACTAGTGAACTAACATTAAAAGTTGTGTTTAAATATAATTTGACATGCAGTTTGCAGAAAGGAGAAAAGACATTTTTGAATATGGTTGAGGAAAGAAGGCATAAGATGCACAAAAAGGCATCAGAAGGAAAGGTTGAGAAAACGGCTTGGGACATAGAAATGGAGAAACATCTGACAAAAGGAGAGTCTACACCAACAATAGCTTTGGATAGGCCTCAGAAAGGAACATTTTGTATAAGAAGGAATCAAACTGAATATGATAACCTTTTTGTAGGTAATAGTGAGTGACATGATACATACCGAATCATAGGTGGATGGGGATTCAAAGGTGGAAGAGATCCAGTATTTCCTGGAATATATTTTATCTGTGGGAACAGGGCATATTATCGTTTGCCAGACCATTGGTATGGCACATGTTATGTAGGCCTGGTATTTCCAAAAATCTTTCACATGGACAAAGAGGGTGTAAATTGTTTAAATAGTCATTTAGTGCGTAGAAAGAGAGAATCTTGGGCAGAAATTGTGGGTGACATCTTTTGTGCATTGATACCAGCAGTGGGAATAACTCTGAATGCAAATAAAATTGGAAGATTGTCTACAGTAGTGGATCGCTTGTCAACAAGCACTGTTAATGGATTCTTATTGGTTAATACTGAAATGGTTGCCATGCGTGCTATGGTAATGCAAAATCGACTTGCCCTTGACATTCTATTGGCAAAAGAGGGTGGAGTCTGTGGAATGCTGAAAGGTCAACATTGTTGCACTTACATTCCAGACGAAAGTAATGATCTAAAGGTTTACATTAAAAATATTACTGAATTGCATGATGAACTTGTACCACTGGAGGTTGAAGATGTATGGACAAGAATGGGAAAGAAAATAGCTGCTATTAAAAATTTCTTAGCTAAAATAGGTAGTACTGTTATAGGTAAAATTCTGTTTCCATTAACATGTGTGATAGTTGCATTATTAGTGATAAAATTAGGGTGTATGTGTTGTAGAAATAAGAAAACAAATAATAAAATAAAAAGAGATAAAATTAAGAGAAAAGGAAAAGATCCAGAAAAAGATTTAGAAGAGATAGCCTTAGATGAGTGGAAAGAAAGTATATATAAAAAAGTAAAAAGAGATGAATATGAAGAAACTGAATTTTGAGCTATGAGTAAGAAGTCATTTCAAATTTCCGTAAAAGGGTACTAAATTTGGGTGTTTTGTGGTGATAAAATCACCAAAGGAGGGATTGCTGGAGTGAAGTTTTCCCTAAGATTCGTATACCTCCTCCATTTTACCATTTTGAATTAAAACGAATAACTGATTAATATTAATAGTATTAATGGTTTGCTGTGTTTGAATAATCAACATTACTAATTAGAAAATACACGTGGGAATCGCATTTGCATGGCCTGATTGATATGTAAACTAATTTCGTATGCATACTAATGTCAGATATTTAGAATTTGCATGTTATATGTTGCTTTTGTGATGTGATTTGTGAATCGTGCTTTAAAATGTGAGTATAAACCGCAATGCGTGTTGCTTTTGCTAGATAAATACACACACATAGAGGGTTTAGTGAGGGAATAACATTTTAATAGTCACTTCCATGTATTAAATACGTTTTGTGTTTCTTTGCTTAAGTTGACCTTTCAGGAGTGGCCACAAAATGGCTGCCATCCCTATTTTGACGGACAGACGAGATACAGAAGTCAGTGAGTGAAGTGCACCTGCGCTAAAAGATGAGCAACAATAACCTCGTCCTGACCCCAGGCTGACTGTACTCGTGAAGGTCGCACCGGGAGGAGTGCCAATCCTCAGACAATGGACTTCCTTAAACTAAGAACTGCTATAATTAATGAAACATCGAGCGCATGAGAATCAGGAAGAATGATCCTGGTTCAACCAATCAAATTTGTTTTAAAACATGTATTGTAACATTTTGTTGTTGATTTTACTATAAAAGAAGTAGACTAGAGAGGGTCAATATTCTTATCGTTGCTTTAGCTTGTTTTCCTGACGTTATGCTGAGGGAGTGGACGGTGACACTGCTGGACAGCTGCTTGCCAGAGACTCTGACGGACTGATCAGATGCCCAATTAATTTACGAACTGATTGATCGATTTATGGGCATAGAGACGAAAGATCTGAATTTGACATAGAGGACGCCATTTAGCCAGATTAGGTAAATATGCGAATCAAATATGGATTGCTTTATGATATTCTTATGCTTTAATTAGATAAATATTGCAATTCATTTAAGAACTGTGTCAGTTTATTATTTGAAGTATATTGATGTATATTGTTTAGAAGAATTAAGTGTCGCTTTTCCCAGCAACTCAGCTGATCCATGGCCTATCCATGGGAGGAATTGCTAGGTTAAAAAGTATTGAGACCCTGGTGAGGTAGGGAGGAATAGGTGAACTTTTTACTCATCAGGGGATTTGTGCATTTTTCCTCCCATTTCCAGCGCATGGAATAGAGAAAGGATTCCCCTCTCTCGAGGACCATTGATCTAAAGTGGAATGAATGATTGGTGTTATGGGCCCCACCAGTGAATGAGTGAATGAATGTGGTTGAAGAGATCTGTGGTCTGTGACGTAGAAAGGGGATTATGGTATTCAGCGCTGGAGCACGACCACCAGATGGACTACCAGCAACATGCACCATGGAATGTACTCCAGAGGTAGTGGGGAGAATGTGGGATCAACTGATCTTCTCAAAACTCTGAGTGGCTGAGAAGGGAAGAAGGCCTAAGATCCACAAATATATTTCTCCTAGCCAAACAAAGAAAATCTGGCATAACGATGAGATGGTGCGGATTTCATCAAAAGGCGGTGATGATCCTCACGCAATATAACTGAAGGCAGAGAGGGTGGAGGAGGCTGGAGTCAAGCAAAGATAGTTTCTTTCTACCCCTGGCTTAAGTTCCCAATAAGAGGCTTTTCTCCACTGCTGCTTGTACAGGTTACATGGTTGGCAGAAGAAAACCAAATTAGAGCTGCAAGAGGAGTCGGAGAACAGAGAACCAGCGGCTCTGTTTTCTCTCTTACCTCATTACCCTTTCGCTAGGTCTACTGCTAACCCACATATCCTTCTCATCTGTGGTTAGCTTTGGAATCCAGAGAGGTGAGTAAACGTTCTTCACATTCTGTTTAGGGGCTGCAAAGTTAATGCTTTTTTTTTAGCTGAGCCCAATAAATCATCTTGTATTGATGGCCACTGTGGTTCTTCCTTTACAGGTGACGCTCAAAACCACCCTAAATCTTTAGCCATCAGGAAATATTTGTTTAACTGAAATCATAGAATCGGATGAATAACTGAGCAAGAAACAGGTCACCAATCTTATCTAGAGTGATTTTAAATTGTTGTACATTTAAATAGGCATCTCTATCAGAGTTAGTGAGAATGGCGATCATAGGTGGCCATCATTAGAAGAATTGTCCAAGATCTGTAGCTTTGCTTGACGTTTCTCAATAACGGGGTACAAAGTTCCATTCAGGTTTTGTAGGGCAGTTTCCTGGTTGGGAACAATCAGTAATACAAGTTTCCTCTTTTGCTGCGTCCCTTCCTATGATTTTGTGGCCAAACTAGGATGTTTACTGTATACATAACATGTTCAAACAAATGCACAACTTTTAAATTGCATGCAATTATTTATCTGCTCTGCAGTCAACCTCAGTGGAGTGGTATCAGAAAGGTACAGCAAATCTTGTAGAAAAATATGACTTTGCATAGCATATTCGTACTCACCATCATATTTTGCCAAGAGGGCCTGCACGTCAGCATGTGCTTGCAGTTCCAGGAGTGCTTCAAGTAGATTTTCAAGGATATTCAGCATACTAATCAAAGGAAACTCTTTCATAAGCTGCAAGATCAAACACATGAATGAATGTAAACACCGTCATCGAAAAAGTCATTAACTTATATTAACAAGTAGGGAGAAAACACAGCCAGTGCTTAGTTACAGGGAGCAATAATCTCAAATCAGGTCTTCTATAAGCAAATGTTTTCTTTTCATCTTGGTGAACCATTACAGGACCATAAAGAGGCATGGTAGTTATTCAGTTCGTCACTTTTAAAAAGGTTCCTCTATAATATTTGCATTTTTTCCGAGGTATAATTCAATTTGAACATCTGAGGAAGACCTTTTCTTTTACCAAATGAATTGAAGATCCAGATTTGTGCTGTAACAAAAAACACAATTTCGCCAGTGGCAGCTGGTGACATTTGAAACTAGTGAGGCGTAAAAGTTCTGAGTGCCCTGTGGTGAGTGAGAGTAGCAAGTGATCCTGACCGCCATAAGGGTGGTTCGGGGGGTTTCTCCCCACAAGAACATTTTTTAAACAAGAGTGGGCAAATGGTGCATTTTCAAACAATTTTGAGAAAGTGAGAAGGTTAGTAAAACAATTGCGAAAATGTAGTTATGACATCAATAAAGAGATTTCATATGATAATGACGTAGGTAGCTGTTTATTCAGTATACTCCACAGAACTGTATAACAGACTTTGAGATAACAATGAATCATATGTGTGTAAATCAGTGTATATAAAATATTACATAAGACAAAGGGGACTACAAGGTGTAGGATTCATGTCATCTATATTAGTAGACATTTTTAAGAGTGCTTGGTGATATGGAGAAACACAAAACTCAGGATTCAGACATAACATAGTGGTCAGTGTTAGCTTTGCTAATATGAATTTATTTCTATCCAAACAAACCCTTTATTAGCAACATTAGGATAATGAAAGACTTAGATAAAAACATAACTTTCTAACCTGTACCATGTAGCTTGCATGCAGCTCTTTGATGGCATTTGAAAGGTCACTGTGTTAGATACAATTGTAATTTATGAACTGCACAGTAACAGAAGGGCCTCTGTGACAAAAGCAGTAACCCACTAAGCTATGCACATAAAAAGCTGTTCTGTAATCTGCATAGTACATGTCATTTCCAGCAGGCATATGAACCCTCTGTGCTACCTTAAATGCGTCAAAATTGTGATCTCTCTCCAGGAAGAACATTAATCATTAGAGTTATCTTGAAACTACTTGATGTAGAGGGAACTCTGCAGTGGATGCTTTCTAAACTACTTTACTGCCACAAAACGGGCCTCCTCTCAGTCCGGCCTGCACCCCATAAAGACGTCTGTGTTGTACTAACTGCATAGAAATACACAAAATCCGCAGGGCGGAGATATCAGCCCGATTAAGATAGCCCTCTGGGTGACTGCACCTACTGCTGATGACTGCGGTTATCCTGCATACCACAAGAAATGCCCCATAGGATAACTGAGTGGGTACATGCACGAGGTGCAGAGCTCAGCAGTCGCCTACTGGCCAAAGGCTCAAATGATGTGAGATTGACGAATTGGTGCATTGTTTACATTTTATAAAATAATTACCAATGTTATTAATCAAGGCGGATATGTCTCCGTATCGTAAGGCAACATGCTTACTACTAATTTGCATAGAAACGTTTCCCTGAAAATACATCAAATAAGAAAACAAGCTTACATGCATTGATCAAAGTATGTCACAAATGAATTGATTTGTGAAAAATGGAATGAAGGCAAAACACAATTTTCACAGAAACACATTGCTTCAGTTCAGTTTTGTCTGTATTCACTGAACCCAGATTTACGCATTTGCGAAAATAATAAAACCTTTTTTGGCCATTCCTAACCTCAACATACCCAATATAAAAATTCCCCACCCCCCACAACAGACCATGAGAATGCAAAATTTCCTAGCTAACGTGCAGGAAAGTTTCAATTCTATTAAGGAAGCAGAGGCGAGGATTAGGCTGTATCTTTCTCCATTTATTGTACTTCAGGCCTTTCAAAGAAACGTCGTTCACATTTAAAACTACATTTCCCATGGACACAGGGAAAATGAAAACGGAAAATGTCCCAAACAGCATCAACCAATCCTATTCCAGGACGCCTCATATCCTCCCCTGCTGGGGCTCTATCCTCCTCTTTCTTCCTGTGACCCTCTCATGGTAGTCTTCAAATTATTCCTGCTTGCCGGGATCTGACCCTAAAGGTAAAAGAAAATTAGGTAAGTTTACGGGAGTAAACTCCTATGAAACCACTTAACACCACTTAACTTGCCAACTGGCACTGAATAACAACATCATCATCCACAGTTTGTAATAAAGAACTTTCACCACAAAGATTTTACTCATCATACAAACGCAGACTTCTGGGAGGATTCGAATGAAGACCGGGTGGGCTAATCCTCGCCTCCGCTTCCTTAATAGAATTGAAACATTCCTGCACATTAGCTAGGAAATTTTGCATTCTATGTCAGGAGCGGAGGCTTCTGATTAGGCTAGTTTAAAGCTTGTCCACCACCAAAGAACCTAGAGACACTACTGGTTTGAAGTAAAATCTTTTGAAGGTGGAGTCCGAGGACCAGTCCGCGGCATTCAAAATGTCCTCAAGCCGTGCTCCCAGAGTAAAAGCCTTGGATGCCATTGCACCCCTTACAGAATGAGCTCCAAAACGGGAGATATCTATACCAGCTTCATGCATAACCCAGCAGACCCATCTCGCAATAGTAGGGGATGAAACCGCCCCGTGTGGCTTCATAAGAGCAATAAACAACTGCTTTACGCCCTGTGGGCGTATATCTATCGTTGCAACCTCATAGGCTTTGAGTGCTCTAATCACACACAATTTAGGGACGTCAGGAAATGCAGGATAGGAAACAGAGCCTGAATTGCACTTAGTACGCCTAGAAATGTGAAAGGTAACTCCTTCCGGAGTGAAAACCCAGCCTGTGAGGTCTAAGGTCCTCACATCCGAAACTCTTCGGCAAGAAATTAAACACAGCAACATTGCGAGCTTACCTAACATCTGTTTTCTCAATAGATATTTGTTAGATGGCCACGATCGAAACCATTTCAGAACTTTGTTCACATCCCATAAAACTGAGTAACGTGGCTCCGGAGAAGCCGACAGTCTGATACCCCTCAATAATTTACACACTAAAGGATGTTCCCCAATCGGGCATTTATCCAGTGGAACGCGGCCCGCCGAGATCGCTGAACGAAAGATATTAATTGACCTATAAGCCAATCCCTCCTTCACCAGCGAGGCTAAGAAGTTAAGGACATGGACAATGTCCGCCCCCACCGGATCCACTTGTTGTCGCAGACACCAACCGACCCATCGTGACCAGGCTGATCGGTATCTCTTATTGGTGCTGTCAGCCCAGGATTTAGCGAGCAATGTGGCAGCGTCTTCCGAAAGGCCTGGTACTTTCCAGCGTTGCCTGTAACCCACCAGGCCATCAGATGCAGACTGCCTGTGGCCAGAAGGCAGTGAGGATTCCTCTGAGGTTCCTTAAGGAGATCGGGACTTCGGGGTAGAGGGATTGGAAAATCCCAGGAAAGTTCCATCAGAACCGGAAACCAGGCTTGCAACCTCCTTATCGGGGTAATCACCACTAGATCCGCCTGTTGTCTCCTCACCTGGGTTGATAACCTCATGATCATTGCAAAAGGGGGAAACGCGTAACCCCGTTCCTTGCTCCAATTCTGAAGGAACGCATCCACTACCAATGTCTCCGAATCCGGGCACCAACTGTAGTATCGTTTCAGTTGGGTGTCCAGCCGGGAGGCGAAGAGGTCCACTGAGAACGGACCCCATCGGGCCTGGATTTCCCTGAAAACACTGGGTTGAAGTTGCCATAGGCTGGTGTTCTTCCAGTGGCGAGAGCATCAATCTGCCACCTGGTTGGACGATCTCGGAATGTGTTCCGCCGACAGGGATATCTGATTGGACAGACAATATTCCCAAAGATTGCGGGCTAGGTTGGATAACGCTTTGGACCGAGTCCCGCCGAGATGGTTGATGTAGCGCACCGCTGCCACATTGTCCATCTTGAGTAGAACACAACTTTGGACCTTGTCCTTTGTCCAACACTTCACTTCAAACGAAACCCGTCATCAACTCCAAGTAGTTGATGTGCAGGGCTTTTTCTGAAGAGGACCATCTTCAGCCTGTAGATACTTCGCCGCAATGAGCGCCCCAGCCTGAGCCACTGGCATCGGACTCTATTACCAGATCCGGCTTGGAACCGAATATCGCTCTGCTGTTCCATGCATCCATATGTTCGACCCACCATTGCAACTCTGTTCTGGCCTCCTCCGTGAGAAGCACGACTTGAGAGTAGGTGAGACCTTTGCGCAAGTGAAAGGCTTTGAGACGCTGAAGGGCCCTGTAGTGTAGGGGACCCGGAAATATCACCTGAAGCGATGACGAAAGAAGGCCTACCACCCTGGCCAAGTGCCGTAGCAAAATTGTGGGCCTTGCTAGGGTGCGCCTCAGCTCGTGTCTGATTTTGGACAACTTCCGAGAGGGCAGGGACAAGCTGGCCGCCACCGAGTCTATCATGAAGCCCAGAAACTGCATTCTCTGTGAAGGGAGAAGGTCTGATTTGGTCTCGTTGATGACAAACCCCAGCGAATCCAATAGGGACACCGCCTGCTGTAGGTGGACCTCCAAGAGAGCGGAAGACGGCCCGAAAGGAAGGGCGGTGAACTCGAAAATCTGCGAGCCCCACTCAAACTGAAGAAAACGTCTGTGTGGGGCAAAAATCGATATCGTAAGGTAGGCATCCTTCAGATCTAGACGGGCCATCCAGTCTCCTTCCTGCAGCAGATCCCGCAGGAGGTGAATGCCCTCCATTTTGAAATGCCGGTAAATGAGCCACCCGTTGAACTAATTGAGATTTCCTGCTTTTCCACTAAGAAGATGTTGCTGAGGAACCCCCGGGGGTGTAGAGTGGAGTGAGTAATCGCACCTTTTCTCAGTAAGTCTGAGATTTCGTTGTCTATTAGAACTCTCTGAGCCCTAGTAAAGGCTATAGGTTTGGGTCAAAGAGACTGCTTGGGCATGTCTGAGTACTCCATTTGAAACCCTCTGACTGTTTGCAAAACACAAGCGTCGGAGGTAAGCAAAGACCAATTGTAAAGACATTGGAGTCTGCCCTCCAACCTCACACCCCTCGCATTCTGAACTCTCACCTCTTTGATTGTTGTGTCCACCATCTCCTCTGCCTCTGCCTCTGCCACCGCGGCTTCGGGGAAAACCCCTGGTCGGGTAGAAGTTCCCGAATTTGTCCGGATCTTGATATTGCCCTCTGTGGGACTCGCCTTGTTTATAGGAGGCTCTATTGTAGGGTCGGCCGGCCGAGCGCCCCCAGCCACAACCGGCTGCGCCAAAAACACGTGGGGAAAAGATGCCTTTGATTGACGTTTGGGCTTTATCCAAGGAGTTAAACGTATTGACGAATTTGCCAAGCTCCTTGACGAAGGGATCTCGAAAGAGATTGCCCTCCGCAACTGGGCCTGCTTCAGAAGTGGCTAGCTCTCCTAGCTTGGGGTCTATTTTAATGAGTGTGGACCTGCGTCGCTCAGTAGATATTGCCACATTAGCATTACCCAGAAATATAATCGCTCTCTGCGCCCAACCAGAGAGTGTGTCTGGGGAAATCAAAGTGCCTGAGGCCTTGGCGTCCTCGGCCATATCTAGAATTTTTGCCAAAGGCCCCGCTGTGTCCAAGAGTTTATCTTAGCACGCTCTCCACGAGCGATCAATACCTTTTTTGGGGTCTCTTACTTAATTTTGACAAGAAGGTGGACATCTTGGGATCTATTTCCGGTGTAACTGCGACCTTACCCTCCAGGGTAGGACGCGGGCACTCTGCACGCAGGCAACTACGCACTTCTTGATCCAGGGGCTTACGTAGTCTGGCCGCCATGTAGGCCGCCACCTTGGGGGCTGGAACCCATTGCGACGAGCGAGGATGTAACAATTCGTCAGGATTAAGCATGCCTGCACTAAGGTCTGAAGACGTTGACTGGTCAGGATGAGATGGGTGCCATGGACGCTCCGACTCCCTATCCCCATCGGAAGTCTGAGGGGACTCATCTGGGTCCAGCGTAGCTACATCATCGGGAACCCCAGAGTGCCCAGCCGGACTCTTCTCCGGATTACTAGGGGGTACAATAGTCTTGGTGTCCAAGAATGCTTTCTTTAGGCGCGAAAAGGCGTCCAAGTCCACCCCCGCAGCCTCAGAACGCTTTCGTTTGGGCACTACCGCACTAGTGGAGGGTTGGCCTGGAGGTAGGGGAGGTGTGTGCATCGAGAAATCTTCCCTCTGAGTGAGGGGTTGACATTGTGCTTGAATTAGGTCTATTTTCTTCTCCAGTGGCGCAACCACCTGGGACACTGCCTTAAATATAGAGGAGTCCATAACCTGATAAAAATGGTCATCAACCGGTAGGTACATGACCTCCTCCTCCTCCTCTTCATAATAATCGTCGTACTCCATAAGGAATTAGTGTCCGGCGTGTGAACAGGCAAAATAAGGGGAAGCAATAAAGGGCAGAACCCTTGTCAAATCGGCCCACACATATATGGGATCAATCACTCAGATTTGGGACCAAGCACCCTCTGTATCCTGAGGTTATCGTTAGTGAACCTGCCTGGGCCGGTCCCTTCAAGTAAATTGTCTTACCCGCGACGCAGGTGTTCAGGCTCCAGGCAGGGACTCTTGACAGTTAAATTAGCCCAAACGCGTATAGACACACAAACTATCTTCCCCCGCGGTCGCGTGAGTCCGTCTGAACCGCCGTAACCGTTAGAGCGGATCTAGACGACTCGCGGCTGCCCGGGGGTAAAGCTCTCCGAGGAGCGCAAGTGAGAGGGCGCGCAGTCCCCTAGCGGCGGGAGGCCGCACCGCACTAAGAGCCTGAGGCGGAATGCCGTGACCGCGAAGGAGCGGAGAGACGCTCCCGCGGTAAATCTAAAAACGAAGCTGGCAATTAAACAGTCAAACCATCGCTAAGCAATTCCGTTATAACAAAATGCCCCGTAGGCCATTATACTGCAAATTACCACATAAATCTGTCAGAATTATGAAGAAGTAAAAGAACACTCATCTGTATGCTGCTGGAGCAGCGAAGAAAGAGGAGGATGGAGCGCCCGCAGGGGAGGACATGAGGCGTCCTGGCATAGGATTGGTTGATGCTGTTTGGGACATTTTCTGTTTTCATTTTCCCTGTGTCCATGGGAAATGTAGTTTTAAATGTGAATGATGTTTCTTTGAAAGGCTGCTGGAGTACAATAAATGGAGAAAGACACAGCCTAATCTGAAGCCTCCGCTCCTGACATAGAATTTCGTTTCAACGTAGGGCTGAGTGGCGTCCCTCATTCTCCCACATTTGTCAACCTTCCCTCCCAAACCACTGACCTCTCATTTATCGTTTCCATTCAGAGGGAAACGATGCCATTTTGGGGAGAAGTTGACGTTTTGTAGACTGGAGAGGCAAGTTGTATGCAGCGCACACTACAAAATCAACTGCCTCGTGCCGCTACACAATCAGCAGAAGGAGCAGAAAAAACAAAGTGAGTGTTTAAGGGAAAACATTGTCTGCAAAAACAAGCAGGTAGTCTCAGTACTCTGAAAACGGAAAAGAGGGAGGGACGGAACAGCGCTGGTATAGCCCAGGGACTAAGACACAGTCGGGGAGCAAGGCGCAGAGACAGAGGTAGCATGAAAGGGGAGGTGACCCAAAGGGAGAAAGAATGGGTAGAGAGAAAACATAGTAGTGGAAAATAAACAGGGCCTTGCACTCCCCATCCAGTAACTATCACAATAATCGTTTGCGCTGCAAACCTCCTTTTGTAAGGGTGATTCCTTGTAAACATACATAGGTGCCAACCTGTATTCTTTTGGGCCCGTGTTGCAACTAAGAAGATGAGAGAGGTGCACACAGAGAAAGGGCCTCTGCTTCAGCTTCATAAGTAACGTTTCCAAAAGTGAAAGCACACGACGCACGAGGAATGAAGAGAGAATCCGGCTACAGCCCGCCCCCTCTCCTGATGACTTTAAATTGGTACCACGTTCTCCTTCTCTGCCTGCCCTGCCCCCTGCCATTGAAATGAATGGAGTTCTATGAACTCCTCCCAGGGCCATTGTGTAAAGCGCCCGAAATCCAAACTTATTCACGGCATTGAAAATCGGCACACCCTCTGCCCTGATGTCACAGCTGTAGCTTGTGCCTGCAGGTCGAAGAATACCTGGCCCAGCAGGCACATGCACAGCAGGAGTAGGACATCTGCAAAGTTGATCACAGCTGCACATAAAAAAATAAGAGAGCAGCAAGCAGTAGTTTGTTTTCAACTGTGTGGCGTTTTTATAAATTCTCTTTTTGACTCTCCCCTCTGAGTAGTAGGGGCAGGGCGACGCCCATTTTGCCCATTAACACCAGCCGCCCCTGAATTTCGCCATCCCTAGTGTGGTGATGTCAAGCTTCGTTACAAGGATGAAACGCCAACACATCCCATTCATACTGTGATCAGCGGGGCTAACGGAAGCAAAGTAACCCTACTGGCTTGACGACTCAGCTTTGCTATCAAAAGGGCTATTTTACATCCAAAAAGAATCCCGACTCATCACTCAGATTCTTTGTATTATATTTCCATTCTGTACAGAATGCAAACTTGTTTGTTTTGTACACTGGCTCAGTGGCTCAGGTAGCACGAGTTCAGCTCGAGCAGCACAAACGCAATCTTCCAGTACGAACGCACAGCACAGGCTCATACAAAGACGCACAATTCGCACATTAGCAGAAATGTCCATCACATTAGCACAATACTGCAAAGGTGAAAAGAAACAAAACAGTACGAAACCAGGCAGACGTGTATCACCATTTGTGTTCCCAGCTCACCAACTCAGGAAGGCCCAGTATTGGTGCTTACATGGGACCCCCAGGTATGTGTCTCCGCATATATGTGAGTGCGCGCAGACCTCTGAGAATGTTGTTCTAGCCTCACACAGCTGCCAAATCAGATGTATGTGCTTTTTAAAAAAGAAATCTCAGGAAGGACTGCACCTGTGCAGTGCCACACGAACTATGCTATACCAGACATTGCAGGCAGGCAGGCAGGAGCATAATAGCAGCGCCAAGGTCCTTAAAATTGCAACAAATAGCACAAAAAAGACCTTGCTGCTAGTAGAAACAGAGTGCCCAACTAGCAAAATATTATTTCGCTTGGAACACTGGCAATTCTTATCCATGGTGAGACATTTAACGTTGGCAAAGGCAATAAGTAAGGCTCATAAGTGCTAACGCATGCAAATAGCATCTTGTGCATGCCTCTGTTTGTGTGTTTACACACTAAACCCAGACCTACTGGCTTTCTCAATACTTGTTCTTATGAACTGTTGTAAATTAAGAAAATAATTATTTCTTACATGTGAAAAACAAAAATATACAAAGCGAAAGAAAATCAGTACTTCCTAAGGTATACTGTTTAAGTACCTGCCATAATAAAAATGCTACTTGCCCTGCATGCATCTGTTCATAGCATGTAGGGCTGTAGCTGTATATGCTATGCATACTAATACCATCTAGTGTTGGGCTTGAACGTTTGCAAATTGTTTGTCTTCAAAAAACTATTTTCTGTCACAAGGTACAGTGTGACTTCTCCCTTGGTTGGCATTGCGCATTGGCACTAACTCCATGTTAGACTGTTTTTTTCACACAGCATGTAAGAGTAGCACAAACTGGTATGTGGACAGGGTAAGGTGCATGTGCATTTACAAAAGGCAGAAGAGATCTGGATGAGAGGGGAGTCTAGGAATTTGGGAATGCAGTAGTGGACAAATCTCATCCACTTAGCTTCAACACATGCACGTGTGGCTGGTCTGGAAGACTCTCGTAAGATGTCCATGCATTCTTTTGGGAGACGTAGGTAACCACACTCTAGGACCTCAGGTGCAGAGTCAATATTAAGCTGCTTTGGGTCTGGATGTTTGACCTGGGCATGGCTCCTCGTGAGAAGGTCTGGCCTGTTAGACAGCTTCTCACAGGGACTGATAGACCTTGGAGGAGTGGATACCAGGGCTGTTTGGCTCAAGTGAGAGTCTGCGAATTCTTCTCCGTCTACTGCGACACAAAGGAAAGGAGCGGGAGAGGCAGAAAAGCATGAAGTAGATGAGGTAACGGAGTGCCCAATCACAAGTGGTTTGAGCTAACAAGGAAAGAGGAAAAAAGTGAGTGCCACCCTACTTCTGTAGGTAGTACTTGGTGATCAAGTTGTCTGTCCTGACTGGGACCACTTTGCCTCGAATGAGTGGAAGGGATTTTTTGAGGCAAGATAGATTGCTAAAAGCTCAATATAATTGATGTTGTGGCCTTGCTGATGCGAGGCCCACACTCCTTGTCCTGTCGTTAGATTGAGATTTGTCCCCAGCCGGTTTAAGAAGCGTCCGTGATACTGGTGACTTGCAAGTTGAAGTCTACAAATGGTCTGCTTGGCAGCAGGTTGATGCTGTCCACCACTGCAGATAGTGATGTACACTGATATTTACCAACACTAAATGCTTCACTGGACCCGCCGCTTGTGACCAATGTGCAGAGAGGCGCTGTTGTAGTGGGTGCATATGTAGCGAGGTCTGCTGCAGTAGGAAGGCTCAGGGGAGGTGGTTCTGGAGCTGGCCCTGTACTGGTGCCTCCAAAAGAAGCCTCTTGAGGGCGAAGTCTGGGGTGGACTCATGGCTTTGGCAATGTTGGTATGTTTCTTTAATTTCTGTGGCAGCTGGTCAACCTGTGGACCAAGTAGATATTCACCATCGGTAAGCAGATGCTGCTGGACTTCAGGTTTAAAACCCAAAATGTGGAGCTATGACATGTGCCTGAACAGGATGCTGCTGTCGACGACCCGGGTAGCAGTGCTCGCAGCAGCCATAGCACATTGGATAGTAGCTTTTGCTACTTAGCCCCCCTTTGAACTTACTAGGCAGATGTTTAACTTGCTTCTTCATTTCATCCAACTTTGTCATGTCATATCTGGGGAGCAGGCCAACAAAGTTTGCTATTCTCCTGTGGGTGGTGGCTCCTACCGGTGCCTGCTTCCCTGCGGCGTCAAGTTTTTTGCTCTCTTTATCAGGTGAGGTGCAGCCTCCATGATCTGAGAGTTACCACAGTTAAGCTCAGTGTGGACCACTAGGCAATGAGAGGAAACCTGACCCCTTATATAAGCTGGGCCATTGGGGGAGGGCAAATAGGTTATGACCACCTTAGGCATTACCATTCGGGCCTTGACAGTCTCTTTAAAGGTGTCTAAGGTCAACTTTAGCATTCCTTTAAGTATAGGCAGGAATTGGACTGTCCTCTCCAATTTAAACAATGTCTCCACAATTAGATCTTAGACCTCACGGAGGACATGCATATTCACTTGTGGAAAGCGGCAGCCCTCTGAATGACCTCGTCATTTTTGGGAGTCTCATTTGGAGGTGACTGCTTATCTGGATAATGATCCGGGTATGATTCTTCAGAGGAGGAAATCTACATCCTGTTTGTCCCAAGGGTCATCAGTGGGCACCAGATCAAATGGTGCATCTTCTGGGTCATCGGAATGGAGGGGCTGCCTTATCCATATGAATAGTGTGGGAAACCCTCTGGCGAGTAGGGAGATGGTGAAGTGTGCGGTGGTGCTGACGGAGGGGCTAGTAGGGAAGGAAGAGGAGGAGGCACATATGGGAAAGGGCTAGTGCCCCTGTTCTTACACTTGGGAACCAGGGAAGTTGGAGTTCCGAAGTAAGTTCCTCCTCGAAGGTGGGCTTCTGAGGTTCTGCAATTCTCGAGTCTAACTCCATTTTGTTCTGTGCCACCATTTTGTGTTGCCCTCACGTAGGCCTGTGAAGGTAGCCTGGCGAATAAAGGGGCCTGGCCTTCTTAGTTCATGTATACATTAACTAGGTTTCTTTTTGACTCTGAAATGAACTGTAAGAAACTGACCTCTGCACCTGAAACTGACCCCGCAAAGCCAATTTCCCTGATCGATCTTTGTCTGAGATTGCCAATCAATGTTCAGGACATCGTTAACTTTTAGTTTCCTTGCACATGCCTTAACTTGTTCAGCATCTGTTACCGTTTCTTTTTTTATATTTCTTCATTACATGGTTTATACTTTCAATTATAGGTTTGTCCGGCTTGTGGAGATTGAATTTGGGACATTCCTAATAATTAACTTTTGGGTTTGGATACTGTAAATTGAGTTTTTGTTATGTGACACTTTGTTTGAAAATGTACTTTATTGGCTAGAATTTTGTGAAGTGGGTGTACATTTATAATGTGAATATTGGGTATAAAAGGAGACGTCTCGCCTTAGTAAAATGAGCAGTCTTCTGAAAATTTACACCGTGATGTATTTCTAGGATCACTGTTAATAGCTGCAGCTAATAAACTTGGTCTCTGATGCCATCCAGAAGTATTCCGTGTCTCTGTATACCAAGACAGGTGAACTCAAAGATCTTAGGCGTGCACCTGACGCCGCTGGGTTAAACCCCGGTTCTTCAACTGGCGCCCAACGTGGGGCAACTTCAGCAGTACTGGTCCAAGCCCGAAGATAGTGAGGAGCCCCGTGAGGAAATTCTGGAGGGCGGCCGCCACTTCATCGACCCCTGCATGTCGACGTGGACCGAAGGTTTTGTTCTGCGAGGCTTCCCCTTTCCGACAGCTGCGAAGGACTGCTGCCCTGACTGTCGCCCTATCTTGGAGCCTCTTGTGATGATTTGTAAGGCGAGACGTTAGACGGTCTTCTGGTGGCGTGACAGACATTTTGGTTAAGTATAAGTGGGTCGCTCCCACGACTTTGTTTTGTTTCTTGGTTTTGATTCGGCCATTGCAATCGTCGAAGCCGGGGGGTTCGTATATTTGCGGGTGTATCATTTTTGATAACCCCTTGAAGTTTGAAGCAAGACTAGTGAGCTAAAAGATGCCTGGTTTTAGCAAATTTAGGAAATGGTTTTGTTGTAGTTGTAATAGGGATTCCCGATTGGAGGACTCGTGTCCGATACCTCCGGTTGGAACTCCAACTTATGAGCTCTATTCAAAGCATGGTGTAGGTCCCATTACCTTTAATGAAGTATGGGTCCGTTATACAAGGAAAGATGGTGTTTTACGATGGCCCCAACATGGTAGTTTTGAATCTGATGTTTTAGATAACCTAGAAGTTGCGCTATTTAAGAAGAAAGCCCGGCCGGCGATGTTTGACTCTTTCCGCCTTTGGCGTAAGGAAGCCAAACAGCGAGAAATTAAGCAAGCTAAGAGAGATAGGAAGGAAAGGAATATATCGGTAATGCAAGCTGCGAGGCAGTTTAAGGAAGATGAAGAAGATCGTGCGATTGAAGTGTCAGATACAGGTGGAAAGCGCCGGGACACTCTTTTCGAGTAGCCGTGCGCTATAAAAGAACGCTGTAACATAACATAACATAACATAACATAACAGATAGACAACGTTGCATGGCCATTGACAAATGTTACCTGGCTTTGCCACCTCCCCTTTCAAATGTGACTATAGACCCTGAAAAGGATCCTTTGATGTCACATTTACTGAGATTACCACCCCCTTATGTGCAGGGTGCTACTACACCTCTGTTACCTCCAGTTGTTGCACCCCTTGTTGTCGTTCAACCCCCTGTTGTTGTTCAGCCACCCGTTGCTTTACAGGTGGTTCTTCCTCCCCCGGCGCAGCCCCCTCCAGGGCCGCCAGCCTTGCCACCAGCCTTGCCTCAAACTCCTTTGCTTTACACTCCTTTATCTTCGACTTCTCTTATTTCTGTCCCTACGTCTCTGTCACCTCAAAACACTTTGTCTCCTGTCCTCATGTCAACTTCTTCTCCTTCTGTTCGGCAACGAATGACTGAGACTGTCACTAGTCTTTTTTCTCCTTTCTTTGGGTCACTGAATATGACCCCTGTTTCTGAACGTAAGCAGAGACGTAGTCAGCTCCCTGGTCCCGAAGAGCGGGCAGTGTTAGATCTCCTTGCTCGTAGATGGGTTTCGAATACCTCCAAGTACAGTCCACAAGTGGTTATGGATATCTTCCTAAAGTGGGAGGCACCAAAACAAAGGTATTTTTTTGATGTCATGTGTAACTTCCTTCATCAGGAGTGGGAAGATAATGAGTTGGGTTCAATTCCACTGGAATTGCTTAATGTTCAGTCTGAATTTGCTAAAGGGACGATAGTGGGTTCCGATGTTGAGGAAGCGGTAGAGACACTACTCACTTTTAGGTCTAGACTTCCACCTCAGTCATTGTTCGAACCTGACCCTTCTATTAGGAGAAAAGTGAAGCAGTATCCTATGAGAGAGGTTCCCCCTGTATGGAGAGAGGCAGTTGTGGCTGATGCCGCTCATGGTATTGCGGCTGCACCGGCTCATTTTCAGCGAGTGTGGGTGCATGTCCCTTGGAAGAGAGCTGAGGTCCTGGCTCTTAAGCAGACTTTGCCTGACCCCCGTAAAAATCCTGCTGGTTATTATAAGGAGTTGTCTCAGACAGTTGATGCGTGTGTTATGAATTTAGCTGACATAGATATGTTGATGGGTAATGTAGTTCCTCAACCCTTGTGGGCGAAGATCCGTCACGAGGATCACGCGCCAGAGTTAGGAGATACGTGGGTTAATATTACTGCTGCAGATGGTCGGCAGGTAGGAGGTGCCAAACCTGAACCCTTAGTTGCAGAACTACCTGGTAGGATTATTAATTTAATGAAAACTATGATGCCTCGTCTGCGGGTGAATTGGGACAAGTTAGCAGCATGCAAACAAAAGAAAGACGAGAGTGTGTCTGATTTCTTCACTAGGTTTGAGGAAACATTCATTGATCATAGTGGTCAGGATATGAGTACCGAAGGTGGTCAGAGGTTGTTTGTAGATAAGTTTGTTTTTAATTTTCTTCCTGAACTTTCTAATAAGTTAAAGGACTCTGAGAGTTCATGGGCTGTTTCTTCTTCGGCTCAGATATTGGCTACTGCACAATACTATGAGAATAGAGATAAAGATGAGAAGGATAAAGTAGAGAAGAAGACTAGAGAATTAAAAACGAAAGTTCTTCTGCAGCAGGCTTATCCGCCTCGCCCTAATCAGTGTCAGTTTCAAAAACATTCCCAGTTTCAGCAACCCCCACAGTTTCAGAAACTGTTGCAGAAGCCTGAGTCTTTTGCTTCGCGACTTCCGCTAGGCCCTAATCAGTGTGCTTATTGTAAAGAAGAAGGTCACTTCAAGAATAGTTGCCCGATCTTCCTACAGCGTGCGAATGGTATGTCTGGTCTGAGAGGTCGTGGTGGTTTCCAACAAGTACCTAGGGGTAGGGGACGTGGTACGTTTCCCCAGAATGAACGTTCCTTTTCCCCTCAGAATTCTATGAATTTTTTTGACCAACAGAATGTTCCGACCGTCCAGTCCGCTCAGTACTACACTGATGATTATTATGTTGGAAGTGAGAGTGCTGGTTTTAATGATAGTTAGGACAGCCATGGAAAAAGGAAGGGAGTAGTGTCAGTTCCAGTAGACCAGAGTGGACCTTATGTTGAAGTGATTACATCAGGTGTGGCAGAACCTTTTCTTTTGGATACTGGTGCAGCAAAGAGTTCTATCGTGCACTCTAAACTCCCCGGCGCACCTTTGTCTGGCTTGACCAATGTTTCAGTAGGATTTTCTGGCGCCCCAGTTCGTAATCTGGTTTCTTGTCCATTGCCACTTTCTATTAGTCCCTGTGAATTGGAGGCTCCCCTTATTCTAACGACGGGCTGTGGCGAGAATCTGTTGGGTTTGGACTTGTTGAAAAGATTGCATGCAACATTACATTGTTCTCCTTCGGGAGTACATCTTACGGTGGGTAAGAAAGTGATTTCCCCGATGTATCTGTCTAAGGATCGCCTTCCACTGGAACTGCGTTCTCTCCCTGATACACTTTGGGCTACAGGTCCCAATGATGTTGGTCTCTTGCAGATTCCACCCTACGTTGTTACCCTTAAGTTGAATGCTAAATTACCTCGCATTCCCCAGTACAACATTTCCAGTGATAGCGAAAGAGCTCTTTTAGCGATTATCTATGATTTGGTTGAGAAAGGTGTGGTTGAAGAAACGAGAGGTAATGTGTGTAACAGTCCTGTTCTGCCTGTCCTTAAGCGTACTGACTCTTCTCAGCCACCTGTGTATCGGTTTGTGATCGACCTTCGAGAGGTCAATAAGATCGTTGTGCCACAGTTTCCTGTTGTCCCAGACATTACTGCTTTATTGACTATGATCCCTGCCTCAGCTGCTTGGTTTTCTGTTATTGATCTGAAGAACGCTTTCTTCAGTATTCCGATTGCTGAGGAAAGTAGGGATATTTTTGGCTTCTCTTTAGGAGGCCACAGTTTCCGGTTTAAGCGCGCTCCTTAAGGTTATTGTGAGAGTCCCTCCATTTACAGTCAGGCTTTGAAAACTCAGCTTGATACTCTTGCATTGCCTTCTGGTGTTACTCTTCTCCAGTATGTTGATGATCTGTTGGTTGCTGCTGATGATGAAGAGATTTGTAAAGAAGTTACTCTTTCTTTGTTGCGACACCAGTCTGACCTTCATCATAAAGTGTCACCTTCGAAGTTGCAGTATTGCCGCCAAGAAGTGACCTACTTAGGTCATCTCTTGTTGAAGGAGGGAAGGCGATTGACCCCAGAGCGTATTCAAGTGATTGCCCAAATGACTGTGCCATGTACACAGAGAGAGGTGCGTGCCTTCTTAGGTATCACCTCGTATTGTAGACAGTGGATTCCGAATTTTTCTTTGCTAGCGAAACCTTTGTTGGCACTTACTCTTAAGGACAGACCACACCCTCTTCCTTGGTCTGACGAATGTCAGAAGAGTTTTTCCGAATTGCGTGATGCATTGTGTTCTGCTCCGTTGTTGGGTACCCCCGACTACAGTAAACCTTTTACACTTTATGTACACGAGAGAGAAGGTTGTGCGTTCTCAGTGTTGACGCAACAATTTGGAGACAAGCAGCGCCCATGTGCGTATTTTTCAGCTACTTTAGATCCAGTAGCTAGTGCGTTGCCTAGTTGTCTAAGAGCTACAGCGGCAGCGGCTGTTTCTATCCGACAGTCTGCTGGTTTGGTATTGGATAATACATTGATTGTGATGGTCCCACATGCAGTCGATACCCTATTGAATAGAACGAAGACTCAACAACTTACCAGTGCGCGTTTGTCAGGTTATGAGTTGGCGCTTTTGGCTAGCCATGTGCACATCAAGCGGTGCAACACATTGAATCCAGCTACATTGTTGCCGATTTTTGTAGAGACAGATGCTCAGGAACAGCATGACTGTTTTCTCCGGACAGAGGAGGAAACGAAGGGTAGAGTTGATCTGAAAGATACTCCTCTTTCGAATCCTGATGGTACCCTATGGGTAGATGGTTCGTGCTTTAAGCTTCCGAATGGAGAGACGACTGCAGCATATGCTGTCACAACATTGCACACGATTGTTGAAACAGCACGTATTGCACAGAATTCAGCGCAAGCAGCGGAGTTGATAGCATTGACTAGAGTGTGTGTGTTGTCAAAAGGAAAGAGAGTGAATGTTTATACTGATAGCCAATACGCATTTGGCGTGGCTCATAGTTTTGGTCGCTTGTGGAAAGAGAGAGGATTTCTTACTTCCCATGGTACGAAAATTCAGCATGGACAATTAGTGAGTGAACTTCTTGAATCACTTACTTTGCCGACCCAAATTGCGATAGTGAAGTGTTGTGCGCATAAGAAGGTTACGGATGATGTGGGTCAAGGGAATGCGTTTGCATTTGAAGTAGCGAGAGGAACGGCGAAAGATGTGACGAGTCGGATGTATGTTGCAGGTCCTGCCAGATGGGTTGTGGAAGGAGGAATGTGTGAAGATACAACAGAAAGTGTGAAGATGATTCAGGCAGAAGCTACTGAGAAAGAATTGAATATGTGGAGAGAGAGTACGGGAATGTTGGATTCAACAGGCTTTTGGGTTGAGTTGTCAGAGCATATGTTGCCGGATGCATATGTGCTTCCGGTGGTTACTATGGCTCATGGGTTGGCTCACATTAGTTCAAAAGAGATATGTAAGTTGTTGGCTCCGGTATGGCAGAATGGTGGAATTCCTAAGTGTGCTGAGAATTTGGTCAAACACTGCATGATTTGCTTGATGCATAATCCTGGAAAGGGAACCCCAACTCCAGTGGGTCATTTTGCTCCTCCAACGTATCCGTTCGAGGTGCTGCAATAACTTGAAGTATGTTCTTGTGGTTGTTTGTGCCTTTTCCAGATGGATAGAGGCCTACCCCCTAAAGGATAATACTGCCTTGTCTACAGCCAAGGTTTTGCTCAAAGAATTCTTTCCCAGATATGGCTTGCCGAGGATGGTATGGAGTGATAATGGAAGTGAATTCGTGGGTCAGATTATGAAGAAAGTATGTGCGAGTCTGGGTATTAAACAGAAATTTCACACTGCGAATCACCCCCAGTCAGCAGGCCTGGTCGAGTGCTATAATGGCACTCTGAAGCTGAAGTTGGCCAAGGTGCAAGCGAGCTCTGGTCTTACACGGCCCGATGCCTTACCATTGGCACTTTTGTCCACGAGAACGACAGTACATTCTCGCGTGGGACTTCGCCCATACGAGATTGTTTTTGGACGCCCGGCGAATGTCTGGGGTGTGCCGAGGCCTAAGAAGTACAGTGATTTTGAGTACCCTATGTTGGTTGACTACCTACATGATTTGACTGCTAAATTGCGTGTTCTTCACCAACAGGTCCATGACACTTTGCCTTCAGTTTCTGTAGACGCAGGCCACACGATTCAACCTGGCGACTGGGTTCTAACCAAGAATTTCCAGAGGTCAAAGAACTTGGAACCAAGATGGACCGGTCCATACCAAGTCCTGTTATCAACTCGGACTGCTATTAAGGTGTTTGGCAAGAAAAACTGGGTACATGGTACCCATTGTAAGAAGATACCTTTGCCCTTACCGTACGATAAGTGGGTCCGGGAAGGTGTTAACGATTCCGAGAGTGAAAGGGTTCCGAGATTTGTACCTTTTAGCGATGCACATCTGGAATGGACTCAGTCAGAACGTGCGGATGATAATGTCTTGCAAGAAGCTGTGCCGCCGTGTTTGAGACTTGATACTACGCACCCAGAGACACTCTTTCAGGATCAAACTGTGCCTGGTAAAGAACGCTACAACTTCAGGTCTAAAAAGGACAAATAAAATTTGAATTTTATTGTGAATTACACTCTTTCAGACAAGAGACTATTTTTCTTTTTCTTTTTCGAACCACCATCCGGGTTCAGCTGCAGGGTCGCGGTATAAGAACTTAAGCGGTGGCCCGCGTATTGATGAAAGGTCTGCGGTTCTAGGGACGTCTAGGACGCCTGGACGCACACTTGAGTGAAGAAGGAAAATTGCAGCGAGCAGCACGTTAGAGGATGGAGTCTGTTGTAACTGAAAGAGATGTTGAGAGAATAGATCTTAAGATAAGATTTTGTACATTAATATATAGCAAATGTTTTATAATATTGTGCTTTTTGATGTTTTTAAGTATCACATTAGCTTGTGTGGGTTGGACTGTCTATGCTACACAACAGACATCTGCACCCACCTCCCAACCTATGCTTTCTTTCACTACTGTTTCTTTGCACAAGTTTTATACGTTGCCTGAACATAAACAGACAAGGAGATCAGAATTTGTCAACAACTCTTTTATACAGTTGTTGCATCAGCATCAGTTAGTAGTAAATACCACTAATTGTTGGGTTTGTGGTCTTATGCCTCATACGACAGATAAAGGTATGCCATATTTAGTTTTGCCTTTTTCTTTTAATGGGTCTGTGTGGGCTTTTCAGACCATGTTTATCTATGCAAATGAGGTACGCCCCTTACGTTCCCTTAAAGATAACTCGAGCAATAGTGCCTTAATAAGGGGAATAGTAGCTATGATCCGAGATATTGATGCATATAATGCTATCCCTAAGGATGAGGTGCAGGCTTACGTTGGTTGGAACGTGGCTGGATATAGTACCAGTTTGACAGAGAAGGAGAGACGAAAAAGGTCTCCCCCTATTTGGATTGTACCCCACCGAGGCCACTTTTGTTTTCAAGGTAATGGTCAGAATCCGAAATCTCAGCTAGGTAAGAGTGTGTGTGCTCAAACCTATGTCTATTCATCTCGGACTTCTCCAACGTTTGTGCCAGCTAAAGGCACATATTTTGTTTGTCATGACAGAGCCTACACATGGTTGCCACCTGATTTTTCAGGAACGTGTTATGTGGCGTTTCTACTTCCCCCTACATACACTACTGCTTCAGACTATCATAGAACGAGATATGGTAGAGGTGTCTTCAACAAGGAAGATACCGCAGCACACGAAGTAGGAGATTTCTTCAAGGGCTTCTTGCCCTTTTGGGGTCCTATGAACAATAGTAGGCATATTCGACAGCTTGTCCGCGTTGTTGAAGCTACTATTAATGAGACTGCAGGTGCTCTTAGTAATGTTACAGCTGAGCTTCAAGCAGACCGTCTTATGACTTTGCAGAACCGTATGGTATTAGACATCATACTTGCAGATCGAGGAGGAGTATGTAAATTGATTGGATCCAGTTGCTGTGTTTACATACCAGATAATGCCCCTACAGTGTACCAAGCCATCTCTAGGTTGTATAAAATCTCTGAGTCTATCCATGTAGACGAAGGAGACTGGTCATTGACGGGATGGTTTTGGGGACTGCTGTCCCAATGGGGATGGAAGATTTTGACATTCCTTGGTATGGTTTTAACCATCCTTTTCTCTTGTTGTCTTTGCATCCAGTGTGGTCCCGCCATTTGTAGTCTTTGTGCTACTATGTGTGTTCGGAGACCTGTCCCAAGAGAAGTAGAGAATAATAAGATGATGCTACAGCAACACCTTGATGACCTAATGAATATCGACATAGACCTAGATTCAGATTAACATGAGTCTTAGGTTATTGCCAACGTAATGGCAAAAGGAGGGTCTGAGGTTCTGTAATTCTCGAGTCTGACTCCATTTTGTTCTGTGCCACCATTTTGTGTTGCCCTCACGTAGGCCTGTGAAGGTAGCCTGGCGAATAAAGTGGCCTGGCCTTCTTAGTTCATGTATACATTAACTAGGTTTCTTTTTGACTCTGAAATGAACTGTAAGAAACTGACCTCTGCACCTGAAACTGACCCCGCAAAGCCAATTTCCCTGATCGATCTTTGTCTGAGATTGCCAATCAATGTTCAGGACATCGTTAACTTTTAGTTTCCTTGCACATGCCTTATCTTGTTCAGCATCTGTTACCTTTTTCTTTTTTTATGTTTCTTCATTACATGGGTTATGCTTTCAATTATAGGTTTGTCCGGCTTGTGGAGATTGAATTTGGGACATTCCTAATAATTAACTTTTGGGTTTGGATACTGTAAATTGAGTTTTTGTTATGTGACACTTTGTTTGAAAATGTACTTTATTGGCTAGAATTTTGTGCAGTGGGTGTACATTTATAATGTGAATATTGGGTATAAAAGGAGACGTCTCGCCTTAGTAAAATGAGCAGTCTCCTGAGAATTTACACCGTGATGTATTTCTAGGATCACTGTTACTAGCTGCAGCTAATAAACTTGATCTCTGATGCCATCCAGAAGTATTCCGTGTCTCTGTATACCAAGACAGGTGAACTCGAAGATCTTAGGCGTGCTCCTGACGCCGCTGGGTTAAACCCCGGTTCTTCACTTCCTCTTCCGAGGTGGTCTCTGTAGCCTTGGGAGGCAGCCTTGTGGAGATCTTGCCAGTATAGGGGTGGATAGAGATGTTTTTGTTTTGCGTCCAGCTTTTTTGTAATCCGATGAGGTCTTTGGATCTGACCATATCCTTGACGCTGATGGCTTCAGCACCGAGGTGAAGTTTGGATCAAAGTGTGTCTTTGTATGCAGATGGCTTTTCGGAACAGATGGAGGCTTGGAAACAGAGGCTGGATTTGGCACCACATTCGAGAGGCTCTTCGTCTGAAATGGGCTAGAGGCATATGAAGTATTTCAGGCTCAATGGCCAAGAAGGGTCAGTGCTCGTGGTAAGTAGCAGTTCAGGCTCCAAGGGTCCGGAAGGTGCTGACCACTGCCAGAGAGCAGTGGGACCCTGAAGGGTCAAGAACAGCCCAAGAGTGGTGCTCTGCTTTAACTCAAGGCCTCTTAGAAAGCCTGGTGTGTGTTTCTGCTTCAGCTAAATACACACTCCTCGCCGACGTCTTGGTTCGAGGTCCGGAGGGTGTGGAGTCAACGGAAACCTGCTGATTTTTGTATTTCAAGTCTGAGCTGGAGAAGATAGCTTCTGGGATAGGGAACAGCTTGTGGGGCAGAATGTCTTAACAGTCAGCCTCCTCACTTTCTTTGAAACAGCGAGTGATCCCTGATAATATAGGTTGCAAAGTCGGAAGCCTCCTGCTGCATTTTCTGGCATGTGCACCTTCTCTTCCAAAGATATTTCTTCGAATTGAAGGTCAGGCAATCCTCGGCACGCAGTGTTGTTATGGTCGGTGGACAGAAAAGGACTACACACCTGGTGGTGGTCGAACCAGAAAAACTTTGTGGGACACTGAGGCCAGTTCTGAAAGGACATCCCATCACCTGATCAACATTACCCACCGCAAAGTCAAAGAGGTGCACAAGGTCCCGAAGATGGCCAAGGCTCTGGCAGTTCGAGAGCGATGGCAGATCGGTCTCCAGGACATGTTGTTACGAAGAATTCTAATATCATTAACATCAACCTTATGAAATGAAAGGTGACATAGCTCATAAGCTGTAGGGCTAAGAGCCCAAATTCAAAATGTATCACTATGCATTAATAATAATAATAGTGGTGGTATAATCTTACTTCCTGTGCATGAATGATTTCATAATTCCCTGTAATGCCAGGGATATAGTTCAATTAACAAAAATAAAACCAACAAAGCACTTGCTATGCCGCAATATAACGCAATATAACAATTGTTAAATAAAGTTTGCAGCCCAAAAAAAAACAAAAACAAAACCAAAAACAAGAGCTATTAACAGAGTATCTGGTACTGGCCCTATAATCCCACAAAAACATTATTTTGAATTTATAGTCTTGTGACTATGACTACATAATATGGTCAAGGCTGCACATCTGTGCCACAAAATGCCATTCTAAAGCAATAATAAACTGGAAACAGTTTGTTCCATGAGGTCTCCACCACCCATATGCCATAATCACACAAAGTAAGTATATTAAAGGTAAGTGTGTATACAATATGTATGTATGTGTGTGTGTGTGTATATAGATATATATACACACACACACACGTGTGTATATATGCATACGTGTGTGTATATATTATCTACTGGCGGTCGCCAGTAGATAGTTATAGTTAGGACCGAGTTCCCATAGGAAATCTGAAAATTCTATTTTGAATAACTTTGGCGCCAGTTGACCTATCTTCGTGAAATTTTCAAAACTAATGGGGCGCTCCGCTCAGCTCCTACCCTGAAAGTCTCGGGGTGATTCGTCAAGCAAGGGCTGAGAAAAAAGGGGGGTCCCAAAACGCGTTTTCCCCATGCATTTTCCCATAGGACCTTTGATCGAAGGTACAGCCCGAACGGCTGAACAGAATTACTTGAAATTTGGCAAAGAGGTAGTCCTCAGGTCAGGCATGTGCCTTTTGCATATATGGTGTCAATCTGTTCAGTAGTTCCTGAGAAAATTGCAGTTAAAAGTACATAAATATCTATATGCGCGCACCATGCGCGCACCAAATGTCCGCGAGCGTAATTCTGATTGGTGGTTAGATGTCAGTCAACATTCCAATCGGTCGAAATCAGGAAGTGTCGGACGCCATTTTGTGTGTGACAGTGAAAAAGAAAGGTGGAGAACGTGAAAAGGGGGCAGGGTAGAGAGTTCCTGAACCCCTAGCCTTTGTCAGGGGGTCCCTGAAGGACCCCGAAGGGTGAAAAAACCATTTTATTTTTTAAAAAAAAATTGCGGTGTGCACGCACGGTGCTCGCAACCCCCAGCCGCCATTTTGAGTTTTTGAGGCAGAAGAGAGCTAAAAACACAAGTGGAGAACGTGAAAAGGGGGCAGGGTAGAGAGTTCCTGACCCCCTAGCCTTTGCCAGGGGGTCCCTGAAGGACCCCGAAGGGTGAAAAAAACATTTTAGTTTTTTTCAAAAAATCGCGGGGTGCGCGCATGGTGCGCGCACCTCCCAGCCGCCATTTTGAGTTTTAGAGGCAGAAGAGAGCTAAAAACACAAGTGGAGAACGTGAAAAGGGGGCAGGGTAGAGAGTCCTTGACCCCCTAGGCCTTCTCAGGGGGACCATGAAAGACCCCTAAGGTCCCCAACAAAACCCACATTTTTTATAAATATCGCGCGGTGCGCGCACGGTGCGTGCACGGTGCATGCACGGTGCGCGCACGGCAGGAAAAAAATTCATTAAAAAATGGAATCAAAAATCAAGTTTAAGTGTTTAGAGGGTGGTTGGCTCTAAAAAGAGCCGTTGTGTTCATTGAGTGTTTTTTTGTACCGACAAGTAAGTACCGATGCAGAGTCTAAAGTTCAAGAGGAAGACTCTGTTCCCTTCATCTGTGAAATGTACACCGTCTCCTCTATAAATGCCTTGCATGTTGTAACGCAAGTTGTTGTGGTATATAGAACCCATACCATAGTCTCTGAGGAAAGCAGAAACAGACTTATTGACGTGCTTTTTTGCTTTCTCAATCTGCGGACAATATTGGTTGGACCAGTTCCACTTTTGCCTTTGGTATATATTAGAATATACAAAGGTAGTTTGTGGAAACAGTGACATCAATTGCACAAAGGTGTCCTTAACAAGCATTTCCAGACCTACCCCAGTTAAAGTGCCTAGGTCATTTCCACCACAGTGCACAATTATTAGGTCAGGCTGTGGGAGATGTAGAAAGGATTTCACCAAAGGCATTAATTGGGGCCACTTTAACCCTCTCTGACCAATCCAGTTAATGTCTACATTTGGCAAAGCAAGGTCTTTCACAATACCTCTTTTTTCCGCATACTTTTCACTCCAGTAGACATAGCTATGACCTACAATCCACACTGTGAACATCTTTCAAGGAGATCTGGATGCACTCAGAAAGTGTCTTTCAGTAGAATGGCAATATGAAAAGAAAGATAGTTGTAAAATGGAGGCTTACATACTTTTTTTTTAATAAAAAGAACTCATTGGCTGTTTCAGACCATTCAAACACTAAAAACTAGGCTGTATGTTTACATTTTTAAAAGCACGTTTTGTATTGGTTCAGAAAAATGTGTTCCCACAGAAGATTAGTTTGGATATGCTGTTAGGTGTGAAAAGTCAAGCACTCTTGCTCTTTGGATTAGAAACATTGTGTGCTGAACTTCTGACCTCTCTGCTCACACCAGTGTTCCATGATCTGTTGCTATGGTAGCAGGCAGAAGTCATGTTGGGGGTAGGAATCAATTGGAAAGGGTTGAAATTTGCAACCAATAGAAATGTGTGTTTCCATTTTAAAAAATGTGGGAAGCAATGTGATTTGAAGTTAACATGTATATGTGTGAAAAAAGAGAGGGAAATTTTGCCATTTAGTGGTTCTGGTGAGAGGAGTACAGCTCAGAGATTCTGGCTCTGATAATCTGCTGTGTGAGTGGCACATTTCTTTCTCAACTAACTACTTTTAAAGGTGAGTTATGAATTTGAGAGGGGATGTATGTGGTGTATTTTGATATAAATAATAGAAATGTGTTTCTTCTTTTAAAGTTGTGTTTTACATTTTATGTTTTGGAAGATATTTAACTGCCTTGAACTTGTAAGATATTATGGAGTATGTCTTCACCATAAGTAAAGGTGTACTGGTATCACCAAGGAATACTGTTTTGTGCCTAGAATCACATCATGAGTCTGTGTGCACACAGGAATTGTTGTCAGAGATTTAATTTATGTTGCTCTTGTTCTGTAAGACTTGCACTCGTAGGAAAGGGGCAGCTTGTTTTCTTGAACTGTGATGGTTAGCATTCAGCAGAAATCACTATCTCACAGATGAGAGGCAAATGCTAACACATTTGAACACAACAGGGTAGATTTTCCTTCCACTCCTGCAATGGGTGAGGTAGTTCCTACATGTTCAAAACTCCAATTAACCCTTACCACAGGTGATCTTACATACATCTCTGCAGTCTTCATGCAGTTGTGCAAGCGTCCATGCAGATCTCTCTTGCACCTGACAATACACAGTCTCCAGAAACACACTCTTAGCACACAGCCAGCTGCTTCTCCTGCACTCCCATGCTTACTATTCAGCACTGTGTGTTTGTTATTCCAGATAGCAGTGTGTAACGCTAACACATTCAACATCACCAAGGCTCATTTCCTTTGCTCTAGTCTAATCACTCACCCAGGTTCCACATGCTCATGGTCTCAAGTAGCTGTTAGGACATGTGCTCTTTTTTGCCTCTCTAAACTATAAGGAAAATGTGTCAGGCTGTTACAGTAATTATCACTTGCTCTACCGCAGTAGTAAATGTGCTTTGACATTGCCAATCAAATATCGTTTTCTGCCTAGAATCACACCATGAGTCTGTGTGCACACAGGAATTGTTGTCAGAGATTTAATTCGTGTTGCTCTTGTTCTGTAAGACTTGCACTCGTAGGAAAGGAGCAGCTTGTTTTCTTGAACTGTGATGGTTAGCATTCAGCACAAATCACTATCTCACAGATGAGAGGCAAATGCTAACACATTTGAAAACAACAGGGTAGATTTTCCTTCCACTCCTGCAATGGGTGAGGTAGTTCCTACATGTTCAAAACTCCAATTAACCCTTACCACAGGTGATCTTACATACATCTCTGCAGTCTTCATGCAGTTGTGCAAGCGTCCATGCAGATCTCTCTTGCACCTGACAATACACAGTCTCCAGAAACACACTCTTAGCACACAGGCAGCTGTTTCTCCTGCACTCCCATGCTTACTATTCAGCACTGTGTGGTATTTCACATAGCAGTGTGTAACGCTAACACATTCAACATCACCAAGGCTCATTTCCTTTGCTCTAGTCTAATCACTCACCCAGGTTCCACATGCTCATGGTCTCAAGTAGCTGTTAGGAAATGTGCTCTTTTCTGCCTCTCTAAACTATAAGGAAAATGTGTCAGGCTGTTACAGTAATTTTCACTTGCTCTACCACAGTAGTAAATGTGCTTTGAAATTGCCAATCAAAAATCATTTTCTGCCTAGAATCACACCATGAGTCTGTGTGCACACAGGAATTGTTGTCAGAGGTTTCATTTGTGTTGCTCTTGTTCTGTAAGACTTGCACTCGTAGGAAAGGGGCAGCTTGTTTTCTTGAACTGTGATGATTAGCATTCAGCAGAAATCACCATCTCACAGATGAGAGGCAAATGCTAACACATTTGAACACAACAGGGTAGATTTTCCTTCCACTTCTGCAATGGGTGAGGTAGTTCTTACATGTTCAAAACTCCAATTAACCCTTACCACAGGTGATCTTACATACATCTCTGCAGTCTTCATGCAGTTGTGCAAGCGTCCATGCAGATCTCTCTTGCACCTGACAATACACAGTCTCCAGAAACACACTCTTAGCACACAGCCAGCTGCTTCTCCTGCACTCCCATGCTTACTATTCAGCACTGTGTGTTTGTTATTCCAGATAGCAGTGTGTAACGCTAACACATTCAACATCACCAAGGCTCATTTCCTTTGCTCTAGTCTAATCACTCACCCAGGTTCCACATGCTCATGGTCTCAAGTAGCTGTTAGGACATGTGCTCTTTTTTGCCTCTCTAAACTATAAGGAAAATGTGTCAGGCTGTTACAGTAATTATCACTTGCTCTACCGCAGTAGTAAATGTGCTTTGAAATTGCCAATCAAATATCGTTTTCTGCCTAGAATCACACCATGAGTCTGTGTGCACACAGGAATTGTTGTCAGAGATTTAATTTGTGTTGCTCTTGTTCTGTAAGACTTGCACTCGTAGGAAAGGGGCAGCTTGTTTTCTTGAACTGTGATGGTTAGCATTCAGCACAAATCACTATCTCACAGATGAGAGGCAAATGCTAACACATTTGAAAACAACAGGGTAGATTTTCCTTCCACTCCTGCAATGGGTGAGGTAGTTCCTACATGTTCAAAACTCCAATTAACCCTTACCACAGGTGATCTTACATACATCTCTGCAGTCTTCATGCAGTTGTGCAAGCGTCCATGCAGATCTCTCTTGCACCTGACAATACACAGTCTCCAGAAACACACTCTTAGCACACAGGCAGCTGTTTCCCCTGCACTCCCATGCTTACTATTCAGCACTGTGTGATATTTCACATAGCAGTGTGTAACGCTAACACATTCAACATCACCAAGGCTCATTTCCTTTGCTCTAGTCTAATCACTCACCCAGGTTCCACATGCTCATGGTCTCAAGTAGCTGTTAGGACATGTGCTCTTTTCTGCCTCTCTAAACTATAAGGAAAATGTGTCAGGCTGTTACAGTTATTATCACTTGCTCTACCACAGTAGTAAATGTGCTTTGAAATTGCCAATCAAATATCGTTTTCTGCCTAGAATCACACCATGAGTCTGTGTGCACACAGGAATTGTTGTCAGAGATTTAATTTGTGTTGCTCTTGTTCTGTAAGACTTGCACTCGTAGGAAAGGGGCAGCTTGTTTTCTTGAACTGTGATGGTTAGCATTCAGCACAAATCACTATCTCACAGATGAGAGGCAAATGCTAACACATTTGAAAACAACAGGGAAGATTTTCCTTCCACTCCTGCAATGGGTTAGGTAGTTCCTACATGTTCAAAACACCAATTAAACCTTACCATAGGTGATCTTACATACATCTCTGCAGTGTTCATGCAGTGTGCAAGCGTCCATGCAGATCTCTCTTGCACCTGACAATACACAGTCTCCAGAAACACACTCTTAGCACAAAGGCAGCTGCTTCTCCTGCACTCCCATGCTTACTATTCAGCACTGTGTGGTATTTCAGATAGCAGTGTGTAACGCTAACACATTCAACATCACCAAGGCTCATTTCCTTTGCTCTTTTCTAATCACTCACCCAGGTTCCACATGCTCATGGTCTCAAGTAGCTGTTAGGACATGTGCTCTTTTCTGCCTCTCTAAACTATAAGGAAAATGTGTCAGGCTGTTACAGTTATTATCACTTGCTCTACCACAGTAGTAAATGTGCTTTGAAATTGCCAATCAAATATCGTTTTCTGCCTAGAATCACACCATGAGTCTGTGTGCACACAGGAATTGTTGTCAGAGATTTAATTTGTGTTGCTCTTGTTCTGTAAGACTTGCACTCGTAGGAAAGGGGCAGCTTGTTTTCTTGAACTGTGATGGTTAGCATTCAGCACAAATCACTATCTCACAGATGAGAGGCAAATGCTAACACATTTGAAAACAACAGGGTAGATTTTTCTTCCACTCCTGCAATGGGTGAGGTAGTTCCTACATGTTCAAAACTCCAATTAACCCTTACCACAGGTGATCTTACATACATCTCTGCAGTCTTCATGCAGTTGTGTAAGCGTGCATGCAGATCTCTCTTGCACCTGACAATACACAGTCTCCAGAAACACACTCTTAGCACACAGGCAGCTGTTTCCCCTGCACTCCCATGCTTACTATTCAGCACTGTGTGATATTTCACATAGCAGTGTGTAACGCTAACACATTCAACATCACCAAGGCTCATTTCCTTTGCTCTAGTCTAATCACTCACCCAGGTTCCACATGCTCATGGTCTCAAGTAGCTGTTAGGACATGTGCTCTTTTCTGCCTCTCTAAACTATAAGGAAAATGTGTCAGGCTGTTACAGTTATTATCACTTGCTCTACCACAGTAGTAAATGTGCTTTGAAATTGCCAATCAAATATCGTTTTCTGCCTAGAATCACACCATGAGTCTGTGTGCACACAGGAATTGTTGTCAGAGATTTAATTTGTGTTGCTCTTGTTCTGTAAGACTTGCACTCGTAGGAAAGGGGCAGCTTGTTTTCTTGAACTGTGATGGTTAGCATTCAGCACAAATCACTATCTCACAGATGAGAGGCAAATGCTAACACATTTGAAAACAACAGGGAAGATTTTCCTTCCACTCCTGCAATGGGTTAGGTAGTTCCTACATGTTCAAAACACCAATTAAACCTTACCATAGGTGATCTTACATACATCTCTGCAGTGTTCATGCAGTGTGCAAGCGTCCATGCAGATCTCTCTTGCACCTGACAATACACAGTCTCCAGAAACACACTCTTAGCACAAAGGCAGCTGCTTCTCCTGCACTCCCATGCTTACTATTCAGCACTGTGTGGTATTTCAGATAGCAGTGTGTAACGCTAACACATTCAACATCACCAAGGCTCATTTCCTTTGCTCTTTTCTAATCACTCACCCAGGTTCCACATGCTCATGGTCTCAAGTAGCTGTTAGGACATGTGCTCTTTTCTGCCTCTCTAAACTATAAGGAAAATGTGTCAGGCTGTTACAGTTATTATCACTTGCTCTACCACAGTAGTAAATGTGCTTTGAAATTGCCAATCAAATATCGTTTTCTGCCTAGAATCACACCATGAGTCTGTGTGCACACAGGAATTGTTGTCAGAGATTTAATTTGTGTTGCTCTTGTTCTGTAAGACTTGCACTCGTAGGAAAGGGGCAGCTTGTTTTCTTGAACTGTGATGGTTAGCATTCAGCACAAATCACTATCTCACAGATGAGAGGCAAATGCTAACACATTTGAAAACAACAGGGTAGATTTTTCTTCCACTCCTGCAATGGGTGAGGTAGTTCCTACATGTTCAAAACTCCAATTAACCCTTACCACAGGTGATCTTACATACATCTCTGCAGTCTTCATGCAGTTGTGTAAGCGTGCATGCAGATCTCTCTTGCACCTGACAATACACAGTCTCCAGAAACACACTCTTAGCACACAGGCAGCTGTTTCCCCTGCACTCCCATGCTTACTATTCAGCACTGTGTGATATTTCACATAGCAGTGTGTAACGCTAACACATTCAACATCACCAAGGCTCATTTCCTTTGCTCTAGTCTAATCACTCACCCAGGTTCCACATGCTCATGGTCTCAAGTAGCTGTTAGGACATGTGCTCTTTTCTGCCTCTCTAAACTATAAGGAAAATGTGTCAGGCTGTTACAGTTATTATCACTTGCTCTACCACAGTAGTAAATGTGCTTTGAAATTGCCAATCAAATATCGTTTTCTGCCTAGAATCACACCATGAGTCTGTGTGCACACAGGAATTGTTGTCAGAGATTTAATTTGTGTTGCTCTTGTTCTGTAAGACTTGCACTCGTAGGAAAGGGGCAGCTTGTTTTCTTGAACTGTGATGGTTAGCATTCAGCACAAATCACTATCTCACAGATGAGAGGCAAATGCTAACACATTTGAAAACAACAGGGAAGATTTTCCTTCCACTCCTGCAATGGGTTAGGTAGTTCCTACATGTTCAAAACACCAATTAAACCTTACCATAGGTGATCTTACATACATCTCTGCAGTGTTCATGCAGTGTGCAAGCGTCCATGCAGATCTCTCTTGCACCTGACAATACACAGTCTCCAGAAACACACTCTTAGCACAAAGGCAGCTGCTTCTCCTGCACTCCCATGCTTACTATTCAGCACTGTGTGGTATTTCAGATAGCAGTGTGTAACGCTAACACATTCAACATCACCAAGGCTCATTTCCTTTGCTCTTTTCTAATCACTCACCCAGGTTCCACATGCTCATGGTCTCAAGTAGCTGTTAGGACATGTGCTCTTTTCTGCCTCTCTAAACTATAAGGAAAATGTGTCAGGCTGTTACAGTTATTATCACTTGCTCTACCACAGTAGTAAATGTGCTTTGAAATTGCCAATCAAATATCGTTTTCTGCCTAGAATCACACCATGAGTCTGTGTGCACACAGGAATTGTTGTCAGAGATTTAATTTGTGTTGCTCTTGTTCTGTAAGACTTGCACTCGTAGGAAAGGGGCAGCTTGTTTTCTTGAACTGTGATGGTTAGCATTCAGCACAAATCACTATCTCACAGATGAGAGGCAAATGCTAACACATTTGAAAACAACAGGGTAGATTTTTCTTCCACTCCTGCAATGGGTGAGGTAGTTCCTACATGTTCAAAACTCCAATTAACCCTTACCACAGGTGATCTTACATACATCTCTGCAGTCTTCATGCAGTTGTGTAAGCGTGCATGCAGATCTCTCTTGCACCTGACAATACACAGTCTCCAGAAACACACTCTTAGCACACAGGCAGCTGTTTCTCCTGCACTCCCATGCTTACTATTCAGCACTGTGTGGTATTTCAGATAGCAGTGTGTAACGCTAACACATTCAACATCACCAAGGCTCATTTCCTTTGCTCTAGTCTAATCACTCACCCAGGTTCCACATGCTCATGGTCTCAAGTAGCTGTTAGGACATATGCTCTTTTCTGCCACTCTAAACTATAAGGAAAATGTGTCAGGCTGTTACAGTAATTATCACTTGCTCTACCACAGTAGTAAATGTGCTTTGAAATTGCCAATCAAATATCGTGTTCTGCCTAGAATCACACCATGAGTCTGTCTGCACACAGGAATTGTTGTCAGAGATTTAATTTGTGTTGCTCTTGTTCTGTAAGACTTGCACTCGTAGGAAAGGGGCAGCTCATATGATAGGATTAGAAAAGCTCAAAAAAAATATAGTAATATATTTAAATTACATAAAGGTATTTTTTTTTTAGTTTCCTTTAGGTATTGTTGAACAACACTGAAATAAATTAAACATGCCTATAAAATCAAGAAAGAGAAAAGAACAGCAAAAACATTTATATTTGAAGACAACTGGACAACAGAAATTAGTTGAAGAACCTCATGTTGGAAAAAAGAAAAAGTCTTCTGGTAAGCAGACTAAGGATTTTTTTTAAAATATCCTCAAACATAGAAAAAATGTACAAAGTATATCCACTGCAAATAGTGTTTCAAGAAGAAAACAACAAGACAATAGAATGAGGGTGCAGCGCCAAGGCTAGAGAAAGAGTTGGAAAAATTGCAGGCAGAATACCAAGCAAATCTTGACAGGAAGCTCTCTGAAAGATGGAAAGTTAGCAAGCTGCAGCATTTCCCGTATGGTGAGAAATGTGGTCCTCTGTTGGACTGGAAAGCAAGGGCAGATAGAACTAGGAATTCGATAAAACTATTAATTCAAAGAGGCTCTAGTGAGGATGAAAAAATTCAAGAGGAGGCGAGAATCTTTATGAAAGATTTATATAAAGAAGATATTGAACAAGGACAAGAGGTGATCCAGGAGTGGTTAAAATTGACTACTTTCCCTCAACTGACCGAAGAATATAGGCTAGCCGTGCAGAGGAATATAACTGAGGAGGAAATTAGAGCACAATGCAAGAAAATGGTCAGGGGAAAAGCTGCAGGCCCGGATGGACTTCCAATTGAGTTTTTTCTAACTATTTTAGAGATTGTAGTACCAATCTTAAAAGAACTGTTTAATAAAATATATGCTGAAGGGGAAGAAATTCCGGATTCTTGGATGGAAGCTACGGTGACTCTAATTTTAAAACCTGATTAAGATCCGCAGTCCATTGAGTCATATAGACCAATATCTCTACTAAATTCAGATTACAAGATTTTTACAGGTATATTAGCAGCAAGAGTGGCGAAGGTTATAAAAACTATAGTTCACTCCGATCAGAGAGGCTTCATACCAGGGAGACAATTAAATGAACTCACCTTCCAGGTAATGGGGGCCATTGATATGGCAGAAGTAAAGAGGGCACCTCTGACGATAGTAGCCATAGATGCTACAAAAGCTTTTGACCAGGTTAACTGGGTATACCTTTGGGAAACTCCAAAAAAATTTGGTTTCCCTAATAATTTTGTTCAGGCAGTTAGAAATCTTTATTTGGCCCCTAAAGCTAGAGTACTGGTCAATGGCGCTCTGACCGGTTGGTTTAACATTTCTAGGGGTACAAGGCAGGGGTGTCCCTTATCACCACTCCTGTTTAACCTATATATCGAGCCATTTGTCAGCTGGCTTAGGATGGATCCCGATATACATCCATTCATAATGGGAGATATGAAATTGAAGCTTGCCCTATATGCATATGATTTGCTTCTCTACACTACAAATCCAATAGACGCCATTCCTAGGCTAATTGAGAAGTCTGAAAGATATGGTGAAGTTTCAGGATATAAAATCAATAAAGGAAAAACTGAAATAATGGAATGGAACCAAGTGAAAGGAAGTCTGGGGGCGAGAAGTCATATGAGGTATTTAGGGGTCCAGTTAGTACAGAAGCTCGAGGATATTCCAAATGTAAACTGGAAGAGGGTTTCTAAGGAGGTAAATAGCCTACTTACACGTTGGTCGAACCTCCCTCTTAATATTTATGGGAGGGTTAATCTTGTGAAAATGATTATATTGCCAAAAATCACTTTTTTATTCAACTCAATCCCATTGACATAGAATAGCCTGGAAAAAACTCAGAAAAGGCCTTGCAGTGGGTGGGTTGGCACTACCAGACCTACTTATATATTGCTACTCTTTTCAATTTAAAATTTTTAGAATGCTGTCCAATAAAACAAACTCATCTTCTTTAGGTTTATTATTCCAGGCCCTGCTAAAGGACATACCACAAGCTCAGGAATTCTGTTTATTTAAATATGGACATCCAAAGTTTTAAAAAAAAGTTAGACTGAAGATTTTGAGGGCAGCCTTAAAGATTTGGAAACATATAAGTAGCAGAATGAGAATTCCATATTATGCGCAAAAAGCCCCCATCTGGGATTCCCCTGGGACACCTGAGTGCCTACAAGATCAATTGAGCTTGCCCCTAAAAATGGGGGGCATAAAATTCTGGGGTGATATGCAAGAAGATGGTAAATTATTGAGTTGGGAGGCTTTTGATAGGCTAACCCAAGGAACCCTCTCAAGATTTAAGTTTTATCAGATTTCATCCTGGTGGATGTCACAGGATTGGCATGAGGGGGAGGAGGAGGTAAACTGTAACGCGGATCTAATCACTAGAACAGGTATATGGAAAAAAGAAGTCTCCTTCTGGTATGGAGCTCTTTTGGATGGAGAGGTTGCAGGGGAATCCGAAGTTATAAGAGCATGGGGAATAGAGTTTGGAGACAATGAATTGGATTTATATAAACTATGGTGTGATTCTTTTATTATGCTACAGGCCATAGTTAAACCAGCTGCATTGAGAAGAAATCATCTGTATACTATGTATCGAGTGTACTGGTCTCCGCTAAAGTTAACTAAGGTGACGGGGAAAGCCTATTGCTGTCCAAGGTGTAAGTATCCAGAGGCAGATGATATACACATATTTATGGAATGTATAAGAATTAAAACTTATTGGATGGAGGTTTGTAAATTCTTGGAAGCTGTGTTGGAGAAATCGATAGAAGTAAGTCTTAGCCTGATCTTCTTTCGTCTAATGAAAAATTATCGTGTGAATTCTATGGATTCTAATTTTGTACTTTATGTTATAATACTGGCAAGAAGAGAGATCTGTAGGGTCTGGAAGTCAGAACATCCTCCGATTTTTGCTGATTGTTTGAAAAAAATTATTTATACTTCCAAATCTGATATGGCCTGTGACCAACAAAGTAAAAATAAAGTTTGGATGGCTCTATCAAATTGGATTGAGCAGTAAACTTGATTCCTATGATTAAGCCTGTATACCATTGGATCTAACCTCCCTAATAACACCCAAGGGCCTCTACTGATATGTGAACGGGAGTGGGATTAGGTAATGGTGTGATCTAGAGGGGAAAGCTCTCCTCTCGCCTTCGGGTAGGTGGTTAGAGGAATCCCATCTAGTGATTTGGCTGTATGAGGAGAAAAGAAAAAAAAGACAATTGAAAGAAAATACTAAATGCTAATGTACAATCAGAAGCAAGAAAGAATGACTTAAAAAGAAAAACAGAATTTCAAAACATTCGTAAAAAAATGTTTCAGAGAAGAGTGGTGTTCAATTTGCTAAAGGATGTGAAAAAATATAGGAAGAAAGCAATATTTTATAAGAAAAAGAAACATATTGAATCAATTGTTGCAAAGGCTTTGGAATTAAAAAGAAAACTATTCATTTTAATTTTGAACAGGATCCGTACAATAGATAAAATAGTCAATGTAATGAAGTCAAAAAGCAAAAGGAAAAGAGTAGTGAAAAAAATAACTTTTGTAATGTGTTCTTAGGAGAATGGAAGCATAGTTCAAGTACTGAACCATTTTTTAATGAAGAGAGTTATCTTCAAAGTAATAGTTTGCTGCATGCAGTTGACACCAGTGGCCGAAGTTATGAAGTTAAAGATGGTTGTGTAATGGAAAAGAAGAAAATGGTTCCAAGAAATGAGGAAGAAGTGTTAGCTGATGAGGTTATGGGGAAACGTCCTAAAGCCCCAGTGTACACTTGGAATTGTAGTAGCATTTGTACTGTACGACAAGAATCTATTGATAATTTACGTGACTTTCTAAGAGAATATAGTAAAAAAAAGTGTTAAACAGAAGATTAAGGTGCTTCAAAGACTAGACCCATGCAGAGTGAGAAAGAATACTGGTTTGCAAGGACATTCTCTGGCTTGTCTTTCTAGGAAAGTTTGTCAAAGTGTTTTTCACCATTTTAGGATGCTGGCAGTACATCATACTGAAATGAGAAAGTTTGTGAGAAGATTGTATTTTACTAAAAGTCCAGCACTAAAGTTAAATGAGTTGAATAGTGCTCTGTTGCGTGGATCTGTATCAGATGTAGAGAAGGTTACTGATGATATTCAGTTTTGTTACTTTGGTCCAGAACAAGAAAGTGCAGGAAATGACACAGTTATTGAAGAAAATGAGGAGGAGAATGTAGAACCCAATGCTAGTAAAAATTTTGAAGATCAAATGACAAAATTTACTATCATCTCTAATGAAAGACCAAATATTACTTGTATTTGTTGCCGGAGAAGCCATTATAAAACTCAAACAAGGAATGTTGATCTCTATAAAAAAAGTGAAAAAGAAAATAATTATGAGTGGAAGGATTTTGCTACATATTTGTTTCTGGAAAATTGTTTTGATTTGGGTGAAGATCAGCGTATTTGTAAATACTGTTATAACAAGTTAGAAGAAAATAAAATGCCAGCTAGATCTGTACATAATAATTTAGAATTGGTTGATATTCCTGCAGAACTTAGTGATTTAAATACGTATGAGTCTATACTCATTCAATGTGTCCATCCGTTTCAGACTATAGTTCGTATGGAGCCCAAAACAGGTAAATTACCTCCTTCAGATTTACAAAGAGGTTTAAAAGGAAGAGTTGTCTATTTGCCATTAGATTTGAAAAAAAATATTGAAACAATTGATGCAGATAGTTTGGAAACTGAACCATTAGTTATTCTGGTTAATGGTGTACCTACAAAGAATAAGAAAATTTGGCAGGAGCTAGTTGATGTACGAAAAGTACAAAGAGCAAATTTATATTTGAAAAGAAATAATAAGCACTATGAATCAATTTATATGGATGAAGATGAAGAAGTTTTACTAGCAGACACAGGAATACCAACTGGGCAAATTGAAAGAGTGGATAAGTCAAAAGAAGAAGAAATTTATGAACATTTCAGCATACATCCTCTTCATTCTAAAGAAGTTATGGGAAACACTATTGATCTGTTTCAGATGAAAAAAGCAAAAGGAACTCCCATGAGTGTATGGGAGGAGAGCTTGGAAGCTCGTTGTTTTCCCCAGCTGTTTCCTACAGGAAAAGGTGGACGATATGATGAACGTCCAGTACAGATTCCTGCTTCTGAGTATCGGACTACAAGATTATATGCAGAAGATCCAAGATTTCGTCAAAGTATTCCTTATTTGTTCCATCTTTTATTTGAAAGTGACTTGTCTGCACTATCTTATGCAGTAAATCACATTTTAAAAACTGGAGTACATCTACATAATGTGTCTGCAAAGGATTTTATGAACAAAGTGCAACAGCGAGATGATCATTTGGAATCTCAATTGATTAATCTGATGGCTTGTCAGCGTGGAACTAATGAATATTGGTACCGATGCCATGGAGAATTGAAATGTATGTTACGGAATTTAGGAACTCCTACATGGTTCCTTACCCTAAGCTGTGCTTAGTACGCTTGGGATGATTTACTGGATTTTCTTCGAGAGGCAAATTGAAATATTGAAAACATCCAATACTAGACAGCAGGAGAATTGTGCTAAATGGATCCGGTTAATGTTTGCAGATATTTCAATCATAGATTTGAGGCTATGATGTCCTTCATCTGCAATAAAAAAATCCACCTCTTGGAGAAGTTGTGGATTTCTTTTGGAGAAAAGAGTACCAAGCAAGAGGTGCTCCTCATATTCATATGCTATTGTAGATCAAGGATGCCCCAAAATTTGGAACAGATTCTGATGATGCAGTTTTATCTTTCATTGAAGAATATTCAACATGTGCTATACCTAAAAGCACAGAAGAAAAAAACTTAAAAGTGCAAGTTTTACGTTTCCAAAGTCATCGATGTGGAAAATACTGTCGACGAAAGTACAAGAGTAAAGATAAATTCTACACAAAATGTCGATTTGGATTTCCACGACCTGTTCTTTCAAAAGGAAGAGTAAACAGTTTTATGTCAGCTGTACGACATAACATTACAAGAAAATCTCCGAAAAATACCTACAACCTAAGAAGAAAAGAAGAGTCAAAATATATAAATGACTACAACCCAGTCATTTTATCCATGTGGAATGCTAACATGGATATTCAGTATGTAGCTGACAATTCTATTGCTGTTGCTCGGTATGTCACATCTTACATCACTAAATCTGAAAAAACGGAATTGAAAGAAATGTGGGAAGAGATTTCTCACGAGAAGGCTGTCAGTAAAAAGCTATACAGTTTCAGTTTAAAGATGTTATCGCATCGAGAAATTGGGTCATACAAATGCTCAGATAGGTTATCATCTGCAAGTCTGTACTCCAAATCCAGAAGAATAGTTTGGGTAAGTTTAGGCCTTGCAGGAATGCGAAATCGGGTACTGAAATCTATTTGAGAAATTTAATATTTAGCAGAGAACGAACCAGAAAGTACAGACATTTTGAAAACAAATATGTTGGACACATATTACCCAAACAGAAGTCATCATCTTGAGAACATGTGTCTCTATGAAGTGCTGCAGAACTACATTTTTACACGGAATGCCACAGAAGACATCAACAATGGAAAATATAAAGTCATTGCTGAGGAAGGATGTTTGGTGAAACAAACAAAAGGAAGTTTGATTAATCACAGGAAGCTGAGTTGCGACACTACTGACAAAAAGGAATTTTACTACTTAGCACTTTTACAGCTGTTTAAACCATTGCGTTCAGAGGATGAATTACTTGGAGATTTTCAGAGCTATGAAGATTCCTTTAATGCATGTAAAGATAGCATAGAATGCAGTACTTTCACAAATTATGTACAAATGTTAAATGAAGAAATTGAACAAGAAGCTACAATTGCAGCTGAAGTAGCTAGAGACAGTTCTCAAGACAGTCAAAGTTCTGGTACGCTCAGTCAAGATTCCCTAGGACAACAAATCGTAGAAAATGAAGCTGCAATAGCCATGACTGAAGTGGAAACAGCTATGAATCAAGCTCAGGAAGATTTAATAGACTTACCAAATTTGGAACAACAACTGAATGATGAACAACAACAAATTTATGAAGAAGTCACAAAACAAATTGATCATGGATTACTACATGAAAATAAAGAGTGCTCATGCACATCATTTGAACCAATCAGAATGGATGTGAGTGGACAAGCTGGAACTGGAAAAAGTTTCTTAATTAAAGTAATTAGAAGCTACCTACAGAAAAAAACGGATTCAACTTTGTCTTGTGTTGTTATAGCTCCAACTGGGTTAGCAGCATATAACATAAAAGGAATTACCTTACATCGTTTGCTAATGTTACCAGTAGAGCATGAGAACAAAATACAATACCACAAGCTAACAGGAGAAGCATGTTTTGAAGTTTCAAGAGTGTTGAAGAAAATGAAAGTTCTCATTATTGATGAGGTAAGCATGGTATCAAACTTAATGCTTGCCTTTGTGCATTTAAGAATGCAGCAAATTCTAAAGACAGACTATGACGTGTTATTTGGAGTAAAACATGTTATAGTTTTTGGGGATCTACTGCAGCTCACTCCAGTTAAAGGACAACCAGTATTTAATACTCTTGCACATGAAGACACAAAAAAGTCATTAGGAAGTATAGGTAATGTGAATATTTGGTCATACTTTGAGTACAAAGAAGTCATTACCAATATGCGGCAAGCAAATGATGATGATTATGCAAGTATTCTCAAAGATATCAGAATTGGACTACTCACAGAACATGGCAGAAAAGCTTTACAGAGTCGATTGCTATGTAATTTGTTTCCAACAGAACAAATAGTTCCAGAGAAAATATACAAGAAAATTGCAGAAAAAAATACTGTAATCTGCTTAATGCCAACACTACATGAATGCTCTATATTCAATGAAGAACTTTTGAAATTGGAAAATGAAGAGATTATGAAAATGGAAGCCGTGGATAAAATACAGCATGAAGGAATAACTATTATATTGACAGGCAAATTGAAAACTAAATTGGATTCTCTAGAGAAAAACATATCGAAAACAGCTGGTTTAGAAAAGAATCTTTATGTATGTATGATCTGTCGAGTAATTTTAAGGCGTAATTTGAATGTAGAAAAAGGTTTAGTGAATGGAGCTATGGGTAAAGTTGTGGGTTTTGTTAATTACCAGAAAAAAGATGGAATTGAATTTTTAAAAATAAAATTTGATCAGATTGAAGAGGTTAAAGACATTGGTCGTTGTTCAGTTCGTTTTTTGCTTGTGAAAGACTTATATGTACGTAGGAAGCAGTTTCCGTTTTCTCTAGCATATGCTGTAACTATGAACAAATCTCAAGGATTAACTGTAGATAATGCTTTTGTAAACATTGGATCTAGTGTGTTTAAAGAAGGTATGGCATATGTTGCTTTGTCACGAGTGAAAACATTATCTGGTTTATTCATGATAGACTTAGATGACTCAAAAGTTAGTGCTGATGCAAATTGTGTAAAGGAGTATAATAGATTAAGAAGAAGCTATGCTCCTCATTTAGGTCAGTATCCTGTGTTTGAAAAACGTGTTGTTTGTCGGAAAAGGAGAATTGAGAATATCTGTAATGAGGATGTACAGAAGAGAAAACAAAAGGAGAGTGATGTGATTGCAAGCAAAAAGAAAAAGGACAATGTTGAAGAGGTTGTTGGTTGTCATTTTGAAAATAGCTCTGGTGTCAACTGCTACGCTAATGTAGTGCTGAATGTTGTATTTTATCTTGAAAGTTTGCAAGAGCAGATAATACTAAATCATGAAAAAAGATTTTGTTCTCTGCTGAGTTTCCTTTATGAGAAGATGAGTAATGATAAAACTAAAATAGAAAGTGCTTCTGATGTTAGAAATCTTTTAGATGTATGTTCTGGATGTACACAGTTTACACAAAATGTCCAGCAAGATGCACAGGAATTCTTAATGTATATGCTTATGGTACTGGAAGATGAAGGGGTAGAAATAGAAAATATGTTTGGTAAATGGGAACATTGTTGTGAAAACTGTATGAACACATGCAGCACTAATGTTGATTCTGAAAGGTTCATACATTTAACATTACCAGAGAGTAAATCAGTGACTTTTAGTAAATTAGTTAAATATGCAAATCACAACATGGAATGTTCTCAATGTAAATCAGAAATGTTATCAACGTTATTTTTAAAGAAATATGGACAGTCTATAATTTTAATGATGCAACGTTGTAGAGCTGATGGAACAAAATTGGACACTTTAATAAAGAAGTTTGTAGGAAATCAATTATCAATATCAGGAAAGACTTTTGTTGCAGTTGCAATAATTTTCCATGATGGACCTTCTATAACTTCTGGTCATTACAAAGTTTATCTACAATGTGAAAAAGGCTGGACACTCTGTAATGATTCTCAATTGATTTTCAAGCAACGTTTGCCTGCAGAATTACCAAATTCCTACTTAATTTTTCTAAAACCAAAATTTTAGATACAAATTGCAGCATCTGAAGAAACCATTATTTCAATTTTATAGGATTACCATTGGATATTTCACCTAAAAAGGATTTAAAAATTACCATTTGGCCTCATGGAAAGGTAAATGTTTCTATTGTGGACTTCTTTGACAGATATTATTTTGGTGTATGTGCTTAAGCAACAAGATTTACAGACGTTATTTATTGCAAATAGTTATTGTTCTTAGAAGATATTTTTAATATATATGTTACATTTCTATCAAGGTATGTTTTACTGAGGATAGATTCAGGGCTTTTTTAAACAATCTTTCAGATTGTTTATTTTTTTGCCCGCTGTTAAGTGATGAATACAATTGATATCACTATTTTCAGTGAAATTCAATATATTCTGAAAACAGCAAAAAAAGGGGAAAAAATTACTTTGTTGAATATGAAAATATGTGTACTGTATTCTAAAATGTATTGTTAAATATTACTACTTTTTTTCTTTTTTTTCAGATCTAGAAAGAAAATTTAGGAAATTGAATCCATTTTTCTTGTAATTAAAAAACCCCATTTATTTCTAATTAAGTTATTTTGTTGGTCAGGTAAGTTTAAAATATCTGTATTTCTCACCCCTTCACTTTCATGCTCCCTTTTCTTCACTTCTCCTCACTCTGCTTTTCTCATTCCCCTTCCCTCTCTCTTCTTCCTTTACTGCTCTTTCGTAACTCCCTCACTCCTTCTCTACTACTCCCCTAGGTTTACTGCCTCCATCACTATTTTTTCAACCATGTTTCTCTCCCTGTCTCCATATGTCTCAGTCATTCTAATTGCCTTACTCCTTCTCAGTTCCTTGCTCTCTGTCACTGTTTCTGTCTCTCTCCCTTTGTCTGTCTTACCCTTAATTTCCTTAACATCTCTGTTTCTACCACTCCTCCTCTCTCCATCACTCATTTTCCATCTATGTTAATTTTTTAACCTTCTCCGTCATTCTCCTTCCCTCACCTTCCCTAACTGTCACTATCCTTTACTCATAGTCACTCCTATTCTCCTACTTCACTTCCTCCTGTCTGTATCTCACACCCCTTCATCTTTTCGCATTCTTTCCTTCACTCTCCCTCACTCTCCTTTGCTCATTGAAATCCTGATTCCCTTTCTCTCACTCCAGTTTCCTAAATCCCTCCATCTCCTCACTCCCCATCTCTCACTTTCCCTTACCCCCTTTTCTAATCCTCATACCCCTTATCTCACCATCACTCCACTTCTCTTACTTTCAATCCCTTTACCCTGCTGTACTTCATCCGCTTCATCTGTTACTCCCTTTTCCTATCTCCGTCCCTTACTCCCCTTTTCTCACTCCCCCTCCATCACTCTCATTACTCACTGCCATTCCCTTACTCATTCACTCTTCTTACCTGTATCCTCTACCCTTAGTCCTTTTGTTGCAGTCAGTCTTTCACTTCCCTTTCATGACTGATCATACTTTCCTTTTCTCACTCATTCTGTCTGTCCTTTCCTCCTCTTCACTCAGTCATTTCAATAATTTCAATCATTCATGTATACACTACACATTCATTCAATAAAATTACAACACAGTATATTAGGAATATAGCTCTTCTTGGAGAAGTGAAGTGAGTTCTGAAAAGAACTGTTTTTTTTGTCTTTTTTGATTTGTGTTTTTTTTTTTTTAACAATTTTGTATTTTTTTTTATTTTTTTAGAGCACCAAAAAAAAAATGGTAAAGAAAAACTGTTCAACAGGAACAAAAACAATAAATGAAAAAAATTATGGGCTGGAGCATGTGTGCTGCTGTATTTTGTTTTCAATCAAGTTAATACTGCTCTCACCGTAGCAAAGAACAGCATTGCACACATTACAATGTATGTGCACCTTCTGGAAAAGTGGGCGGATATCCAGTGGCCTGGTACACGGAGAATCTTGTACAAAACCATTGAAATTCCTCCGATATAGTTAGTTGTACTAACTACATCTCGCGCGCCCGCAATTCAGTGCTGATGATGTCACATATTACATCATTCATGACATGGTCAGTGACATCACTGACGACATCTCAAATGACATCACTGATGACATCATCCAGTGAATGTGGTGTGGTTCGTTATTTAAATATGTATTATATATATAGCAATTTGCATTGAAGAATGAATGGATATATAAATATAAATATCTGGATGGAGGATTTAGTAGCAGTGTGATTGACTGTTTACTTGACTAATTTATAGTGTCTCACTAAATATATTGGATAGTGACTAAACTGTGTGAATATCTGTATCACTTTGTAAGTTGTTGTGTAAACTGCTTCTCCAGTTGGTTACTAGCTATGTGAAAGTCTATATTAGTTATTGATTAGTTAACTGAGTATTTGTATGGGAGAGTGAATGAGTGTGTGGTTCGGTGGGGGGTGTGTGACTGCCCAAAGATGTGTGAATAGTTGATTCAGTAGGTATCTGAAGTTAAAACTACATGTTATAACAGTTGTTTGGGTGAGTGAATATCTTTAAGGGTGTGGTGATGAGCAAATATATGTCTCAATGGTACATGTCCAACAAACTAGAAAAAGAAAAGCCAGTGTATGTGTCAGTTGTTGTACATAAATAATTATACATAAGACTCAGTGATTGTATGAGTGACTGTATGGATAACTGTATACTTGTAATAGTGATTTTATAACACAGTAAGTATGAAGTGGTGTTTGTATAAGTGTGTAGCTAAGTAAATGTAAGTATGATCCACTGTTTGCATAAGTGAGTAGGATGACTTCATAAGTGATTAGGATGTATGCTGGTGTGTAATGTCGATATAGATGTATACGTATATTTGATAGTGTTCTATTGATCTTTGACAGCATGTATGAGTGAATCTATAGGTAAGTGATTAGATGTGTGTATAGATCTAGGAATCACTGAGTGGGTGTTTAGAAACTTGTATTGGTGTGTCAATGGATTCAAATATGGCACTCTGTATTTAACAGTGAGTGATGAAAGGTTATACTAGTGTATGATGAGGTGAATCTGATTGTCACGTGGATGATGTCATTTGAGATGTCATCAGTGATGTCACTGACCAGGTCATGAATGATGTAATATGTGACATTATCAGCAGTGGATTGCGGGTGCGCGGGATGTAGTTAGTACAACTAACTATATCGGAGGAATTTCAATGGTTTTGTACGAGTGAAATGTCCAGCTAACTATAACACCCCTAAAACCTATGTTTTTTTCTGTGAATTTCTAAGGTTTTTTAAATGCTAATTCCTACCTATATCAGGTATGAAACCTATGATTTTTTCAGTGAATTTCAAAGGTTTTTTAAATGCTAATTCCTACCTATATCAGGCATGAAACCTATGGTTTTTTCAGCGAATTTCAAAGGTTTTTTAAATGCTAATTCCTAACTATATCAGGCCTGAAACCTATGGTTTTTTCAGTGAATTTCAAAGGTTTTTTAAATGCTAATTCCTAACTATAACATGTCTCAAACCTATGTTTTATTCAGTGAATTTCACAGGTTTTGTAAATGACAATTTTTAAATGTATTAATTGTTATCTATTTTTTTTATACTGATTAACTAAATTTTTTAAACTATTTATTTTTAGATATTTTATTTTTTAAATTACATTATACATTACATTACAAAATATACTTTCTCAGAATGAATTACTTTAGTTTAAATACTTTTCAAATAGGCAATAGACTTTTAAGTACAGTAGTTACAGTTGTTGCAATGGGCAACACAATTTCAAAGACAATGCACCCTTGAGCTCAATGTGAATTTCTAGTTAAATGCAATTAGTTACTTTATGGATTACTTTTCTAACCACAGGGCTGAATCCTAGATTCAGTCCTTGGACATCTCCTGTAAACAGTTGAGTAAAAGCGTTTTGGTTACAGTAGTGATTTTCAAGGAATATTACTGTATTTTAAAAGTTGACACTTTTGAAATGTTTTCACATAGAATCACCAATGTTATCCTATGGCAGGAAATTCACTTAGCAGGTAAGTAGTGATATTGTCACTTTTTCTTACTCAGTGGTGGATCCTGGATCCAGCACTGGTGCATCTCCTGTAAACAGTTGAACGAATGCGTTTAAGTCATTCAGGCGATTTTTAAGGAATATTTTTAGTTTGTGAAAATAGACACTTAGAAACTTTTCTGCTGAAAACCAGACAATGGATTCCTATGGAGGGAAATACAAGTTACTGGTAAGTACGGTTAGAATTACTTTTCAGGGTCAGTGCTGGGCTAAAAGATGCAGCACTGAGGTCTCTCCTGATAACAGGTGAGTAAATCGGAATTCGTAGTTCTGCTGATTTTATAGGAATATTTTAAAGTTCCAAAACTCCACACAAGAATTTTCAAGTGAAACCAGTCAATGTTACCCTATGGAAGGAAATTCACTTAGCAGGTAAGTAGTGTGATCGTCACTTTTTCTTACTCAGTGGTGGATCCTGGATCCAGCACTGGTGCATCTCCTATAAACAGTGGAAAGAATGCGTTTAAGTCATACACGCGATCTTTAAGGAATATTTTGAGTTTGTGAAAATAGACACTTAGAAACTTTTCTGCTGAAAACCAGACAAGGGATTCCTATGGAAGGAAATACAAGTTACTGGTAAGTACGGTTAGAATTACTTTTCAGGGTCAGTGCTGGGCTAAAAGATGCAGCACTGGTTTCTCTTCTGATAACAGGTGAGTAAATCGGAATTCGTTCTTCGGATGATTTTAGGTGAAAATGTTAAAGTTCCAAAACTCCACACTTAGAAGAATTTCCAAGTGAAACCAGTCAATGTTAGCCTATGGAAAGAAATTCAAGTTACTGGTAAGTATGGTTAGAAGTACTTTTCAGGATCAGTACTGGGCTCAAAGATGCAGCACTGAGGTCTCTCCTGATAACAGGTGAGTAAATCGGAATTCGTAGTACATCCAGTAAGTGCCACAGAGCTGCGTAGCAGAGAGATGTCAAAAGGGGCACGGCCTGCACCACCTCTCTGCAACGCAGTGCAGTGCCACTTCCTGGAAGCACCTGGTGGGCTACTTGGCCCCATGGTCCCTCGGGTTTGAAGTGGAATTTTTTCCCTAACTTACAACGCGCCACAGGGTGTGTTTGCACACATCACGTAAGGCCCCGTTCCCTCGCCTCACTACTGTGTAAACGCGTCCTGTCACCGTTCTAAGTTGAGAGATTAAGTCCCCTTCAATCCTAAGGGTCCCTAGGGTCAAACTAGCCCACTAGGTACCTCAGTAAGTGCAACAGAGCTGCGTTGCAGAGAGGTGTAAAAAGGGGCGTGGCCTTAGAACACCTCTCTGCAACGCAGCTCCCTGGCGCATACTGGAGGTACCTGGGGGGCTAGTTGGCCCCCTTTATTCAAGGGGAATTTGTTCCTCCTCTGCAAACGTACCAGGGAGCGCGTTTGCAGAGTGGTGCAATGAGGGGGTGTGGCCTCCGTCCGCGATCCCGTTTTTTTATTTTTATTTTTTTTAAGAAGGGGGGCTGTGTAGCCCCCCTTTTTCTGTTTTTTTGGCCCCATGCCACAGGGCCTGCCCCCAATTTGTTTCCAAAAAATGTAAAAATCGGGAAGGGGGCCGCATGGCCCCCCTCCCGAGGCCATAATCTGCCCCAGGGACCCCATCCCCCGGGGCACGGGTCTTTTTTTATTTCTTTTTTTATTTGGAGGGGGCTGCCTTGCCCCCCTCCTGTGGCCACTTATGGACCCGGGGACCCCATCGCCCGGGGCCGGCCCTTTTTTCATTTATTTATAAAAAAAAATAAAAAATCATCGGGGGGGGCCGCGTGGCCCCCCTCCCGGGCCACTTATGGCCCCGGGGACCCCATCCCCCGGGGCTGGCCCACTCCGTTGGGGACCGTGGGGGGTTCCCCAATCCCCCCACGGTCCTAGCCACCTGCGGGAGCCGGCATTGCTTTTCCACATGGGTAGCAGCTAACAAGCTCAGCCCATGTGGAAAAGCAATCTGATTTGCTATTTGTAAGAGAACCTGCTCTCTCTTCCAAATAGCAAAGCAGTTTGCAATGACAGGGTGGGAGCCGCGATGAGCCATTTGAGCCAACGTTTTCACCTGTAACATCTTCTAAGTATGACAGATGTTTGAAAGCAATATACCGTTACATCCGCTGGACCCTTCTGGTTGTGGGGATATATAGGACTTGTAGGTTAACCAAGAACCCGAGGAACCCAGAGACAATAACTGAGCAGCGTATGTATTTCCGAAATGGGAACAAAATATAGAGTTTAGAAACAGTAGCTATTTGCACATGTCCGAAATTGTGGTTACCCATACTAGCCTGTGAATTGTAGGACATTTTTTAAAGTGACTTCTTTTTCACACATTGTCTTACATTAGGAAGACAGAAATGCATAGAAAGTCAATAGGTAATAACAGCTGCTCTACAATTCTGAGTTCCCCTAAGTCTCCCGATAAAAATGGTACCTCACTTGTGTGGGTAGGCCTAGTGCCCACGACAGGAAACAGCTGAAAACGCAACATGGACACACCACATTTTTACAGTGAAAACTGACCCTTTTTTTTGCAAAGTGCCTAGCTGTAGATTTTGAACTCTAGCTCTGCCTACACCAAGGGAAACCTAGCAAACCTATACATTTTTTTAAAACTAGACACCTAGGGGAATCCAGGACGGGGTGACTTGTCTGGCTCTCACCAGGTCCTGTTATCCAGAATCCCTTGCATACCTCAAACTTTGTAAAAAAAAAAACATTTTCCTCACATTTCAGTGATGGAAAGTTCTGGAATCTGCATGGATCCACAAAATTTCACCCACCCCGCATTCCCCAAAGTCTTCTGATAAAAATAGTACCTCACTTGTGTGGGTGAACCTAATGCCCGCGAAAGGAAACGGACCAAAACGTATTGTGAAGACATCACAATTACCTATCACAAAATGACCTGGTTTTGAAAGGGGGGTCACCTGGGTTTTTGGCCCCGGGCTCGGCAGCCATCTAGGGAAACCTACCAAACCCACACATTTATAAAAACTAGACACCTGGGGGAGTACAGGGAGGTATGGCTTGCATGGAACCCCCAACGTACTACCCAGAATCCCCTGCAAACCTCAAATTTAGCAGAAAAAAAATCACTTTTTTTCTCAAATTTCTTACCCCCAGGTGTCCCGATAAAAAAGTTCCCAAAAAAGCGAGCAAGGGCGGTAGTAAATAGCCTATGCGCCACAAGAATTACTAACTAAACCTGGACAGCCTAAAACAAATAAAGCCAGGGTACAGAAAGCATGCAAGTGTGAGTGTAAAAGGCTAAGTCAAAGGTAACAATCAGCAGAATGCATTTCTAGGTCACTTTCCATCATATCTCAATATGTCTTTCCAATGGCTTGGACCTGAAAATAAATGTAGCCCAACAACACGTTATTTAAAGAAACTGTATTACTAAATGCACAATCACACATTCTTTGCTACTGCACAAAGGCCAAATTAAAGCTTATTACTGCAGTACAGCAAAATGGACACAAAAGAACTCTTTCTATTGCCTCGCAGACTGCATGCAACAATTACTTTACATAGTGAATCAAGTCTAACAGCCACAGGACTCTTCAACGTGATTTTATCATACTGCATAAATGTAACTCCTTGCACTGGTTTTGGTTAAGTGCTTTCTGTAAAAACAAGCACACATCAAATGTATCATGGCTTTTACCATATATGCAGATGCGCAGAGTATAATATGCTATGTATTTCCACTGTTAAAAGTCTCGGAAATCATGGCCCCTCCACACACTAACAATGGTAAAAATATAGAATAAGTCTGCACATCTGCATTTATATAATAGATAAGGTAACCTCCGTAAACCTCATTGTGTTCTGGTGAGTCACTGCAAACCATGTAACACAGGAAACAAAAGATCACTTATGTGATATGCTAGTGTGAATAACATGAGGTCCGAAATGAAGAATATGGCTTAAGATGTCACAGAGTGTTGTGAAGCATAGCAAGAGGACTATTCATTTATTAACAGTAGCACAACAATAATATAGGGTTGGAAGGTTTGAGGTAAAAATAAGGTATTACCTTAGGTTTGCTTCATAGGGAAGTAAACGTGTGGTAACACAAGCACCAGCCCAGAAACAAAAAAACAGTAATGAATGACAGAACACACCAACAATACTTGGTTGGTAAGATTATTATTTTTTTTTAACCAAGGTTAGTCATTCAGGAACAGCAAGTTATAAGTCTAGTTGCAGTCTGTTGGGCATACATCTGTCGCAGCATTCGTACACAAAATCAGTGTGACGAAGGGGGGGCAGCAATTAAGGCAGTTTATTGGCTCGTGATCATAATGTCAGGCATATGGTAATGTAAGGGTGCATCCGGGAAGAGATATCAGTGTCTGTGTGAGAAAAGGGTGAACCCATAATGAGACAGTTAATGTCCACGGTCATGATATCTGGCACATGATCACATCAGAAGGCACCTACGATGCATATAGCATCATGTTGTAAGAAAACAAATAAAGCACCCTATTGGGTACAAATGTTTCAAAGCATCAAATCCTTCATATAGATGTAAAGGACCTACTGCACCAAGCTGGGTATGGTTAAGCAGATATATCCGTTCTGTTTTAGTTTGCAAGAAATATGCACAATATTAGAACCCAAGATTCAGATGGCGGGGGGTGTGGCTTGGAGCATCAAGATGGTGGTCGCACTTCAAGAGTGCTCCGGACCCCTTCGTCATCCGCTCCGGGCTACACATACATTGGCAACCCAATCCTTCTCCCGGTGGCAGACATCCACCCACTACTGCGGCGGCAACCTCCCGCGGTGAGCAAAACAACTGAAACACCCGCCTACCGCCAGCCGCCGCCATCTCACTTTCACAGCCTGCAGGGTGGACCTCGCAACATGGCGGACCAAACTTTGACTCCAGGGAGCGCAGACGCAGCCAGCGATGAGCTGTAACATAACTGCTGGGGCTGAGGTGCATCAAAATCCTGCGCCTTACCTGCATACCCCGGAGAGCACTTGACGCCAAGGCGACCTGCAGTTGGATGGAGCAGCAACTTGGTCCTGGCATCAGACTCCGAATCACGTCACCCCATCGGTGCGGCGGTGGCGACTCCCCCCTCCTGTGGCCAAGACCGCACTGTAGCGACCTTGCACCACACAGACCAGCCGGGGACTCGTAGCCTCTAAGGAGGTGCACCGACTGCCTACTTTGTCCCCGGGAAATGCGACTAAGAGACCCCCTCCGAGAGGCACAGATTATCGTGTCCTTCCTCACCGGCGGCTGCAGACTGGGGCCTGGCGGGACTCCTGGAGGGTCCCTGCCAACCTTGAACCAGCACCTGCAGCGTCGCCTCCGGAGGCTGCTGTCTCCACAACCGTGACACCGATCCCGCCCATTCAGGCCCAGGACCACATCTCAATCCGGCTGAATCTGCCATCTTCCGACCCACGATGGGGTGAGTCGGGGCCTGTAGGCCCTTCCTTGCCGGCGGCCGGGATGTAGGCCCAGGCGGGACTTCTCGACGGACCTAATCACTTTAAAGCCCATACCGGCAGATCTGCCTGGGAAGCCTCTTCGGGACCAAGTGCATACGTCGATTGGGCTGGAGGCGCCAGCCCCCCCGAGCAACACAGAGGTGGGCCTGGGCCCTGGACCAGACTTGGTAGGAAGAGGGGGCCAGGGGGCAGGGCTCCAGGGACCTAAATCCACCACCTGCCCAGGTCCCTAGGCCTCTGCTTGGGGTCACTGCCATCCCCTTGGGTTCTGTTGTGGTCCCTCACAGACGCTTTGAGAGCTGCTCCCCGTGGGCTTGCCCCTGCAGACCGGACGTGCACCTGGCCTGGAGGCCCCTGTCCTATAAATATCTTGGACTCTAGCCACAAAAGCTCAGACACAAAATGGGGGCACCCACAAAACAACCAGCCGGATCAGGTACGGTGTTTCGCACTCCCCCTGCATACAGCCTTTCCATTGGTACCCACCGGCACGGAAGCCACGAATAAGGACTGCATAAACCTTGCTTGCCAGGCGCGCCCCTCTGAAGGTCCTGAGTGACTTTGTGCCACTGTCATGGAGGGGTAGCGGGCGTCCTTCCCACCCAGAGCTCTGGGCCTAATCCCCCCCCACTGCACCATCTAAAGGACAAGGTAAAGGCCATCCTTCGGCTCCACATAGAGATCAGACCAAAGAGCGCGAAGCACCCTGACCTGGGAATATCTCCTTCATCATGGGAAAAGACCGTGCTTGCAAACCATCCACAACACAAACCCAAACCAAAATGGACCAATTCACCACGAACGAACCCGGACCCACTGAGGGAGCTGCGGGCGACTCATCCCTCCCCGGGGGCACCCTCACCGTAATCCTACGTGCAATCAGCACGTCCCAAGCCTCGTGGAAGATAAAATTGGCGAGGTCTGGGTGGATATGTCCCGCATCCAGCAAGACCTGCGTAACGACACGGACCGCATCTCTGAAGTGGAATCCCGTCTTTCTACAGTCAATGATGATGTCCACCAGTTGAAAGAGCAGGTAACTCACCTACGAACCCACACCAAAGAGCTACACAGAAGGGCGGAAGATCACGGCGCAACAACCTCTGCTTGGTGGGATTTTTTTAAGGGGTGGAGCAAGGCCAAATGGCAACCTTCATTGAGAAATGGCTGGAGTTGTGGATGTCCAAAGAAACATTGTCAGCTTGGTTCGCTGTAGAATGGCTCATCGGTCTTTGGCGCCTAAACCACTGCCTGGCGCTCCGCACCGTCCCGTCATCGCCAGTATCCTTAACTTTCAAGACAGGGACGCTATCCTGAGGGAGGCCCGGACCCAAGGCACCCTGATCTATCACAACCATACTATAATGGTCTTCCCAGATTACACCAAGGAGGTCCAGGCCCAAAGACGCTTGTACACAGATGTTAAACAGAAGTTGCGCCTCCAATACAGATTGCTTTTCCAGGCCCGCCTTCGAGCCGTTTTTCAGGATAAAGCACACTTTTTCGAATCCATACAATCTGCTTGGACCTGGCTGACTGAAGAGCGACCCCTCAGGATTCGACCACGCAACTCCTAAACTAAGCATTTTAGTTTTAGCCTGTTAATTTTGAGTTAATAGGGCTACAAATGCTTCAGTTCCAGAAGTATAGGGCGGGGGGTGGTAGAGAAGGGAGGGCCAGGACCGTTGTCCACTCTTTAGGTTAGTGTTTATTATCATTATTAAGTTTGTCCACAGCACCATGGCATGTGACCAACACACATCCATTTCAAATCCACGCAATACAAGACAGAGATCCAAGTTGCAACCACTCAAAGTTCCACCCGAGCCCCTTTGGGGGCTAATGCCCTGCGATTCCTTGACCCCACACATTTAGTATGACACAGACAGTTAATAAGGGTAATCGCCTCCGAGTTCTATCATGGAACGTCAAAAGGATGCTCGATAGCATCAAGCGCACAGCTGTTTTGAAGTATGCTCAACGACACACTCCTGACATACTCTTAGTCCAAGAAAATCTCCTCCTGGGACCCAATGCTCCTTCCTCGCACGATACGGGTTCGACAGAGTATGGCACTCTGGCTTTGAGCGAGGCTCACAGGGTGGCAATCCTTCTGCAGCGTAGCCTTCCCGTTGTTCTCACCCAGGCCACTAGAGACTCACAAGGCCAGTTCATAGCTATAACTGGGACGCTAGAGGGGAACATCCTCAACTTAGTATTCACATATGTCCCGCCCGCCATGCTCATATCATCACTGAGACAGCTTACTGATATGGTCTCTGCCCTGCCCCTGGGACAGACAGTAATAGGAGGCGACTTTAATGCAGTTATGCAACCAGATTGCGACACCAGGGGCAGACCCTCTCCTGGTAGGAAAGCACACGCAAAAAGACTGGTTGATTGGGCGGCCACGCTGAGCCACTGCAATGTCGGGAGAACCCGGAACCCCAGAGGCTCCCACTACACCCACACCTCAGCAGCACACCACACACAGGTACGAATCGACATGATTTTCATGCCCGCCCCCGAATGCCACAGAGTAACTGACATTGCTAGTCTTCCCCGAGGAATCTCAGACCACTCGCCCCTTCTCCTCTACCTAGGTGACTCCTCCGACACGCTTCGGCCTGTCTGGAGGCTAAACGCTTGGTTCCTACAAAACAAAGAGGTTAAAAAAGCAATAAGGGAAGAACTCTGCCAATACTTCCTTATTAACCTAGATTCAGTTCCCTCCCCGAGCACCCTCTGGGAGGCAAGTAAGGTCACTATCCAGGCATAGCCAAGGGCCAGCTCTGGGCACAATGACTATCCCAGAACAACTGACTGGCCCTTCTCGAGGCGCAGGCAACCCGCCAGGAGAATGGATCAACCGGGGCGCCAGACGACTCACGTGAGAGGCAACTCGCGATCATACACGAAGAGATTAAACAAATCTCGCTAGAATCAGCCAAACTGCTATGGCGTTCCTCTGTCGCCAGAGTGTATGGTTGGGGCGACAAGAACGTGAAATTGTTGGACAGACTGGCATCGTACCCTCTTGCGAACCGAATAATTCCCAAGGTCCGAGACCTCCGCGGCCACCCAGCATACGTCATCCGCGATAGCGCAAGCGTTAGCAGAGTATTACTTCCAACTATACTCAGCCCATAGGCATGAAGCCTCCCTTCCGGGTCTGATTGATCAGAGAAATCTTCGTCTCCCTAACTGAGAACAAGGCGGCCGACCAGGATCTTCCCTTTACCCCAGAAGAAATAAGTAACACAATCTCCTTGTTAGTGTCCGGGAAAACACCGGGGCCTGACGGATTCCCGCAAGAATATTACGCCGCCTATTGAGACCTTCTGATCCCCCACCTCTCCAAACTATTCCACCACGTCACAGAGGTAGGGACATTCCCCCCGGGACGGACGTGGCGACCATCGTGGTTATCCCCAAGACTCTACCGCCCTCGTCGGCCTGTGCAGACTTTCATTAATTAACACTGAGGTAAAGATAGATGCCATGATCCTGGCCCAACAGCTGTGTCCATTCCTTAATAAACTAGTCCACCCGACCTATGTGGCTTTATGCTGGTGCGTAGTTCCAGACACTGCTTGCAACGCCTACACCTGGCCCTCGTGAATTGTCAGTCACTTACCCCATATCTAGCGCTCCTCGTGGTCGACTCTGGAAAATCCTTTGACACGGTTGATTAGCTTTACCTGGAGGACGTGATAACAGTAATGGGTCCAGGTCCTGTTTTCCAAGCCCAGAGCTCGAGATCTTATCAATGGGGCCCTCTCAGAGGCATTGCCGATTAGAAGGGGTACAAGACGAGGCTGTCCCCTCTCGCCCCTCCTATTCACGCTGGCGATAGAACTCTTGGCGTGCCCCATTCGGACCGACGACCTGATCCAGGGGGGAAACAGCCTTTACCACGAAGCATTTTCTACGCGTTACGTTTACAATGGTACACTTACCTCGAAAACGTCTTCACAACGCGTATTGCTTCAACGACCGTCTTTACCACGCAAGCAACGTCATCACGGAACAACATCTTCCTCATCAGAAAAAAATGCGTCAATCCTTTTTTTGTGTCGGCGAATACCTAAGAAAAAGGCAAAAAAAAGAACAAAGAGGGCTTGGGGGGGTCTACCCCCAAAAAAGAAAAAGCGGGGTAAAGGAAAAATTAGGTAAAGGCAATGCGTAGAAAAAACATTCCGTTGTAACGCATGCGTGGTAAAGGCATGCGTTGCAATGGAATGCGTAGTAACGACATATATTCGATCCAGGGCTGGTCTTGGTGGAGCCATCACGTCGTCAAAATTGCTCTGTATGCGGACGACGTCCTGTTGTTTCTGGCAGATCCGGCCTGTTCGGGACCCAGATCTCTCCAGGTTCTCCGGGCCTTTGAGCAGGTCTCGGGTCTACGTCTTAACCTGGCAAAATCGACCTTTGCACCCCTTCACATATCCAGGGAATGCTTCGACTGGCAATTGACCAGCCCCATCAGGTGGCAGTCGTTTAAATACCTGCGAATATGGATAGCCTTACTTCCCAAACTAGAATAGGCACTTAATATTACCCCACTTGTCAAGAAGGCTAAAGAGGATCTCAGATGCTGGCAAACCCATTAGGTTGAGTGGCTCTTTTCAATATCATGATCCTCCCTCGCTTCCTGTACATTATTCAAAACACCCCCTTCCACCTCCCACATAACTGGTTTAAAGGTCTAGATAGTATGGCTACAAAGTTTCCGTGGGGAGGAACGAGACCACGCATAGCCCTTGCTTGCTGCCAGATCCCACCCTTCGATGGAGGCATGGGCATAACTGACCTTTATCTGTATTACTTAGCCACCTGACTGCTCATCCTCCACGACTGGTTTAACGGGGGCTGATCTAACCCCGGCCTACAGAACCAAATTAAAAGACATGGGATTCCCTTAAATCCAGGCAATTCTATATGGCAGTCCAGTGCCCAGAGCTGTACCGTCAGTGACCCTAGTGGTTCTGCTGGCCTGGCACTCGGTCTTATGACATACACGGTGGAATAACAAACTGAGTCAACAAACACCTCTCTGGCAGGGTGTGTGGCTAGGGAAGCTGGCAACGTTTGAGGGGTTCAAAGGATGGGACCACATTGGAATATCGCAGCTAGGTGACGTAAGGGTGGGTGACCACATGAGAACATTCGAGGACTCTTCGCCCTCCATTCTTCACAATTTTACAAATACTTGCAGCTACGACACGCCCTCAACACCCATCCATCAACCAGCAGCACACTTCCCAAATTTAGTCCGCTGGAGGCACAGGTCATGATGGGGAACTTGGGGGAGGGGGGAGTATCACGGATATACCGCTCCCTAACTAATAATGACCCAACAACACTCGACTCACTCAGGCGCCAATGGGAGGGGTGGCTGGGCCTCCTGGAGGAGGACTGGCGTGATGCCCTCATGGCCCTCAAGACCATTACTAGCTCAGCCAGGCTCCGCTTAATTCAACTATATTATCTCCATACCGCCTACCTAACCCCAGAGCGCCTCTATAAGGCGGGCTTGTGACCTTCACCGGACTGCACGTGCTACGGACAAGAGCCAGCAGACTTTCATCATATGGTCTTGTCCTGTCCTTGCCTTACCCCTTACTGGAAAACAGTGGAATCTGAGCTCACAAATGTTCCGGGCTGGCAGGTGCCCCATAACCCCCTGCACCTCATCCTGGGAGTCATGGAGGGCTTAGATGGGTCTCGAGCAGACAAACTCTTCCTGGGGACGGCTACAATGGTGGCTAAACGCGACATTGCCGCGGCACGTACACAAACTAACCCCCCAGGTTTAGCTAAATGGCGTATGGGAGCGGACTGGTGTGCCGCCCAAGAGAAACCCTTATTTGAGGCCAGGGGGTGCCCAGCCAAACAAACAAGGATCTGGGGCAAATGGTTAAATCAGTTAGGATGACTGGGTTTTATGTCTTTTTAAACACATTGATTGTATTGTCTATGTATTGTGAAAAAGGACCGATATGCATGCTTGCACATAACCAATGCAGGTACTTACTTAAGTGCCCATTCCCAATGACTAATCATGCTGTAATGTTGTTTTTTGTTCACTCAAAAATCAATAAAGTCGATTATCAAAAAAAGATTCAGACGGCTCATTATTTCTGAAACACCTTTTTAAGTGGGCATTTGAAATGCTTTGCAACTAGTACTTGAGCGAAACTAATTCCATACATACTTGCCAGTAATGGGATAAGTAGTCAGTAAGAGAGTGAACCTCTACCAACTCAAACTCACTCTGTTGGGTAAAAACACCCTTCTGAGAAAATACCTACTCGATGCCTGGTAGCTTGTGACACGTAGGCTGCCTAGCAAAGGTTTTTTTTTCATTTCAAATCTATAAGCTCAAACATTGAAAAATGAGACAAAAATGTTATGTCCTATCATATCTATTGTATCCTTCCCCACCAGTTCTCAAACCAATTTCGAAAAATAGATAAACTAGGTTTAGGGAAATCAAAGATATGGATTTTACAGTTCCAAAGCAAAAAGCCCCAAGAAAAATTCAAAAAGTATGCAAAACAATTTGCGGTGAATCAGGACCTAGGAGCAATTTCAGGCAGACCACGATCTTTGATAAATATCTCCTTATCTCAGCAATATCACCGTTAATGTATTCCAGAGACAATCTGCTGGAACTAGGGACAATCAGCTGTGGTAAGGAATGCGATGGTAGGTCATGCTTAGATTCTAGAGTCTTTAAACATTGCCACCCCCGTTGTCAATGGCCAGTTAGTCAGCCCCAGAGAGCTGGGGCACCTGGAAATAAGATTTGGCCAGTAGGGCGGCAAGGTATTAGAAATACGATCCAGGGGGAGGGCACGATTAAAGGCTTAAGAGCAGACAATGTCTGTAAAGGACTATATATTAATGCCAGATCTATTTCTAAACATGCCTATGAAATTTGGGATTTGTTGGAAGATTGTAAACCGGAGATATGTTTTTTTACAGAAACATGGTTACAAACATACTCGGCCCCGTCCTTAGCGATTGCCTTTCCTCCGGATTATAGAGTATTAAGGCTGGATAGAATAGGAAAACGAGGGGGGGGATTGGCTATCGCGTTTCGATTAGGGGTAATTGTAAAGGTGTTAGACACAATCTTATCCCCCACGCTGGAGCTGATGATTGTGTCTATTGAACTGGCACATGATCATAAAGTAACAGGAGCGATCGTGTACCGCCCGCCGGGGGAAAACAAGAAGGATTTCTGTCCCGCGCTATTAGAAATTCTGGCTCCACATTCCCTGCAAGCGAAGGATTTTTTTCCTCCTAGGAGATTTTAATTTTCACTTTGATATGAACTCTAACACAGATACTATTGACCTGTTCACAGCTTTGGAATCACTAGAGTTATGGCCTAGAGTAGTTGGCCCCACTCATTCGGCAGGCCACACGCTAGACAATATTTTTACTAATATACCTAGCTTGGTTACAGAACCTCCCTTAGTGGTGAGTTGGTCGGACCACAGGGCCTTGAGCTTTTCTTTTATGGCACCGAAGGGTCTGAAAAAAGCGCAAGGACGAAGGGTGTTGGATAGACAATGGAGGAAGGTCTCTCCTAAGAGTTTTGATACATTATTTTCTCCCCCCAGCTCAGTGAATGCCAGGACATAAATTCAGCTCTAGAGAAATTAGAGATAGAGGTCAGTAGGACCTTTGATAAGATTGCCCCAATCAAATCAGCTATAATTTACGATAAAAAGTGCCCAGCTCCGTGGTATTCAGATACTCTAAAGACTGAAAAGGCTGCATGTAGGACAAAAGAAAGAAGGTGGAGGAAAACTAAAACTGACATAGATAGAATGGCTTATAACATCATTCATAGGAGGTACCTAAACAATTGCAATTTGGCAAGAAGAACTTTTCTGGCCACCCGCATAGAGGGGGCGAAGGGCTCCTCTAAAGAATTGTTTAGGATTTTAAAGGAATTCACTGCGCCTAGTGCAATCAACTCTTCGTGTCCTTCCTCCCAGGAATTCTGCGACAAGCTAGCGAGTCATTTTAAAAATAAAATAGATAATATTTATGACTCTTTTGAGCCGTTACCAGAGAACTGGGAGGAAGGTCAGAACTTTGTGAGTCCCGCGCATGTGAGATTGGAGGCGTTCGCAGCTATTACCAGGGAACAGGTATTACCACTATTGAAAGGCCTGAAGTCAGAGTCGCCGTCAGATATAGCCCCCCCTTATGTGCTGTTGGATTTAGCCACAGAGCTTGTTAATCCAATAACAGAAGTTTGTAATCTGTCATTAGCGACCTCCTCTTTCCCGGCTAGCTGGAAGAAGGCCATTATCAAACCTCTGCCCAAGAAACCATCGTTAGACTGTGCTGATTTGCAGAACTATAGACCCATCTCACTCCTCCCAGGCTGCTCCAAAATTATGGAGGTGCTGATAAACCGCCAACTGTCGGATCATTTGGTTCAGCACAGCCTGTTAGATCCCTCGCAGTCGGGCTTCCGTGCTGGTTATAGCACGGAGGCCGCGCTGGTAGAGGTAACAGATACCATCAGGCTTTTACTGGACGGTGGGACCCCGGCTGTGCTGGTCCTACTTGATCTGTCAGCGGCCTTCGACACCATCTCCCACCGAATTCTTTTGAATAGACTGCGGGAGATAGGTGTCACTGGAGGGGCCTGGGAGTGGATGCGGTGTTTTCTATCAGACAGATCCCAGTGTGTGCAGCTAGACTCTTTTGCCTCTCAGTCTACAGTGGTGGAGAAGGAGATACCGCAGGGCTCTATTTTGAGCCCCACACTGTTTAACATCTATGTGGCCTCATTGGCTGCCACTATAGAATCCTGGGGTTTCCAAACCATCTCCTATGCGGATGACACTCAGGTGCTTATCCCCATAGAAAAGGACCACCTATTGACTAGAGAGAGATTTAAGAGCTGCATGATCAAAATCTCCAGTTGGATGAAAGACAACTATCTCCAACTTAATCCCAACAAAACGGAGATTTTATTGTTTGGGAAGGCAGAGGAACTATGGACAGACGAATGGTGGCCAGAGGCATTAGGCTCCCCACCGCTCCCAAAAAAATGGGCAAAAAATCTGGGCGTGATTATGGATACTAATCTATCCATGGAACAACATGTCAAAATTTTAACAGGGAAATGTTTTGGCCTGATGCTCTCTGCTAGAAGGGTTCTGATCCAGTCACTGCTAGTCAGTAGACTTGACTATGGGAATGCTCTTCTGGTAGGAGTGAGGGAGGATCTATTGTCAAGACTACAAGTCGTACAAAATACGGCGGCCCGCTTGGCTTTGAATAAACCTCCACTCACGCCTTCTGCTCCGCTTTTTAGAGACCTACATTGGCTTCCGATTAGAAAGAGGGCGCTCTTTAAACTTCTTTGCCTAGCTTTCAAGGCACGGGTCAGACAGGGGCCGCCCTATCTCACAAAGAAGCTGGCCTGGCACTCTCCGGTCCGTTGCCTGAGATCTAGTGGCCAAAAATGTCTTCAAATGCCAAGAATCAGGAAGATGAAAATGGGGGGGCGTGCTTTCTCCTATTTGGCGCCCAAGTATTGGAATCGGCTGCCTTGGGATTTACGTTCCTGCACAGATTTAACCATTTTCAAGAAGCATTTAAAGACCTGGTTATTTAGCTGAGCTGCCGGGGCCGTCAAAGCCTGCCTCCACAGGCGCCGAGAGATCCCCCTGGGGATGATTTGCGCGCAATATGAATGGAATAATAATAATAATAATAATAGTAGAGGTCAGATACATTAAGTGGGTTGTTGCAGTCAAAGGCTTTTCCTTCATACTTAGTGTTCAACGTACGTGAGAGTTTCTTCTGGTCGGTCCTGCGGTTTCAAATTCCTCACGGAAGGGTAGTGGGATCCAGGTCTCTCACCTGCCAGGTCCTCTGCAGGGTGTCCTCATTAGTCAGCTGGGCCCTCTTGGAGTCAGGAGTCCTTCAGCTGTTTGTGTCCCTGAAGCAGGTAAACAGTAGGCCAACCGCCTGACCTTAGAGAGCAGTCCTTAAGTCCTTGTGTGATCCCTCTTGTTCCAAAAGGATCCAAGAGTCAAGATTATTCTTCAGTTCTTCAGATGGAGTTTTCCAAGGTCCAGAAATGTTACACGAGGAGTTACAGGTGTCAGATTTATCCTGTGCACAAGCCCGTGATTCGAGGAATTCTACGTCCCAATGCTAATGATTTCTTCGCAGTACCCCACTTCCCTTTTCAGCAATTTCTCCTTGCCTTTATGTAAAATTACCCAGGTACCCCATGGAAACGTGGACTAGCTACCACCAGACATGTCTATCTTCAGTTTCCTGGCCAATCCCTTGTACTGTGGCTGGAGCCCAGGTGTCTGGAAGGGACTTGGAGATGAATAGAAGCTGCCCTCCCTGGCATCTCCAAGTCAAACAAGTTAGCGCAAGGCTGCTCTTTGTCCTGCCAACTGTTCGGTCCACTCCCAGATAATGAATCCCTGCTAAGTGATCAATAATTAACACGTTTTGCCATTTCCTGGACCCAGAGGCAAGTTATTGCCCTTGGGGTAGAGTCTTCAACTCTCTGAGCCAAGCATGTGTATTCCAAATTTAGAGGTGTGACAAGCAGCACAACCGGTTATAAGCAAGTTCTGGCTCAGGCAGCTTAAAGTATATTTTTACAAAGTTACTTTTCAGCTTAATTTATCACAAATCAGATTTCCTAATCAAAAGCGGTCAACATTTATTTTAATTCTACCCGGGTTTACAGCGAAAGGTCTAGCCAGGCCTACAGAAGGAAATAGCTTTGGGCTTTTATTCATGTTGAGGGCGTACTAACACCAATATGTACTTTGCCCAATTTTTAAATATTAGTACCCTGCCCTGTGGGCTTACAGGGCACACTACATGGGTGACTTGTAGATCTATAAAAATAGGCTTTTTCTACATGGCAAAGGCATGTGTCATTACATTGCATTTAAAATTAGTGTCAAGTCAGACTAAAGTGGTTCTCCTGGCAGAAGTGTATTTTTGTCATATGTGGGTGGTGTAAATACACACAGCAGCCCACACATGACATTTAACTTTCCAAGTGATAGGCACACCCAATACAATGGACTTCTAGGAAAGTTTAAAAGGCCAAATAGGGAGTTTCAATACATAGCACATTTCAGAGCCGACTCACAGGCACCTTAATACTGTTCAGCAGTGATAAGGTGCAGAGTTCTAAAGTCACCAAAAATAGGGCCCAGAAAAAGGCAAAAAAATCTGGGGTGGCCATTCAGAAAAGGCAGCTTGACTAAACATACCACTAATGAAAATGCTCACCTTCACTTTCTATCTTTCATTTTGGAACAATTAACAGGCTTTAAATGTAAGGACAATGCATTAACTCAGATCTAAGAGGGATGAAAGAAGAGATTAAATATTTTGGGCCGATGCCTGGAGTAGACATATACACTTAGGCGTTCATTACGATGTCGGGCGGAAAGTTTCCACCCTACACCGTCTCAGATTTGAGAACCGACTGACTCAGGGTTGGCAGATCCGCTCGACCGATTACAACGCAACCAACCACTGTTTGGTCGGAGTCCCATTGTTCACTATGGGAGCCCGAATTCCGAGCAACAACACGGACTCCTATGGGGAAATGGGGTATGTGTGTAAAACTCTGCACCCTGTGGAATGCACCCCACGATGCCAGCCACAAAGTGCAGGGTTTTACAGTATGGTCCATTAGGTACCCCCTAGGCTCCAACCGGAGGCCGCAGGATGTAGGGGGCCCCAGAGCCATTTTCCGACAGCCTTTTCGTGTTGGACAGACTGACTTGGAAAGGTTGTTGGAAATTGACATAGTAATCAGTCAGTCGGAAACGCTCTCCATAGAACTGCACAACGCGGTTCCAACCGACACGACTTCTCCGAGAGCCAGTCGGAACAGATTCAGGAGGACCGCGAGGTTTACAATCCGACCGCGAACATCATAATCAGTCGGGCGGATTGTAAACCGGCCAAGTTGGTCGAAAGGGTTCCGATGCGGTCTAGGACATTCCGACTGTCAGCCGGAGGCTTTGCACCCGACATCGTAATGAGCCCCTTAATGTGCCTTAAACCAGACTTTTTTTCTATAGACAGGCAATTACAAGAGCTCGAACAGCATACTCCCTCTGGCTCATCCAAATCGTACACTCCATTTTAAATCTGTTGCTCATAGTTTAGCTTGTAATTCAAGATTTAAACTGTTAAAATGATCAACGTGGGAGTAAACAGTGCTATCAACTCTACTATCGGGATGGAGACAAAATGGCAGAAAATAACCCACAGATTTAAGATAAAAAACTATTTACTACTATGCTCTTGTGAAGTATTAGGGCAAGCTCATAACGTATGCCATTAGGTCCTAAACGTTATATATTAGTCTAGAGCAAAGGGTCATACAACAGACTTGTAGATGACTTACAGTAGAGATGAAATCCATTAATCAAATATCAATTCCTCACCATTAGTTTCATGATATTAAAACTAATCAAGATACACATAGAATGCAGGCTCAACTATACATGTAGGTAAAAAAATTACAGCATTACAAATTACAGAATTCTGAAACATCTGGCACGCCACTGTTAATCCACATAGGTGTCAATGTATGAGATGCCATATTTGTGTTCTTATTGTCACACCAGGAGATAATGAACCAAAGCAGAACCAGTGAAAACCAGTAAATGCTTAAACTAGTAGCATTTGATGCACAGATATCAGTCATGTGTCACCAGAATACTTTGCTGCACATATGCAGCCTTTGGTACTTTGAAATGATATGACCAGGATTTCTAACGCGCAGCAAATGCCCATCGGTGTCTTGGCGCTATAGTCTTGTCAGGCCAATCGGCAGGAACTGAAAGAAGGAAAAACAAGCACTGGCATAGCCAATAGGTATCGCCTTTGGGACCTTATACGTTTTTAAGCATGCTTTACATTATCGTGGGTGGATACTTAAAGACATTTATTAGCCTTGGCCATATAGCTGCATCACTGCAGAAGCAGAGACGTGAAACCTGACTCCCAGGAGCAGTGCCTGCCCTCTGATGCGCATCCTCATACCAAACTGTCAAGGGATTAGAGAGAATATAATGACATTTCTAAGAGTGAATGCTACCAGGCACCATGCACTGAGCCATCTAGAGCAGTGCAGCTATAGCGTGTGCTTGCTGCAAACACTGGCAACACAAAAATAAAGCATTTGCAGTGCAATAGGTCTCGCGTTTAACCGAGTTTAAGGTATTGGCATTGTAAATGGCAATGCCTTTTATTTATGTTGTAAAAACGAAAACAAAAATAAAAGGCATTGTTTGTAAAAATAGTACCTCACTTGTGTGGGTGAACCTAATGCCCGCGAAAGGAAACGGACCAAAACGTATTGTGAAGACATCACAATTACCTATCACAAAATGACCTGGTTTTGAAAGGGGGGTCACCTGGGTTTTTGGCCCCGGGCTTGGCAGCCATCTAGGGAAACCTACCAAACCCACACATTTATAAAAACTAGACACCTGGGGGAGTACAGGGAGGTATGGCTTGCATGGAACCCCCAACGTACTACCCAGAATCCCCTGCAAACCTCAAATTTAGCAGAATAAAAATCACTTTTTTTCTCAAATTTCTTACCCCCAGGTGTCCCGATAAAAAAGTTCCCAAAAAAGCGAGCAAGGGCGGTAGTAAATAGCCTATGCGCCACAAGAATTACTAACTAAACCTGGACAGCCTAAAACAAATAAAGCCAGGGTACAGAAAGCATGCAAGTGTGAGTGTAAAAGGCTAAGTCAAAGGTAACAATCAGCAGAATGCATTTCTAGGTCACTTTCCATCATATCTTAATATGTCCTTCCAATGGCTTGGACCTGAAAATAAATGTAGCCCAACAACACGTTATTTAAAGAAACTGTATTACTAAATGCACAATCACACATTCTTTGCTACTGCACAAAGGCCAAATTAAAGCTTATTACTGCAGTACAGCAAAATGGACACAAAAGAACTCTTTCTATTGCCTCGCAGACTGCATGCAACAATTACTTTACATAGTGAATCAAGTCTAACAGCCACAGGACTCTTCAACGTGATTTTATCATACTGCATAAATGTAACTCCTTGCACTCTGGTTTTGGTTAAGTGCTTTCTGTAAAAACAAGCACACATCAAATGTATCATGGCTTTTACCATATATGCAGATGCGCAGAGTATAATATGCTATGTATTTCCACTGTTAAAAGTCTCGGAAATCATGGCCCCTCCACACACTAACAATGGTAAAAATATAGAATAAGTCTGCACATCTGCATTTATATAATAGATAAGGTAACCTCCGTAAACCTCATTGTGTTCTGGTGAGTCACTGCAAACCATGTAACACAGGAAACAAAAGATCACTTATGTGATATGCTAGTGTGAATAACATGAGGTCCGAAATGAAGAATATGGCTTAAGATGTCACAGAGTGTTGTGAAGCATAGCAAGAGGACTATTCATTTATTAACAGTAGCACAACAATAATATAGGGTTGGAAGGTTTGAGGTAAAAATAAGGTATTACCTTAGGTTTGCTTCATAGGGAAGTAAACGTGTGGTAACACAAGCACCAGCCCAGAAACAAAAAAACAGTAATGAATGACAGAACACACCAACAATACTTGGTTGGTAAGATTATTATTTTTTTTTAACCAAGGTTAGTCATTCAGGAACAGCAAGTTATAAGTCTAGTTGCAGTCTGTTGGGCATACATCTGTCGCAGCATTCGTACACAAAATCAGTGTGACGAAGGGGGGGCAGCAATTAAGGCAGTTTATTGGCTCGTGATCATAATGTCAGGCATATGGTAATGTAAGGGTGCATCCGGGAAGAGATATCAGTGTCTGTGTGAGAAAAGGGTGAACCCATAATGAGACAGTTAATGTCCACGGTCATGATATCTGGCACATGATCACATCAGAAGGCACCTACGATGCATATAGCATCATGTTGTAAGAAAACAAATAAAGCACCCTATTGGGTACAAATGTTTCAAAGCATCAAATCCTTCATATAGATGTAAAGGACCTACTGCACCAAGCTGGGTATGGTTAAGCAGATATATCCGTTCTGTTTTAGTTTGCAAGAAATATGCACAATATTAGAACCCAAGATTCAGATGGCGGGGGGTGTGGCTTGGAGCATCAAGATGGTGGTCGCACTTCAAGAGTGCTCCGGACCCCTTCGTCATCCGCTCCGGGCTACACATACATTGGCAACCCAATCCTTCTCCCGGTGGCAGACATCCACCCACTACTGCGGCGGCAACCTCCCGCGGTGAGCAAAACAGCTGAAACACCCGCCTACCGCCAGCCGCCGCCATCTCACTTTCACAGCCTGCAGGGTGGACCTCGCAACATGGCGGACCAAACTTTGACTCCAGGGAGCGCAGACGCAGCCAGCGATGAGCTGTAACATAACTGCTGGGGCTGAGGTGCATCAAAATCCTGCGCCTTACCTGCATACCCCGGAGAGCACTTGACGCCAAGGCGACCTGCAGTTGGATGGAGCAGCAACTTGGTCCTGGCATCAGACTCCGAATCACGTCACCCCATCGGTGCGGCGGTGGCGACTCCCCCCTCCTGTGGCCAAGACCGCACTGTAGCGACCTTGCACCACACAGACCAGCCGGGAACTCGTGGCCTCTAAGGAGGTGCACCGACTGCCTACTTTGTCCCCGGGAAATGCGACTAAGAGACCCCCTCCGAGAGGCACAGATTATCGTGTCCTTCCTCACCGGCGGCTGCAGACTGGGGCCTGGCGGGACTCCTGGAGGGTCCCTGCCAACCTTGAACCAGCACCTGCAGCGTCGCCTCCGGAGGCTGCTGTCTCCACAACCGTGACACCGATCCCGCCCATTCAGGCCCAGGACCACATCTCAATCCGGCTGAATCTGCCATCTTCCGACCCACGATGGGGTGAGTCGGGGCCCCGGGCTGGATCGGAAAGGCCGGTGAGTCCCGTGGGAAAGGGCCCTAGGGGGCTTTATCCACTGGCTGCCCCAAGTCATTGGCTCCCTGCGGTGCGGTGACCGCACAGAACCAAATCCATCCCACCGGGCTCCACTGCGGACCCCTATGGACACCCACGACGGCCAGTGCCTGTAGGCCCTTCCTTGCCGGCGGCCGGGATGTAGGCCCAGGCGGGACTTCTCGACGGACCTAATCACTTTAAAGGCCATACCGGCAGATCTGCCTGGGAAGCCTCTTCGGGACCAAGTGCATACCTCGATTGGGCTGGAGGCGCCAGCCCCCCCGAGCAACACAGAGGTGGGCCTGGGCCCTGGACCAGACTTGGTAGGAAGAGGGGGCCAGGGGGCAGGGCTCCAGGGACCTAAATTCACCACCTGCCCAGGTCCCTAGGCCTCTGCTTGGGGTCACTGCCATCCCCTTGGGTTCTGTTGTGGTCCCTCACAGACGCTTTGAGAGCTGCTCCCCGTGGGCTTGCCCCTGCAGACCGGACGTGCACCTGGCCTGGAGGCCCCTGTCCTATAAATATCTTGGACTCTAGCCACAAAAGCTCAGACACAAAATGGGGGCACCCACAAAACAACCAGCCGGATCAGGTACGGTGTTTCGCACTCCCCCTGCATACAGCCTTTCCATTGGTACCCACCGGCACGGAAGCCACGAATAAGGACTGCATAAACCTTGCTTGCCAGGCGCGCCCCCCTGAAGGTCCTGAGTGACTTTGTGCCACTGTCATGGAGGGGTAGCGGGCGTCCTTCCCACCCAGAGCTCTGGGCCTAATCCCCCCCCACTGCACCATCTAAAGGACAAGGTAAAGGCCATCCTTCGGCTCCACATAGAGATCAGACCAAAGAGCGCGAAGCACCCTGACCTGGGAATATCTCCTTCATCATGGGAAAAGACCGTGCTTGCAAACCATCCACAACACAAACCCAAACCAAAATGGACCAATTCACCACGAACGAACCCGGACCCACTGAGGGAGCTGCGGGCGACTCATCCCTCCCCGGGGGCACCCTCACCGTAATCCTACGTGCAATCAGCACGTCCCAAGCCTCGGTGGAAGATAAAATTGGCGAGGTCTGGGTGGATATGTCCCGCATCCAGCAAGACCTGCGTAACGACACGGACCGCATCTCTGAAGTGGAATCCCGTCTTTCTACAGTCGATGATGATGTCCACCAGTTGAAAGAGCAGGTAACTCACCTACGAACCCACACCAAAGAGCTACACAGAAGGGCGGAAGATCACGGCGCAACAACCTCTGCTTGGTGGGATTTTTTTAAGGGGTGGAGCAAGGCCAAATGGCAACCTTCATTGAGAAATGGCTGGAGTTGTGGATGTCCAAAGAAACATTGTCAGCTTGGTTCACTGTAGAATGGCTCATCGGTCTTTGGCGCCTAAACCACTGCCTGGCGCTCCGCACCGTCCCGTCATCGCCAGTATCCTTAACTTTCAAGACAGGGACGCTATCCTGAGGGAGGCCCGGACCCAAGGCACCCTGATCTATCACAACCATACTATAATGGTCTTCCCAGATTACACCAAGGTGGTCCAGGCCCAAAGACGCTTGTACACAGATGTTAAACAGAAGTTGCGCCTCCAATACAGATTGCTTTTCCAGGCCCGCCTTCGAGCCGTTTTTCAGGATAAAGCACACTTTTTCGAATCCATACAATCTGCTTGGACCTGGCTGACTGAAGAGCGACCCCTCAGGATTCGACCACGCAACTCCTAAACTAAGCATTTTAGTTTTAGCCTGTTAATTTTGAGTTAATAGGGCTACAAATGCTTCAGTTCCAGAAGTATAGGGCGGGGGGTGGTAGAGAAGGGAGGGCCAGGACCGTTGTCCACTCTTTAGGTTAGTGTTTATTATCATTATTAAGTTTGTCCACAGCACCATGGCATGTGACCAACACACATCCATTTCAAATCCACGCAATACAAGACAGAGATCCAAGTTGCAACCACTCAAAGTTCCACCCGAGCCCCTTTGGGGGCTAATGCCCTGCGATTCCTTGACCCCACACATTTAGTATGACACAGACAGTTAATAAGGGTAATCGCCTCCGAGTTCTATCATGGAACGTCAAAAGGATGCTCGATAGCATCAAGCGCACAGCTGTTTTGAAGTATGCTCAACGACACACTCCTGACATACTCTTAGTCCAAGAAAATCTCCTCCTGGGACCCAATGCTCCTTCCTCGCACGATACGGGTTCGACAGAGTATGGCACTCTGGCTTTGAGCGAGGCTCACAGGGTGGCAATCCTTCTGCAGCGTAGCCTTCCCTTTGTTCTCACCCAGGCCACTAGAGACTCACAAGGCCAGTTCATAGCTATAACTGGGACGCTAGAGGGGAACATCCTCAACTTAGTATTCACATATGTCCCGCCCGCCATGCTCATATCATCACTGAGACAGCTTACTGATATGGTCTCTGCCCTGCCCCTGGGACAGACAGTAATAGGAGGCGACTTTAATGCAGTTATGCAACCAGATTGCGACACCAGGGGCAGACCCTCTCCTGGTAGGAAAGCACACGCAAAAAGACTGGTTGATTGGGCGGCCACGCTGAGCCACTGCAATGTCGGGAGAACCCGGAACCCCAGAGGCTCCCACTACACCCACACCTCAGCAGCACACCACACACAGGTACGAATCGACATGATTTTCATGCCCGCCCCCGAATGCCACAGAGTAACTGACATTGCTAGTCTTCCCCGAGGAATCTCAGACCACTCGCCCCTTCTCCTCTACCTAGGTGACTCCTCCGACACGCTTCGGCCTGTCTGGAGGCTAAACGCTTGGTTCCTACAAAACAAAGAGGTTAAAAAAGCAATAAGGGAAGAACTCTGCCAATACTTCCTTATTAACCTAGATTCAGTTCCCTCCCCGAGCACCCTCTGGGAGGCAAGTAAGGTCACTATCCAGGCATAGCCAAGGGTCAGCTCTGGGCACAATGACTATCCCAGAACAACTGACTGGCCCTTCTCGAGGCGCAGGCAACCCGCCAGGAGAATGGATCAACCGGGGCGCCAGACGACTCACGTGAGAGGCAACTCGCGATCATACACGAAGAGATTAAACAAATCTCGCTAGAATCAGCCAAACTGCTATGGCGTTCCTCTGTCGCCAGAGTGTATGGTTGGGGCGACAAGAACGTGAAATTGTTGGACAGACTGGCATCGTACCCTCTTGCGAACCGAATAATTCCCAAGGTCCGAGACCTCCGCGGCCACCCAGCATACGTCATCCGCGATAGCGCAAGCGTTAGCAGACTATTACTTCCAACTATACTCAGCCCATAGGCATGAAGCCTCCCTTCCGGGTCTGATTGATCAGAGAAATCTTCGTCTCCCCTGCCTAACTGAGAACAAGGCGGCCGACCAGGATCTTCCCTTTACCCCAGAAGAAATAAGTAACACAATCTCCTTGTTAGTGTCCGGGAAAACACCGGGGCCTGACGGATTCCCGCAAGAATATTACGCCGCCTATTGAGACCTTCTGATCCCCCACCTCTCCAAACTATTCCACCACGTCACAGAGGTAGGGACATTCCCCCCGGGACGGACGTGGCGACCATCGTGGTTATCCCCAAGACTCTACCGCCCTCGTCGGCCTGTGCAGACTTTCATTAATTAACACTGAGGTAAAGATAGATGCCATGATCCTGGCCCAACAGCTGTGTCCATTCCTTAATAAACTAGTCCACCCGACCTATGTGGCTTTATGCTGGTGCGTAGTTCCAGACACTGCTTGCAACGCCTACACCTGGCCCTCGTGAATTGTCAGTCACTTACCCCATATCTAGCGCTCCTCGTGGTCGACTCTGGAAAATCCTTTGACACGGTTGATTAGCTTTACCTGGAGGACGTGATAACAGTAATGGGTCCAGGTCCTGTTTTCCAAGCCCAGAGCTCGAGATCTTATCAATGGGGCCCTCTCAGAGGCATTGCCGATTAGAAGGGGTACAAGACGAGGCTGTCCCCTCTCGCCCCTCCTATTCACGCTGGCGATAGAACTCTTGGCGTGCCCCATTCGGACCGACGACCTGATCCAGGGGGGAAACAGCCTTTACCACAAAGCATTTTCTACGCGTTACGTTTACAATGGTACACTTACCTCGAAAACGTCTTCACAACGCGTATTGCTTCAACGACCGTCTTTACCACGCAAGCAACGTCATCACGGAACAACATCTTCCTCATCAGAAAAAAATGCGTCAATCCTTTTTTTGTGTCGGCGAATACCTAAGAAAAAGGCAAAAAAAAGAACAAAGAGGGCTTGGGGGGGTCTACCCCCAAAAAAGAAAAAGCGGGGTAAAGGAAAAATTAGGTAAAGGCAATGCGTAGAAAAAACATTCCGTTGTAACGCATGCGTGGTAAAGGCATGCGTTGCAATGGAATGCATAGTAACGACATATATTCGATCCAGGGCTGGTCTTGGTGGAGCCATCACGTCGTCAAAATTGCTCTGTATGCGGACGACGTCCTGTTGTTTCTGGCAGATCCGGCCTGTTCGGGACCCAGATCTCTCCAGGTTCTCCGGGCCTTTGAGCAGGTCTCGGGTCTACGTCTTAACCTGGCAAAATCGACCTTTGCACCCCTTCACATATCCAGGGAATGCTTCGACTGGCAATTGACCAGCCCCATCAGGTGGCAGTCGTTTAAATACCTGCGAATATGGATAGCCTTACTTCCCAAACTAGAATAGGCACTTAATATTACCCCACTTGTCAAGAAGGCTAAAGAGGATCTCAGATGCTGGCAAACCCATTAGGTTGAGTGGCTCTTTTCAATATTATGATCCTCCCTCGCTTCCTGTACATTATTCAAAACACCCCCTTCCACCTCCCACATAACTGGTTTAAAGGTCTAGATAGTATGGCTACAAAGTTTCCGTGGGGAGGAACGAGACCACGCATAGCCCTTGCTTGCTGCCAGATCCCACCCTTCGATGGAGGCATGGGCATAACTGACCTTTATCTGTATTACTTAGCCACCTGACTGCTCATCCTCCACGACTGGTTTAACGGGGGCTGATCTAACCCCGGCCTACAGAACCAAATTAAAAGACATGGGATTCCCTTAAATCCAGGCAATTCTATATGGCAGTCCAGTGCCCAGAGCTGTACCGTCAGTGACCCTAGTGGTTCTGCTGGCCTGGCACTCGGTCTTATGACATACACGGTGGAATAACAAACTGAGTCAACAAACACCTCTCTGGCAGGGTGTGTGGCTAGGGAAGCTGGCAACGTTTGAGGGGTTCAAAGGATGGGACCACATTGGAATATCGCAGCTAGGTGACGTAAGGGTGGGTGACCACATGAGAACATTCGAGGACTCTTCGCCCTCCATTCTTCACAATTTTACAAATACTTGCAGCTACGACACGCCCTCAACACCCATCCATCAACCAGCAGCACACTTCCCAAATTTAGTCCGCTGGAGGCACAGGTCATGATGGGGAACTTGGGGGAGGGGGGAGTATCACGGATATACCGCTCCCTAACTAATAATGACCCAACAACACTCGACTCACTCAGGCGCCAATGGGAGGGGTGGCTGGGCCTCCTGGAGGAGGACTGGCGTGATGCCCTCATGGCCCTCAAGACCATTACTAGCTCAGCCAGGCTCCGCTTAATTCAACTATATTATCTCCATACCGCCTACCTAACCCCAGAGCGCCTCTATAAGGCGGGCTTGTGACCTTCACCGGACTGCACGTGCTACGGACAAGAGCCAGCAGACTTTCATCATATGGTCTTGTCCTGTCCTTGCCTTACCCCTTACTGGAAAACAGTGGAATCTGAGCTCACAAATGTTCCGGGCTGGCAGGTGCCCCATAACCCCCTGCACCTCATCCTGGGAGTCATGGAGGGCTTAGATGGGTCTCGAGCAGACAAACTCTTCCTGGGGACGGCTACAATGGTGGCTAAACGCGACATTGCCGCGGCACGTACACAAACTAACCCCCCAGGTTTAGCTAAATGGCGTATGGGAGCGGACTGGTGTGCCGCCCAAGAGAAACCCTTATTTGAGGCCAGGGGGTGCCCAGCCAAACAAACAAGGATCTGGGGCAAATGGTTAAATCAGTTAGGATGACTGGGTTTTATGTCTTTTTAAACACATTGATTGTATTGTCTATGTATTGTGAAAAAGGACCGATATGCATGCTTGCACATAACCAATGCAGGTACTTACTTAAGTGCCCATTCCCAATGACTAATCATGCTGTAATGTTGTTTTTTGTTCACTCAAAAATCAATAAAGTCGATTATCAAAAAAAGATTCAGACGGCTCGTTATTTCTGAAACACCTTTTTAAGTGGGCATTTGAAATGCTTTGCAACTAGTACTTGAGCGAAACTAATTCCATACATACTTGCCAGTAATGGGATAAGTAGTCAGTAAGAGAGTGAACCTCTACCAACTCAAACTCACTCTGTTGGGTAAAAACACCCTTCATTTCAAATCTATAAGCTCAAACATTGAAAAATGAGACAAAAATGTTATGTCCTATCATATCTATTGTATCCTTCCCCACCAGTTCTCAAACCAATTTCGAAAAATAGATAAACTAGGTTTAGGGAAATCAAAGATATGGATTTTACAGTTCCAAAGCAAAAAGCCCCAAGAAAAATTCAAAAAATATGCAAAACAATTTGCGGTGAATCAGGACCTAGGAGCAATTTCAGGCAGACCACGATCTTTGATAAATATCTCCTTATCTCAGCAATATCACCGTTAATGTATTCCAGAGACAATCTGCTGGAACTAGGGACAATCAGCTGTGGTAAGGAATGCGATGGTAGGTCATGCTTAGATTCTAGAGTCTTTAAACATTGCCACCCCCGTTGTCAATGGCCAGTTAGTCAGCCCCAGAGAGCTGGGGCACCTGGAAATAAGATTTGGCCAGTAGGGCGGCAAGGTATTAGAAATACGATCCAGGGGGAGGGCACGATTAAAGGCTTAAGAGCAGACAATGTCTGTAAAGGACTATATATTAATGCCAGATCTATTTCTAAACATGCCTATGAAATTTGGGATTTGTTGGAAGATTGTAACCCGGGGATATGTTTTTTTACAGAAACATGGTTACAAACATACTCGGCCCCGTCCTTAGCGATTGCCTTTCCTCCGGATTATAGAGTATTAAGGCTGGATAGAATAGGAAAACGAGGGGGGGGATTGGCTATCGCGTTTCGATTAGGGGTAATTGTAAAGGTGTTAGACACAATCTTATCCCCCACGCTGGAGCTGATGATTGTGTCTATTGAACTGGCACATGATCATAAAGTAACAGGAGCGATCGTGTACCGCCCGCCGGGGGAAAACAAGAAGGATTTCTGTCCCGCGCTATTAGAAATTCTGGCTCCACATTCCCTGCAAGCGAAGGATTTTTTTCCTCCTAGGAGATTTTAATTTTCACTTTGATATGAACTCTAACACAGATACTATTGACCTGTTCACAGCTTTGGAATCACTAGAGTTATGGCCTAGAGTAGTTGGCCCCACTCATTCGGCAGGCCACACGCTAGACAATATTTTTACTAATATACCTAGCTTGGTTACAGAACCTCCCTTAGTGGTGAGTTGGTCGGACCACAGGGCCTTGAGCTTTTCTTTTATGGCACCGAAGGGTCTGAAAAAAGCGCAAGGACGAAGGGTGTTGGATAGACAATGGAGGAAGGTCTCTCCTAAGAGTTTTGATACATTATTTTCTCCCCCCAGCTCAGTGAATGCCAGGACATAAATTCAGCTCTAGAGAAATTAGAGATAGAGGTCAGTAGGACCTTTGATAAGATTGCCCCAATCAAATCAGCTATAATTTACGATAAAAAGTGCCCAGCTCCGTGGTATTCAGATACTCTAAAGACTGAAAAGGCTGCATGTAGGACAAAAGAAAGAAGGTGGAGGAAAACTAAAACTGACATAGATAGAATGGCTTATAACATCATTCATAGGAGGTACCTAAACAATTGCAATTTGGCAAGAAGAACTTTTCTGGCCACCCGCATAGAGGGGGCGAAGGGCTCCTCTAAAGAATTGTTTAGGATTTTAAAGGAATTCACTGCGCCTAGTGCAATCAACTCTTCGTGTCCTTCCTCCCAGGAATTCTGCGACAAGCTAGCGAGTCATTTTAAAAATAAAATAGATAATATTTATGACTCTTTTGAGCCGTTACCAGAGAACTGGGAGGAAGGTCAGAACTTTGTGAGTCCCGCGCATGTGAGATTGGAGGCGTTCGCAGCTATTACCAGGGAACAGGTATTACCACTATTGAAAGGCCTGAAGTCAGGGTCGCCGTCAGATATAGCCCCCCCTTATGTGCTGTTGGATTTAGCCACAGAGCTTGTTAATCCAATAACAGAAGTTTGTAATCTGTCATTAGCGACCTCCTCTTTCCCGGCTAGCTGGAAGAAGGCCATTATCAAACCTCTGCCCAAGAAACCATCGTTAGACTGTGCTGATTTGCAGAACTATAGACCCATCTCACTCCTCCCAGGCTGCTCCAAAATTATGGAGGTGCTGATAAACCGCCAACTGTCGGATCATTTGGTTCAGCACAGCCTGTTAGATCCCTCGCAGTCGGGCTTCCGTGCTGGTTATAGCACGGAGGCCGCGCTGGTAGAGGTAACAGATACCATCAGGCTTTTACTGGACGGTGGGACCCCGGCTGTGCTGGTCCTACTTGATCTGTCAGCGGCCTTCGACACCATCTCCCACCGAATTCTTTTGAATAGACTGCGGGAGATAGGTGTCACTGGAGGGGCCTGGGAGTGGATGCGGTGTTTTCTATCAGACAGATCCCAGTGTGTGCAGCTAGACTCTTTTGCCTCTCAGTCTACAGTGGTGGAGAAGGAGATACCGCAGGGCTCTATTTTGAGCCCCACACTGTTTAACATCTATGTGGCCTCATTGGCTGCCACTATAGAATCCTGGGGTTTCCAAACCATCTCCTATGCGGATGACACTCAGGTGCTTATCCCCATAGAAAAGGACCACCTATTGACTAGAGAGAGATTTAAGAGCTGCATGATCAAAATCTCCAGTTGGATGAAAGACAACTATCTCCAACTTAATCCCAACAAAACGGAGATTTTATTGTTTGGGAAGGCAGAGGAACTATGGACAGACGAATGGTGGCCAGAGGCATTAGGCTCCCCACCGCTCCCAAAAAAATGGGCAAAAAATCTGGGCGTGATTATGGATACTAATCTATCCATGGAACAACATGTCAAAATTTTAACAGGGAAATGTTTTGGCCTGATGCTCTCTGCTAGAAGGGTTCTGATCCAGTCACTGCTAGTCAGTAGACTTGACTATGGGAATGCTCTTCTGGTAGGAGTGAGGGAGGATCTATTGTCAAGACTACAAGTCGTACAAAATACGGCGGCCCGCTTGGCTTTGAATAAACCTCCACTCACGCCTTCTGCTCCGCTTTTTAGAGACCTACATTGGCTTCCGATTAGAAAGAGGGCGCTCTTTAAACTTCTTTGCCTAGCTTTCAAGGCACGGGTCAGACAGGGGCCGCCCTATCTCACAAAGAAGCTGGCCTGGCACTCTCCGGTCCGTTGCCTGAGATCTAGTGGCCAAAAATGTCTTCAAATGCCAAGAATCAGGAAGATGAAAATGGGGGGGCGTGCTTTCTCCTATTTGGCGCCCAAGTATTGGAATCGGCTGCCTTGGGATTTACGTTCCTGCACAGATTTAACCATTTTCAAGAAGCATTTAAAGACCTGGTTATTTAGCTGAGCTGCCGGGGCCGTCAAAGCCTGCCTCCACAGGCGCCGAGAGATCCCCCTGGGGATGATTTGCGCGCAATATGAATGGAATAATAATAATAATAATAATAGTAGAGGTCAGATACATTAAGTGGGTTGTTGCAGTCAAAGGCTTTTCCTTCATACTTAGTGTTCAACGTACGTGAGAGTTTCTTCTGGTCGGTCCTGCGGTTTCAAATTCCTCACGGAAGGGTAGTGGGATCCAGGTCTCTCACCTGCCAGGTCCTCTGCAGGGTGTCCTCATTAGTCAGCTGGGCCCTCTTGGAGTCAGGAGTCCTTCAGCTGTTTGTGTCCCTGAAGCAGGTAAACAGTAGGCCAACCGCCTGACCTTAGAGAGCAGTCCTTAAGTCCTTGTGTGATCCCTCTTGTTCCAAAAGGATCCAAGAGTCAAGATTATTCTTCAGTTCTTCAGATGGAGTTTTCCAAGGTCCAGAAATGTTACACGAGGAGTTACAGGTGTCAGATTTATCCTGTGCACAAGCCCGTGATTCGAGGAATTCTACGTCCCAATGCTAATGATTTCTTCGCAGTACCCCACTTCCCTTTTCAGCAATTTCTCCTTGCCTTTATGTAAAATTACCCAGGTACCCCATGGAAACGTGGACTAGCTACCACCAGACATGTCTATCTTCAGTTTCCTGGCCAATCCCTTGTACTGTGGCTGGAGCCCAGGTGTCTGGAAGGGACTTGGAGATGAATAGAAGCTGCCCTCCCTGGCATCTCCAAGTCAAACAAGTTAGCGCAAGGCTGCTCTTTGTCCTGCCAACTGTTCGGTCCACTCCCAGATAATGAATCCCTGCTAAGTGATCAATAATTAACACGTTTTGCCATTTCCTGGACCCAGAGGCAAGTTATTGCCCTTGGGGTAGAGTCTTCAACTCTCTGAGCCAAGCATGTGTATTCCAAATTTAGAGGTGTGACAAGCAGCACAACCGGTTATAAGCAAGTTCTGGCTCAGGCAGCTTAAAGTATATTTTTACAAAGTTACTTTTCAGCTTAATTTATCACAAATCAGATTTCCTAATCAAAAGCGGTCAACATTTATTTTAATTCTACCCGGGTTTACAGCGAAAGGTCTAGCCAGGCCTACAGAAGGAAATAGCTTTGGGCTTTTATTCATGTTGAGGGCGTACTAACACCAATATGTACTTTGCCCAATTTTTAAATATTAGTACCCTGCCCTGTGGGCTTACAGGGCACACTACATGGGTGACTTGTAGATCTATAAAAATAGGCTTTTTCTACATGGCAAAGGCATGTGTCATTACATTGCATTTAAAATTAGTGTCAAGTCAGACTAAAGTGGTTCTCCTGGCAGAAGTGTATTTTTGTCATATGTGGGTGGTGTAAATACACACAGCAGCCCACACATGACATTTAACTTTCCAAGTGATAGGCACACCCAATACAATGGACTTCTAGGAAAGTTTAAAAGGCCAAATAGGGAGTTTCAATACATAGCACATTTCAGAGCCGACTCACAGGCACCTTAATACTGTTCAGCAGTGATAAGGTGCAGAGTTCTAAAGTCACCAAAAATAGGGCCCAGAAAAAGGCAAAAAAATCTGGGGTGGCCATTCAGAAAAGGCAGCTTGACTAAACATACCACTAATGAAAATGCTCACCTTCACTTTCTATCTTTCATTTTGGAACAATTAACAGGCTTTAAATGTAAGGACAATGCATTAACTCAGATCTAAGAGGGATGAAAGAAGAGATTAAATATTTTGGGCCGATGCCTGGAGTAGACATATACACTTAGGCGTTCATTACGATGTCGGGCGGAAAGTTTCCACCCTACACCGTCTCAGATTTGAGAACCGACTGACTCAGGGTTGGCAGATCCGCTCGACCGATTACAACGCAACCAACCACTGTTTGGTCGGAGTCCCATTGTTCACTATGGGAGCCCGAATTCCGAGCAACAACACGGACTCCTATGGGGAAATGGGGTATGTGTGTAAAACTCTGCACCCTGTGGAATGCACCCCACGATGCCAGCCACAAAGTGCAGGGTTTTACAGTATGGTCCATTAGGTACCCCCTAGGCTCCAACCGGAGGCCGCAGGATGTAGGGGGCCCCAGAGCCATTTTCCGACAGCCTTTTCGTGTTGGACAGACTGACTTGGAAAGGTTGTTGGAAATTGACATAGTAATCAGTCAGTCGGAAACGCTCTCCATAGAACTGCACAACGCGGTTCCAACCGACACGACTTCTCCGAGAGCCAGTCGGAACAGATTCAGGAGGACCGCGAGGTTTACAATCCGACCGCGAACATCATAATCAGTCGGGCGGATTGTAAACCGGCCAAGTTGGTCGAAAGGGTTCCGATGCGGTCTAGGACATTCCGACTGTCAGCCGGAGGCTTTGCACCCGACATCGTAATGAGCCCCTTAATGTGCCTTAAACCAGACTTTTTTTCTATAGACAGGCAATTACAAGAGCTCGAACAGCATACTCCCTCTGGCTCATCCAAATCGTACACTCCATTTTAAATCTGTTGCTCATAGTTTAGCTTGTAATTCAAGATTTAAACTGTTAAAATGATCAACGTGGGAGTAAACAGTGCTATCAACTCTACTATCGGGATGGAGACAAAATGGCAGAAAATAACCCACAGATTTAAGATAAAAAACTATTTACTACTATGCTCTTGTGAAGTATTAGGGCAAGCTCATAACGTATGCCATTAGGTCCTAAACGTTATATATTAGTCTAGAGCAAAGGGTCATACAACAGACTTGTAGATGACTTACAGTAGAGATGAAATCCATTAATCAAATATCAATTCCTCACCATTAGTTTCATGATATTAAAACTAATCAAGATACACATAGAATGCAGGCTCAACTATACATGTAGGTAAAAAAATTACAGCATTACAAATTACAGAATTCTGAAACATCTGGCACGCCACTGTTAATCCACATAGGTGTCAATGTATGAGATGCCATATTTGTGTTCTTATTGTCACACCAGGAGATAATGAACCAAAGCAGAACCAGTGAAAACCAGTAAATGCTTAAACTAGTAGCATTTGATGCACAGATATCAGTCATGTGTCACCAGAATACTTTGCTGCACATATGCAGCCTTTGGTACTTTGAAATGATATGACCAGGATTTCTAACGCGCAGCAAATGCCCATCGGTGTCTTGGCGCTATAGTCTTGTCAGGCCAATCGGCAGGAACTGAAAGAAGGAAAAACAAGCACTGGCATAGCCAATAGGTATCGCCTTTGGGACCTTATACGTTTTTAAGCATGCTTTACATTATCGTGGGTGGATACTTAAAGACATTTATTAGCCTTGGCCATATAGCTGCATCACTGCAGAAGCAGAGACGTGAAACCTGACTCCCAGGAGCAGTGCCTGCCCTCTGATGCGCATCCTCATACCAAACTGTCAAGGGATTAGAGAGAATATAATGACATTTCTAAGAGTGAATGCTACCAGGCACCATGCACTGAACCATCTAGAGCAGTGCAGCTATAGCGTGTGCTTGCTGCAAACACTGGCAACACAAAAATAAAGCATTTGCAGTGCAATAGGTCTCGCGTTTAACCGAGTTTAAGGTATTGGCATTGTAAATGGCAATGCCTTTTATTTATGTTGTAAAAACGAAAACAAAAATAAAAGGCATTGTTATTTGCAATGTCAATAGCTCAGACTCACGTAAATGCGAGACCTATTGCTTTGCAAATGTTTGTTATGCCAGGGGTCAGTCTTTTCATCATCTTCAATGAATACTGACCAGTTTAATGGTGTGCACGTTGCGAACATCTGGAGCAGAGGCACAGCATGGCTGTTGTACAGTGCACAACGCTGACTAGATTTAGGATTGGTCTGAAGAATATTCAACATCTAGGGCCCAGGTGTCAGAGACTTACCTCTGTAGATTACCTCTTCTTACCTTTACAGTGAAATGAAATAACGCCACAGCTGTAAGATCTGGCAGCTGCGCGCGCTGCTGGCTCGAGTCACGGGTGGGGTATAGCAATGGACCCCGCGAGTATCAATGCAGCCATGCTCTCTCCTGCATTCAGAGAAAACTTAAGCGATGCCTCCTCGTATAAGCCCCGAGCCAGAGCCCTGGTGGCAATTAACGATGCACTCCAGGCCACAAGGAACTGGGCTAGAGGCGTCAGATTCCAGTTTGTTATGGACCTATTATGATGGCTAATGTAAGTTCGGCGCGCGCCTCTGAAATATACGGTGCTCTGCAGGTCACGGATTCAAGCAGGGCTAACTCTGAAGTGGTTAAATAGTAACACCTGTAATTTACACAGATTAGAAACAGCAGAATAACAGTTTGCGATAATATATGTATGTGTGTGCATACACACATAGATATACAAACATATATAAATAAGCGTTCTCGTCCTCAAAGATACCGCCTTCCTTCCAAAGACGGTCTCTAGAGCAGACGCTCGCCGGGCTACTCGCCAGACACTCCCACAGCAGAACCTTCTCCTGGCGTGCCATATATGCGATTCGGGTAAATCCAATCTCCTTTAAAGATAAAAGATTAGCAGGAAATCCTTCAAAACTAGATTATGCTGCTTATTAACAGCACTGACTCAGATCATGGAGATAATCCCACAGAGGAAACGCAATTTAATATACTGGTTTTTAAGGACATGTGTTTAGGGCGTGTGTGTAGGATGAGCAGTGTGTAAAAGGAAGCACAAGATAAAGAAAACAAACATTGGCAAAGCCAATAGATTTCATCTATGCGAGATCTATTGGCTTTGTCAATGCTTGTATAACTATTATTCGAGAGTATTCAGGGAATACTTTCGGATCATGCGCTTAAGCACTTTTCTATGATTTATGAGGTTTTTTTCTGTTTGGAGATGAGGGGTGCGTAAATCAGAGAGCGGGAGGAGATAGTGGAGTTTTAAAACCACGGAGGGTTGTTATAAACAATGGCGGGGGTGGTGGATTAATACAACTAATGCATGTCTAAGGCAGAGCTACCGACCTAGGAACTGGGGATCCGGGTTAGAGTCTCGGCTTCGGCTCAACATTCTGTGATCCTGGGCAAATCAAGTAATAGAAAAAAAATTAAAGTTTCTATAATGTAAATGGAGCTCATGTAAAGCACTCCAATACCTTCGCGGATACTGGAGGGGGCGCGGCAAGTGGCTGAAGCAGTTGGGCGGTGGGGGGGAATTGGGTTAAAAAAAAAACACAGAGCAGGGAAGAGGACATGGTGGGTTAAATAAGCTGGGGGAGAGGGGAGTGTCTGTGTAATGCAAATGGTGCTTTATGTAAATCACTCCAATACCTTCAGGGACTAGAGTAAGGGCATGGGAGATGGTGAAGCAGGGGGTGGGTAAAACATTAGAGAGCAGGGAGGAAGACATGGTGGGTTAAAAGCAGCGGCGGGGTGTCTTAAAAGTAGGGGTAGGGGTTTCTTACAAGCAGCAGCGGGGGGTTTGTTACAAACAACGGCGGCGGGTGGTCGGTTAACATGCCAGGGAAGAGAGAAGACTGCCAGCAGATACACTAGTAAGGAGTACTCAATAGCCACAAAAACAAGCGCTAAAACACAAGCGCGGCCCCACGGACGCAAAAGTTAACTGTTAAGTGAGAGGGGGCGCAGGAGGTGAGCCTGCGAGTGGTTCTGGATATTGCTTTTGTGTTTTTGCAGGGAGAAGGAAAGAAGATAAGGCAGTGGGAAAAGATGGCTGCCCTTCAGCCTACGGTCTGCAGCAGGGATGTAAACAAAAGGTGAGTAGTGAGCTGAGGTATAAAGGACCTTGCTCCCAAGGCTTGCAACAAACGGCAGCAGCGGCGTCATTGTGTGTTGGAATGCAGCACCGGGTGTCAGCAATTTCAGACTGTAAATTTATTACAAAAAACAGCAGCGGCGTCATTGTGTGTTGGAATACAGCACCGGGTGTCGGCAATTTCAGACTGTCAATTAATCACAAAAATGCATTCAGCTGGCCCTGCTTGCCACACAGAGGAATAGGCTGAACAAAGAAGACGGAGGGAAGCGGTCTGCAAAGAATTCACAACAGATGCTTCTGAAAACAAGCCCAGGAGTTGTATGAAAAGGAAATTATAAAAAAAAAAGCAAACGAGTGGTCATTGTGTGTTGGAATGCAGCACCGGGTGTCGGCAATTTCAGACTGTCAATTAATCACAAAAATGCATTCAGCTGGCCCTGCTTGCCACACAGAGGAATAGGCTGAACAAAGAAGACGGAGGGAAGCGGTCTGCAAAGAATTCACAACAGATGCTTCTGAAAACAAGCCCAGGAGTTGTATGAAAAGGAAATTATAAAAAAAAAAGCAAACGAGTGGTGCGCGCGAGCGCGTGGCAGCGGCAAAAGTGAAAGTGATGGCGATCGTGCTGTAAGGGTGCCGCGAGCGAAGCGCTTAATGAGCCTTGACGGTAAGCCAGATGGCGACTGTGCGCATAACCGCGCATGTGACCGCAAGCTTTAGGCCACAAGCAAAAGCCTGTGGTCGGATTTCTAAAGCCCACTTACTAAATGTCTCGCCAGACCAGCGCATGCGCTGGCTCAGGCAAGACCTAAAAAGGATTCCCAGTTATCCTATGACTTATTAAGTGTAAAAAAACTGGGTTTTAGCGCCTTTCCGAAAGGGAGATGTAGTTTTATTGATGGAGGTTATATAGGGACAGACTGTTTCAGAGCCTTGCCGCTGCAAATGAGAAGGCTCTGCCTCCCCATTTCTTCTTATGGACTCAGGGAACAATTATGTGATTGCGTGCCGCAGAGAGGAGATTTCTAGCTGGTACATACCATTAAAACATGTCTTTAATAAACGTTTGCTTGCTGAGTAATGGGGGGCTCTGTCCACTGCTGTCCTACAAGCCCAGGCTACCACATGTTGCTGCTCCCTTCGCCTGCCGCCTGTCTCCCCTGCCGCTGTCGCCGTTCTTGCATCCCGGCGCGGACGCAGTGAGGGGAGGACTACATCCCCCATCAGAACTTGCGGCAGGAAGCCGCACACGCCTCCTCGACGGCCGGAGGTGCACTTAACCCGAGGAGAGCCATGGTGGAGCGGGGGCTCTGTCCACTGCTGTCCTACAAGCCCAGGCTACTGCATCTTGCTGCTCCCTTCGCCTGCCGCCTGTCTCCCCTGCCGCCGTCGCCGTTCTTGCATCCCGGCGCGGCCGCAGTGAGGGGAGGACTAAATCCCCCATCAGCACTTGCGGCAGGAAGCCGCACACGCCTCCTCGACGGCCGGAGGTGCACTTAACCCGAGGAGAGCCCCCGCGTCGCGGGACGCGCCGGGCTATGCCCGGGCAAAGGGCGGGCCCTCTGTGGCCCTCAGAGGCCTGAAGAGACTGGACAGGGCCTGAGATTTGAGTTTTTTAGTGCCGGACTCCATTCGTAAAGTGAGACTTTATTTGTTTTATCTGCTATTAGTGTATAGCGTTACTTGTTTTGTGTATTAATCTATTTATATTTGTTATAATGTCTAAATCGAAATTTGAAAAAACTGCTCCCGTGCTGGGGACTTTGAATACCTACTTGGTGAAAAAAGTTAACCGTATAAATAATGACCGTAGGGCCTCCTTGGGACTGGGGAGCACATTAGTGGTACAGGAAGATATGCCCCTGCATGTGGCTGACACAGATGGGGGCACTAACCTGGACATTAGAGATAGGACTGAGATACCGGTTGTTGCCCAGGTGCATGCAGAACCACAGGAAGACCCGATGGATACCTCGACTGAGGAAATAGTGAAGGTACCATCAGCCCCAAGGCCGGTGCGATCCTGTAGGAAAGAACAAATAAAACGGGCTGGTAAGCATAATAAAAAAAGACCAGACCCAATTCAGCAAGTTTGCAATGGCTCAAGATACTCTTCACTCAGCAGAAATAGTGAGGGTGATGTTAATTTAAATCTAGAGCAATTTACCCTATTGATTAACACTTTGGAAGTGAAGATAGAGGCTAAATTAGAGGAGATGTTAAGACCTTTGACTACTAAGCTTGACACTTTGGCATTGGAAGTAGATAGACTCGGTGGTCTGTTAACTACACACTTGGCATCAGCTATTACGGCTGGAGCTAAGGCTGTGGAAAAGGGGCAGGAAATTACGATAGGGAATATACAGCGGATTTCTCAGCAAGTCGCTGTAGCAGTACCTGTTCCTCCTGTGACACTAGCCATAACTCCCCTGTCCACATATCCCACAATAGCCCTGGAGGGTAGACATGATCCCAGGCATATGAGGAAAAGCCGCTATCTTAATCTCCCACCTGATTGCGCACCATATGTGGCGGTGCTGACAAATGTTCCATCTTGTGATGACCACTTAGCTTTACCATATGGGGAATCCCACGCCTCATTAAAATATAAAACAGTTGCATGGCTTAGCAAAAATTGTGGTTTTCCTGTTGCATAGGCGGACCAAATATTAGCAGTAAGAAGGGTGAACTGGGTTGGTCCGTCTAGAAAAACAAGCAGTGGGGACTGTATTGTTGTTAATTTTAAGCATCCCCAACATGTGGCAACAATTTTACTAAGAGCATCCTCATTAATGTGTAATATGAATAGTATATGTGTTCGCCCACTGGGCTATTTTTATGCACACTTGAATAAAGATCCACGCCCTCAAAAGAGAATTAGGCCAGCAAATCCAACTCAGACCCCTGCCTTGGATGCACCATATGTGTACAATGTTAATCAAGGTGGGTGTGGGCTCTCTGTAGAAACACAGAATAGATTTAATTTTGCTGCCCATTGCAATAATGGGCTTAACGTGGATATACAGAATAGATATGATGCTCTGTCTGGTTTGGAGGCGTGCGACTGACATGAGGTGTCTGTGGGTCTGGGTAATGCAATACCAGCTGAGATATCACCTATCAAGATAACACAGGCTAAAGCTAGTTGTAATAATGTTATTTCCTGGAACATTGCAGGCCTGGCATCAAAGATGGCGGATGATAATTGGATTATGTACATTAAGCAATTTATGATCATCTGCCTGCAGGAGACATGGTCAGTGGAATGTGACTTTTTCCTCGAAGGGAATAAGGCCTTTTATGTGCCTGCAATAGTATCAAGTAGAGGCAGGCCTAAGGGGGGACTGGTGATTTTTATTTCCGTTACACTCTCGTAAAATTCGTAGAATTTTAACAGCAAACTCTGGATTTATGGGTTTAGTATTGAATGGAGAAAATTGTCTGGCTGGTTTGGTTAACTTTTATAATGCTGTCAATGTCAACAAAGGTTCTAACCAAATATCTGCTCTAAATGAATTTATTAATTCTTCACTGAGGGAATGCCTCCATAACCTTATAATTATGGGAGATTTTAATGTTCATCCTTGCGGTGACCCCCTGTCGAAATGTTTAACGGATCTGCAGTGTGACCGCCTCGGCGGTTTGCATTTGGAACATACGACGGAAGGGGAACTTTTTAATGACTTATTGAGCTGTTTAGATCTTTCTCTGGCTATGGCACTGAGGGATCCCACAAAGTGCTTTGATACCCCAACTTTTAAAGGTCACGGGAGGGATACTTTCATTGACTATGTGTTACTCTCTTTGCCTATGCAGTCATTTGTTGACTCTTTTACAATCGAACAAAGTGAATTCAGCGATCATATCCCACTCACTGTTCATCTGAAGGGTCCCTGGATAATTAAAGAAGATCGGAAATGCATCAATGGCAGGTTGAGCACAATCGACGGTAGAAGGCGCCTTGGATGGTCAATGATTACTCCTGACCTATTATATAAAAATATTAGGGAGAACTGCACGCAGGATATTAAGAACTGCATTCAATCAGGTTCTTAGTGCTTTTCAAAGCTTGACGGAGAAGGTGTCAGAGTTGATGATGGTCCCAGTAAAGAACACAGAGAATGAGGGACCGAGATGGTTCAATCATGCTTGTTCCATGGCAGCACGTAATCTAAGGATAGCCTTGGCAGCTAACCCTAGAATAAAAACGAATGTAAAGTTGTGCCGTAAAGAATATAAGTCTGCCATTGCTTCACGCAAGGAGTTTTTAAGAGTGGAGGCCTGGGATGAGATTCTTGATCCCTCTATTTTAAAATGTAGCTCTAGATTCTGGGCGGTAGTAAAAAAAACATTTTTGGTACAGGACCCGGGTGATGGCCTAGAATGCTGCATAAAAAAGGAAGAATGGGAATCACATTTTAAACAGTTGTATAGTTGTGTGGTGACTGAAAATGTCAACTTGCTACCTGGTAACAGTGGCGGAATCATTACGTTTGATAGAGACGAGATTATGGAGGGCATAGAGGGACTCACAGCCAGGAAAGCTCCTGGCCCTGATGGGATCCCACCAGACTTATATAAGTCTGAACCTAGCTTTTGGGCTCCCATTTTAGAGTCTGTTTTTAACGCTGCTGCTGAAGTTGGCTGTCCCCCTTCATGGGGAGTTTCAACGATTGTCCCTGTCTTCAAGAAGGGGGATAGGGGCAGTCCTTTTTGTTACAGGCCAATTTCATTAATAGACTCTATGGTCAAAGTTGTGGGGAGAATTCTGCTGCAGAGATTGTCAAACTGGGCGCAAGAAAATAACATCATGTCCATCTCCCAGTATGGCTTCTGCAGTGGTCGTTCTACTATAACCCAGTGCCTTAATCTTTTCTTAATACTAAGTAAATACACTGTTGTTCAGAAGGGCACTGTCCATCTCGCCTTCATGGATCTGTCTTCAGCCTTCGACTGTGTTAACAGGGGAAGGCTGTGGCAGTCCATGAGGGAGAAGGGTGTAGATAGTGGGATTGTTAATTTTCTGGTAGACCTACACAGTAACACTAGTGCTAATGTTAGGTATTCGTCGGATCTATGCACCACTGGCAACTTCGATATTAAGAAGGGTGTGCGCCAAGGCTGTATTCTCGCCCCCTTTCTTTTTAATTTTTATATTAATGAGTTAGATACCGTTTTGCAGAAGGTACAGGCTGACTGTCCCAGAGTTGGTGGGCGGGGCATTCCTGTTCTTTTGTACGCAGATGATGCGGTTTTAATCTCTAGAACCGAGAAGGGTCTCCAAGCCTTATTAAATGCTTTTAAATCGTTCATGACAGAAAGAGACCTATCGGTCAACAATTCTAAATCATTTATTATGCAAGTTGGCCTACAGCCAAAAAGGCACTTTGTATTTAAATTAGATGATGTATCCATCCCCATTTCGAAATCGTTCTCGTATCTCGGGGACCTATTTGATACCAAATTAAGCTGGGGCCCCCACCTGGTTAAAAAGAAAGGGGAACTGGCAAGGGTTAACGCTACCATTTTTAACTTTGCATCGAAATTGGGGAAGAAGCCCAACAATGCCATGATGAAACTTTACAATACAAAATCAGTGGCAACTGCTGTTTATGGCAGTGAATTATGGGGCTATGTGGCTGGAGAACAGCTACAGGTGGCTGAAAACGCCTTTATGAAGCGTCTTCTATGTGTTCCTATTGGTACATCTAACTTGGCAGTACATGAAGAATTGAGGGCACAATACTTATGTTACATTTTTTCTCTGCGCCCTTTGACCTGCTGGGCAAAACTGTGGTTGAATCAGGACATTCCATTAACCCACTTGATTGTGAAAGATCTTTTGTCCCATGATAAGGCAATGTGCACCCCCTGGTTAAAATATTTGAAATCCTGTTTCTCTCGACTTGGTTGTCTGGAGCTGTTTGAAAATCCAAGCGGGATTGTAAAAGGGGATGTGGAGGCAATTAAGCGTGCCTTTTATATGGGGAGAAAGGTTCAACGAGAGGGAGAGGAGCTCCTGAAGCCCAGTATCAGGAAATATGTCATGTTAAAAACTTGCGAGTCAATGGAGCCATACTTGATGGGCTCATTCAGTTCCCATGAGAAGTTCCTGCTGTCAAGGTTCAGGTTAAATATCTTTCATCATCTGTTAATTAGACATAAAAAAGACATTTTTAACAAGGCTGCAGCTCCCTGTGGCTGCGACGGAAAGTCTCCACAGGATATGCTGCATTTTATATTTTTATGTAAATGTTATGAATACCCGCGCAAACGCTATCTGGTAGCTCTTTTAAAGAAACTTAATTTTAACCAGATCAGACCAGCACTAATGTATTTACAACTTTTGCACAGTGACAGCGTTCTCCATGTAACTGAATTCTTAAAACTGTCTGTTAAATTGAGAACTTGTATGGACCAATGAGGATGCTTTTTCACTGTTTGACTGCTGCATCTACCTCAGGAATCTATATGGACTATATTATGCCTTGCGCTATTTGCACTTTACTGACTATGAATTAATTGTACGGTATTGGTGATATCCTTGTTTTTTCTGTTTGGTTATGAAATATGGCACTATTTAATATTTGTCTTTTAACTGTGATGTTTATATGTATACTTTTATGGTTTGAATCAAAACCGAAATAAAGTCTCTATTGATTGATTGATTGAGTAATGGGCTTTAAAAAAAATGCAGAGAGCCTTAAACGCGATTCGCTTCTCTGCTAAAAGCCAGTGCAGGTCACGTAGACCTTTAGATGCAGTCTGCCGCTTAGGTATGTCCATGGTAAGTCTATCTGTCGCTTTCTACACCAGTGGGAGCTTTGCAATTGTTGTCTTCTTGGCTTCAACCTATTGTTCGTTACAGTAGTCTATCCTTGAGGTAACCAGAGCAAGCATAACCTCTTTACGAACTAGATGGGCCATGAATGGAAAGATTTTTCTCGACATTTTGATCGTCCCAAAGCAGGTTGCCACTGTGTGATTGATCTAACTGTTCATTGATCACTATCCTTGCAACCTATGGCTCGGAGCTCACAGGGCAGGATGTGGAGTAGATGAAAAGCTACTTTCACGGTTGGACTGGCAATTCTGCCACTCTGTCATTTCTCCAGAAGGTTGCAGGCCCCAAGGAGGTCTTCAGAGCATGATGTTGTGTTAACTCCAACATTTTTGGGGTCACACCCGGTAGATACGTCTTTGCCTCAAAAGTAAATCAACCCTTTCAGAGAAAAGAACTGGCAAGTCTCTCTCACTCAATCTCTAGTGAGTTATGCACTTTTAGATAGGGAGTGTTAACAGACAGACAAATGTATCAGAGAATTTCTTATCAGCAGGTGAAACTGAATCAAGCACTCCCTTGCACCCCATATTAATACGGAAACATGACAACTGGTATTTTACATTCAACAGTAGAATCGCCATAGGAACTTTACCAATTTGTACTCAGTCAAGCAATCACATGACCATGTTGGCGTGGAAAGTTATGTTCAGTCCTGCCAGAAACACAAACATTCTACTTTGCACCCCTAATCTTTTACATGCCTGCCAGAACTCTAGATACAATTATCTTCACTTCAGGATTAGGATACCAGTTCCATACTTGTGATTCTTTTCTTTTTCACTTCCAACTTTCTAGGGCATGCCCTCGTAATTGCCTATATTGTTTTATGAAGAAGTTGGCTAATATCTAAGGCAATGGCTCTGTACAGTTCAGTTGTGATACAGTCCAGGCAGGGGACCTTGTCCAAAGTCAGTTGAATATACTAAGTCACTTCTTCCAACTTAATGTCCTTTGACAAACACCAGGTCTGCAGGTGTATTAGCATTTGTAGATTGATGGTATCTAAATATGCCTCTAAGTCTTCATCTGAGGCAGTTAGTGAGTGACTGAGTAAAAACATGTAAAAGTCTAACAAGCAGCCTCAGTCAAGTACAACGATTTCCCACAGCTATTTTTAATGACTGAGATGTTGTTGGTTTTTTTTTTTCTCCTCATACAGCCAAGTCACTAGATGGGATTCCTCTGACCTCTCCTTCCCGAGGGTGAGAGGAGAGCATTCCCTTCTAGATCACACCATTACCTTATCCCCATCCCGTTCACATATCTGTGGAGGCCCTTGGGTGTGACTAGGGAGACTGGATCCAATGGTGTACAGGCTTAATCATAGGAATCAAGTTTACTGCTCAATCCAATTTAATAGAGCCACCCAAACTTTACTTTTGCTTTGTTGGTCACAGGCCATATCTGATTTGCTAGTATAAGTAATATTTTTCAAACATTCAGTAAAGGTCGGAGGATATTCTGACTTCCAGGCCCTACATATTTCTCTCCTTGCCAATATTATAACATAGAGTGTAAAGTTGGATTTCATTAAATTCACATGTTAATTTTTCATTAGACTGAAGAAAATCAGGCTAACACTTACTTCTATCGGTCTTTCCAAGACAGCTTCCAAGAATTTACAAACCTCCATCCAGTAAGACTTAATTCTTGGGCATTCCATAAATATGTGGATGTCGTCTGCCGCTGGATACTTACACCTCGGACAGCAGAAGACTTTCCCCATCACCGTAGTTAACTTTTTTGGAGACCAATACACTCAATACATAGTATACAGATGATTCCTTCTCAATGCAGCTGGTTTAACTATAGCCTGTAGCATAACAAAAGAATCAGTCCATAATTTATACAGATCCACTTAATTATCTCCAAATTCTTTACTCCATGCTCTTATGACATCGGATTCCCCTTCAACCTCTCCTTCCATAAGAGCTCTATACCAAGATGAAACTTCCTTTTTCCATACACCTGTTCTAATGATTAAATCCGCCTTACAGTTTACCTCCTCCTCCCCCTCCTGCCAATCTTGTGACATCCACCAGGATGAGATCTGATAATACTTAAATCTTGACAGGGTTCCTTGGGTTAACCTGCCAAAAGCCTCCCAACTCATTAATTTACCACCCTCTTGCATGTCACCCCAGAATTTTATACCCCCCATTTTTAGAGGCAAACTCAGTTGATCTTTTAAGCACTCAGGTGTCCCAGGAGAATCCCAGACGGGGGCTTGTTGCGCGTAATATGAGATTCTCATCCTGCTTCTGATGCGCATCCAAATCTTTAGAGCGGCCCTCAGAATCTTCAGCTTAACTTTTTTGAAAAACTTTGGATGTCCATATTTGAATAAAAAGAATTCCTGACCTTGTGCTATGTCTTTTAACAAGGCCTGAAATAATAAGCCTAAAGAGGATGAGTCTGTTTTATTAGCAAGCATCCTGAAATTTTTAAATTGGAAGGAATAGCAATATGTAAGTAGGTCTGGTAATGCTAACCCACCCACCGTGAGACCTTTTCTACGTTTTTTCCAGACTATTCTAGGACTCTTCGATGCCCAGATAAAGGTACCTATTTTTCCTTGTAACTTAGCTATATCTTCAGTCCTGAATATCAATGGGATTGAATTAAATAAAAAAGTGATTTTTGGCAATATTATCATTTTCACGAGGTTAACCCTCCCATAGATATTAAGAGGGAGGTTCGACCAGCGTGTAAGTAAACTAGTCACCTCCTTAGAGACCCTCTTCCAATTTACACTGGGAATATCCTCGAGCTTCTGTACTAACTGGACCCCTAAATACCTCATATGACTTCTCACCCCCTGACTTCCTTTCACTTGGTTCCATTCCATTATTTCAGTTTTTCCTTTATTAATTTTATATCCTGAAACTTCACCATATTTTTCCGCCTTCTCAATTAACCTAAGAATAGCCTCTGTTGGGTTTGTGGTATAGAGAAGCAGATCATCTGCATAAAGGGCTAGCTTCAGTTCCATATCTCCCATTATAAAAGGATGTATACCCGGATCCCTCCTGAGCCAGCTGACAAATGGCTCAATATACAAGTTAAATAAGAGTGGTGACAAAGGACACCCCTGCCTGGTCCCCCTTGAAATGTTAAACCAGCCAGTCAAAGCACCATTAACCAGGACCCTAGCTTTAGGACCAGAGTACAGATTCCTAACTGCCTGAACAAAATTATTAGGGAAACCAAATTGTTTTAGAGTTTCCCAGAGATATACCCAGTTGACCTGGTCAAAAGCTTTTGCGGCATCTATAGCTACTATCGTCAGAGGAGCCTTCTTTACTTCTGCCATATCGATAGCCCCCACTACCTGAAAGGTAAGCTCATTTAATTGTCTCCCTGGTATAAAACCTCTCTGGTCTGGGTGAACTATAGCCTTTATAACCTTTGCCACTCTAGCTGCCAATATACCTGTAAAAACCTTGTAGTCTGAATTTAGTAAGGATATTGGTCTATATGACTCAATCGACTGCGGATCTTTATTAGGTTTTAAAATCAGTGTCACCGTAGCTTCCATCCAAGAATCCGAAATATCTTCCCCCTCAGTATATATTTTATTAAACAGACCATTTAAGACTGGCACTACAATGTCTAGAATAGATAAATAAAACTCAATTGGGAGCCCGTCCGGTCCTGCTGCTTTTCCCCTAACCATTTTTTTACATTGTGCTCTGACTTCTTCCTCGGTTATACTCCTCTGCAAAAGGATCCTATATTCTTCAGTCAATTGTGGGAGAGTAGTCAATTTTAACCACTCCTGAGTTACCCCTTGTCCTTGTTCAATATCCTCCTTATATAGATCTTTCATAAAAGTTCTAGCCTCCTCTTGAATTTTCTCGTCCTCATAAATTATACTTCCCGAGCCTCTTTGAATTAGTTGCTTTATCGAATTCCTAGTTCTATCAGCTCTTGCTTTCCAAGCTAACAGAGGACCGCATTTCTCACCATAAGAGAAGTGCTGCAACTTGCTTACTTCCCCCTTTCAGAGAGCTTCCTATCTAAGTTTGCTTGATATTCAGCCTGCAAATTTTCCAGCTCTTTCTCCAAACTTGACACTGTACCCTTATTCTCTATAGATGCTTTTTGTACTTCTATTTCTTTCTCCTTTATCTTACTTATCCTATCTGCCTCCTCAGTTTTCATGGTCCTCTTTCTCCCGACTGATATAGATATAAATATCCCTCTTATATAAGATTTAAAGGCCTCCCACACAGTCTGAACCTTAGCCGTACTGTTATTAAATTCAAAATAGTCTTTTGTTTTATCACAAATCTTCCCTATCACTTCATCATCAAGAAGCATAGTCCTATCTAGAGTCCACCTTCTTTGTATTTCTCTTTGCTTAAACTCCAGTGACAAGGCTACAGCTGAATGGTCTGCTAAGATAGCTGGAATATGGTATATCTCCTTGACATCTGAAAGCAGTGCCTGGTCTATAAGAAAAAAGTCTATTCTTGAGTGATGTTTATACTTTTTACTATAAAACGTTAAATCTCTAGTTTCTCTAGTTTTTGGTTCTCCATACATCAAATAGATCAAAGTCTTTAATTATATTTTTTAACAGAACAGAAGTCTTAGGTGGACTGCTATATCCAGCTTTAGACGTACGATCCGTTTTTTTGTTTAGAACCAGGTTAAAATCTCCCCCTATTATTATTTGTGTAGAGGTACTCAGCAGACTGGCTTCAAGTTTCAAAAGTGCCCCAGGATTATCCTGATTCGGGCCATAATATACAGCACATATAAGGGGTGTACCCTGAACTGTTAAGGTGGCTACCAGCCATCTCCCAGACTGGTCTGACTCTTGTTTTACAACCTTTATTCTAGCATCACTCCTAATGATTAAAGCGACTCCCCTAGTACTCCCCCTTTGATCAGAGCAAAGCAGCTCTTGGATCCATCTCACCTTACTTAGCTCCTGTTTACATTCCTGGGATTCTAGATGTGTCTCCTCTAAAAAACAAAGGTGGGCCTCACTATCCTTTAAAAATTCCATAACCCGAGACCTCTTTCTCTTATTCCTTAGCCCGTTAACATTCCATGTTATCATCTTAACTTTATTTAACCTATTCATCTTGTTTTACCCTAGGCTCTTCTTCCATAACTCTTGAAGTTTTTTTCCTTTTGTTTTTTTTTGGGGACTTGTATGAGAACTGTATATTTTTTCCCATTTGCTCCCTATACCCAGTGCCCCCCCACTACCAACCATGAGGAACCCCCCCTCTAACCCGCATTTCGGGACCCTCCACTGTGTCGCGAGGCATCGTTCCATGAAAAAAAAAAAAATCCCCGCCCAAAAGGAAAAAAAAGGAGGAGAATCATCACTATTGCATCTGCCATCTGCCATCATTATACTAACTTTTTTTTTTCTTTCCTTTGTTTTCCCTTCCTTTCCCTCCTTCTTCTACTCTTTTCCCCTTTCCTTCCTTCCTCCTTTCCTTCCTCTTTTTTTTTCTTCTTTTTCTCCCCATCCCTTCCTTCCTTCCTTCCTTCCCCCATTTTTTTTTCTCCTTTTTCTCTTTTCTTCCCCCTTCCCTTTCTTTTTTTTTTTGCTGTAGCTAAAAAATCTAAATCACTTTTACTGCTTCATTTGTGCTAGGAAGACATCTACTTCTTCGGGGGAGGTAAAATTATGCATCTTATTTTGCCACATTATTTTTAACATGGCCGGAAATGTCATTTGAACCTGGGCTCCTCTACTTCTCAGCTCAGGCATCCTAGTCCCTAAATCCCACTGTCTCTGTGCGGTCCTCTTACCAAGATCCGACCTGATCTGATATTCAATCATATCCCATTGTAAGGTTGTTTCCTTTAATGCCCTCCCCAAAACCAACTCCTTGACTGCATAAGATAGAACATTTATCAGGATTTTTCTAGGGGCTTTTCTTGCAGGGTGCATCTTGAAAGGATCCCTGTGGGCTCTTTGGATCTCCTTGTCTAGATCTATATCGAGTCTGTCTTTTAGGATCCCCTCCCGAAGAAGTTTATTAATCCTTTAAAGTCTCCACCTTCAGTCCCCTCCGGAATTTTAAGGACGCTTAAGTTGTTTCGTCTTGCCTGCATCTCCAACCTCTCCAGGTCCTCCTGTAAAGTCTTATTTTGAGCTTTCAATTTCTCTAAATCTCAGGTATTTTCTGATACTGCCGCCGAGAGGACCTTGACTTCAGACTCCAGGACTCCGGTACGTAAGGCTATGTCGTCTAGTTTCCCTTCTAAAATCTCACATTTTTCATGAAACCCCTTTTGATTGGCCTCAGAGATTTCAAATTTTGAAAATAGGTCCCCTCTTAGATTTAATAGTATTGACTCCAGATCAGGCTTATCTCCTACCCTTGGGGGAGAAGTTATTTTTTCTTTATCCGGGGGGACACCATTTCCCGGTATTTGTACAGATTCTAATGTTAAATTTGTGTTGGGAGGGTGAGCTACACCCGAGGTAGAACTTTCTGGATCCAATAGCCCTTCTGCTCCAGCCTCTTCCTCCCCCCCTTCATCTGCTGTTAACGGTGCGTCCTGATTTTTTAAAGTTAGTAAAGGGGTCTGTTGTGGTCCCAATGCCTCCCCTATAGAAGCCACCACCTGCTCCTGCTCCATTATTTTAAAATAGGATTTTAATGAGGGGGTAGTTTTAACCGGTAACGCGCGGCCTTAGGCTCCCGTCGCTTCTTATTCTCTGCTGGTTTTATTGCCACCTTCTTTTTCCTGGGGGTAACCGGGAGTACTCCCCCTATGCCTTATCCCTCCACCGCTGATTTTCCCTTGATATCCAGATGGGAGCGCAGCTGATATCTATTTCTACTTCTACTTCTTGAGAGGGAGACTAGGGTTCCTTCAATAGGTGAATCACTAATATATTTTGTTTGTGTCTCTTGGCCTTCCAAACTTAATTTGTCCTCTATACATTCCTCTGCAGTAGCTACCTCCTTTTCCTGACCCTGTCTCGCCCCCCTATTCGGAGGGGTTAACTCAGTGGGGGAGTTAGATATCCTGGGGTTAGAAAGGCATATCTCTTCTTCCATCTGCTGGCTCTCGCCTCTGCTAAAGGCAGACCTTGCCTCACTCACACAACAGCGCGACAACAGTTCCTTCGTTGCATCACCAGCAGCACTTTGTTTGTTTCTCACTCCCCAGTGAACTGTTCTGCCTCTGCCTCCGCCGCACCGGAGGCTAATCCTGCTGATCACCGCCTGCACCCTCCTCCACAGCGCGGCTCGGCGTCCTCCAGTAGCAGATGTTGTGATGTGCTTCTTATTCTTTCAATAAGTAAGCCATTGTGTGGACTGATATTTCACCCTCCTCAAAAATGCAGATATTCTGCTTCCGTACCTTGTGCGATATATATGCTAAATAAACTACTTTAATCTTATTTTCACTATGCTTATTAGCTGATACAGGTAACTAGCGTTTTAATACTCAAGTCACAGACGTGGTGTATTTATAAGTTTATAGTTCATGACACAAATTATTTTCTTTTTTCCTTTTCGTCTCTATTAAGCCTGCTTGACAAATTCTTGCTAGACTTCTCATATAAGCCTTAAGTGCATCCCATAAATCAAGTAAGGTGAAGTCACTTATGTATACCAATGTACGCCTTTATGGTGTACTCAAGATATTTCCTAAGGTTTCTCAAGTCCAGTAAATATCTAAGAGACGTCCACCTCGTGGCTTAACTGGGTTCCTTATCTAATTGCATTTCCCATTAATACTGCCAACTGGTCTGAATTGACAGCTAGAAGGACAGTAGTTGAGTGTGCATTACACAGCTATAAAGAGACTAATATGAGATCTATCTGTGAATACATACTGAAGGATTTAAAAAAACCTGACCTCTCCTGTGGGTGCCCCTTACCCATGTGTTTGCTAGCCCTAAAGTAACCGTAATGTCATAGGTAATATTTTGCGCCTTTTTCATCCTTCCTGTATAGTATACATTAACAGTGTCAGGAGTAGTGTCTAATAGTCTTCACAGACTATGAGTAGGACTTTGCAACTGGCTTATTTAACAGATGTATTCAAGAAAACCTTTGAATCATCAATATTGGGATACAGCAGACAGTAAGTCTGGTTTCAGCTACCTGAACATAGGCACAACTCCCAGCTATGCCAGACTTCTGTCTAATAATCTGCCACTTCTTATTGCATAGTGGAATGAGTACATCTCTCCCGTCCCCACAATAGCCGCCCACAACCTGAATATACTCCACCCGGGGATTTTAACAGCTTTTTTCAGTCTTATGTTTATTCAGAGAATGTCCAGAGAAAAAGATTTAGCTTCCTCTAAAGTTATGTATAGCATGTTAATATCACTTAAACCTGTAATATTCCAGGTTACTAACCAAATGGGGGGAGGGGGAGTTTTAAGGATTTTCCTAGAAAGGAACATTGATTTCCTGCTACCTACTGCCTACTATCAGACAAGCCATACTCTTCATCCCACCTTTTCCTTTCTGCACATATTCTAGCTACTCAACATCCTACTTTCCTCTACCGAAGTCCTACTCTTCAAAGCTTCCTATACTATATGCTCACTGGCATTTACTCCCCTTCTATTTCATTTTGACACACAGTGGCCCCAGTGAGATTAAAGGTCATACAGTTTAGCTTCAAACAATGTCATGGTTGCTTTAGTTCCGGACCCCCTTATCTTTCTCAATATAAAAGGACGTTATATGTTGTACTGAAATAGATTTCAGCCTCTCTTTGTCTACATTTCTTTTACCTTCTGCACTATCCTCCTAGCTTTTTCCATCTTCTGAAGCTTTTTTATCTATTTCTTCCAGGCAGCATTTTATATGTTACTTGAAGCATAGCATGTTCCTGCAGCTTTGCATGCGTTTGGGAAGCTTTAAATCTATTTATTCAGTTTCTCATTTGTCATCGTTCTTCCACAGTTGTGCAAGTCAGATCTAAAGAAGGGGGATATACCATCCCATGGCACTCGACTACTTGGTCCTGCTTTTGCTAATCTTTCAGTCTTGTAACTTAAAGTCATGCAGATTAACATTTAAGGGCTGTGTTTGATTATTGTCTTACGAGAATAGTAGTGGAGATCTGAGGGCTCTTTGTATTGTTTTAGAAAAATAAAAGTCTTAAAATTTGGTAAATCTTTGACAATAGATTGGCTATAAAGCCAGCAGGATGCCTATGTTAATATCCTCTCTTAACCCAAAGAGAGTTTTTTCTCCTTCAACGTTTCTCCTGATCTACAGTTTAGGTGTGGGTCACTTTGAATTGTGAGTTTAAATCTTTGGTCTCTTTCACAGACATGGATGTCTGATTTTCAATTTCCTTTAGTCTTTCTTCCAACTCTGTTATGTCACCTCATGGTATTGATTTATTAATTTAACAATACTTTTACACATATAGCTCGTAGTATCCCCTTCAATCCTAGCAATTTCCATTCTCTCCGGTACTTCCCAGGACCTACGAATCTGTTGAACTCCAGATCCCAGGCAGTTGACATGGTCAATGAATGTCTCCCTTTTTCATTTATCTTTCTTCCATTCTTGTCTTCATTGTCCTAGTGAGTAGCCCTTTCTGAGTTCGAACCGGCTTGGGTTAGCTGGCTAATCAAAGTCCTTTCCTGTTCTGAGTAGTGAAATATCTGTTTTCCTTGCCTGAGGGTCCACACTCCTTTATCAATATACTTCATTACCTCTATAGCCTCAATTGAATCTTAGACTTGATTTATTGTTTATTGTGCTGCCTTTTCATGACAAACCTAGTGACCTTTTTTGGAGGGCAGACACACCCCCCTCTGAGGTTCTGTAATTCTCGAGTCTGACTCCATTTTGTTCTGTGCCACCATTTTGTGTTGCCCTCACGTAGGCCTGTGAAGGTAGCCTGGCGAATAAAGTGGCCTGGCCTTCTTAGTTCATGTATACATTAACTAGGTTTCTTTTTGACTCTGAAATGAACTGTAAGAAACTGACCTCTGCACCTGAAACTGACCCCGCAAAGCCAATTTCCCTGATCGATCTTTGTCTGAGATTGCCAATCAATGTTCAGGACATCATTAACTTTTAGTTTCCTTGCACATGCTTTATCTTGTTCAGCATCTGTTACCGTTATTTTTTTTATGTTTCTTCATTACATGGGTTATGCTTTCAATTATAGGTTTGTCCGGCTTGTGGAGATTGAATTTGGGACATTCCTAATAATTAACTTTTGGGTTTGGATACTGTAAATTGAGTTTTTGTTATGTGACACTTTGTTTGAAAATGTACCTTATTGGCTAGAATTTTGTGCAGTGGGTGTACATTTATAATGTGAATATTGGGTATAAAAGGAGACGTCTCGCCTTAGTAAAATGAGCAGTCTCCTGAGAATTTACACCGTGATGTATTTCTAGGATCACTGTTACTAGCTGCAGCTAATAAACTTGGTCTCTGATGCCATCCAGAAGTATTCCGTGTCTCTGTATACCAAGGCAGGTGAACTCGAAGATCTTAGGCGTGCCCCTGTGACGCCGCTGGGTTAAACCCCGGTTCTTCAACTGGCGCCCAACGTGGGGCGACTTCAGCGGTACTGGTCCAAGCCCGAAGATTGTGAGGAACCCCGTGAGGAAATTCTGGAGGACGGCCGCCACTTCATCGACCGCTGCATGTCGACGTGGACCGAAGGTTTTTTTCTGCGAGGCTTCCCCTTTCCGACAGCTGCGAAGGACTGCTGCCCTGACTGTCGCCCTGTCTTGGACCCTCTTGTGATGATTTGTAAGGCGAGACGGTAGACGGTCTTCTGGTGGCGTGACAGACATTTTGGTTAAGTATAAGTGGGTCGCTCCCACGACTTTGTTTTGTTTCTTGGTTTTGATTCGGCCATTGCAATAGTCGAAGCCGGGGGGTTCGTATATTTGCGAGTGTATCATTTTTGATAACCCCTTGAAGTTTGAAGCAAGACTAGTGAGCTAAAAGATGCCTGGTTTTAGCAAATTTAGGAAATGGTTTTGTTGTAGTTGTAATAGGGATTTCCGATCAGAGGACTCGTGTCCGATACCTCCGGTTGAAACTCCAATTTATGAGCTCTATTCAAAGCATGGTGTAGGTCCCATTACCCTTAATGAAGTATGGGTCCGTTATACAAGGAAAGATGGTGTTTTACGATGGCCCCAACATGGTAGTTTTGAATCAGATGTTTTAGATAACCTAGAAGTTGCGCTATTTAAAAAGAAAGCCCAGCCGGCGATGTTTGACTCTTTCCGCCTTTGGCGTAAGGAAGCCAAACAGCGAGAAACTAAGCAAGCTAAGAGATATAGGAAGGAAAGGAATATATCGGTAATGCAAGCTGCTAGGCAGTTTAAGGAAGATGAAGAAGATCGTGCGATTGAAGTGTCAGATAGACAACATTGCATGGCCATTGACAAATGTTACCCGGCTTTGCCACCTCCCCTTTCAAATGTGACTGTAGACCCTGAAAAGGATCCTTTGATGTCACATTTACTGAGATTACCACCCCCTTATGAGCAGGGTGCTACTGCACCTCCGTTACCTCCAGTTGTTGCACCCCTTGTTGTCGTTCAACCCCCTGTTGTTGTTCGCCACCCGTTGCTTCACAGGTGGTTCTTCCTCCCGCGGCGCAGCCCCCTCCAGGGCCGCCAGCCTTGCCACCAGCCTTGCCTCAAATTCCTTTGCCTTACACTCCTTTATCTTTGACTTCTCTTATTTCTGTCCCTACGTCTCTGTCACCTCAAAACACTTTGTCTCCTGTCCTCATGTCAACTTCTTCTCCTTCTGCTCGGCAACGAATGACTGAGACTGTCACTAGTCATTTGTCTCCTTTCTTTGGGTCATTGAATATGACCCCTGTTTCTGAACGTAAGCAGAGACGTAGTCAGCTCCATGGTCCCGAAGAGCGGGCAGTGTTAGATCTCCTTGCTCGTAGATGGGTTTCGAATACCTCCAAGTACAGTCCACAAGTGGTTATAGATATCTTCCTACAGTGGGAGGCACCAAAACAAAGGTATGTTTTTGATGTCATGTGTACCTTCCTTCGTCAGGAGTGGGAAGATAATGAGTTGGGTTCAATTCCACTGGAATTGCTTAATGTTCAGTCTGAATTTGCTAAAGGGACGATAGTGGGTTCCGATGTTGAGGAAGCGGTAGAGACACTACTCACTTTTGGGTCTAGACTTCCACCTCAGTCATTGTTCGAACCTGACCCTTCTATTAGGAGAAAAGTGAAGCAGTATCCTATGAGAGAGGTTCCCCCTGTATGGAGAGAGGCAGTTGTGGCTGATGCCGCTCATGGTATTGCGGCTGCACCGGCTCATTTTCAGCGAGTGTGGGTGCATGTGCCTTGGAAGACAGCTGAGGTCCTGGCTCTTAAGCAGACTTTGCCTGACCCCCGTAAAAATCCTGCTGGTTATTATAAGGAGTTGTCTCAGACAGTTGATGCGTGTGTTATGAATTTAGCTGACATAGATATGTTGATGGGTAATGTAGTTCCTCAACCCTTGTGGGCGAAGATCCGTCACGAGGATCACGCGCCAGAGTTAGGAGATACGTGGGTTAATATTACTGCTGCAGATGGTCGGCAGGTAGGAGGTGCCAAAACTGAACCCTTAGTTGCAGAACTACCTGGTAGTATTATTAATTTCAATGAAAACTATGATGCCTCCTCTACGGGTGAATTGGGACAAGTTAGCAGCATGCAAACAAAAGAAAGACGAGAGTGTGTCTGATTTCTTCACTAGGTTTGAGGAAACATTCATTGATCATAGTGGTCAGGATATGAGTACAGAAGGTGGTCAGAGGTTGTTTGTAGATAAGTTTGTTTTTAATTTACTTCCTGAACTTTCTAATAAGTTAAAGGACTCTGAGAGTTCATGGGCTGTTTCTTCTTCGGCTCAGATATTGGCTACTGCACAATACTATGAGAATAGAGATAAAGATGAGAAGGATAAAGTAGACAAGAAGACTAGAGAATTAAAAACGAAAGTTCTTCTGCAGCAGGCTTATCCGCCTCGCCCTAATCAGCGTCAGTTTCAGCAACCTTCCCAGTTTCAGCAACCCCCACAGTTTCAGAAACTGTTGCAGAAGCCTGAGTCTTTTGCTTCGCGACTCCCGCTAGGCCCTAATCAGTGTGCTTATTGTAAAGAAGAAGGTCACTTCAAGAATATTTGCCCGATCTTGCTACAGCGTGCGAATGGTATGTCTGGTCTGAGAGGTCGTGGTGGTTTCCAACAAGTACCTAGGGGTAGGGGACGTGGTATGTTTCTCCAGAATGAACGTTCCTTTTCCCCTCAGAATTCTATGAATTATTTTGACCAACAGAATGTTCCGACCGTCCAGTCCGCTCAGTACTACACTGATGATTATTATGTTGGAAGTGAGAGTGCTGGTTTTAATGATAGTTAGGACAGCCATGGACAATTAGTGAGTGAACTTCTTGAATCACTTACTTTGCCGACCAAAATTGCCATAGGGAAGTGTAGTGCGCATAAGAAGGTTACGGAAGATGTGGGTCAAGGGAATGCGTTTGCAGATGAAGTAGCGAGAGAAACGGCGAAAGTTGTGACGAGTCGGATGTATGTTGCAGGTCCTGCCAGATGGGTTGTGGAAGAAGGAATGTGTGAAGATACAACAAAAACTGTGAAGATGATTCAGGCAGAAGCTACTGAGAAAGAATTGAGTATGTGGAGAGAGAGTACGGGAATGTTGGATTCAACAGGCTGTTGGGTTGAGTTGTCAGAGCACCAGCGATGGTTGTTGCCGGATGCATATGTGCTTCCGGTGGTTACTATGGCTCATGGGTTGGCTCACATTAGTTCAAAAGGGATATGTAAGTTGTTGGCTCCGGTATGACAGAATGGTGGAATTCCTAAGTGTGCTGAAAATTTGGTTAAACACTGCATGATTTGCTTAATGCATAATCCTGGAAAGGGAACCCCAACTCCAGCGGGTCATTTTGCTCCTCCAACGTATCCGTTCGAGGTGCTGCAGATAGACTATATTCATATGGAAAGATGCAATAACTTAAAGTATGTCCTTGTGGTTGTTTGTGCCTTTTCCAGATGGATAGAGGCCTACGCCCTAAAGGATAATACTGCCTTGTCTACAGCCAAGGTTTTGCTCAAAGAATTCTTTCCCAGATATGGCTTGCCGAGGATGGTATGGAGTGATAATGGAAGTGAATTCGTGGGTCAGATTATGAAGAAAGTATGTGCGGGTCTGGGTATCAAACAGAAATTCCACGCTGCGAATCACCCCCAGTCAGCAGGCCTGGTCGAGTGCTATAATGGCACTCTGAAGCTGAAGTTGGCCAAGGTGCAAGCGAGCTCTGGTCTTACATGGCCCGATGCCTTACCATTGGCACTTTTGTCCACGAGAACGACAGGGACTTAGCCCATACGACATTGTTTTTGGACGCCCGGCGAATGTCTGGGGTGTGCCGAGGCCTAAGAAGTACAGTGATATCGAGTACCCTATGTTGGTTGACTACTTACATGATTTGACTGCTAAATTGCGTGTTCTTCATAATAATAATATTAATAATAATACAGCATTTTCTAGAGCGCGAACAGTTACCTCACAAGGAGGAGTCCCGGCGCTAAGAGCGGCAAAGACACAGAGACCGATTTTAAGCAATTAGCGCGGTTGGGTGAAGAGCCAGGTCTTCAGCATCTGCTTGAAACAGGATTCAGAGGGGGCCTGCTGAAGCGCCGGGGGCAGGGAATTCCATAGCGTCGCCACCTTGGCCGAGAAGGTTCTTCCTCCCAGCCGGGCCCTTTTTGTTCGCGGAACTGCTAGCTGAACGCGGCAGTTAGAGCGAAGGGAGCGGGCCTGAGTATATCTCGGCAACCGATCTCTCAGGTAGTTTGGGCAGGTGCCATACAAGGATCTAAAAGCCAGTGTAAGTGCCTTAAATTTGATCCTGCTGGCTACAGGTAGCCAGTGAAGTGAAAGAAGGTGCGGAGAGACTGAATGCTTAAATGGAATACGCATTTAAAGTCTCGCAGCCGCATTCTGGACCAATTGCAATCGCTGAATTAAGTACTTTGGCAAGCCCAGATAGAGACCGTTAGCGTAATCCAGTCTTGATGTTACTGTGGCATGGATTACTGTTTTTCTGCAACTCTCAGGTAAAAGTCGCAGAATCTTCCGTAGATTCCTCAGCTTCCCTAGACAGCGACCCGCTACCTGTTGGATGTGCGAGGCAAAAGACAGGTTATTGTCCCAGCGCACCCCCAGATTTTTTGCCGTTTGGCTAGGCGAAGGGGCCGGTCCCATCGCTGCCGGCCACCAAAGCTCAGATGGGGGAGGGGAACCTTTTCCAAAGAAAATCACTTCCGTCTTGTCCGCATTAAGTTTCAATTTGTTGGTGTTCATCCAACACGCGACGTCTTGAAGACAGCCCTTGAAACTTGAAAAGGTCGCCTCTGACACCTCCGAATATGGAAACACCAGTTGGGTGTCATCAGCATATGAAATTGCCTTGACCCCCCAATTGGCAATCAACGTGAAAAGCGGAGCCAGGTAGATATTAAATAATAATGGGCTAAGTGCCGAGCCCTGAGGGATGCCACAGCTTAGAACCTTGGGTGTTGAAGAAACGGTCCCCAGTGCCACCTTTTGGGTTCTCTGAGTCAGATACGACTGTATCCAGCCCAGCGCCTGGTCCTGGAGGCCTACCTCTACCAGTCGCTTCAACAGCCTTGCGTGGTCAACCGTATCAAAAGCTGCCGATAGATTCAGGAGCACCAGCATGGCTGAGTCTCCTGAATCCATTGACCACCTCACTGAGTCTGCCACCTCAATCAGAGCTGTCTCGGTACTAAAACCGGGTCTAAAACCTGACTGCGTTTCGTGCAGTATCCTATTTTCCTCTGTAAATTTACTTAGCTGCCGCTGGATAACTTTCTCAAGCATTTTTCCCGGTGCAGCCAGAAGAGAAATTGGACAAAGGTTACTGAGGTCCGTGGGGTCCCCATTTGGTTTTTTCGTTAATGGGAGGAGGGTGGCATGTTTCCATATCTCCGGGAACACCCCGGAGGAAATGGACGAATTCCAGATGTGCTGTATAGTGGGAGCCACAGAGTCCGCCATTATGCTCCAGAGCTTAGGTGGACAGGGGTCGTCAGGTGATCCTGACTTACAACGTCTTAATTCCTGCATGACCGAGGTCAGAGCTATAGGCTGAAATTGAGACAAAGAATCACCAGTCACCTCTTTGATAATCCGATCTGTCTTCACCGTCCTCCTCTCAGGGCCGAAGGACTCATAAACACGCTTGATTTTTTGGTCAAAGAAATCAGAAATGCTATCGCACAATGTGACCACGGCGGTACCTCCCTCTCAATACATCTTCACCAACAGGTCCATGACACTTTGTCTTCAGTTTCTGTAGACGCAGGCCACACGATTCAACCTGGCGACTGGGTTCTAACCAAAAATTTCCAGAGGTCAAAGAACTTGGAACGAAGATGGACCGGTCCATACCAAGTCCTGTTATCAACTCGGACTGCTATTAAGGTGTTTGGCAAGAAAAACTGGGTACATGGTACCCATTGTAAGAAGATACCTTTGCCCTTACCGTACGATAAGTGGGTCTGGGAAGGTTTTGCCGATTCCGAGAGTGAAAGGGTTCCGAGATTTGTACCTTTTAGCAATGCACATCTGGAATGGACTCAGTCAGAACATGCGGATGATAAAGTCTTGCAAGAAGCTGTGCCGCCGTGTTTGAGACTTGATACTACGCACCCAGAGACACTCTTTCAGGATCAAACTGTGCCTGGTAAATAACGCTACAACTTAAGGTCTAAAAAGGACAAATAAAATTTGAATTTTTTTGTGAATTACACTCTTTCAGACAAGAGACTATTTTTCTTTTTCTTTTTCGAACCACCATCCGGGTACAGCTGCAGGGTCGCGGTATAAGAACTTAAGGGGTGGCCTGCGTATTTATGAAAGGTCTGCGGTTCTAGGGACGTCTAGGACGCTTGGACACACACTTGAGTGAAGAAGGAAAATTGCCGCGAGCAGCACGTTAGAGGATGGAGTCTGTTGTAACTGAAAGAGATGTTGAGAGAATAGATCTTAAGACAAGATTTTGTACATTGATACATAGCAAATGTTTTATAATATTGTGCTTTTTGATGTTTTTAAGTATCACATTAGCTTGTGTGGGTTGGACTGTCTATGCTACACAACAGACATCTGCACCCACCTCCCAACCTATGCTTTCTTTCACTACTGTTTCTTTGCACCAGTTTTATATGTTGCCTGAACATGAACAGACAAGGAGATCAGAATTTGTCAACAACTCTTTTATACAGTTGTTGCATCAGCATCAGTTAGTAGTAAATACCACTAATTGTTGGGTTTGTGGTCTTATGCCTCATACGACAGATAAAGGTATGCCATATTTGGTTTTGCCTTTTTCTTTTAATGGGTCTGTGTGGGCTTTTCAGACCATGTTTATCTATGCAAATGAGGTACGCCCCTTACGTTCCCTTAAAGATAACTCGAGCAATTGTGCCTTAATAAGGGGAATAGTAGCTATGATCCGAGATATTGATGCATATAATGCTATCCCTAAGGATGAGGTGCAGGCTTACGTTGGTTGGAAAGTGACTGGATATTGTACCAGTTTGACAGACGAAAAAGGTCTCCCCCTATTTGGATTGTACCCCACCGAGGCCACTTTTTTCAAGGTAATGGTCGGAATCCGAAAGCTCAGCTAGGTAAGAGTGTGTGTGCTCAAACCTATGTCTATTAATCTCGGACTTCTCCACCGTTTGTGCCAGCTAAAGGCACATATTTTGTTTGTCATGACAGAGCCTACACATGGTTGCCACCTGATTTTTCAGGAACGTGTTATGTGGCGTTTCTACTTCCCCCTACATACACTACTGCTTCAGACTATCATAAAACGAGATATGGTAGAGGTGTCTTCAATAAGGAAGATACCGCAGCACACGAAGTAGGAGATTTCTTCAAGGGCTTCTTGCCCTTTTGGGGTCCTATGATCAATAGTAGGCATATTCGACAGCTTGTCCGCGTTGTTGAAGCTACTATTAATGAGACAGCAGGTGCTCTTAGTAATGTTACAGCTGAGCTTCAAGCGGGTTAAACCCCGGTTCTTCACCCCCCCAAAAGGTCGACTGGTTGTAAACTATATCTTGATTTGCAATGCTTAAAAATTCCCGGTATTTATAAATTGAAGTGGCACCATTTCCACACCTTGGGAATTTCAGAAGGAAAGAGTGGAGCTCTGCATATGTTCCTGTTGCTTACGCCATTTTTGCTCTCAACGCTCCCTCCCAGGGTGGTTCATACTGCTCGGCTGAGCAGATTGCATGGATGGCAATTCCAGATCAACTTCAGCCAAATTTTTCTTAGCAGTTCCCATTACAATTTTATCGAGTTGAGAGGTCAGTGTGTTTCCTTAACTTTGTGTCAGTCCTAGATTCCGGTCTAGATTTTTCATTAGTTGTGGAATTCCTTCTGCCCTAATTTTAGTGTCCATTTCCAAAGGGCTTACATGTAGTGAGTCTACTTTGCTTCTTTCGCCCTTTCCATTCCTAGGCTCTTTGTCTTTCAGAGCTTCTTTATAGGTTGAATAGGTTGCAGTTTTTATAATTATCCGTGAAAAAGAATACACCTGCTCGATCCTGTCTTTAGAGCCGATACCTTCAGATCTCATCAGTTACAGGCCAAGGTCACCTGTTATTTGTACTCACTAAAGTAGAATAACAAGAATAGTTAGAAGCTTGTAATTGGGCTTGCTAATTAGATGGCCTAGCATGTCCTATTTGTCTTCTTTGCCCCTTTCGATAACATTTTGGATTTTGCTTTCTGGAACTCAGCTGCACTCAAAATTCTACTGCTGGAGTTGCAACATCAAGCAGCTTTAAATATACACCTAGCTTGACTTATGCTACCCATACCTATAATTCTACTTATCCACTATCTCTCTGGATTTGTCAGCCTCATACATTGTAGTGTAGGAGTATTGTTGGCCGATTCATTCTTAACTCAGTTTTGTAACTTTCAAGCCTCCCATTGCTTCGCCATTTCATGACAGTTTGCACTGATTCTTTATTGCTTGAAATTGTTCCTCTCATCTCTACATTTCTTTCCACTTGAGTTCTGAGGTGGAGATTGCTCGCTTGCTTTAGGTCACCTCTGAGAAGAGTTTTTATTTGCACTAATGATGACGCTCTACAATTTATATCCCAACAGTTGTCGTTTGTTCACATTCCTTCCCACTGCAGAGCAGCTAGCAGTTCTCAGTGAACTTTTTTGTATAGGTCCTGCAAAAATAGAGCCATGCTCTCTGGGACAAATCAAAGCCAAAAGAAAAAAAATCACTCACAACTGAGGAGAAACACTGTCATCTCAATGCAGCATTCACTTCAACCCTTGCAGGGCCAGAGTCAGCCTTCACTCACCAGAGCAGCCAGGAAAACCAGCCACGGTTGTCTGCTAATGTTATTGGTCACCACACCACTCTCATCCCACATCTAAAGCCAGTCACAGATCAAGCGTTGGCCCATCAGCATCCAGGAGCCTGCACCATGGCTTTCGAACAATTCATAAGTGGGCCAAGGCTTACAGCTGCATTTCTTGCTACTGCTTGACTAGGGAAGAAATTTCACAGGGGGTCATCAGTTCAGTTCAGCTCCACCAATGAATCCAGACGAATACAAGTAGACCTTGGTTCTCATAGATTCCAAACACACATTCCTTTTGAATCAGAAGGTACTTTCTTAAAATGTCCAATTTGTGATCAGTGCATGCATTTTTTTACTGCTTAATGCTCTTCCCCACATATACTTTGGAAAGTGTGAATTTTTTTTTCAAGGCGTCAAAGGAATTAATAATTCCCTAACATTTGCACAGCCAAAACATGTGGTATGTTGTACAGTGGCGTTTAAAAATATGGAATCTTTAGGAAAGTATCATGCAGTAACAAATGTGTTTGATCCCTGAATCTGACAAGCATGATTTCTCCACATTGAGTCCCGAACATACTATCAGCATGGACCACTTTTAAAAAGACCACAACCATAATTAGCCAAATCAGGAACGAGATCATGCACCATCACTATCCAGACATTAGATCAGGAAGGCCTTTGAATAAATCTTCATAGCCTATCTAAGCAATACAGCAAGTGTTTTGCAACTGTCTGAGCCATGACCTAGTGCTGTGGCCACAGCAACACAAAATGAGTGCAAGAATCTACTGCTGTCAATATATATTTGTATTTATTTATCGACTTGAACGGGCTGAGGTGATCCAGGTAAACAACCTTTGTGATGACCTCAAAATGGTTGAATGTTATATTTGCAGGTAAACTCTACACAGTGAGACATATTACTTCATTGGTTTAGGAATCAACAACCACCAGTAACGCCCCGGCAAAATTCACAGAGTAGATGAAATTCCTAGACTCGAAGAGCCTATCGGTTTATGGGCTGCTTTAATGAAGTTGTGTTGATTTGATTGATTCTGTATTTCTTTTTTTTTTTTTTTAAAACCTTTTTTTTATTAACTTTGCTCAAGGTCTCATACATTACACAGCAGTGTTCAAATGCCTCGCAAACAAACAGCATGACATTGCACATTTGAGGACCAACTGGGCGTCAAAATGGGCCCGCTACAACTGTCCCCCGTCTCCCCCCCCACCCCTCGTGGCTCGGTACTTGTGCCATGGGCCCCACACCCTCTTCCATTTCTTAGCGCGACCTCTGGACTTATATATTGTTTCCTCCGCCCTCTGACACCAATCCAGGTCCCTGAGCCATTGGTCCCATTGTGGGGGCACCTGCGCTCCCCAACTACTCGCGATATTCCATTTTGCCACCCCAGCCGCAGTTGCCAACCAGATCTCGTTGTACCTGGACCAGTCCGTGGCTCCCTAGATCAAAAGAAGCAGCCACCGGGGCTCCAGCGGGACCGGCGCTCCCACCACCGTCGCCATCGTGTGTGCCACCTTGGTCCAAAATGGCACTATGTTCGGGCATTCCCACAGGATATGAAAGAAAGTGCCTTCCTCCCGGCAACCCCTCATACACAGAGGGGACAGGGTCCTGCACCATGAGAATAAGTGGGTACGCGGGTAGTACACCCGATGCAAGATTTTAAATTGCACGAGGCGAAACCGCATCCGGATGGCAATTTCGCGGGGGCCTTGCAGGGCATCCTGCCAGTACTCGTCCTCCAGGCCTCCAATGTCCCCCTCCCATTTCTCGCGCAGGGACACCAAGGGGTCGGGCATGTTGTTAATGAGCTTACGTTAAATGGTGGCTGTTGGTTTCCCTGGAATAGGGTTGAGTAGGAGCCTGTCCTCCAAAGGAGAATATTCTGGGAGCGAAGAGCCCAATTGTATGTGAGAGCGAAGGGCATGTGTGAGGCGCAGATACTGGTAATGTTGGGTGTCATGCATGTGTTACTCCCTTTGAAGGTAGTCAAAGGATCTAGGGGCGCCACCCTTCCATACATCACCCAGGTAATCTATCCCAATCAGTCGTCATCCCTTGAAGCCGGATAGTCTCGAGACCTCTGCTAGCTGGTCACCGAACCAGAGCGGCATCCTACCCGTAAGGGTGCCCGCCCACCCCAAGAATTTGTTGGCCTCCCTCCAGCACTGTATCACCACCCCGGTATGAGAAGGGAGGTCCCTGCACTTCTTCCGCGAGTACAAGAGCTGCTCACATTTGCCCCCCAGCATAGCATGTCTGTCCACCCTGTACGCTGACTCCGACCTCGCCGCGTACACCCAATCATTGACCACCTGCAGTTGGGAAGCCCAGTAATACAACTGGACGTCCGGGAGGGTCAGCCCCCCGTCGTACACCCCCTTTGTGAGCTTTTGCAACGCAATTCTCGGGTTTCTACCATCCTAAAGCAGCGTCCACAACGACTGTGAAACGCGCTTAAACACTCCCCCGGGGATCGGGTACGGTGAGTTCTGCAGGATATAGAGGAGGCGCGGTAAGGCCAGCATCTTGAAAAGCCCAGCGCGCCCATCAGGGACAGAGGCAAGGATCTCCAGTGAGTAACGTTCGATGCTAATCGCGCCAGGTGAGGTTCCAAGTTTTTATTGAAAAACTCCCCTTTGTCCCTCGTTACATACACCCCCAGGTACTTGAATCCGATTCTGTATTTCTTGACCACAGATATTTGGGATAGTGACTTAAGGGAGCCCATCTTGTCTCAATAAGTATTAATACTTCTCAGAAAAGCCAGGAGAAGAGGACTTCTTTTTTGTGTGGTGCTTCTACTCTGTAAATTGGCACTTTGCACATCCTTATTCTGCAGTTTGATCAGTTGCAGAATTACACTTAGAGTGGATTCCACTCAGTCTGGTAAGCCAGCATGCATTGTACATCCACCAATGGAAACTGCCTTTCGAAGCCAGATATCTGCCCCCAGAGCGGTTTCGCCCTGATCTACTTCCCTTTTGTCTTTGTAACCAGTGGATTCCCAGTGCTTTAAACAACATTGTACCTCTGAACACAAAATGAAGAGGTAGATACTATCAATGTAGTAACTAAAGTATTCACTTTCTACCATGGCTAGGAGGAAAGCACTTAACTCGGCTACCTGTGTCATTGAGTCATCTAGGGCTTCACTTTGCTTTATCTTTTTTTGTTGGTATTTTTAGTAAAACATAATTGCCATACAGTTACAAGCATAATTTCAGCTCAGGCGTGGAAGTGGATACATCACAGGTGATAACAATTCAGGCAACAGTTCAGTGCATGGCCTGGAGCGTAGCCCACTGTAACTACCATAGGGGTACTTGCCAATATGCGTTACAGTGTGAACGGGAATTGGACACTGCGTCTGAGGCCACTAATAGGAGCTGACAAGTATGGCACTTAAAAGGGAGGAGAGAAACCAAGGTGTGGGAAATAACAAATTGAACAGATGCCCAACAGAGGTCTCCGCTACTACTCTTCTCTCCCCCATCGCCTCCATGACCCACAGAGCCGTAGGATCAATGGGCACATATCTAGTCACATCCCTGGAAGATGATGAGCAGAGTTGGGAGTGTAGGATTGGGGGTGGGGGAGAAACAAGACAGGGCGCCACTACGTCCATGGAGCATCCTTGCCTTATGCGCTACTGGGCCGCCGCTACGGCTACTATGTCCTTGCATTTTATGGGGGCCTGGGGCTCACCCTCTGACTACGAGCTGCATTGAAAGTCCTGTAATATAACATCCCCATCAGCTGCCATCAGAACTTTACATAACCCCAATGTGTCTTCGCGGAACAAGGTAATATTTTCAGCCTATGCCTAGACTGTTGGCGAGCGGGACCACGCCAGCGCAGGGGGAGGCTCCCAACGTTTCCATCTCTTGGTGATTTAGCACTTAGCTGCAAGTAGTCCCAGATCTATAAACCCAGACTCCACCCTGTGCCTAGCTGATCTACGATAGAGCCCCAGGGGACATACATCCCAGGTACGCGCCACTGTGTGCCCAGTGCAGCCAGCCAAGTGTGCTGTGATGGTACGCCAGTACTCATCGAGCGCAGGACAGCCCCAGAGCATATGAATAAGATCTGCTTCAATCAGCTTACATCGGGGACAACAAGCATCCATACGCCGGAGTACCTGTTGGTCTTAGCTGGGATAAAAAGGCTCTGTGCAATACATAGTACTGAATTAGATGAAATCTGGAATTTCTAGGAATATGGGTAGGTCCCTCAAGTATATCCATCCATTCGCGTTCCGTGCACTGGAGAGTCTGGTGTGTGTCCCAGCGATGTCAAGGAGGCATTAACAGGTATGCTGTGTGCGAGCTAGTAAACCACCCTGTGCCCATCACGTGTATGTATTAAATTGTGAGATGCGTGTAAAGCTCACGGGACAAGTCCCCTCCTTATTGTCTGCAGTGGTTTAGTAACGAGGTATGAAGTAAAAACTGACCTTGCGGCAGTCCAGTATCTTCAACGAAGGCGTCAAAGGACACCAGCAGCCCATCTTGGTATAGGTCGCCCAAAACCTGCAGGACAACTGCCTGCCAGGCTGAAAGTTCTGTCTTACTTGTGGTGCGCCCACCCCTCGGCGTGCCTTGCAGCGGGGTAATGCCAGTGCATACGGGATGGCAGAGCGCGTGAGACGCAAGCAACGGCGGAAGCATTTATATGCCACCTCCAGCATTATCTGGATGGGCGCCCCACCTCTTCTCCCAGGATTAAAGAGCACCAGACCTGACGAGTGCATCCACGCTGGCAAGAGTGCAGCTGTTTCCTCAAGATTTAGTCCACTAGCCCATCTGGCCACCCACTGCAATTGCGCCACCAGGTAGTAGTGCTCCATATCAGGTACTGCAAGGCCTCCCACACCAATTGGTAAATATAGCTTGGACAGTGCAACCCTGCACCGTGATCCGTTCCATATGAACTCACGTATGATACATTCGAAGGAGCGGAAGACAGGAGGCCGATTATGCACTGGCAAGTTAGTGAAAAAATACAATAACGGGGGCAGCACCACCATTTTAAGCAGCACTATGCGACCCATGACGGTCAGAGGCAGACTCCGCCGGAAGAACATTGGCAACTTGATGGCTGCGGTCATCCGCAAAATGTTCCCCTCTAGTAGGTCCACTGACTGATGATATACATGTACTCCAAGGCACCAAAAGTATGTTGTTAATGACCAGTGTGGGGTCAGGGTAAGTCTGGTTAAATGGGTGCAACCAAGATTTCGCCCAAATCACGCTGAGACCAGAGAGGGACGCAAAATCATTAATGATCCACGCCAAGTCAGCAGGCATTCCCCTTATGTCCCGGACGTACAAGAGCAGGTAGTCTGTGTACAGGGAGAGAGCATTCGAACCGTCATCCAAGGGATACGCCATTCCACTCCACTTCTACGAATATCTTCAGCGAGCCGCTTTATGGCCATCGACAACAGCAGAGGTGACAGCAGACATCCTTGCCTGGTTCCACGACTGATGGGCATAGGGTTCGACACGAGGGCACCCATTTTGACTCTAGTGGAAGGAGAGGTGTATAACAGCCGTATAAGGTGGAGAAAACAAGCCCAGAGCCCTTAGCGGGACAAGGCGGTGAATAGAAACTCCAATTTCAGGGTATCAAATGACTCCTTCAACTCAAGCACCAGACACCCGGGGTGAGGCCAGCGGGAAGCTGAATAGCTAGCCACCTGGAAAAATCAATGCAGGTTAAGGGACGTGTTCCAGGAAGGCACAAATCCATTTTGGTCAGCGTTCACCAGATTGGGCACCAGGGGGACCAACCGATCCGCCAGTATTTTGGCCATGATTTTATAGTCTGTGTTTAAAAGCGCCAGTGTCTGGTAAGAGCCCAAGCTATCCAGCTTAGGCAAATAAACAAGCAGAGCTTCACGGAGCAAGCCCAGAAGGATGGAGGCTTCAAGCAAATCCTCATACAGGGCAAGCAGGCGAGGAGCCAACACAGGAACATATGCTTTATGATATTCTACTGGCAGCCCATCCGGCCCGGGTGTCTTGCCGTGGCAAGAGCTCTGATGGCCTCATCAACTTCAAATAGTGTGATCGGCTCCTGCAATTCTGGGCAAGCAAATGAATGCAAAGAAGCCCGCTAGATCAGCCGGGCAAACGCTGGCAGCAGGCACATACATACGCAGCGAAAGGATAGGGTGCCGTACCTGCTCCTGATGATCAGCCATGCAAGAAAACGCTCCAGTCTATCCGCAGCTGCATGAGTGCGGGCGGAAAGCGCAGAACAGTTTAGGCATCGCAATCGCTCTAGTAGGTTCGCATGCTCACGCCACTAATCTGCAAAACGCCGAGTACAGCTCAAGTCTGTTATTTAGGCAGACTCCAGCTTCAGTAGGGATCGCTCAATAAGCATGAGATCGCCATCAATTTGTTTGCAAACACCCCAGCAGAGTCCCATGCAGTGCCCCCTGATCGTGACTTTGAACGCTTCCCATTCCACGGCTCTGGTGGCACCTGAGCTGGCGTTTGCTTCAAAGAAGCCTGGTGAGGCAGTGCCCAGTGACCCCCGAGAAGGATGATCCTCCATCGCCCCAGGTTGGAGGTGCCTGACATGCAAAAGCTGTTCAGCGTCCTCATATTCCAGCTGGAGAAACTGGAGGTTGTGATCCGAATGTGTGCGCCCCAGGTAGTCTATACGCCGACAAACCGGGAGTAGCTCCGACGATCAATGCGATCAATGCGGACGTGAAGGTCATGCTGTGAGGAATGAAAAGAATATACAGGCGCATCCGGGTTCAACGCTCTCCAGACGTCAGCTAAGCGCCAGTGCTGCAGCCAGTCTCCCAGTGCCTGGGCGTTAGACATGGCAACTGTACAGGGAAGCGGTGCGAAAGACCTGGCTAATGCCAGATTGGTGACAATGTTGAAATCTCCCCCTATGAGCTAGGGGATGGTGTTCCAGCGGGCTACCGCACCGGAGATTGTGCGTAAAAAGGTCTTCTGGTACTCTGTTAGGTGACCTACACATTTCCGAGTAATAAACGCTTCCCATCCAACGTCCCCAGTATGAATATGTAGCGGCCCTCCCCGCCCATCTCCATCTCCGCCACCGCAAAATGGATGCCCAGCCGCCCATAGATAAGCACCCCCTCACATGCGCAGAGAAATCCATTGCAAATACCTGACCACGCCATCGCCGCTGGAGCTTGCGGGCTTCAGGCAGTGTGATTTGTGTTTCCTGCAGTAACGCAATGTGGGCTGACCTGCGCTTAAGGTACGAATACACAGCATAGCAGCGCAATGGCGTGTATGCCCCTCACATTCCAGGTGATTATGTTAGTAACCGACGTGCATAGAATGGCACAGGCGTGTAGAGGTACATGGGGACCACAGCAATAAGAGAGGAAGCAGAATATCCTGTCAAAAGCCTGCAGATGTGGGCAACACCTGCAGGACAACATTGCTTGAAATATACACATGTTAAACAATAAGGAGAGGGGGAGAACAGGAGTATTGTAACACTGAACAGCAGAAGAGTGGAAGGACGAAGTGTATCTGCCCAAACTGGCAAGAACGCCTTGTGTTAACTGTTGGCAAGTAGCATCAGCCAAATAGAGCTTAAGGCTCTAGGGGGTTGAGAGTATACCACACCGGTGCCCCACATGTCCACAGGAATGAGCACTCAGTGTCATGTGTTTCAGTCTTCAGTCCAGCTGTGAGGGTAGGCCCCAAACTTACCAAACACACTTCCATCTTCCAGTCAGTGGCACCATCCCAGCCGGGACACCAGAGGCCCACGACGAATGCATCAGATATCACCGCACCACATGCTCCATTTGGAAGTCAACACCTTAAATTAGGTCATCTGCCATCTGACGAGTCACATCCAGGGGCCGCCCGAACTCTGCACTGGACGGCCACGTCGCATTGGAGCCATCATCGCTGGGGGAGCGCTCATAGGAAGTGTCTGGATCCTGTCTCTGAGTGCGATTGGGCATCATAGCTACTGCCTGCAGCGCCTTCTGCCTCTCTTGTATAACCTGCTCCAGATTGGGGGTGGCTTGTAGTTGTGGCGGCAGCTTGGTATGTACTTCCTCCTACATCTCCCACTATGACAGGCTCCGCCGAAGGAAGCTTGTTGCGCAGACCCATCACTCCCTGTCCGCAGCACCTGCCGACCAGTAGATTCAAGCCTCTTCAGCGGCGTCAAAAAATCGTGTGTTACCATCTGAGACCACTAGCAGCCTTGCCTCCAAGAGAAGGAAGTATTTGATGCCCAACTCTCAGAGGCATTGCTTAACCACTAGAAACAACCCCTTCTGCCTCTGCACCCTTGTGGCATAGTCAGGGAAGAAGAGTACTGTGGCATTATGCACTTTCACCTCCTCAAGCTCATGTACCTCGCTCAGGACAACATCACGATCCCTGTAGTTAAGGAGGTGGAAGACAAAGGGTCTAGGACCTGCCCCCAGCAGCGGACGGCTCGCGGGCACTCGATGGGCTCACTCCACAACAAAGAATAGGGAGAGTGCACCTGCTGGCAGTAGGCCACGCAACCATGTCTCAGTATATGCCACTGCATCAGCTCCTTCTGCTATTTACTTTACACATGCCATTAGCTCCTGTACCTCCAATGCTGCGGTCCGGGTAAGAGGGTGGACCTCAGTCAGTTCTTACTCAATGTTGAGTACCTTGTCAGTCAGCTTGCGATGATCGGCACGCAGCAGGGTGAAGTCGACGGTGATTTTGTCAATGCTGCCCTCAAGGGAAGTGCGCGTTTGTTCAAGGGAGGTACCTATTTTCTCTACAACAGCAAGTACAGAGTCTAGTTTAGAGTCTAGGGTGTCCACTGTCGCCTTCTCCGGGGGTCTGTGACACTCAGTCGCTCGGTCGGTCCATCGACACAGAGGAGCAGGCAGGTAAGTGTTGATGCCGCCCCCGTGCGCAGTCGGCCCATCGTATGACAGGCAGTGCAGTGCAGGGTGGCCATCCGGCCCCTCTCCTCCAGTCTGGTGAATGCTAGCCAGGAATCTCCCTTCGGGCGACACAGATGTGAGAACCCGTACACTCGAGAACGCATTAACAGGTGGCAAGGAAAGACAGTGTTGACCGGTCGCCTCCGCCGATTTAACAATGGCGACTGGATACTATGTTCCCTAGTGCTCTGGTAATTAACAACGGAACAAGCTGTGCACCAAAAGGCATGGGCCTGAGCAGACTTCTGTGCCCCTGGCCACCAACGGCCGATATCAGAGACTAGAGTCAGTTAGTGGAGTCCCCCACCAGTCTTGTGTGGTGCCCTGGGTAATGTGGCTCCGCTGCAGCGCAGGGATTTCCCAGGGAACAGTGTGCGCCACCCACAGGCACTACGCCGAACCCCATCCCACCTTCTCCTCACCTGGACATTGACACTGGGGGCTCAATCCGCAGTGCCCTTTCCGAATCTGTGACTCAGCCAGGCTGGATTTCACAAGCCTGGGTACAGCAGTCGCCGCATAGTCTGCTGGAGAACATCCCAATGCAGGTGATGCAACAGGGCCCTCTTAGGCGTGAAGTCGTAACGTTCCCACCACACAGGTTTGGCACAGCTCAGGGGCCTCACTTGCCACAGTGTCTGGGCAACACCACCTCCAGCCTGTGATGCAAAGAGGTGCAGCCCACCATCAGCAATCTCCTTTGTGCACCGTGGTGTGGTGGTGGTGCAAGTAATGCAATGCAGGCCTCCCCATGCCGGCACGCAGGAACGCCTCTACAGATCACAGCTCCAAGGGGCAACAGGCAGCCTTCTCACATAGGTCAGTGCCGTGTTTCTATGTGATGGACCACACTTCACCACCAGGCAAGGGCGATCACCGCCACCTCGATGTTTATTGCCGCAGCCCACAGTCTCGGCCTGATGCAGCCTGCCTCCACCATCAGGCTGCAGCAACTCCACAGCACTGGCGCCTCCCAGTCTGGGTCTCAGATGCAGGCCCAGCGAGGCCTCCAGGCCCTGGGGACTGTCAGCACTTCCAGGCATTGGCCACACGCCCGTCAGGGCCACTCCAGGTGATTCAGAGTCCGGGCGGCAGCGTTGTCTTCCTCTTCTGCTGTCCGGCATGCATTTCACGCAACAGCGGTTCCCTGCGACAGTCGGCAGCCCTGTAGCCTGCACACCATGCAGGAGTAAGGCCAGGTTAAGGACTCCTTTGCAGGCACAGATGGCACTGTTAGTGCATGTAATGTGTCTGATACCTGGGCCAGGATGCGGAGCCTCGCTAGAGTGTGTCCGCCATCTTGGGTAGCTAGCCACGCCCCTCCATTTACATACTTTATCTTAACATTCTGAATCCTTGAACGCTCCTGTGCTCATCCATCTGTGTAAAAAATATCACCATATTCATGCAATGACTTTACAATCAATGTCTTGGAAATTAGTCATTGATACTGGAGAAATTACAGTTTTTAATTTCAGATCATTCTCCAAGAACAAGTTACCTGCCTTGGGTAATGCCTTTTCTGGTAGAGGCTCTAACAACAGATTACTGACCTTTGGAATTTTCCCAGACACCATACTGGATCCAGAAACTGTTCAGCAATTCCCTAGCACATCGACAGGTGAAGTCATGCGACTCTGCGTCAGATCCGTCCAGATATGAAGTTGGAGCCTCACATATACACCACCTTAGCACACTGACATCAGTTAATTACTGATCTCTGTCCATGTCATCAGGCACGGCGGTATGGAAATTAGAAAGTGCAGTGTGCAGATTTGGCACCTTGTTAATGGACAGTTTGAATCCATTCCACAGAACAGGGAGGAGAAAGGGTCGGTGGGGAATCTGCGTTTAGATAATAGTCTCTACCAGAAATGGTGTTACCGAAGGTAAGTAACAAGTTCTTCTAATACAGACTTCCAACCGCAGATTCCTTGTCTTGTGAATAGATACCAAAGCAGTCCACCTCCTCTGGTGGTGGGTCTGTGGAATGACTCAAACCATGACATCCTGCAGGACACATCGAGCAAAATGTCCATCCCTCCAGACCTGGCTATCCAGCTAGTAATGCTTCATTAACGTGTGAACATCACAGCCTGGCAAATGTCCAGAACTGGAACACCAGCATAGTGGTAGCAGCCTTCACTCTGGTAGAGTGAGCATGCAAGACTTCTGGGGGCTGTTTCGTGTCAAGCTCATAGCAGATCTTGATGCATAATACTATCCATCTAAAGTGGGTCCTCTTTTGCACTGTTTTTTCTTCCTTACTGGCCAGGAAAAACCCCCAAAAAGTTGGTCATCTTATCAGTAATCTCGGGTTCAGTCTAGACAGAAGCGAAGTGCCCTTTTAGAGTCAAGGTGATGAAAACCTTTTCCTCCTGGGAGGGGTGGGGGAAGTGCACAGAAAGCTGGCAAGGTGATGGATTGCCCTATAAGGAAGGGATTAACTATTTTACGCAGGAAAGCCACTTGTGTCTGGAGGAGTAATTTGCCCTGGAAGAAATACATTCTCAAATATTTTCATCATCCATATCGGGAGAAAGTCTTGGTAGGATGACTGAAATATGTGCATTCAACTGCAGCAACAGTTTGTCAGATGATTCCTCAATGTTGGGAATGGGAAAGCTTCACCACAGATTTCTAATTAACTTGTGTGCTCACATTCTAGGTTCAAAATACAATGGGCACCATATTGCTGAATATGAGATGTTCAATTTCAAGTCTCTTCCATGGAGCAGGTTGAAGCAAATAATCCTGGGGTGTTAAGGAAAATATGAAACCAGCTTTTCAAAATATGTGAAGGGAACTATAGGTTTTTTGCCATTTAATACTTTTTAAAGGGGCTACAAAAGTTAGTGAGAGGCATACCCACCTAGGTCCAACATCCCTTTTCCACATCTGTTCCCTCAGACTCTCTGCCACTCAATACCTCATTAATTTAAAATTAGTAACATCTTGGTAATCCCAGAAGGTGTTTTAATCTTCCACTTGAATGTATGGCTGTAGATTTTTGTTTTACAGGTACAGGTACAGGAATATATTGCAGAGTGAGCTCGTTTAAAAAGAATAGATTTATGTTTCTATGGGTAGTGAGACACTCACGAGTTGCTGCTTGGACTTTTCTTTTTTCTTTTGACTTTACTCTCTTACTCTTGTTTTTAGTTGCATCTCTGCACGAGTACACACTGGCTTAAACATTATTTCCAATGTGTGTTAAATACAAGAAAATGATAAAAACAGATGTAAAATAAATAGGTCTATAGACATGTTGCACAGTACACATTAAAAGCAACTACATTCAAAGATAATTATTCAAAAACTTTTCAAGCCAATAACAATATAAATCAGTAAGAACAACAGTGAAAAGTGTCATGCTCTACACAATGTTCACGCACTGCACAATTTAAATATGTAGCTCAAATAAATGTAAATGAATGTTTCCAGGGACTCATTTATTTCAGGAAACCTTTTCATATATATATTTAGCTTTCTGCACATGAAAGTGAATAATTCTAAAGCGGTCTTCTGGAGTACCATATCTCCCAGTGCAGGCATTCTGTGAACTAGGTGAGATGAACAATCCATTTCGTCATTGGAATACTGCTTTTCACGCGCAGCTGATCTTTGATGAAGGCACAGCGATAATGTAATACAGTAATGAGGCCCGTCTCAGGTACTAACAATGAATCCCCTAGGTAGATTTCAGAGTTAGGAGTCAATTACAATGCAGCACTGTTGGCATTGAACAACTGTCTGATTTACATGATGTATTGTTTTCCTGGTGTTGTTTTGGCCTTCATAAACCAGATAAAATACACAAAACGAAATGACCGGCATATTGCAGTCACAGATGAGGAAATATGGGAATCATAGGTTGGAGAAATTACACATATTGTGTTGTTAGAAGCAAATGACACATTGGTTGGAAAGACTCTATTCGGGTGGTTAAACACCCACTGATCATTCTGTATTGATTTGCTGAATTGTTAGAACGCCGAGTTAATTAGTCTAAATCCCAGATACTCCTCCTGTCGGGGTCCTAGGCTCGAACAACCTCAGTGGCCCTACCTGTTCTAAACATAGTGTCAGATTACAGATCTGAAGTATCTGTGTATGAGGCTACTGCATAGAAGCTTACACTTTGAAAAATATAGAAACCCAAATACTAGCTAAGTACTTCGCTGTATACTTGAGAACATGTATTGCTGGATGAAGTTGCCTCTCTCCATTATGGCCAGAACAGCTCTCATAAAGACAGTGGTATTCCCAAGGTTTCTTTATGTATTTCAAGGCACATTCTGCTTGATCCCTAGTAACATCTTTCAGGATTTAGATACCATGATGACCACACTTAAGCTAGAAACCTTAAAGTTGCCATGTGAAAAGGGTGGCTTGGGAGTATCTGACACATCATGCTTTTTTGAATGGCTGGCTAAAATCCCTGGAGTAGAGGGTAGACTGATTTGGGAAAAAGGGGGTGGTGATGGACAGAGTTTCTGAATGATGCAGAATACTCTTACCAAGTCAAGAGATCATGGTTTTGATCCATCACCGTTTTTTAGCTCACTGCACCATCCCAGCTCAAAACCTGGCTACATGCAAATTAGTCTGTACCTGTCCCAGTGCATGATGGGAACAGGGCAAACCAAACTACCAAGCCAATTCTTATGCTGGGAAGGAAACAAGCTTCCGGGGACCGGTTTCTGGCATCACAGCCTTCGTCGGCCCGGCTTGCCTGAATCCTGATGGTGCAATGAGCAAGGGACTCACGTTTGAGCATACCCTCCCACACTGAGTGTGGATAAAATCGATTTGGGAAAAAGGGGGTGGTGATGGACAGAGTTTCTGAATGATGCAGAATACTCTTACCAAGTCAAGAGATCATGGTTTTAATCCATCACCGTTTTTTAGCTCACTGCACCATCCCAGCTCAAAACCTGGCTACATGCAAATTAGTCTGTACCTGTCCCAGTGCATGATGGGAACAGGGCAAACCAAACTACCAAGCCAATTCTTATGCTGGGAAGGAAACAAGCTTCCGGGGACCGGTTTCTGGCATCACAGCCTTCGTCGGCCCGGCTTGCCTGAATCCTGATGGTGCAATGAGCAAGGGACTCACGTCTGAGCATACCCTCCCACACTGAGTGTGGATAAAATCGATTTGGGAAAAAGGGGGTGGTGATGGACAGAGTTTCTGAATGATGCAGAATACTCTTACCAAGTCAAGAGATCATGGTTTTAATCCATCACCGTTTTTTAGCTCACTGCACCATCCCAGCTCAAAACCTGGCTACATGCAAATTAGTCTGTACCTGTCCCAGTGCATGATGGGAACAGGGCAAACCAAACTACCAAGCCAATTCTTATGCTGGGAAGGAAACAAGCTTCCGGGGACCGGTTTCTGGCATCACAGCCTTCATCAGCCCGGCTTGCCTGAATCCTGATGGTGCAATGAGCAAGGGACTCACGTCTGAGCATACCCTCCCACACTGAGTGTGGATAAAATCGATTTGGGAAAAAGGGGATGGTGATGGACAGAGTTTCTGAATGATGCAGAATACTCTTACCAAGTCAAGAGATCATGGTTTTAATCCATCACCGTTTTTTAGCTCACTGCATCATCCCAGCTCAAAACCTGGCTACATGCAAATTAGTCTGTACCTGTCCCAGTGCATGATGGGAACAGGGCAAACCAAACTACCAAGCCAATTCTTATGCTGGGAAGGAAACAAGCTTCCGGGGACCGGTTTCTGGCATCACAGCCTTCGTCGGACCGGCTTGCCTGAATCCTGATGGTGCAATGAGCAAGGGACTCACGTCTGAGCATACCCTCCCACACTGAGTGTGGATAAAATCGATTTGGGAAAAAGGGGGTGGTGATGGACAGAGGGTAGAGGGTAGACTGTACAGTCCTGCCATCATGACCTGGAACTTAAATATCCGTTTCTCACACCACTGAAATTAGGTTACAGAGAGCCACATTTGCTGTCCTTAATGTTTACATTTTGAAATAGGGTTTTCTGACAATTTGCGAGAACTACACCTTTCACAGAACAAGCACAATTGTAGGGTGTAGTAGAGTTCCGCAAATTATATAAAGAGGCGATGGCAGCAGGTTGGGGGGATAGTGCATTAAACGGCGAAATTTATGACGGAGAGACTCTTTGAGTAATCCAGAACACAAATGGGGATGGAAGTGGGCCAATTCCTGCTATACTGTGAGCCACTCAGAGCACCATGTCCTGAGTAGACCCACAGAATCCAGTGTACACCTGTAGTTGCTGTCAATGATACAGGATACAAGTCCTGTGTCAGCCATGCACAAGACGCTGTGAGGTGAATGCATTAAGAGAACATTAAAGATCCAAATAGAATATCAATTCATAAGACTTCATTTCAGAGAGCAACCTGAACAGAATATTAGTCTACAGTAAACTGGAAAAGAGCAATGCTCTATTTCATCTCACTAACTTAAAATTTCTACAGAGAACCTATCTTACACCTGTAACTCTCACACAAATATTTTCAACACACACAGGAAGAGCCCTGTGGAGTCTGGAATACAGCTGGTAATGGCATATGGTCTATATATGTCAGGTTGTTAAATTGTTCTAAGAATAGTTGTGCTTCACTTACAAATGGCAACTAGGAATATGGGGGCACATGCATTAAAGCTTTTTGCCTAAACGGTGCGATTCGCAAAAAACAGTCATTTGCGATCGCAAAATGGGCTTTTGCGATGCGTGCGCAATTTCGGTAATCAAATTTTTTTTTGATTTCCCAAATTGCGATCGCATTTAAGGAATCTCAATTTGTGATTCCTTAAATGCAAAGCAAAAAGCACTGTGAAATTGCAATTTCGCTATTTGGGCCCGCAAATTACCGAGCAATTGAACTGGTCAGTAATTTGCAAAAACTTTGAAAAATGCACTAAAGTGCATTTCTCAAAGTTTCATGTTGCGCACACACACATGCCCTTGGGGCATGTGTGTGCACAACATGGGTACACATCACAATTTCAGGGGTGCAACAGGGTGTCCTTTTGACACCCTTGCACCCTTGCATGCGCAATTTGCGAGTACCTGTTGGTACTCACAAATTGCGCATGCAGTTTCCCATTCATTCCTATTGGCCTGTAGGCCCATAGGAATGAATAAGAAGCCATTCCTTAATAGCGACTCACAATTTCCGAGTCGCAATTAAGGAATGTTTAGGAATCGCTATTTTTATAGCGATTCCTACATGCATAGGCTTGTGCGAGTTCTTAAAAATCGTAATTAAGGACTCGCAAAAGCATGTCTTGATGCATGTGCCCCATGGTCTCCTTGGAGATCTGACAGCACATATTGGACCTAGAACAACACCTTCAAGAAGGAAAGGATATATAACCGTATGGTTGGCCTGGAAGCAAGACAGGAGCCAGGCCTATGATTTATGGCGAAGGAATACCACAGAGTGCAAAGTTGGTGAACAAACCCAAATGACGGTTGTAAATACTGATCGCAAAAGAGATGATAACTTGAAACATTTATAATCCATGAATCATTGTGTTGCTATTTAGTGTGAAACAAAGAAGCAACACTCAAAAAGATGTAACAGATTCTGTAACTGCCTAAGCTTCCACTCTCCCTGCTTGAGCAGATAGTGCTGGTGGTATCCAGCTGCCACCGACCTTTCTTTTAGATGCTACATTTTTACACGTACTGATCCATTGTGTTAATATTTATTACTTTTGTTTGCGGTTAAAACGTAGCTCAATAAAAAAATTAAAAAACTTTACAAAACACATTGACATACCAATGTGTAAGTAATTGTTGAGTTTAGAAATATTAAATAATAAAAGGAAAAAATAGCAGAACAAAAATAAATATCAAATAAGAAATATAGGTGCTCTCAAACTCTTTTGTTAAATAATCTGGGATAGCAGAGCAGATCCAATGGTATTCCAGGGCAGCAGCCTATTTATTATAAAGGTAGTAATTGAAAAGGCCTTTAATCTGCCTGCATGTGTGTTGATTAATCATTTTATCTAACATTACTTTTTTATACCCCTATGATACTTTCTATGATGTCACAACTATAAGGACTATGTACTAATGACAAAAAAGAGAAGAACAGGATACTGCTGGCATAGCTTGAATCGCCTGGCAGTTGGTGAACCCCGATCAAGCAAATGAGGAATGAGGGAAGTCTCAGGGGAGAGACATCAAGGTTTATTTGGAGAGGGCCAAGCTGCACCAAATACCTAAAGTGAGAGGGATCTGCTAGGGGGATCTATCACCAAGGATAAGATAAGGACAGCAATCAAGGACATGTCCAATGGTTAGACACTAGGCACTGATGGATTGACTGCAGAATTTTATCAGATGTATGCAACACTTTTGGTACCCCAGCTTCTAATCATATGAGGTGAAACTGGAAGATGGTAAACTCCTTGTATCAAATAGAGAGCCCTTGATGGTGTCCCTACCTAAGCCTGGGAAAGACCTGGATGACGTGTCTTCTTATAGGCTGCTTTCAAAGCTCAACCTGGATTACTACATTTTGGGTAATGAAGTATATCCCTATATTCCTGCCCTAATACAATAGGTTAAAATGGGTTTATTCCTGCATGAAATACATCCCTTAATAGAAGCAGATTTAATACGGTCCTGAATTAAATCTCCCTGAAGAGTTCCCTGAAGCAGTTGTGATCTCTGTTGTATTACTGAAAAGAACATACTTGATTAACGGTGATGAGATGAGTCAAATGGGTTGAGCTGTTATACCACTGATCAGTCTTGAGAGTGCTGATTCATCTCTGCTCAATATCATACGTTTAAGGCTAGTATATAGGGGGTGCCTACTGTACACGCTTTTGTTTGAAGTTGCAATATAATCGTCTGCTGCAATCCTAAGAGCTGATGGATGGAATAGAGGCATCCCATTTAGTGAAGGGGTGCATACTATTTCACTTTATGCTGATGACCTACTGTTATATTTGAAAGACATTGGGACTGAGCTTGAACTAACTGTCCATTTTTTACAAGAATTTGGGGAAATGCTGGAATGACGAACAAACTGGTCAAAGACGTGCATCTTTCCAATGTACCAGAGGACTGGAAAGCCCAAGATGGATCTCTATGGCATGACTTGGGCACCGCAAACTATTAGATATTTGGGGGTAAATACCGACCACTTAGAAAAGACTCTTAGGAGGGAAATTTAGGGGTGTCCTTGAGATCTATATAGAGAAGCATGGCATGATTAGCCCTCCCAGAAGATGGTGATCCTCCTTAGGATGCCTTAGTTATTTCTTTATTTATTTAGTTTCCAAACCTCTTGAACGGCGTTCCAAGGCAATTAATAAAATGATCAGTGTTAGAATCCGGGTTCTCTGGTTGGCACAGGTAGGTACTTGTGACAAGCAGGGAACCTTTCCTCTAGTCAGGGTAAGGGGTTACACTACTAAAACAACCCCTGCTCACCCTCTAGGTAGCTTGCCGCGAGCAGACAAGGCTTATCTCAGAGCGTTATAGGTTAAGCATTTGTGAACACATACAGTAACCAAGTGACAACACTACATATGGACACCACACAGGTATTTATATTAAAAATAAGGATTCTTTATATAGGATTATCACAAGACCATTAAACGATTAAAAATCCACAATACGGTTGCTTAGTTGGTAGAAGATTGCTTAGTTTCTCTTAAGTTCTTAAATGTGACACTTTAAGTCAATGTACCTTAGATGCGACACGCAGGGCAACGAAAGTGTTGCAGCGATGCAGATGCGTTGAAGTTCTTGGTGCAAAAGAAATAAAGACGGGATCTTCCAGATGCATTACGCTTCTCCGATGTTGCGAGAAGCCTCGACTCGATGCGTCAGCTACAGTGGCATCACCCTTGACAAGATGCGACGACAGCGGCCTTGGCAGCGGCGCTCTTTTCCGACGTTGCGAGATGCTTCCGCTCGATGCGATGCTGCAGCGGCGACACCCCTTCTGCGAGATGCGACGACAGCGGCTCCGATGGCGGCACGCTTCTCCGTGGATGCGAGGCACTTTTCTGGATGCGGTGCAATGCGACAACTAAGATGGCTGCGATGGCGACACGCTTCCTCCTCGATGCGAGACTCTTCTCTCGATGCGGTGCAATGCAACAGCTACGATGGCTGCGATGGCGACACGCTTCTTTGGCGTTGCGAGACACGTCCGGAATGATGCGAGACGCTTCCGCTCGATGCGATGCTGCAGCGGCGACACTCTCTGCGAGATGCGACGACAACAGCTCCGACGGCGGCACGCTTCTCTTCCTTGCGTCGCGCTTCCAGCTCCTTGCGACACGCAGTCCCTCAGAAGGCCCAACAACAGCAGCAGGCACTTCCAAAAGACTCTGGGGAGCTGGGGGTGAAGTCCACTGGTCCTGGGACTTCGTTCAGGGGGCAAGCTCAGTTCAAGCCCCTGGAGATCTTTTTAAAGCACAAGTTGAAGCAAAGTCTTTAGTAGTCTTTCTCCTCTCCTTCAGCAGCAAGGCAACCACTGCAGGCCAATCCCCCAGGTCAGGGACAGTACTCCTCCCACAGCTTTCCCAGTTCCTTCTCCTCTGGCAGAGGTTCTTTTTGTTTCAGCAGGATCTCATTTCTTGGGAGCAGGGTCCCAATACTTATACCCCTAATTCCTTTGTTCCTCTGGGGTAGAGGGGCCTTTGCCCAGTCCAAACCAGTTCTTGAGCACTCTGTTGACATGACTCTTCCTTTCTATTCAGGGTGCAGGGCAGAGACATCAGCCGCTCCGCAGGAGGTGGAGCCAGCATTGTGGTAGCAGAGCACAACCCTATTCAGAGCCCAGGTGTACTCCTCCCACCCATCTGACTGCCAATCTTCCTATACACCACCAGGCTACCTAGCCCTGCCCCTCTGGGTTTCCCCAGCCCTGTGACTCACACAATCAGACAGGCAGATACACATCATAGCAGAGGCGGGCTGAAATGGTCAGGCAAGCAAATACCAACTTTCTAAAAGTGGTATTTGCAAACACAGAATATTAAAATAAACTTTACTAAAAGATGTATTTTATTATTCTGAGTTCAGGCATACTAAACTCGAATTTCTACCATGTTCCCTGGGTCTGTTAGGATCATAGGATGTAACAATTCTAACAGCCCATTCTGGCCTATGGAAAACAGGTAGCCTTACAATAGTGAAAAACGAAAATGGCTGTAATTCACTATTAGGACATGCCACACACATCAGGGCTTGTCCTACCTTCTACTTACAATGCACCCTGCCCTTGGGCCTACCATAGGGGTGACTGATATGAAGTTAAGGGAAGGTTTAGGGACTGGCAAGTGTGTGCACTTGCCAAGTCAGCATGACAGTACCAGACTGCACGCAGGTTCTGCAATGGCAGACCTAGATACATTTTACCAGGCCGCTTCTGTGGGTGGCACAACCAGTGCTGCAAGCCCACCAGCAGCATTTGTATTTACAAGCCCTGGACACTCTTGGTGCACTTTACTGGGGTCTGACAGTAAACCAAATAAGCCAATCATGTAATCCAACCAACATATACATTTTACATAGGGAGAGCATATGCACTTTAGCACTGAACAGCAGTGGTAAAGTGCCCAGAGTCATAAAACAGCCAACAACAGGTCAGAAAAAATTCAGGAGGAAGGCAAAAAGTTTAGGGATGACCCTGCAAAAAGGGCCAAGTCCAACACTACCCCCTTCCAGCCAAAACGTAGGGCAGACCAATCACCACCGTGATGGTCTTCCCTGCTTGGGGCGATAGAACAAGGACCTGGCTCGCAACTGCAGGGGCAGACTCCAGTTCTACGCCAATCTGAACCTATTGGAATCCCTCTGTCCATACTCCCAGGGCCCACCAAGCCACTCCCTGGGGAACCCTTCTCCTTACCTGTGGACACCACCTGTGCAGCCCCTAACCTTAACTGGCTCACAGGTGTGTTCCAGACGGACAGCAAAATGCTACAGTGGCCACTGACAGTAGGCAGGGATGAGACCCAGGCCGTATGCCTCTCAGGGCTCTCAAACCTCTGTGGCGCCAGGGAGCGGGGGGCAGTAGCCCAAGGTGCTTGGCACCCTTTGTCCATTCTCCCTCCTGTCAGGTCAGGTATGACATCCTGGCACTGACCCACCAGCCCCAGGTCCGTACCCGGCGGCTGGACCAAAGACTGGGGTGGCCTCCCCCACCACTGTCCTCCTCCTTGGGGCTCTCTACCCTCCCACTTGGAGTGGTACCCCCTTCCAGAATTACCAGGGCACCTGTGGCAGGTGTCCTGCGCAATTCGCCCACCAGTTCAGGGGTTCTATCCTGCAACTGGGCATCCAGGTCAGGGGGGACACCATGAACCTGGCCCTTCAACCTAGGGTCTAAACCCTTCAGTTGAGCGGGGGTCAGAGGCGAGGACTCCCTCCCTCTGCACCCCCTTCCAGATGGCTGTACCCTCCCAACTGGAGTGGTACCCCTAGAAGCAACATGGGTCAGGACACTGATTACAGTTGTTCCAACCCCCAGGTCAGACAACACCTGAACCCGGCTTCCCAACCCTGGGACCAACCCATGCGGTTGAACGCTCGCCTGGCGCACCAGGACTTCCCGGGGAGCACGCATACCCCCCCTGAGGGTGACACATAACTCCTGTGTCGTGTGACAGTCTGCCTGGCGCAGATCTCCCAACCCCTGTCCATCTGACAGTGCGCAAAGATCCCCCAGGACAGAAGTGGTGTCACCCTGGTCATTCACTGGTGACGCAGCCCTTCTGGCTGGCCCCTGACCCTCTGGTTCTTCCACTGGGGGCTCCTTCCCCCTCTCACCCCTCACTCTGGACTTCAGCACCCTCCCAACTGGAGCGGTACTGCCAGACACCAGAACTGATGGAGGCCTGCTTACAGACACTCCCCGTTCACCAGACACTAGGGGGTCCGGCACAACGGGCAGCCCCTCAGGACAGACTAGGCTCCCCACCTGGTGTTCCCTTAAAGAACCATCCAGGCTCTGAGACTGAGGTTGGGCACTACCGGGACATAACCCATTCTCACTCCTTCCCCTTAAAGACAGGACGTGAGGCCCTACACCCCTCTCACTGATACAGGACCTAGTTGGGCTACTCTGAGCCACTTCCACCATACTGGGTTTGAAGATACCTGAACCACTCATCTGGGGATCACTCCCCAATGCCTTTCCAGACCCTCTGGACTCCACCAAAAGGTCTGCCTCCAATGTGAGCTCCCTGCGGTCAGAGAACTCACTCTCCCACAGGTGTTGGCATAGCTCTGGAAAACAGGGACTTACAATATGCTCTCCCACAATTGGATCACACAGCCCCCTAGCAGGGTTAAACAAACGATCCTTCACCTCACCATCCAGTGCCTCACAAGCGTACTGTACACCCCTCTCCTGAGACTGGCAAGACAGTATCTGACTGTCTCTGTCACACAACCCACACTCTTCTGGGCGGTCTTCACACTCACATACCAGGACTTCAATTTTGGGGGAACCCCTCTCCCTGCACCTCTCATCTAGAGTCAGTAGAGTGTCCCTCCCACTACTAGGACCATGAGCCCCTGCGCCAGTTACCCTATCCCTCTCAGGGACACTGCGCACTACTGGAGCTACCTCATGTCCTTGAACCTCCTGGTGTATGTTAACCCCCTCCTTCAAGTCAGGTGCCATGTCTCTGGGTGTGTGTACTATTCTATCTGCACTAGAAAATTCAATATTGCTGCCACCATCTGAGCTGGATTCCTCCTCCCACTCAGCAAAGCTCAATCTCTTAGCTACACACATTTCTTGTTGCTGGGCTGAGACACTCATGGTCTCAAGCCTCTCGAGCTCTAAGTCCAGATTCCTCATGATCAACTCATGCTCCATTTCCATTTTTCTCTCTTCCAGAGCCAGCTTTTTGCTTTCTAGCTCCAGTTGCCCATTTAACTTGAGCTTTGCCATTTCCATCACGTGCATCCTACCCTCTCTTCTATCTGCCAGCTCCTCTGGAGATATACTCTTACTAGACACACTGCTACCGGCAGGGGAAGGGGTTCTCCTTCCTCTTGAGCCCACTGGCCCATCCAGCTGTTCCTCTGCATCATCATCATCAGTGGCATTCCTTGCTTCTACCCAGGCCCTCAGCGCCTTGTAGAACTGTGTCTTGTTTTTACATCCAGTTGTAGAAACATTAAACTTCTTGCAAAAGAATTTCCGCTGTGCTAACTTGCAGCTGTCTAGTTTCTCTTCTTCCCATTCCCATTCAGTATTAACAGAGACTATGGATGCTGCTTTCTCCACCATGGTAAAGCTTGGCAGTGCTCAAAAAATAGACAGTCCCAAAAAGAAATCTACCAACAAGTATTGGTTGCGTTTAAGGTCTGCACTCACTAAGTAGTGTTCACCAATCACTGTACATGAGTCACAAATGCAAGTCCAGAATCCTCACCGCTGACCACCAATGTTAGAATCCGGGTTCTCTGGTTGGCACAGGTAGGTGCTTGTGACAAGCAGGGAACCTTTCCTCTAGTCTGGGTAAGGGGTTACACTACTAAAACAACCCCTGCTCATCCTCTAGGTAGCTTGGCGCGAGCAAACAAGGCTTATCTCAGAGCGTTATAGGTTAAGCATTTGTGAACACATACAGTAACCAAGTGACAACACTACAAATGGACACCACACAGGTATTTATATTAAAAATAAGGATTCTTCATATAGGATAATCACAAGACCATTAAACGATTAAAAATCCACAATACGGTTGCTTAGTTGGTAGAAGATTGCTTAGTTTCTCTTAAGTTCTTAAATGCGACACTTCAAGTCAATGTACCTTAGATGCGACACGCAGGGCAACAAAAGTGTTGCAGCGATGCAGATGCGTTGAAGTTCTTGGTGCAAAAGAAATAAAGACAGGATCTTCCAGATGCGTTACGCTTCTCCGATGTTGCGAGAAGACTCGACGCGTCAGCTACAGCGGCGTCATCCTTGATGAGATGCGACGACAGCGGCACTCTTCTCCGACGTTGCGAGACGCTTCCGCTCGATGCGATGCTGCAGCGGCGACACCCCTTCTGCGAGATGCGACGACAGCGGCTCTGACGGCGGCACGCTTCTCCGTGGATGCGAGGCGCTTTTCTGGATGCGGTGCAATGCGACAACTACGATGGCTGCGATGGCGACACGCTTCCTCCTCGATGCGAGACTCTTCTCTCGATGCGGTGCAATGCGACAGCTACGATGGCTGCGATGGCGACACGCTTCTTCGGCGTTGCGAGACACTTCCGGAATGATGCGAGACGCTTCCGCTCGATGCGATGCTGCAGTGGCGACACTCTCTGTGAGATGCGACGGCAACAGCTCCGACAGCGGCACGCTTCTCTTCCATGCGTCGCGCTTCCAGATTCTTGCGACACGCAGTCCCTCAGAAGGCCCAACAACAGCAGCAGGCACTTCCAAAAGACTCTGGGGAGCTGGGGGTGAAGTCCACTGGTCCTGGGACTTCGTTCAGGGGGCAAGCTCAGTTCAAGCCCTTGGAGATCTTTTTAAAGCACAAGTTGAAGCAAAGTCTTTAGTAGTCTTTCTCCTCTCCTTCAGCAGCAAGGCAACCACTGCAGGCCAATCCCCCAGGTCAGGGAAAGTACTCCTCCTACAGCTTTCCCAGGTCCTTCTCCTCTGGCAGAGGTTCTTCTTGTTTCAGCAGGATCTCATTTCTTGGGAGCAGGGTCCCAATACTTATACCCCTAATTCCTTTGTTCCTCTGGGGTAGAGGGGCCTCTGGCCAGTCCAAACCAATTCTTGAGCACTATGTTGACATGACTCTGCCTTTCTATTCAGGGTGCAGGGCAGAGACATCAGCCGCTCCGCAGGAGGTGGAGCCAGCATTGTGGTAGCAGAGCAGCACCCTATTCAGAGCCCAGGTGTACTCCTCCCACCCATCTGACTGCCAATATTCCTATTCACCACCAGGCTACCTAGCCCTGCCCCTCTGGGTTTCCCCAGCCCTGTCACTCACACAACCAGACAGGCAGATACACATCATAGCAGAGGCGGGCTGAAATGGTCAGGCAAGCAAATACCAACTTTCTAAAAGTGGTATTTGCAAACACAGAATATTAAAATAAACTTTACTAAAAGATGTATTTTATTATTCTGAGATCAGGCATACTAAACTCGAATTTCTACCATGTTCCCTGGGTCTGTTAGGATCATAGGATGTAACAATTCTAACAGCCCATTCTGGCCTATGAAGAACAGGTAGCCTTACAATAGTGAAAAACGAAAATGGCTGTAATTCACTATTAGGACATGCCACACACATGAGGGCTTGTCCTACCTTATGCTTACAATGCACCCTGCCCTTGGGCCTACCATAGGGGTGACTGATATGAAGTTAAGGGAAGGTTTAGGGACTGGCAAGTGTGTGCACTTGCCCAGTCAGCATGACAGTACCAGACTGCACGCAGGTTCTGCAATGGCAGACCTAGATACATTTTACCAGGCCGCTTCTGTAGGTGGCACAACCAGTGCTGCAAGCCCACCAGCAGCATTTGTATTTACAAGCCCTGGGCACTCCTGGTGCACTTTACTGGGGTCTGACAGTAAACCAAATAAGCCAATCATGGAATCCAACCAACATATACATTTTACATAGGGAGAGCATATGCACTTTAGCACTGAACAGCAGTGGTAAAGTGCCCAGAGTCATAAAACAGCCAACAACAGGTCAGAAAAAATGCAGGTGGAAGGCAAAAAGTTTAGGGACGACCCTGCAAAAAGGGCCAAGTCCAACAATCAGAAACGTCATATGAGACAGTCCTAAACAAAGTTACTTTGAAAATTATCCAACAGCCTCCCCCCCCCCCCCCCCCCCCCACCATCACCAAAGGAGGACTTGGGAAACCAAATATACATTTTATTTTTGGGAGGAATAGTGGTAATAGATTAGTCGGTGGTTGGATGGTGTGGTCAGGAGGAGATGGGTTAGTTAGAAAGCACACCAGCTCAAAGTTATCTGGTGGCATTATTTTGGGGGCAAGGCAAAATGTAGGCACACAGCCCTTACTTTGTAAGAAAGCGCTGAAATGCTGGATGTTGTGTCAAAACAACTGCACAGTTTGAATCATATGCACCAGCACTACCATTGGTAGGCTTCCCCCATAAGGACAGCTTTTTCACTGTTAGACAAATGAATTGGACAGAGGTGGGGATTTTTACTCCGAGTGGTTTTTATGCAAATGGAAAAAGTATACCCCTAAGAGATGCTGACAAAAGACTATGGGTTACATTCTGGTCAATTTTTAACATTAATGCATTAATGCATATGTTGCATGGTACACTAAACACCCAAAAAGCTGGCAACATGAACTCTCACCACTCCACTTACGATAGGCCCTGGCACTAAGCCACTGAATAAAATGGTGATAACAACCTGAACTGGCAAAGGGTACTTGGGAAACTGACCTTTAAGGGAGCTAGAAGATGGAATGGGGTATGGTCTTAGTGTACACACAAAAGTTCTCAAAAAACACTCGAGTATACCAAGTATACCCTTTTATCATCCTCTCAGGCCGATTTAGGAATGGAGAAACTCAAGAGAATGTTTGGCTTGGAGAACCTGACCCCACAGTGATTCTTCAGCTGCAGATTTCTTCCGTATGGTATGGAAATGCCATCTGACTATCTGCTATATGAGGAGATGACAGTGCACTTAGAAACCACAAATGAATGGGAGAAGTTGTGAAGTGGGCTAAGGCAGAAACTCTGACATTAAGGCGGGAGAAAATCTGAAGCCAGCGAAAATGCCCAATAGCTCGATTGTGGAACAAGGTCTTACACAATTTAAAAAACCGGTTAGAGGAAAGTACCCGTGAGATGGAGTAGCACTCCCCTGATGATATCTACTACCCCAATCTCAGGGAAGTCTTTGAAAGCATGAGTGTAAAAGAACCTTCAGGATAATAGAGGCTATAGCAATATATTACTAATGGAGAGCATCCCCTATCAGGCAAATGCTGATGTAAAACACGGACAAACGAACTCCGCAAGTTGTAAACGTGTAAATACTATTGAAGATTTCACAGAATTAAATGAGCTGTGCCATATTTGAGACGATAACTGATGTAACATTATAACTATCAGCCACAAAACTCAATAAAGAATGTTTAAAAGAGGGGGCGTAGCCATGCAAGCAAACAAGATGGCCACCTGGCTGTGAAGCTCCGGCGGCTCATAAATGCCAGGTTTTGGCGCTTCACCCCATCCAGAATGGACAGTGCTACTGTCGTAGCCTTTTGGTGATCCCGGTTGTGCCTCCTAGCTGGGGCGAGATGGCTTTGACAGATCAACCATGCCAACTGGTTGAAGCGGCCAAGCATGGTCCTTGGAAGCGCTGAGATGACTGGGGCCGCGGGTGAGCCTGAGGCTGATGCTGCCAAGCCTCATTGGGCAGCTTGACCAGCAATCCCATTGCAAGGTGGATGAAGGACAGAATGCTGAGGCGGCCAGTGGTGCAACTAAGGAGGAGATGATTGGAAGCTGCAGTGAACAGACGAGTGCCGCCTCTCTGCGGTCTGTGGGGGAGACCCTGACAGTTGGGGACCTAATGGAGACTGGCTGCACCACCATTGCGCCCGCCCTGATACCTATTGTGTGCCTACCTCATTTGACCCTGCAGGTGTGTTTCCCCGTGGCCAAGGGAAGGTCCGGGTACTTGCATGGCCCCAGGGGCTGCAGCTCACAAAGGGGATCCGCAGCAGCCTGACTTCTCTGCAAGGAGGGCTTCCCCAGGTGCTCCCACCCTTTTCGGGGCTGTAAAAAGTGAGGTGGGGTGCGCACCAGGGCCCCATGAGCTGGGGAAAGCCTTGTCGCACAATTGGAGTGCCCACCACCCATCTCTCTGACAGATCAATGGGACCCCTTGCCCATTCCTAACTGCTGACTGCCTGCATTGCCTGTCACACCTGGGGCTCAACTACGTTCTTGGTGGCATTATTGAGGGCTAAGACAGAAGTCTTTCTACACACCATTAACCGTGTAAGTGCAGCGGTTGCTGCCAAATTGTGGCCCCTTATCTCTCCCCACTACCATATTCAGAATGGGGAGAGAAGATCCTATGCAAAGAAAGCTGCTCTTCGAACAACCAAAGACCATGAGGCATCAACACTCCCTCTCGGACTCCGAGGAGAGTCCTGCTGGGATGCTGTGTCACAAAGCGGAACTTTGCATCACACTGAGGTCCATAGAGGCCAACTTTAACACCCTTACGGGCAGTCTGGATTGCATTGGGCGTGCAGCTGGATCGTCAAAACACCAGGCTGGAAGGCTCCTAGCAGCGTTTCTCAGACCTAGAAGACGGTGCTGCGTCGTTCGTGAAACGCCTCAAGAAAGTTGAGAAATTGCTCAAGACTGCCACAGCCAAGAATGAAGACCTAGAGGCACGGTACTGTCGCAATACCATATGTATCATGAGGGTGGTGTATTCTATGGATATGGGCCGACCAGACCTATTTGGTAAGCGTCTTCTCACTAAACCATTTGAACAGCAGAACTTTACGGACATGTTTTATGTGGTAAGGGACCATAGATCGCTTGGCCCATGTCCGCCGCCCAGCACACCTACGCGCACTCTTATTGCACACCTGCATAAGTACAGGGACAGGAACACATCATTGCACCTGGCCCGGGAGCATGGCCCTTTTAAACTCCAAGGCAGTCCCTGTTCCTCGACTTCACCTTGGCTGTGCAAGATGCCAGGCGTAAGTTCGCGGACATCAAGAACATCTTCTGCAAACAGTGGCTAAAATACAGAATGCTGTACCCAGTTCATTTGAGAGTGGAGGTAAATGGAAACACTCCCATCTTCTCTACCCCTACGGAGAGTATGGACTTTTGGAGTCAATATGGTGTGGGGAGGCAACACACCAGATCATTCCACTTCTGTGGCAGCTGGTGATCGTTCCCCCTCCTGGCTGAACTCAGACTGCTTGTCCGTCTCCAAAGTGTATACCACACCACTAATAGTTGTTTTTTTGTTTTGTTACTATGGGATTCGCCGAATGTTTCATCATCTGGTGGGCGTGGGGCGCTGTATGCAAGTTTGTTTTATTATCTGCTGTCAGGTTACTATGTAATTTCTCTAACTTCACATATGCAGTTAGGACCATGCACAATCTTAGATGAAATGGACCCAGGCTAATGGGTGCGGGTGACGGAGCTCACCTCGATGACATGGAAAATTATGGGACTTACCAACCCCCAAAAAGGCAAAACAAGTGCTCTCCTATCCAACACGTAATGGCATCAAAGTGGCAATTTTACAGGAGACACACCTCTCACCCCGGGACACATGCACGTTTGCTTCAAAATGGGAGGGGGGACAATCTTTATTTCTCTTACTACCACTGCTCTTCCTGCGGGGTGTGCACCCTTATACATGGGAGTGTTTCTTTTAGACATAGGGCCAGTTTTACAGATGCAGCTGAGAGATATGATGCTGTTTTAGGCATTCTGGGGGACAAGCGCGTCCTCCTGGTTAACGTGTAGGGCCTTAATGTAGATGCCCCCGACTTTTACCATGAGCTCTTGACAATCATGGGCCGGGTCGAGGCGTACTTGATATTATGGGAGGAGGGAAATTTGAATATGGTATACAATCCATTAGTGGATTCCACCGGCTCGAGTGTGGGTAGTAAACCGCGGGCTCTACGTGTCTTTCGAGATATTATCGATACATTTGCCCTAGCAGATGCATGGCGTTTGCTCAGTGCCACAACTACAGAATATACGTTTTATTCCACACCTCATGGTATGTGGACACTGATTCCTCTACGCAAATGCAGCCCTGGCTGGCCGACGTGATGCATCTTCCATGCATGCAATCAGATCATGCCCCCTTAAGATGGTTTTGCGGGTGCCATATGGAGGAGGTCTGGCATGACAGTGGCATTTTCCCAATACAACTCTATATGATGCAATTTTCCACTTCGAACTGCGTGCATCCATTCCAGAATATTTTATGCTTAACACAGGCTCAGTTTACATCAGGCCACCCTATGGGAGGCACTTAAGGCATATACTGGTGGAGTGAGCAACTCCAACATGCAGGAATATTGCGTGACATCTGCGCCATCCAGCGACCAAATGGAGGCCGAGCTTCTTATTGTAGACCAAAAGGATTTGTAGCTGTGGTTCAGGACTCAAATGAATTGCCACTTAGCCTTGATGACCAAATTTCGGGATTTAGCAGACAGAGAGGTGGCACCCAGGTCGCACTCTGGCCTGGCTGCTGTGTCCCAATAGGCAGAGCAGTTACATCCCCGAATTGCTGACAGAGGGAGGAGGGCAGGTGATGGATAACAAGATCATAATGAGTAAGTTTACACATTACTATGAGCAGTTGTACACCGCCCGGGCAGCGGGTAACACCGCTGCGACTACAGAATACCTTGTTGAGATTGGGGCGGTCTAGGTGACGGATGGGCAGAGGCAGTTCTTGGATGAACTCATCTCTTGCGAAGAAATAATGCAGGCAATAAATACCCTGGATGGGTCTAAAGCCCCGGAACTAGATGGGCTCACAGGTGTATTTTGCACAGCATATAAGCATTTACTTGCCCCACATCTTCTGGAGGTGTATGCTGAAGCACTTCAGGCCAGGGTTCTTCTGCACACGCTTCAAGAAGCTGCGTTCACTCTGCTCTTAAATCCTGGTAATGCATCTAACCTAGACATCATATCAACCACTTTCTCTATTTAATCATGACAATAAAGTTCTGGCCAAGATGAAAACAAGTTACTTAACTGTAACTTTGGTTCTCCAGTATTGGTAACTTTCATAGATTCCCATGCTTGTATCATTCCCTGTCGTCAAGATGGGAGTCCTCAGTAAATAAAGAAATACCATAGAAATAGGTACAAAAAAAAAGATGGCCTAGGCCTTATCTCATTTTGTTGCCTAGCCACCTCTTTTTGTAAAAGAGACCAAATAAAATGAACAGCCAATCAGAACAGCCTCACCCCATAGAACCTTCCTGAGACCGCCTCAGATTTTCATAGCCGTTGTGTATCAGTATAATAGAGGATGCTGAAGGCTGAGCTTTCCCAGGGGAGGAGGGATGGCGCATGGGAATCTATGAAAGTTACCAATACTGGAGAACCAAAGTTACAGGTAAGTAACTTGTTTTCTTACTCCAGTATTGGAAATGTCATAGATTTCCATTGTTTGTATCAGAATAGCTAACAGTCAAAACGCACATTTTGTGTCATAATACATTGTTATAAAATCTTGCAAGATGCATCACATTCATTAGAGATACAAATTATCTATAGAGAATTGGCAATAGAATAGTACGTGAACATAAAGAGATACAAAATGCGCGAATAACCAATAAAAGGAAGGAGGGTTAGTAGGGAAAGATCACCACTTATTGAATGAGGTTCCTCAGGACTGCCTGTCCCACTGCAGCGTCACTACGCATGGGGGAGTCCAAGCAGTAATGCCTTGTGAAGGTATGGGTACTGCTCCATGTCGGCAAATGTCCTTGATCGGCACTCCGGCGAAGAGAGCAACAGAAGAAGACATGGCTCTCGTAGAGTGCGCCTGGACTCGCCCCTCCAGCGGCTTACCAGCCGCTTGGTGACAGTATTGGATCGTGCTGGCAATCCATCGAGCAATACCCTGCTTTGAAAGAGGGAAACCCTTGCGAGGGGCACTGAAAGCAACATAGAGCTATGTTGATCTTCTGAAATCTTTGGTACGTTGAAGATAACATTTTAGACATCTTTGAATGTCCAGAGAGTGTAGAGCCCTCTCCGCTGAAGTAGTGGGTCGAGGAAAAAAGGATTGGAGAATCACTGGTTCATTCAAATGAAAGTCTGAAGGCACCTTCAAGATAAATTTGGGATTCGTTCTCAAAATCAAAGTCTCTCTTTTAAACTATAAGAACGGTTCTTGAATAGTGAGAGCGTGCAGTTCACCCACCCTTCTGACAGATGTTAAGGAGAGAAGGAGGGCCACTTTCCATGAGAGGAATTTAAGGTCTGCCCTATGAATTGGTTCAAAAGGCGGCCTTATGAGTTGAGTAAGGACTAAGTTCGGCTGCCACAGAGGCGGTGGAGGCCTAACTGGTGGGAAGAATCTAAAAATCTTTAAGAAATTGCTTTACAATCCTTGCCGACCAGAGGGAAGGTCCAGAAGAAGTTCGTCTGAATCTAGAAATGGCTGCAAGGTGCACCTTGATAGAGGAATCAGCGAGACCTGATTTAGCCGAAGCCAGAATGTATGGCAAAATCTGATGAGGATCAGAAGAGTAAGGATGAATTTTCTCTTGCCGGCACCACAGGCAGAAACGCTTCCATTTTAAGCAATATGTCTTATTTGTACTCGGTGCTCGAGCTTGTGCAAGCACCTCTCTACACTCTGCAGAGATATTTAGATTCTGAAATTCTTGGTGCTCAGGAGCCACGTCGATAACTGAAGAGAGCTCGGATCCGGATGTGCCACTTGGCAGCAGGACATCGTCAGCAGGGAAGGAATTGGGCGCAGATGAACTAGATGATCCAGGGAGAGCAGGAGAAGCTCCATAAACCAAACCTGGCGGGGCTAAGCCGGGGCCACCAGAATCATTCTGCAGGGTTCCGCCTTGAGCTTCCGGAGAAGTCTGGGAATTGGTGGGATCGTAGGAAAGGCGTAAACAAAGGCGCCTGACCAGGCCATCGAAAGCGCATTCCACAATGATCCCGAATGGTGATCCCTGCTTGTGTAGAGTCGGCATTTCTTGTTCTCTGGAGTGGCAAAAACATCTATGGGCAGAGTGCCCCAGAGACTGAAAATTTTCTCCAGAGTGTCTTGGTCTAATTCCCACTCGTGGCTCACTTACTTCGGACACCTGAGCGTGTCCGCTGTCTTATTGAGGGCACCTGGAAGATGTTCTGCCGAGAGCGATATCTCCTGTTGGATTGCCCATTTCCAAATATCCTGAGCCTCTGTCGATAGTCGACGAGACCTTGTACCTCCCTGCTTGTTTACGTAATGCATGGCCATCGTGTTGTCTGTACGGACCAGGACAGTGGACCGTTGAATCCGTGGAAGGAAGGCCTGCAAGGCTAGACGGATTGCCCTGAGTTCCAACAGATTGATGTGGAGTAGGCGATGCTGGGACAGCCAACGGCAGCTTACCTGAAGGTCTTGTAAGACTGCTCCCCAGCCTTCTAGTGAAGCGTCTATTGTTATTATTAGAGAAGCTGGGGCTACCCTGAAGGGGAGACCCTGAGAGAGATTGTCTCTGACCGTCCACCACGATGCCGCCTCTTTCATAGGCTGAGTTATTGTGATCTTGTCGTCGAAAGAGCCTTCTGCCTGGCGCCACTGCAAATCCAGTTGTTCTTGGAGGGGGCTCATTCGTAACCTGCAATGTGGAATCAAGGGAATGCAGGACGAGATTGACCCCAGAAGGGATTTGTAGAGGTGAACTGAAAGTGACCCTCTTTTTTGCAACCGACGAGCAAAGGTCATCAGCTTTGTTTGCCTTTCATTTGACGGGAAAGCTTTGCAACAAGATGTGTCCAGAATGGCCCCCACAAACTTGGCCGACTTGGACAGGAGCAGGACTGTCTTTTCCGTGTTGAGCTGGAGCCTCATGTGACGGAAGAGCTGTGTGCAAGTTCTGACAACCTCTTCCGCTGCGTAATGAGACGGAGCTTTCACCAACCAGTCGTCCAGGTAAGGAAAGACCTGGAGCTTCTGTTTCCTGAGAAAAGCTGCGACCGGGGATAGGACCTTCGTGAAAATCCGCGGAGCGGATCTGAGTCCGAAAGGCCGGACCTTGAATTGAAAGTGGCTCTTGGCTACTGTAAAGCATAAAAACTTCCTGTGGGCAGGGTGGATGGGGACATGAAAATATGCATCCTCAAGGTCCAGGGTGGCCATGTAATCTCCTGGATTGAGGAGCCGTAAAGTGTCCTGTAAGGAGACCATCCGAAAAGAGAGTCTTATGAGATAGGTGTTTAGCTTCCTCAGGTCAAAAATTGGGCGCCATTTTTCCACGGTCTTTTGAACAAGAAAGAACCGGGAATAGAATCCTTTTCCCCGTTGGGATAGAGGCACCGGTTCTATCGCTCCCTTGAGAAGTAGTTGGTGTGCTTTTAGATGTAGAAGGTGTAGATGTTTGGATTCAATGGCACGAGGGGCTTTGGATGGTGGCTGATGTTGAAATTCCAGAGTATGGCCTGACAAAACAATATTGAGAACCCATCGATCTGATGTTATAAGTTGCCAGTTGTGGAAGTGTTGGGATATCCTGCCCCCCACTGGTGTTACACGGGACTAAGGAACAGTAGGAAGAGCCAGGAAGCCTCTACTGGTGCTTAGAGGAATCCCTCCCCTGGCGCCCTTGTCGTCCTCTAGATGAAGATCGAGAGAAAGAAGACAACTATCCCTGTCATTGAGAATATAGCGGCCTGTATGATTGAGAAGGCTGTGAGTAAGAGGAATAGCGCTGCTGCAGATATCCACCTCTGTATAAGGAAAATCCTCCCCCTCTCGCTCCACGGAAAGGGACCTTGCGGTATTGTAGAGTCCCCAGGGTCTTTGCAGTTTCCGTGTCCTTCTTTATATCTTGCAGCGCATCATCAATGTGCTTCCCAAAAAGTGCCGCGCCGTCAAAGGTAAGGTCCAGGATATTGTTTTGGACTTCTGGCCGGAACCAAGTGGCACGAAGCCAGCCTTGGCGTCGAAGAACTGCCGCCCCTGCTAGGGAACGGAAGGCTGTGGTGGCAATATCCATAGCGCAGTCAATTATTTCCGAAGATGTTCTCTCTCCCTCCTGGAGGATCTTTTTAGCTTCAGCCTTAGCTTCTTCCGGCAGGTGGTCTAGATAAGGAGACAGATCACACCACATCTGGCGTTCATAACTTCCAAGAATTGCCAAGGCATTGGCTGCTCTAACCAGGAGGAACCTCTTCCCAGCATTATCCAACCGCCTTCCCTGCTTATCAGGGGGTGTGGTAAGAGGGGCCACCGGGTTTTTAGACTTTATCTTGGCCGCTTGAGAAATCACAGAATCTGGTTTTGGCTGGCTGACAAGACAAGCAGAGCTATCTTCAGGAGCCTTGTACTTCTTTTTCAGACGAGGAAGTACAGGTATGACTGTGGCCGGCGACTTCATAACTTTTAGCCCTCATCCCAGACGTGACCCACGATAGGGATAGAGCGTACTGACTTCCTGTATGGTTCTTTAAAGTCATATAAAAAACATTCCGACTGCACAGATGGAATGGGCAGATCGAAACGCTTAGAAGCTCTCTCCATTAGATTATGAAAGCCTCCAATATCAGCAGGAGGGGAATCCGACGGTTCTGGAACGGCTGAGGCGGGATCCGGAATGATTTAATCATCCCATTCCCTGTCAGGGTCCGGGATCGTCGGTGTCCCTTGGTCATCATCAGATGTATTGTCCTGGACAGTAACCACATTCTGCTGGGATTCCGGTAACTCCGGCAATGAAACTTGAGGAGGAAGGTGAGGTGTAACCGGAAGAGCAAGTGGATTTGAAGGCACTTGCATTGCTTCTTGGACAGAGGACTGTGTAGGAAATCTCTTCCTGTAATCCGAAGGCATGAACTGCAAGTCCGTAATGAGGGCAGATGGCACACAGATCATCTCCTGTTGATATTGCTCCTGAGACCTCAATTGCGGCTCATAATGTTGCTGCTCCATGTAATACTCGTCAGAGTCCTGATATTTAACATGCAGTTGAGATGGGCTATCTGCATCACCATAAGGACCGTCATCGTCCTCTGAAAACTCTTCTAACAGGCGAGTAGGAGGCAGGGGTCTCAACTTCCTGGGAGAAGTCATTTCTGGAATAATGTGACGTATCCGTATAGAAAATGCCACATTTTGTATCATCGACGAGGTAGTCGACGGAGCCGCCGCCGCCGATGTTTGAACCGTCGACGTGGAGAGGACTACCGTCGACTGGACCGTCGTCGAGACCATCGTCCTAATCGAGCTGGAAGCTGCCGTCGTCGTCGACGTGGTTGCCGTCAACACCATCATCGTCATCCTCGTCGACGTGGACGTTGTCAGAGTAGACGTCGACGACAGAAGGAAAGGTACCTCTGTAGGTGGCGTCATCGATGAAGCTGGTCGAGACAAGGAAACTCTCGTCGACTGAGCCAAAGTAGACGCCAGTAAGGTTTTTGAAATTGTCGTCGACTGTATCGATGTTGTCGTCATCGACGAGCGAACTTTTCTTTCAGCTTTTCCCTCAGGTGGGACAGAAGCAGTTTTTTTGAAAGTTTTAGCCTTCTTAGAAGGAGGAGAAGAAGCCGAAGGCACATGGCCTGTCTTCTTCGCAGGTGCTACTTCTGAAGCAAGTCCTTCCCTCTCCTTTACACCACGGTGAGGAGATTTGATGGGATTACGCCTGTCAGACCTATCAGAAGTCTTTTGTAAGGCTTTTGAAGGAGGTTCTGAAGATTAGAAGGTGAAGACCTACCCCTTTTTTGTGATCGCCTCGATGAAGTAGCAGATGCAGCGTCATCACTGTCACTAGAAACAGGATCTTTCCTAGACTTAAGTTTTTGAAGCCAAGTGAGGAGACGTCCCTCGCGGTCCCGCAAGGTCTTGGTGGAGAAGGTCCGACAGATTTTGCAGTCAGTAGCTTTATGGTCAGGATACAAACAATAAATACAGTCTTTATGTTTGTCCTCCACATAAAGTCTCTTCTTGGAGCAGGTGGCACAAGCTTTGAACAGAGCCTTCTTCTCCTTGTCTGACATGTTGAATCTGAAGGGAAGAGTTGAAGTGAAGAAGAATTTGAAGAAAAACTGAGCAGAGCTCAGTGGAGACTCACTTGCACAACATGCAGTAGAAAATCTGAGGCTCTGAGGCTCTCTCAGGAAGGTGCTATGGGGTGAGGCTGTTCTGATTGGCTGTTCATTTTATTTGGCCTCTTTTACAAAAAGAGGTGGATAAGCTACAAAATGAGATGAGGCCTAGGCCGCCGCCTTTTTTTGTACCTATTTCTATGGTATTTTTTATTTACCGGGGACTACCATCTCGACGACGGGGAATGATACAAGCAATGGAAATCTATGAAAGTTCCAATACTGGAGTAACATCGCTATCCATCTCGCTCTCTTGATGGACCAAATAATACTGCCAATACAAACCATTTTTTCCACATACATCGGCTGTCCTTAATCTGCGCACAATCTTCACGGTCCTGAACCGGATATCACCTGATGTTCTCGCGGGAGTTTCCCTTCTCAAGGGCAAAAAGGCATTCGATTTGCTACAATAATACTTTCAGAAGGCGACTTTGGATAGACTGGGTTTACCACGTGGGTACACTTCTCTTGTCAGTGTTGCTCTACTCGAGCCCAGTGGCCCGACTGAGTGTCAATGGCTCCCTCATTGGGTCGTTCCTGGTGACTAACAGGAACCTGTCAGGGATTAAGGCTCTTGCGGATACTTTTTATCATTGCGTTGGACATCCTGCCCAGGCATCTGGAGGACAGAAGTTTTCACCAAGATTTACAATTTGGCCCAGGCCCCTTATTGGTATCTATGTATGCAGACAATATCTTGCTCTTTGTGCGACACTCTGCAGATAACCTCACTCCTCTCATATGAGAAGTTATTCAGCACGGTGGCCTTCCTGGCATCCCCATCAAGTGGGCCAACTCTGAACTTTTTCCACTTACTGAGGCTAAGATAAGAGGAGTCCTGGAGTACCCATTGTCCTGGTGTGAGAAATCTACCAAATATCTGGGAGTTAGACTGCACTGGTAGAAAGAAATGGTAATTTGCTAAAATTATGGGCCAGACGTTGACAAGCTGACCACACAGATTGAGCTGTGTATTAAATTACCACTCTCTTTGGCAGGCCGTGTTGCCACCGTTAAAGTGATAGTACTCCCCCATTTCTTATATTATTCATGAACATTAACCCTGGGCATAGGACTACGCTACGCTCGCGTAGTTTGCGCAACTACGCGAATTGCACGTAGCACAGTGCAAAAACGCGTAGCGGGCATTTTTTGCTTGCTCGCGGTCCTCAACGTCAAGTTGGCGACCACGAGCGAGCAAAATGTCATCCAGGTGAGACTTTTTCCTCGTTCGGGATCAGCAACATCAAGTTGGCAATCGCGAGCGTGGAAAATAAACCTCCCGGCGAGATACTCAACGCCGGGAGGTCAGGTTTCTCATTGCAAGTGGTCACGTATGCTCGCGATGAGAAACTACCAGCCCGCGTTGAGAAAGCTGCCGCTCGAGTACAAATCTACTAGAGCGGCAGAAAACGACCACTTATACTGTGCAAGATGCAGTTTGCAATGATTGCACAGTGCGGTTATGCATCCGGCACTGTGCAATCAGTGCGAAGAGCATTTTGCACAGTGCACTACGCAGTTCGCGTAGCTACGCGTAGCTTGCGTAGTGCGAAGTGCACTTCGCGTAGCTACACGTAGCACTACTACGCAAACTACGCCCAGGGATAATGAACATACCGATTCCCCTAACAGCTTTTTCGAGGCTATGAGGAGCCTCATGCTCCGGCTGATTTGGTCGGGTCGTAGGCCTCAAATTAAATGGAACACCTTGACGCTTCTTTATGAGAAGGGAGCATTTGGCTGCCGGATTTGCATTTCTATTTCACTGCAGAGCAGTGCCACTTTGCATATCATTGGTATCATGCAGATGCCAGCTTACCATCGGCTCAAATTAGGCACTGCTTCTGCTAACCCTCGGCTTTTAATCGATCAACTTGATGATTGGATATTATCAAAAACATCTTCCAGATTAAGTACAAACAGGGCAATAGCACTACCATCATCAAGTTGCACACATATGCAAATTCCTACATATGCTTAAATAAACAGATAAACAGAACTGGACATACGTGCACTACAGGTTCCACTGAAGGCTGATTTACAATATTTTGGGCACTGTACACTGAAGCATGTTTTACTACACACCTCACTCCATGGCATGTACACCCTTAATAACACCCCAATGGCCATAAGCAGAGCAATTTCTTGAATGTTAATGTCTCACATTTTATTAGTGCAGACAGCACTAACAGCAAGGTATATTGCGATTTAGACCATGCGTTAACGTTTTTATGGATTACTGAAACATGATGTTGGTGTCAAAGATATTTTGACCATTGGCAGGAGCAAATATGACAAATACACTTCACTATACTTGGCATATAATGTAGTCCATATTCAGCTACAAACAAGTGCATATAACTACTAGTGTCCCATCACTAACAGAGTCCTATCCCAAACTTGGGGTGGGAATTGTTGGACACTTGGACTCTATGAATGACTGCCATCTGCATATCAAGAAGTGCTATGGAGGCAAGCAACGGCAAGTAATGAAACATGTATTTCTCACATGAATCCTCATCCACTTAAGGATTCAACAAACCGATATAGCAACTTACATCTCTCATTCTCTTGGCAGCCTCCTTGATTCTTCCCAATTTTCGAGCACACATTGCTAGTCGTCTTTTTATGTACACCAGGACGTTGGTGCCTCTTCCTACAAAAAAATAAAGGAAAACTTGGTACTCTAGTTAGTGAACATCAGTCTCACATGTGAGAATTTATTAAACTGGGCATGAAAAAAATAGCAGAAGGGAATGAAAAGTCAAGGCCAGTTCACAACTGTACAAGTTACTAGAAAGGATTATGTTACTTACCCTGTGAGCATCTGTTCATGGCATGTAGAGCTGCAGATTCACATGCTGTGCATACTCCTGCCATCTAGTGTTGGGTCTGGATGTTTGCAAGTTGTTTTTCTTCAAAGAAGTCTTTTCTAGTCACAAGGTAAGGTGACTCCTCCTTTCGGTGATAGTGTGCATGGGCATCAACTACATTGTTAGATTGTATTCCCACAAGAGGGTGAGAATGGAGTAAGTAAGTGTAGTATAGAAATGTCCATGCGTGTATATTGTAAGTAATAAGGACTGCAATAACCACAGGTGTCCGGAAAGGAGGAGGGTGCATGTGAATCTACATTTCTACATGCCAAGAACAGATGCTCACAGAGTAACTAATATATTCCGTTTGAGGCATGTGTGCTGTAGATACCTATGCTTTGCATAGACTGTATAGTAGTGCTCTCCCAAAGCTATGGCTAACCAGTGGATGTTGCGGTTGTTTGAAAGAGTGTTTTTAGCATGGCTTGTCCTACATTAGCTTGTTGACGTACAAATATATCAAAAAATAATGTTTGGTAAATGTATGTGGTGTGGACCATGTAGCTGCCATACATATGTCAGCTATGGGCATATTGCCTATAAAGGCAATAGATGCTCCTATTTTGCGAGTAGAATGTGCTCTAGGATGTATAGTTAAAGTTCCCTTAGCTTTAGCATAACAAAATTTGAATACATTTAACAATCTATCTAGAAATACCAGATTTAGAGATAGGTGTTCCCTTATAAGGTGGAGCAAAAGGCAACAAAAAGTAGTTTTGTTTGGCAAAAATATTTTGTTTTATCAATATAATACATTAGTGCTCTTTTGACATCAAGTATATGTAGAGCTCTTTCTGCTACTGAATCAGATTGAGGGAAGAAAATAGGTACCTCAACTGATTGATCAATATGAAAAGCAGAGACAACTGTTTGAAGGAATTTTAGGTTTGCACGAAGAATGACTATGTCTATGAAGTTGGAAGAACGATTCTTCTAAGGTTAGTGCCTGTAGCTCATCAACACATTTTAGTGCAGTGACAGCAGCAACCTTCCAAGAACAAAATTGTAACGAACAATTTTGAAATGATTCAAAAGGATAATCCATAAGCCTTGTTAAGGTTCCAGGCAGGTGCAGGCGGTACCCTGGGTGGCATTATTCTTTTAAGCCCTTCCATTAAGGCTTTAATCACTGGAACTTTGAATAAGGATAAATGTTGTCTATTTTGCTGCAAGATGTAGTCGAATGGCTGTGCAGGCTATTCCTGCAACCTGTAGATGCAAAAGATAACAAATAATATGTTGTATAGATGCATCTATCGGATCAATTGTGTTATTATTACAATATATCTAGGCTTTCCTGTTTTCAGTTTCTATTTCTGGTAAATTCTGGTGGGGTTTTTTCAGTGTTTTCAAGTGATTTCAATACCTTAAAAAAACAGTCGTTATCAGTGGTTACACATTTTCGCGCCACTTAAAACAACAGAAAAAGTGTTTTTTCGGTGTTTATGGAATGTTTTGCTTTTAATATTGCTTGCTTTCTGCACTGATAGAACATGGTATATATACAGTGCACGTTTAGTGTATATGAGGTCCAAATAGATTTTTGCAAATTAAACTTCTTGTAGTACACCATACAATACTTCTTCAGTGAGTCTTTGGTCATGTGCGCTCGCTCATTCCTTCCCATGTAACCTTCTGTGAAAATGCCCTCTGAACATTGGTACTTGAGAAGGGCAATGCCAAAACAGCCAGTACACAATTTGTTAACTCTGGCGACAGACATAGCTTTCCATGCCAATACTGGTGAACTTGAAGGTTGCGATTCTCAGGGCAGGTTCTACAACATTTGCATTGAGCTGGGCGCTTATGCACTCCGAGTTATTGAAGCGGTCAAAAATGAAGCAGCACTTTTGAAACTACGGAGGAAATTCCCCTTTACTGAAGGGATCTAGAACTTGCACAGAGTACCACAGTGAGGTTTCATTGACTATAAATGCCATTGGTGGTGAAGGGACATTTCTATGCATCATTACAAGCCATTTCTCATACATTTTAAAATAAACGTTCCTGAATGGCTCAACATTGCTTTGCTTACCAAGTGGCAAGCACTCTAACATGGAACATGTTGCAGTGCCAAAGTCACTAAAGGTGTCACCCAGCCTACTCTCAAGGAGATGTGTCACATCTACACCAATTATGCTGAACACTTGGCAGACAGGGGTTTTTTCAGACACGAGTTTTTTTATTATGTCCACTACAGCAGTTATGTTTTCCTGTAAAAATCTAATAATGCAATAGAGTGTACTTTTTTCACATCACTATCAATATGCCACCAAAGATCCTCACATTTCTTGCCTTTGGCATCATGACTCACCAAAAATTCAGCAAATGGTTGCCACATGGATATTATAGCATTCCTAGCCCCTTCAACTGAGAACCATCAGCTAAAGGACACAGTTGGGGTGACTCTTTCTTTGATGCCACACAAAGCACGGAATGATTAATATTTGCGTTTTAGTTCCTGCACATAAGAAAACAATGCACCAGAATAGATTAAAAAGTCAATAGCATCCCTCATTAACTCTGAAGATTCTAATGATGCTTTCAGCATACCATCTAACAAGTGGCAAGGATCTCCTACAGGGAATCACTTCAGCTCGGGTATCAATTTTGACAGGTCATCACACAACTTTTTCATATACGTAGCTGAATCACTGCAAATACAAACAATATCACTCCAATCTTTGTTGAACTCAGAAAGAACCTTTTTTGCAGAGCATTCCAAGTGACACTACGTTCCATGGTTTCCAAAAATCTGGTGTCATGTTTTCACCACTATCCCAGATGCTTGGTGATAATGCTCTTTATACATATACTTGTCACTATACCTTGCATTGAATGTTTAAAGCCTGAGGTGTTGGCAATTCACCTACTATCAATACTGACCCAATAGAAACTGTGGGCTGATGTATTAAGGCTTTTTACCCATTCTCTGTGGGTAAATGTGATGACACATATTAGGAAAGATTCTTATGAAACCAGCCATTTTATCAGTGAAAGAATCAAACGCAGTCAAAATATCAAATATGATTTTGATATTTCCTGATTTCTAAGTTAATAAAATAATTAAACGAGACCTAAACATGCTTCTGAGCCCTGCATCTTTAGACCAAAGACCACAAAACTGAAAAAAGCAAAAGGAAGAAGAAACAATATTTTAGTGGCATCCCTAAACAACAAAACTCAAGCAGAATAATGTTAGCCGAGTCTTATTTACTGCTAGCTTGTATAACAAAGTTACATTGTATTGGCCCCGTCTGGAAGAAAAAAAATGGCTCTTCACTCTCTTTTTCCTTTCTTTGAATGGCATTTAGTTTGGGGTTGTGCAGGTGTTTTTTCAGTGTTTATATGTTTTCACTGGTGAGGGCTATTTCTCTTTCAGTGGGGTTTTATCAGTTATTATAGGTTTAAACCTAAAACCCCACAGCCTAAATATATCGCAAACCTTTCTAGGTTTTCTTGTTTCTTTAAGAATTGTCATACAATCTGGTATTAGGTTTAGGTATTCAAATACTTTGATTTCAGGAGACAAATTGCTAAGTTGAGCTCCTTGGGATCTGGATGTCTGATTTCTCCATGGTTATGTGTGAGAAGGTTTGAAGTGAGGTGAAGCTTCTGGTGTGGAACTACTGACAGTTCTAGTAGTGTGGTAAACCATGGTTGACAAGCCCATGTGGGAGAAACTAGAATTAGCGTGAGAAATGTCTGCTTGAGCTTCCGAGCCAGAAATGGAAGGAGAGGGAGATGCGTAAAAGCATTAGCAAATATCCCTGATCAGTTCATCCATAGGGCATTGCCTTTGGATAGAGGGTGTGGGAACCTGGAGGCGAAGTCTAGGCATTTTGAGTTCTCACCTGATCTATTTGTGGAAACCCCCATTTTTGGAAGTATGGAAGGAGAACTTGGGGGTGAAGTTCCCACTCGTGGAATTGTTGCTGCATCCTGCTGAGGAGGTCGCAAAGTCATTGTCTGTCCCTGGAAGATGTTCTGCTACAAATGGGATTTGGTTATAAAGTAGCCAACACCAAATAGTCTGAGAGAGGCGTGACAGTTGTACGGAGTGTGTCCCCCCCCCTTCTGTTTTTTAGGTCGAACCTAGCGTAGCGCGCATGTGCTGCTCTATGGGAGGCTTCTTGTGAGCACTCTAAACTTCTCCGTGTGGCTCTGACTCCTCCCACACATAGGATTGGGTTTTGCGTTTGTCTTTAACTAATGAAAGCACGCAAATGGCTAAAGGCGGGTGCATGTCCCACCTTCTTTTTTAATGTTCAGTCCCACGGCGTTTTGCTCTCGGGAGTGAGCAGCGGTGCGCAGGGTGGCAGCTGCATTGCTCGTGGGTCAGGTTACTCAATGGGCCCTGCTTTCGCTAGTTTTACTGAGAAATAACAACAAATACGCTAATACTGCAACTATTCTTGAACCTCAATTTCACTTATGAGGGCACATTTTGGGAGACAACAAAATGCGTCTAAGACCTTTGTTTTCGTCGAATAAATCTATGAATTTATTTATTTCAAATTACATTATAAACCTTCCATTTTCCAAAAATTCAAAAAAGTTCCACCTAACATTAATGAGACATATTTTAGACAAAATTGTTCACACCATTCATTAATTAATTTCAAACATTCTTGACACCATTCATTTATTCACTCCAAACACACTGATATCACAAACCATTCGCTCGTCGCATTCTGTCCGTCAAAAAACATACAAAGACTGAATTTACAAAGATTCATTTGAAAACACAAGTAAAATTCTTTTCACTGGACCACAGAGAAGAATACTAAACTAAATGCTCTCTATATTGTTTCTTTTTTGAAAAATTCAAAATTCTTGTGGTCAAATCATAAGGTCTACGCGTTTCGAAACCCCTTAGTTTCTGGGGCTCTCATCAGGACCTGTAAGTTAAAAATGACAAAAAACCTTTGTAAGTAAGGGGGACGCCCAAAAACCTCCTCAGAGCACCTAAACACCTTAATTATGACTTGATTTACCTCTGTGGAATGAAGAGAAGATCAGCCGATCTATCTAGCAGTGAGTCTGAAATTAGGAAAAAAATGAGGAAAAAAATGAAAAATAAGCCGGAATTGTAGCAGTGTTTAACAATTCTGGCACTGTTCAAAGGTTGTGTTTAGCATGACAATCACACATTTATTCCTAATTGACTTGCATTAAGTTTTCATTGTTTGGAGGGCTGGAGCTGGCTTGAAATGTTAGCGCGTCGTAACTGTTTTAATCCGGCTATGACTGCCAAGATATTAGCAATGTAGTCTCTCGCCAACTGTAGGAAAGTATAAGAGGTTTTTTCAAATTGGGAAGTAAAATCGAAATGGAGTACGTTCGCAATAGGTTCTTGGAAGTTAAGTACCTCAATTGTATGCGAAAGACTTTGAGCCGAGTCCGAGGATCACCTGGTCTTGCAATACTTAGGTGGAAGCTGTTAGCGATAAAAGATAGTATTAGCGCTCTGAATAAGGATAGCATGGCTTGATTTTTCTTTAGTCGATAGTTCAAGAACGCGCTTGTGGTGCAGGCTTACCTGGATATCGTCTGTGACAGTAGCCGTTGAAAGACGCTGTCTCTAGTCACATGTCTCTGCGTAGACTGGATGTTTGTATTAACTTAAAGAAACATAGAAGACGGACTTTCAGTGGCAAGTCGTTTGAAGCAAGAACGAGTTTTAGACTTAGAGTTATTAATCGGCAAGTTTTCTCTAAGTTTTCTCTAAGATTTCTCGGATGATTACTTGTAAAATGTAACGTCTTATTTCGGTCAGTTGGCTTTTTGAATAAAGTAGTTACAAGTCCATAATCAGATGGATAGACCTCTACATCGAGAAATGGAATCTTTATTTTGGAATGATTCAAACTAAATTTGATATCTTCTGTGCGATTATTTAGCCAACAATTAAATGTTTTAGCAATACTCTTTATGGCCAAATTTGAGGAGAAATTCATCTATAACAACAATCCTTTTTTCCAATTCATCGGAAACTGGACCCGTTACATCGATGACGTGTTTATGACATGGACTAGCACAGAAGAGAATCTTAAAACATTTGATTGTTGGCTAAATAATCGCACAGAAGATATCAAATTTAGGTTGAACCATTCCAAAATAAAGATTCCATTTCTCAATGTAGAGGTTTATCCATCTGATAATGGACTTGTAACGACTTTATTCAAAAAGCCAACTGACCGAAATAAGACGTTACATTTTACAAGTAATCATCCGAGAAATCTTAGAGAAAACTTGCCATTTGGGCAGTTTCTACGTGTAAGACGTAATTGTAACTTCAAGGACGAATATATGTTTCACGCCACCAGATTACTGGATAATCTGAAAAAAAGAGGCTATCCGAAGAAACTTTTGAAAAAAGCAATGAAGAGAGCATGGTGGACTCCAAGAGAAGAACTGCTCAAAAAGACATTAAAACTACCACTAGAAAGGATCGTCTGTGTCTCCACATTCTGTCCCAATTCAAACAATTTGAAAAAAGTCATCATTCAAAATTGGCATTTGATAAAAAAACTGGATCTTTCATTAAAGCAGAATCCACTCTTTGCTTTTAAAAAAGACCGTAACATAGCGAATCAAATCGTATGAGCAGCAATGCGAAAAGATAAAAAAACTTCCCTACGGGATTATGTAGGACTTCCTCCAGTACGAGGACACCATAAATGTGGAACTTGTATCTGCTGTGAGTCCACAGAGGAAGGCGTGTTATTCGAATACAATTCCATTTTTTGGAAACATGAATCTTTTACTAATTGTAAAAGTTAGTTTGTGATCTACGGGATACGTTGCCCGTGTAACCTATTATATATAGGGAAAACAAGTCAAGAAATCCGTACAAGAGTGTCACAACACAAATCGCGAATTAATAAAAATGTGGAAACAGCACCATTGGTTAATCATCGGAAAGCCAAAAATCACCAAATTAATGACTTGAAATGGACAGTAATCTCCAAAGTGGAACGAGATGAAAGAGGTGGCGACTTAGAACTCAAACTATCCAGAAGCGAAGCTATGTTAATAATGAAGTTTAACACTGCCATCAACGGACTCAACGAGCTCTCAGAGCTTTATAAACTGAGTTAGTTCACCATCATCTGAAATTTTCTTCGTCTTTGATCATGAGCATCAATATAGTTTCATCTCCTTCAAAGTACACGTCAACTGGTACTTGGAATTGAGAGAGTGAAGATCCCTCCATTGTAAGTTTGATCAGTCAAATAACCTACACTCCGTCGTCTCCGGTGTTCACAAGTATTGACAAAGTTGCCTTTGTTGCAATTATGATTGATGCGGTTTAACTCAAAGCCTAAAAACTCGTTCTTTCTTTAAAACGACTTTTCACTGAAAGTCCGTCTTCTGTGTTGCTCAAAGCAAATATAAACATCGATACCACGTGTTGTCACGTGATGGAGATAGTGTCTACCAACAGCTACCGCCACTGATGAGAATAATCCAGGTAAGCCTGCATCACAGGCTCCTTTTCTTTCCCTTTAAAGTACACGCAAACTGGCACTTGGGAAGAGATCCCTTCATTGAAAGTATGGCTTTTATGAAACAAAAACTAATACTTCATCGTCAAGGGCTAGAATGTGCTGCTCACTAGTATTAACAATATCGCCTTCGTTGCAAGTATGATTTACGCTGTACATCCACACGATTAATAACTCTAAGTCTAAAACTCGTTCTTGCTTCAAACGACTTGCCACTGAAAGTCCGTCTTCTATGTTTCTTTAAGTTAATACAAACATCCAGTCTACGTAGAGACATGTGAATAGAGACAGCGTCTTTCAACGGCTACCGTCACCGACGATATCCAGGTAAGCCTGCACCACAAGCGCGTGCTTGAACTATCGACTAAAGAAAAATCAAGCCATGCTATCCTCATTCAGAGCGCTAATACTATCTTTTATCGCTAACAGCTTCCACCTAAGGATTGCAAGAAAAGGTGATCCTCAGACTCAGCTCAAAGTCTTTCACATACAATTGAGGTACTTAACTTCCAAGAACCAATTGCTAACGTACTCCATTTCGATTTTACTTCCCAATTTGAAAAAAACTCTTATACTTTCCTACAGTTGGCGAGAGACCACATTGCTAATATCTTGGCAGTCATAGCCGGATTAAAACAGTTACGACGCGCTAACATTTCAAGCCAGCTCCAGCCCTCCAAACAATGAAAACTTAATGTAAGTCTATTAGGAATGAATGTGCGATTGTCATGCTAAACACAACCTTTGAACAGTTGCAGAATTGTTAAACACTGCCACAATTCCGGCTTATTTTTCATTTTTTTCCTCATTTTTTTCCTAATTTCAGACTCACTGCTAGATAGATCGGCTGATCTTCTCTTCATTCCACAGAGGTAAATCAAGTCATAATTAAGGTGTTTAGGTGCTCTGAGGAGGTTTTTGGGCGTCCCCCTTACTTACAAAGGTTTTTTGTCATTATTAACTTACAGGTCCTGATGAGAGCCCCAGAAACTAAGGGGTTTCGAAACGCGTAGACCTTATGATTTGACCACAAGAATTTTGAATTTTTCAAAAAAGAAACAATATAGAGAGCATTTAGTTTAGTATTCTTCTCTGTGGTCCAGTGAAAAGAATTTTACTTGTGTTTTCAAATAAATCTTTGTAAATTCAGTTTTTGTATGTTTTTTGACGGACAGAATGCGACGAGCGAATGGTTTGTGATATCAGTGTGATTGGAGTGAATAAATGAATGATGTCAAGAAAGTTTGGAATGAATTAATGAATGGTGTAAACAATTTTGTCTAAAATATGTCTCATTAATGTTAGGTGGAACTTTTTTGAATTTTTGGAAAATGGAAGGTTTATAATGTAATTTGAAATAAATAAATTCATAGATTTATTTGACGAAAACAAAGGTCTTAGACGCATTTTGTTGTCTCCCAAAATGTGCCCTCATAAGTGAAATTGAGGTTCAAGAATAGTTGCAGTATTAGCGTATTTGTTATTATTTCTCACTACAGGCCCGGCTTTACTGCATTTGGCCTACCTCCAGTGTTGGTTTGGGTTCGCTAGTTTTACAAGCAGGACTGACAAAATGTGGATGTAAGTAAAAGTCTGAAATGTTTTGGCTTCTCATACCCAACATGAGGAAACTTAGGATTGCGCCTATCGGCGATAATTCATTTTCCGCCCAGATCATGTTCACTTTCATTGTGCATATCGATAAATCCCTAATTAAATTCAAGTTTCATGAAGCGCGGCAGCCGTGTTGATGAAAAAAGGCGCACAGCCCCAAAGCTTCATCTTTCAGCATAGTGGCTGCACCTTTCTTTTATCAGTGCGGCACCCGCTTGTTGTTTTAGGAAGTTAAGACGTAAGAGTGAAGGGTGCGCTGGGTCTCTTTATACGAGTGGTTAATCTCAATGGAAGCCTTACGGGGAAGTTTTTAGTTAATTCACAATCATCTTTGTGGGAATGTGCGCATGCGCTGCTTCATGATTTGCCTTATTTTCCATTGTAGCCCTCCCGACCTCCCGTTAGTATATGGAAACAATAACTGTGCTGCTATGGCTTACTCGCCAAACACACGCAGCTAACAGCACAAATAGTGTGAACGCTTGTTTATTTCCCCCTCACCCTTCCTCATAATGACAGCTGCTTTTCTGATGACAGATATAGTCACTGCCTGAATTGGCCATTTTAGATTCATACTGCAAGCGTGTTGGTACTGATAGTGCCAAAAACGCACATATCGGCGTTGGTCTCCCTCTCTTAAAAAGACACAGCAGTCTTGGTGCTTGGTGTGAAGATAGTGCAGTCCTGCCCTGCTCACGGTAACGGCGCATCAGCTGCGGGCGTATGTTGTCTTCAGTTTTTGCCTTGTTATCTTTAGTTATCTCATTTTTTTACTCAGTCTTACCCGTTAACAAACCACCTTAAAAAATGTATTGTTGGAATTGAACTGTGCCGTGTCTGATTAAAAGATGGGCACTTTTTATTGTTTACAAGGCAGACAAATAAATCCCTCTCCTTTGGGCTCAATATACCTGTGATCATTATGCACTGCTAACAGTGAAACAAGACCCTTGATAAAACCCTTCTCCGTCTCTTTCACTTGCCATAAATAAGCTTTTAAGAGTGCCACACTTGTATGTTGATCTCAGTGCAGCATGTAGTAGAAATTACTATGTGCATCCCTCGTACTCCACACATGTGTCTCACAGTGTGATGGCTGTCCAGCAATGCCTGCCCCCAACCCCAGAAATGTTTTAATTTACGAAGATGTGCTTCATCATATTCAAAAAGTTGTGCATTTATCGCCAACACTTTTCTACAACATTCATCATTTGATTTCTGTCCATGTTTTCTATTTGTTTTAATGTTAACCTCTCGCTTATGCCTTCCCCTTAAAAAGTCACTTCTCTGTAAAAAGCACTTTCTTTGTTGGACATGCGCTGCAGTCGCTGAATTTGTGCCTGGAAAATGTAGTATTTTTGTCCACCACCCACCTCCTCTCCCCGACCATTCGCCAAATATAACTTCGAGCACGTTCAGTTAATGTTTTTTATTTTGTCTTCCTTGACAAGTACCATCCAAGGCTTAACAATAAAGAAAGAGGAGCGGAAACCATTCCCTGTGTGGGAGGAGTTGCGCTTCAGTGATTAAGTTGTTTGCTGTGAAACATGGAAACCAGGGTTGTAATCCCTCTATGACAACTTCATCAAACCAACGCCAGACACCACCTCCCCACCTACTGCCGCCGATAAGCCAACTGTCATGACCTGAGATCCTGCCACCGAACACATCACCGCGACCATGAAGAAAACCCACTCAAGACCCCCAACAGACCCCTGCCCACCGCACATATTCCACAGGGCCACCGCCGCCATCGCAACCGAACTAGGATGGACCATCAACGCCTCCTTCAGATCCGGAATCTTCCCAGACGATTGGAAGCGAGCGGAGGTTAAACCACTCCTCAAGAAACCAACGGCCGACCCTACAGACTTAAAAAACTACCGCCCCATCTCTCTCCTCCCCTTCGTGGCTAAAGTCACCGAGAGACTTGTTAACGCCCAGCTGAACGCCTTCATCGAAGAGAACTCCATCCTAGACGTTTCAGAGTCTGGATTCCGTGGCAACCACAGCACCGAGACCGCCCTCCTCGCCGCCACTGACGACATCCGCATGCTACTCGACCAGGGACACACTGCGGCCCTCATCCTTCTAGACCTCTCCGCAGCCTTCGACACAGTCTCACATAGTACACTCGCAGCCAGACTTCATGACGCGGGGATACAAGGAACTGCCCTCGACTGGATCCAATCCTTCCTCTCAGGCAGAACCCAGAGGATCAGACCCCTTCCCTTCCTCTCCAAAACCACCGAAATCATCTGCGGAGTGCCCCAAGGATCTTCACTCAGCCCCCCGCTTTTCAACATCTACATGGCCCCCCCTCTGCCATCGTCAGATAGCATGGGCTCAACATTGTATCCTACGCCGATGACACCCAACTCATCCTCTCAATCACGAAGAATCCCGAAGACACCAGACTCTGCTTTCAGGAAGGAATGAAGAACGTGGCAGACTGGATGAAAGACAGCTGCTTGAAGCTCAACTCAGAGAAGACTGAGGTACTCATCCTCGGACCCTGCACCTCCGCCTGGGACAACATCTGGTGGCACTCCGCACTCTGGAACCCATCAACCCCAACTGACCATGCGCGAAACCTCAGCTTCATCCTTGACTCCTCCCTCTCCATGAACCGCCAACTCAACGCCATCGCCTCCACTAGCTTCAACTGCCTACGCATCCTCCGTAAGACCTTCAAATGGATCCCCCCCCCGACTGCAGAAGGACCATCACCCACGCGCTCATAACCAGCAGACTGGACTACGGCAACGCCCTCTACGCCGGAATCAACAGAACTCTTCTACACAGACTCCAAACCATCCAGAACGCCGCAGCCAGACTCATCCTCGGGACACCGCGCCACGAACACATGACCCAACACCTACAAGGCCTCCACTGGCTCCCCATCGAGAAGTGGGTCACCTTCAAACTCCTCACCCACGGCTACATATCCCTCAACAACATCGGACCCAAATACCTCAACAAAAGAGTATCTTTCCATGGACCCAAGAGGAACCTCCGGCTCACCTCGCCCTGGCGGAGGTCCCCTGCATCCACAGAACCAGAATGGGCAGGAGAGCCTTCTCCTACATCGCAGCAAAAACTTGGAACGAGCTCCCTGTGAACATCAGACGCTCCCCGACTCTGCGCGCGTTCAGGATAGACTTCAAGACCAGGCTCTTCGACTGATCCAGAGCTCCCCCCCCCCCCCCCCCCAGCGACTTGAGACCCTCACGGGTGAGCAGCGCACTTTACAAACCCCTGATTGATTGATTGATCCCAGGTTTCCAATCAAAAACATTAAGTGATCCTGGGCAAGTTACTTTATCCACTTTAGCTCATCAGCCTTCTCCCAATCTCCAGTTCTTTGATGTACCTAAATATTTAAGATTAACTTACAAACATCCTGAGTTACAATAGCATGCTAAAACCATTTCCTAGAATGGGTAGAACAGTCTACCAGTGGGTACATAAACCCGTCGTACTGTGGTTTCAAAGGTGTTGTCTGCTGTCTTGACTTGCTTTATTTGCCTAGTACCACATACCTTGTTAATAGCTTTGGGACCATGCTTTTCTAACTACGATACCTCTTTTTAGGTGGAGCCTGTGCTGTCTGCTTTGCGAAGGACTTCTTGGGTTAATTCTAAAAGCCTCCTTGGGAATGCATTCTGCCCATTATTTACAGTTGGCTTCATGTTTTGTATTTCACAGTTGCTTGCTTTCTGTTTGATGGTTTTATTTATTTTAGGCTGTCCAGTATCTAGCATCTCTTTGTCCCACCCATGGCGCATAGCCTGGTTATAATGTGCTGCATAACTAAACACTTATAAGGTCCCAAAGGCGAGACATATTGGCTATGCCAATGCTTGTTTTACATACTACATTATTGTCATATTGTCCGTCTGGACTAGGACAACTTTCCCTATCAGGTGAGGTAGAAATGCTTTCAACGCCAGCTGAACTGCTTGCAGCTGTCAGTAGTTGAAGTGAAGGTTCTGCTGTTTGCTTTTCCAGAGACCCTGAACTTATAATGTTGTAAATGTGCACTCCACCCTGCGAGAGATGAGTCTGTTGTGAGCAGGATCTGTGGAATATGGTCAATAAACGGCCGCCCTTTTGATGGATTTTGTGTGTTCCGCCACTGCAGAGAGCGATGAGTGCAGCAGTCTACCAACTTTTAGCTAACCCCTACTGACGTGCTAAGCATTCTTGTTGTGGATACATATTTAGTCTTGCATAAAGCACTATTGCAATGCATGAAGCCATCATCCCTTGTAATTGAATGAAGGTCCTGACTGGGAGATACTGGTTGTTTTGGAACTGTAGTAGCAGTATTTGAAAACTGTGTATTCTGGCTGTATTGATATATGCTAGAGCCATTTGAGTGTTTATAATAGCTCCTAGTTATGGTTGCAGTTGTGAGGGGTGAAGATGGGATTTGTGTGCATTGATTGTAAATCCCAACTGACATAGAAGGTTTATGGTAGTTTGAATGTTTTGTAAATACTTAAGATTTCTGTTGACTTTTATGAGCCAATTTCTGTTGGCTTTTATGAGCAAATCGTCTAGGTATGGAAAGACATGAATTTGCTGTCTTCGTAGATGAGCTGCTAATACTGCTAGGCATTTCATGAACACTATGGGTAGAGTTGTTACTCCAAATAGGAGTGGTTTAAACTGGTAATACTTCGGTCCTATTACAAATCTGAGGTATTTGCGATGTACTGGGTGAATGGGAATGTGAAAGTATGTGTCCTTTAAGTCCAATGTTGTTGCAAAAGCGGAAGCACCTGTTGAAGTGTGACCATATGGAAGCGTTCTTATAATATGTATAGGTGTAATGGCCTAATCTCTAAGATTGGTCTTAATGAACCGTTTTGTTTGTGAATATGGAAGGAGAGTGAGTACACTCCTGATTCTTGATGTTGTAGTGGAACAGGTTCTATAGCTCCTTTTGTTAAAAGAGCTTGTACTTCTTGTTTGAGCAGATGTTAGTGCTGTAACGAGAGTTTGTGAGTGCGAGGTGGGATATTGGGAGGGTTGCTTGTAAGCTCCAGGGATAACCATGTTGGATAATGCCCAATACCCATTTGCCTGATATTATTGATTGCCAAATAGGAGGAAACTGTTGCAGTCTTCCCCCGACAGGTGATGAATGATCGAGGGGAAGTGATATGAAGTAACTGCTTGTTGGTGGATGGAGATGTACGTGTTGGTGTGTCTCTACCTCTTCCTTTAAAATTGTTTCCTCTGTATCCACCCTTGTAGAATCCTCTAGAGGGGGAGGATTGTGTCTGGATTTTATATGTAGATGAGGCCACATCTGTGGTATTACTTTTGAAGCCTCCTCTATAAAATGAGCAGCGAAAGGAGCCTCTGTTAGAAGGAAACTCGAGTGATCCCACAGATTTTGCCACTTCTGTATCTTTTTTAATTTTTTCAAGTGATTCGTCCACTTGAGACCCAAAGAGGTGTTCTTTGTCAAAAGAGGCATTAAGGATAGTTTGTTGAACCTCTGGTTTGAAACCAGAGATTCTTAACCATGCGTATCTTCTGAGGAGAATACTGGTGTTGACTCCTCTGGCTGCAGTGTCTGCAGCATCTAACACACATCTAATAGAGGAACTGGAAATGGAAATGAGTTTACCTTCCTGTACTAGCTCTTGCCCTCTTTTCTTGTGTTCTTCTGGGAGATAATGCAATAAATTTTCCATTTCGTCACAGTGGGCCCTATCGTACCTAGCCAACAGACCTTGTGTATAGACTATACGCCAATGGGTGGCTGATTGAGCAGCTACTCTTTTGCCTGAGGCATCTATTAATTCTTTATCTGGAAATGGTGCCTCTCCTGAGCTTTGTGAATGTGTTCTTTTACGAGCATTAGAGACAACTAAAGAATTCAAAGGAAGCTGGCCCTTAATAAAAACTGGGTCAGATGGTGGAGGTTTATATTTTTTGTCCACCCTATGTGTTATGATATGTGCCCTCACTGGATCTTTAAAAATGTCTTCAGGATGCCTCATCATAACTTTCAACATAGCCAACGACTGTGATGTTCTATGTGTGCTTTCAAAGAGGAAATCTTCTTCTAGGGATTCCTTGTGTAAAGTTACACCATGGCAATTAACTCCTGATATGAAATATTATCATCAGGAGGGGAAGGTTTAGCAGGGTATAGATCTGGATCTGTATATGCAGGTGGATCTTTATTATAATCATCCCATGGATCTGGTGGTGGCTGATCATATGTGTTCTCCCCATCCCCTATTTCAGGGTCTGTGCCCAGAGAATCTGGTGGTGTGATGTGTAGAGGGTTTGAAGCTGGTATAATAGGTACTGGTGAAGAAGGTGGTGGGGTTTGAAGAATGTGGTGAATTGGGCTAGTAGCCATGTCCTTCTTTTTAAGAGGGATTTTATATCCAGTGTCTATTTTCCGTTTGGAGGACAGTATCAATAGCTTCGTTGTAATAAGTCCAGTGTCATGATTTATATGGATTTTCTTCTGTTTTGGATCCAGATTTTGTTTTATAGTTTCCAGAATTGTCTCCAAAGGCTTGAAAGAAGCATCATTCTGTTTCGGTGCTGACATTTTCAGTACCCAGCTGGATTTGTCCTTTTTATCTTTCGGAACCGAAGGTTTTGTAACCAAAGGAGTATCATCTCCGCTCGAGCCTGAAGGCTTGACTTGCTATTTCAGTGCTGAGCCAAAGGGCCGGCGTTTGAATCAGAGTTTCGGTGCCTACCATGGCCTGATTTACAAAACAACGGGATTGACCCAGACACGTCACTAGGACCTGAGTAAAGTACGGTACATAAAGATGGGTAGTCCCAGTGGAAACACATTACATAAACATCAACATCACCTGTTAAATCAATCATAAACAATACTTATTCATGCTAAAAATATTGAATCAAGTTGAACATGTAAATGTATGTGTCTTGTAAAGCGCACTGCTGCCCTGAGGCGTCGTGGCGCTGTAGACCGCTGGGGAACCCGTCCTGGCTATCCCTGTGAGATGGTCCCTCCTGGGTATCTCCAAGGTGAAACCAGGCATCCCCGGCGAATGTGGGGGGCCGTTGTGGAGATGAGGCAAGCTAATGCCCAGAGTTGCCGAGTGTGTTCCTGGTTAGAGTAGGTACCGAGGCGAGAATTATCGAGTCCGTTTTGACCCTGCCGCGTCGGGAATTGAACCCTGGTCCCTGGCCGATTCTCTGCTTGCGGATCTGCCGCCTCTAACCAGTGAGCCACACCTCTCCACATATATTATATCATGTTCAAAAAACAACACATTTGTCAATAAAGTTTTGCATAGGGGCCCCAAAGGGGGAGGAGGGAGGGAATGGTGCAGCAATGTGCAAATGTGAGGGTAAGTGAGAGAGGGAGGGCAGTGAACAGTATATACATCAAAAGCATAAAAGGCCTGTCCAGCCTTAATAAAGGCTAAATTATTTACAAAACCAGAATGTCAGAGAAGACACAGTGACTTCTCTTACACTCGCACTCGGAATCAAAGTCCTGGGCGGAGAAGGCTTCTTCCTCTTCTGCAGCCGACGCTTCCAGTTCTTTGTACTCGAGATCTTCTCCAAAGATATCAGGAGTGTCCTCAATTCTCTGCCGCTGCATTTCTTTTCAGCGAGCCCAACGGTCCGCCAGTCTTTTTGGATTGGAACAACCGACAAGCGTCGCAGTCTTCTTCTTTATGCTCCGGGGAGAGGCAAAGGTTACAAACCTTATGAAGGTCAGTGCACGGATTTTTTTAATGGCACCTAGAACAGGATTCAAATGGAGTCCCTTCCATCAGCAGAAGACTCGATTATGGATCTTTGAGTGGAAGTTAGATAAACTAAACGGACTAGGCCCAAAGGCCGCGGTTGGAGTTTCCCGATTTGATAATTAAAGTTTTCCAAATTGTGACACGCGGGTGATAGAAGACGTGATCGAAACAATATCGACGAGGGTAGAGGGAACTGCGCACCGAAGGGATCCCGATTAATGGTTTGAATTGGAGCGCCGCAATACACGTCCGAACCCGATGGCGGAAAGAAAACTATCTAAAAATGGAATTGATGCCCATGTGCACTATCACCGAAAGGAGGAGTCACCTTACCTTGTGACTGGAAAAGACTTCTTCAAAGAAAAACAACTTACAAACATCCGAACCCAACACTAGATGGCAGGAGTATGCAAAGCATGTGTATCTACAGCAAACATGCCTTGAACCTTAAGTTATCATTCTAAAACTGGCACTGACGGTGTGAGGGTCTCAACAGTAAGTTAGACAATGTCATAATTGGACTGGCATAGATCAAGCTGGAGAATCAAAAGATTCTGAACCGATCCACAAAATTGAGTGGATGTCTTAGTCCTAGCTTTTCACGTCGACCTGAAGGGTGGCCTTTTTACTACGAATCTGGCGGTCGACTCTAAGCCAGCTTTGTAATTTTATCACAAAAGTAATTTGTAACTTCAGTTTAAAATGCTAAAAGAACACTTGATGGAAGTAATGCTGAACAATGTCAAACATTCGCCCCCAGTACAGAGATTTAGGCCCAAATCCATCGCTTTTTTGCACACCTTGCCATTCCAATTTAGACCAAGCCATTTGCAAATCAGTCTTGACCCTGCTTCCCATGGGAACAGTCCAGCCAGAAATGCCTGGACCAAAAACAAGCATCCTGGGACTGTTTTCGGGGTATTACCCCGCATCAGTCAGGCTAGCTTGACTCCAGTGGCACAGTGAGCACGGACCCACGTCTAGGTAAACCTTTCCCACTTAGGCCGACAAATGCAAAAAGAACAATTGATGAATGGAATGCTGAAAAAATGTCAAACATTCCGCACCCCCTGAGATCTGCTCCTAAATCCATCATTTTTTTGCACACCATGCAATTCCAGTTTAGACCCAGCCATATGCAAATCAGTCTTGACAGTGCTCTCCATGGGAACAGTCCAGCCCAAACTGCCAGGCCAGGGTGGATAAAGAGGACAATTCGGGCAGGTAAACTGTGGTATTCCTTACATTCCAGATGACTTCTGCATTATCTTTAATTCTTCTTTTGACATCTGTACTCATCATAAAACATTTATTTTTGTCTTACCTACTTGCAGCCCTCTTTTCTTTGCTCGCATTACGGCCTAAGAAACTCTTGCTATGACACCAGGTGCAGATGTTATTTTAGAATCTTTTCAAAGAACACATCCACTCTTAAAAGTCTACACATAGTACTGAAATGTTTCCTCCGGAGTGGAAGGTCCATGGTCAGAGACTACTAACAGGTTAAAAAGAAAATTAAATGAAGGGGGGGGGGGTGCAAGGCAGGAGCAAGTTATTATCACCCTTTTTACAGACTTACTGCTATCATGCCTTCCATGTTCTGGAAGAGATTCTTGAATTCTGCTCCTCAGACCTACAGTCACCTACCTCCAATTGCAGCCAGCCGTAGAGTCATAGAGATGGGATCTCAACCTGAAGTTTAGATGCGGAGACAGAGTGGTCACATATCTTGTTCGTAAACATTTCATCAAAAGGAGAAGGGCTTGCGCACTGCATACAATGCCCTAAAGTGTTTACCAGAGCAGCCGACTTAGGAGCTGAGGAACCAGGTTCCAGTCTCTGCAACGGCTCAACATCCTGTGATTCAGGGCAAATCACTTAGTATCCCTGAGTCTAACAAAAAATTAATGTGTCCTTGTGTAATGTAACTGGTACTCATGTAAAGCACTCTAATACATGTGATTCGAGTTTGTGCCATATAAAACTGCAAAAAAATAAAAGTCTGGCTTGCTGCGGGAGCAAGTCTGTCGATTGGAGACCATAGGCACCACTCTGGCCATCCTTTCTATAAAGGCCTTAAGAATCACTACCGAAATAAAATTGTCCCATCTTTATTAGGCATGTGAGAAAACACTGCAGCTCAACATGCAGTGTATTCTAGTCTGAGCCTATTCCAAGGAGATGAAGACATGCACATACTAGATTTTCCCATCTCTTTTAAAAAGCGTTCAATCTGACCTTCAGTCTCTCTTCAGTTCTCTGATGCTTCATCAAGTTCTTGAAACCGTTAGTGGGCTCTATCTATGCCGTTAACACAAAATTTGCCAGGCCATACACGTCGATGAAATCTTCATCCTTGCAGAGTACAAAAAATGTCTAGTATCTCATGTCTACATGACTAGAGACCTCCTTAAGAAGCTGGGCTTCATCAACCACTAAAAGTTAGTGACCATGCTTTCTCAGGCTTTATGCTTCATTACCAACACCAGGGAATGTTTGCCAAAACATCAGTGTAACAATTAGGAACTAAATTAATTTAATAGTCACTGCAAGTGGGATAATTCTTTGCTTCATTCCTCAAATCACTGGACTTCTATTTGTTACCATTCACATCAACTTTCCAGATGCAATTGAGTACTGGGCACTCCATAACTTGAATGCTGAGAAACTCTAGTGCAGCACTGGCTACACTTACGAGATTACACTGTCTGGGGTAAAAAAGAGGTTTTTCTAGGGTGGCTCCACAATCTTGAAGCAGAGAATGGAAAAGCTATTCTGTGGCATGCTCTGGATTTCATCATCACGCCAGAAAATGGTGGTGGAAGAATATTCACTTCAAATAAATTGCTTGAGCTCATAGCCAGGTGCAGATTCTAATCCGCATGCACCATATGTTAGATTAAGACACAAGGCACCACATAAGAGAGTCAGGAAAGATATGACATGGAAGAAATAGAAGACTGGGCAGTGGAAATTACAAACACGGAGGACGATAGCTTCCATAGTAACATGCTGCCCCAGCCACCCGAAGACTGGGACTCGTCTTCCAGGTCAGAGAGGGCAGAGCACTGGTAAGAAGAAACGGACACCAAATACAGTACCTGAGAGCATCGGAATCAGTTCCTTTTACTTGACACTTCAGTCCACACCCGATTTCTGTTCCCTCTGCTTTGTTGATTTTTCTCTTTTTCAGTTCCATCGGATTCCCTTCTTCCTACCTTCAGCAGGAATTCCACCTCAGATAGAGCCTACTTCCAATGCGAGTAAAACTTATGTTGTAGGCAGAAATTACATACCAGCATTCCTTATTCCCCTTTTGCTACAACTGCCATTGCAGCACCTGAAGGATTCTCTAGGTAGCCTCAGAAGTTTCAAGTCTTTATGGCCATATATAGTCTTCATTTTTTTGCCTAAATCACAGCGGCTGTTTACAATTCAGGAAAAAGCATAATGTTGAAGCTAATGTACTTGAGTAAAAATGCATTATTATGGGTAATACCCCGAATTTTTAATCTAAGTCCTTGGCCGTCCAATATCTAGACATTTATATAACAATTTAGAATTTCTTTTAGCACACAACAGACCTGACTAACAGTGCATACTGGACTACTGAGACTTCAACAAGGTTTCAAAGATATTATTGCTTATATTAGTCAGTATCAGTGGTTATTGGCTTAGGCAGGCGGGATGGATGAATCTGCAGCTGACGCATTAGATCAGGGCTTATGAGTGAAATTAAAAGAGGCTTTAGCTAAGGTAATCACTCAGCCTACATTATCAGCGGCAATGATGGATTTAAAGCTAAAAACTGAGGCACATATAAAAACAAGCATTGGCATAGCCAATAGGTCTCGCCTTTGGACCTTATAAGTGTTTAGCCATGCAACAGTTGATGTTGTTGCACCAAGGATATTGTGCTGCATAACTAAACACTTATAAGGTCCCAAAGGCGAGACCTATTGGCTATGCCAATGCTTGTTTGATTTATACCACAATGGGCGTCACTGAGCATTCCCAGTTCAGAGGTACAGATATAGCACAAAATGTGCAGGTCTTATTGCATTGTAGATGTGTCGAAATTCAGTCCATGTTGATATCTACAATGGGAATTGCTGGTCCCTTCCTAGAGATAATAGGAATGGGGATACACCAAAATGGCGGCCTAGAGCCCATTTGAAGGAGGTTTTAGAGAGTAACAGTGTATGGTCAACGCATGAATAAACTCTGATTCCACATGGCTGTGGTAATCATTTTATCTGTCCACCACATAGCCGTAGCTGAAGAAAAAAAACACATGCACTGGGGATAATAACACTAATCCATTTTTCAATTGCTGTTTCTTTCCACTCAGGCTGCGGATAAGTTTAATCCCTGCTGAGAGCGTTTATCTCACGATTTGGGTGCAATCTGTGAGAGTTTAATCATGTGCCCTGGGAATATGAGAGGCATGAGTTTGTGGGAATAGGAGCACTGAAGGCCTCTCTTAGCAACTATGAAGAGTGCAGAATATGTGCCGTTTAGTATCCACAGATCATTGAAACCAGGTTGACTATATACTGTGGCCAGTGCAGAATCACTGGTACTTGATCACCACAGAGACCTGAAAAGCGGGAAGGAAATGCAGTGGCCAAGCTCCCTCAGAAGTTATAGGATGTTGCACAGAGGGAAAGGAACTAGGATGTACCGTATTGTATGTGGGACAAGAGGTGGCACTAGAAAGATCCACTTTCTGTAAATGAATGGCAGCGGTCACCGCCACGGAGACCTGCGATGTGAGAAGACGGCATGAGACCAAGCTTCATCAGTGGCTATGAGATTTTACGCAGGGGGAATATAGCTCTGAGGTGCCATATTGTTTACACTTCAAGAGGGGGCAGCAGACAGAGCCACTTCCTGTAAATGAGAGTTAGATGCCAAAGGTGCTTGCTGCAGTGCCCTGAGAACCCCACTGGTTAGTTGCTAAGGGTTTATAAAAACAACAAATAAATAAATTAATTTCAGGTGCAGTTAGATGAACACAACATTAGAGATGTGTGAATTAGGCTTTTTGGAAGGCAGGAGCGCTAACTTCTCTATCAAGGAGCTGTGGGTGGTACTGCAGCTGTGGGTGGTACTGCGGCTCTCAACACTAGAGCAGATTGCTGCAAACCCTCATATCCCCTGTCACTGATGCCTCTTTGTGAGCCTGGACAGCCTTGCACTCTTTAAAGGTCAGTGTGACAAAAGAGCAGGACATGCAGTCCTTGGCCAATCACTGTGCAGCTTTCTATAAATCCCATGATGTGTGACCATGAATTACAGGCCCTCTGTTGTTAGACACCCTGACGTATATGAGACATTGGCCTGCCATGGAGTAGAGGGGTGGCTGGTCCCCTCCCTGCACTAGCCCTGGAAGTGGGCCTCCACTAACGCTGAGGAGGGCTTTTGGAAACTGAGGTCATTGGAATAGTAGCTGGGAGTGGAGTAGTAGGACACAGCATCACAAGGATGAGGATGCGTTGTGTGTGTGTCAGTGTGCCTGTGCGCACAAGTGTGTATATGTGACTGCTAATGTGTGGATGCCTGTGAATGTGTTTGTATATACGTATGTGTATACATGTGTCTACTGGCCACTCCCAGGCATTTGGTGGCCAACCTTCGCCAGAGAGGCCTAATGTGGTCAGCCCTGGCGTAATCTTGCCATGTAATTCGGTGTGGCCGCTCTAGTGTGAAATTACCATTGGCATATAGTAGTCAAGTCAAGTCAAGTCAAATAAGCTTTAATTCGGTTTGTATAAATACAACCATATAAGCTGAACAAAGTAATATACAATAAAATATCATGACACATAATTCATCAAAGTCAAGGACAGATAATTATTCCAATACCAGCCCTAACACTTGCACTGAACGGTGAGACATAAATAAAGAGTACATCCATATATGTACATGTTTAAAAATAGATAAAATCAATTATATATCATTTTAGCATAAGTAAAAATGCTCAAGAAGCATTAGTTTCCAACGAAATTAGTAATTCATGATTAATGATTCTACCTCGCAATAACAAGGTGCTTATGCATAAGTTGTAGTAGGCCTAAACACATGTAATATTGAATCACTAAAACGGATTTTGTCAATAGTTATCACCATATAAGTGAAGGAGACCCTTGACACGATAAAGTGACATATGCCTCTACCTAGCAATAGTAAAATTACTAATACATAGACAGTTATAAGCTATATAAGGCGCAATTTCGCATCCATAAAACATTTGTTTCCTCCACAATAAATGGCAACATTTTGAGCTGATAAAGTAAACTAAGTATATGTGCGAAATAGATTGCTGTCATAAAGTGACTTGTATGCAAAATAGGTTCAGCACTATTTAAAAGAGTCCATGATATTTAAAGGATTTTCAACGAAGTCACTTTGATTTTCTTAATCAGTCTTCTCTTTATTACATCATATCACAGGTATGTAGTATCACAATCTTGTTATCAAAAGAAAGCCATAGCCGACGCGTTTCGTCTCCTACAAGGAAACTTCTTCAGGGCTATAGAAAAATACATACAAAATACACTTTAATTCTCAAAAGAAAACACCAACGTATTTATACATTTAAGATATATAATCATTCTATACACGTAAATTTATAATGCAAAATTAATATCAGTTCATCTTATTTGGAACATCAAAAATACGTTATTTATAAAAAGGAATTCGATCATACTGAATGGAAGAGGGCCTAAGAACAAGACAAAACAAAACATGACATTATATCACATTTATTTGATTGTGGTTTCTAAATTAGAATAATAATAATCCTATATTTGAATACTAACAGACCTTTGTAAATGAGCTCATACAAAGGTCTGTTAGTATTCAATAATGATGTAATAAAGAGAAGACTGATTAAGAAAATCAAAGTGACTTCGTTGAAAATCCTTTAAATATCATGGACTCTTTTAAATAGTGCTGAACCTATTTTGCATGTATGTTTGAAAAGGACTCACGTCCTGATTTAAGGAGCTCAGAGGGAAGTGTTCCTTGGTTCCTTGCACTATTCTAGTTTACACTGAACGACACTATTCACTTGTCAGGTGCGGTGATATAGCCTTCTCCCTCTTCGTTTTTGGTTATACTAATAAAGTGACTTGTGCATAGCAAAATGGGATCATCTCAAATAAAGTGACTTAGGCATATATGTAATAGATTACTATCATAAAGTGACTTATGCATAACTATAACATCGTAGCAAGGCACAGATGACATTAATCAAATAATTATAGATTTCCTAGCAGCTCTGCATTTCAGAATGTATAGTGCTACATGGAAACAAATGTCCAAGCTCTGGAGGGAACAGAGTAGATTCATAGCATCTGCAGTTAAACGGATGTTATATTTTAAAAGGATCGGTTTCAAATAAAATTTCTTCAAAGATGTATAAAATTTACAAAATACCAGAAAATGTCAACAACTTTGTTTGGAAATATTGTCACACGGGCATTCTGCACTAGAGCTTACCCCAATCACAGGGAAGGATACAAGATGGTGTGCGATGCCCAACCTTAAACGTACAAGAACAAATCGGTGCGATTTCCTGGTCACTTCCACCAAATATGACTGAAGACCTTTTTTAAGATTAAGCTGCCTATAGAATACAGAGGTCTTTTGGGTCTGAATCAACTTGTTCCTTTCTTCTGTTTTATAAAGAAGGAATGTGTCTTTAATTTCCTTCTTCGAAAGTAATATAACACAGTCTGAATCTTTAGAGATCTTGATTCCGAATAAGATATTATACCAGACGATAATGTAGTTCAGCCACTGAATACGGGAATGAAAGTCCAGCTTAAGACAGTCCTTGATTACAGACTGTGTGAACTCAGTTTCCTTTTTGTTCCATATTGAACGCCATAATAGTAAAGGGCGTAAGGCAGCCAAATCTGATAAATAGTTAAGGCCAGTTTCTTGGTGTATTAAATCGGATGAGGCTGCAACTGGAACACATAACAGACGTTTAAGGAAGATATTTTCGTTTATTTGCAATTGGGCCATAGAAGAATGGCCCCATAAACCAGCTCCATATAGGGCCGAAGAAACACATCTTGCGTTATATATGGTTACCATATCTTTTATTCTGTGGTCCCCTATTTTTGAGGCAAAACGGAAGATACCATTAGAATTTCTAGTCATTTTGTGGCCAATATTTCCTTGCTCATTAGTCCATTTACCATTTGCATCAAAACTGATGCCTAGATAACAGAAGGTCTCAACTGCTTGAATCTTCGAGCCTTCAAGAAAAAAGGACCGTTTTTTCCCACATATCATGGTAAATGTCTTTAATTTATTAATCAGCAATTTCCTGTCATTAATAAAATCAGTAAAAACATCAATTAAACGTTGTAAACCCAGAGGGGTGCGTGAAATTAGGACGGCATCGTCCGCATATAACAATACAGACACAACAGTATTATCTATTTTAGGGGCATCAGCAGGGGTTTTATTTAAAACCTCGGCAATTTGATTTATAAAAAGGGAAAATAAAAGGGGAGCCAATACACACCCCTGTCTGATACCTCTTCGCACTGTGAAAAAAGGGGTTCGCTCTCCCATGGGTCCATAGCGTACACTGCATGAAAGTTTCTCATATATCCTGGCTAGAAAAAAACACAATCTCCTTTGGAGCCCCTAGTTCAAGTAATACTGACCAAAGGAGCGAATGGTCCACTAGGTCGAACGCGCTACTCAAATCAGCGAAACATAAAAACAGATTTCCCCCTTTTACCACTGTGTATTTATTAATAAGTAATTCCAGGTTAACACATTGTTCTATGGTCCCAATGCCCTTCCTAAAACCATATTGAACTGGGGTCAATATATTGGATTCTTCAGCCCATATTTCCAATCTTTTTAAAAGCACCCTACTCAACACTTTTATTGAGGAATCAAGTAATGAAATAGGGCGATAGTTGCATGCTTCGGAGCGCGAACCCTTTTTATAAAGTGGAACAATTAAGGATTCGGCCCAAGATAATGGGAAATTTCCTATAGCAGCAGCATTAAAAATTCTTGCAAGGATTGGTGCCCAGAGATCCATTTCATCCTTATATAGATCAATCGGCACACCATCCGGGCCGGGAGCCTTTCCCCCTTTACTATTTAACAGTCCTTCACGCACCTCCTCGACACTAATTATTAGTGGTAATGTGGGCCACGTAAAATTATTTGATAAGAGAGGAGAAGTTAAAACGACCTTTTCTGGGTTAAAATTTTTTGAAAAGTGTTCGATCCATTCAGTGCAATTAACATGAGACGTCAGCTCATGAGTTTGATATTATTCAATTCACTTGCCATGGTTAATTTATCCCAGGCATCTAATCTCAACACCTTTTTTTGTGCTAAAACCGCTTGTTTGTAATCTTTACGTAATTTACAAACAAGAAATTGATTGCGGGGTTTAGACCTTAATGCTAATTTTAGGTTAGATAAAATCTTGGAGCATTCGGAATCAAACCACTTCTTACCATCCTGTCTGGAGCCTTTGGTGTTCCTGGTTAAGATATTTCTTATCACATTATTAATGTTGGCAAATTCCATACATAGCTTTCCAGGGACAACTTCTTCGCTGAGGCAATAATTAATACAGTCTCTGCATTTACTGATCACATCCCGTTGGATCTTTTGTGGATCCAGGCCAACCCACTTTAATCTCCTGCCATTCGGTCTAATAGGGTGGATATCAGTGATTGTATGGGTAGTGTTAGTAATTCTATTTCCCCAAGCTAACAAAACTATGGAAATACTATTGTGATCGCTAACCACCTGTTCAGATATCCAAAGGTTCATATAAGGGCAATTCTTAGAAAATAAGATATGGTCTATGTTGCTATTAGCTTCCCTACCAGTGAATGTGGGACATTTAATATGGCCCTCATTTATCGTACAGTCTAACAGCTCAAGATCGTATTTGGCCATTAAAGTGTTAAGGGTCAAACCATATTCACAATGTGGGAAATGCAACATGTCATCCTTTGTCCCATCAGTGGTCGAATAAGTTTTCAAGTACCCACAAGAATTAGTAAATGTGGCGGGGCATGCTTGTATATTAAAATCGCCAGCCCACAAGACTACCGTCAATTTATTAAATGTGTTTAGTAACCTGCACAACTCCTTTTCCAATGGTTCTAAACAAACTCCTCTATCTTTCTGGAAATTATTATTGTAGAAGTTTATTAGCACCAACTCTTTACCTTGCGGAAAGGATAATCGCAAAACTTGACTATGGTTGCCAATAGGTAAATAAGTTAAAACTTTGCAACCAATCAGTTTTGTGGAAATTAGCAACAATAGACCACCCTTAGCTCTACCCATTAAAGAGGGGGTCCCATTTACACAGTATGAGGTATAGCCCTCTACTGAGATTCTGTACTCCATGTTTCTTGTAAGCACATTATGTCACTGCCACAAGTGATAAAATCTTGCCAGAAGGGCGTCCCTAATTTGTTTCTAAGACCTGCAATATTCCAAGTTGTCAATGTATACCCCTTTTGGGAGAATGTCCCAACATCATTAGTCAATTTTATAGATGCGTCCGTACACAAAATAGACTTTACAGAGTACCAGCTATTGGAATAACAGGCTCATCAGTACCATTAGTCCCCAGTAACTTATTTGTCAAAATGGAATCCATACACAGAGGGTATACTTTACTTGTCTCCTTTTGCATAGAAGTTAAATTAGGTGTCCCCCTCCTCCCCCCATCGTTAGTCTCAACAGGTTTTATATGTCAATCGTTGTCCTCCATTGAAGTCAGGCATTGGAACCTATTGTATAATGGTAGAGGAGGTAACATCTGATGGATTGCCGGAGCCTTTGGCAGCCAATTGTTATTCACATAATGAGTGATAGGTTTTATGGCATGATTATTGACTAATAGATGTCTATAAAAGTAGGCAAGTGGCAGTAGAGTTGTGTTGAATTCCCAGTGAGAGGGGGGGGGCTCTGAGTAGGACTTTATGTGCCCAAACTGGCGACCTAAAATTAATAATGATACAGTCCCCATTGAAGATTTTAGTTTTGGGGCCTATCCATCCTACTCTTTGTGTGAGTAAAATCTGTTCTGCATCTATGATTGGGAAGCCACAATTGTTAGTTAACCAATGGAGAATTTTGTTTTTCAGGGTTTCATTGGTCTCAAATTGCCCTTCCCGTAACCTGGGAACATTACAGAGGACCGCAACATACGCTCCACATTCTGGTGGTAGGTTCATTACAGGGGGTACATTTTCACTTTTATAATCTGCAAGATGGCATGTGCTCTTGGATTGGCCTAGTGTTTGGAGCCCACATTTCCCAGTGCCTTCCCTTAAAGTTACACCTTTTTCCATCGAAACTTTATCTTTACCTTCGCTAGTCCCCACATCAAAAGGACGACTGTTGCTATTGCCTGAACTTTCAGGTAAAGTACTTGGGGCACTTAGCTGTATGACTACCCCCCTTGACCTAACCTTGGCACCCTCGGGTGCATGCGGGACAGGGACAGGGACAGGTGCAGGCGTAACCCTATTCTGATCGGGGTCAGGTAAAGGGACAACTAATTGGGCTGGGTTCAACTTAGTTGAACAAAGGATTGACTTTACATGTTGATCGATAGAGCTAACCCTAGCTTCGAGGGCTCGGATATTCTCGTTAATTGGCCCTAGAAAAGTTGATACACGTGCCTCCAATCTTTCCAAAAAGCCGTCTGTACTGGCCTCATTGTTGTTTCCATTTGGCTGGTCATTGATAACATCTAACTGTTCTTCGCATAACTCAACTACAGGCAGATTTTGTACCGCTTTGAGGTGGCATCCACTACCTTTACCCCTAGGTTTAGATGCCTACTGCTCTTTGTTATTATATTTTTGTTTAATTTTAGCCTTTTGACCTCTTGTTTTAACTGGTGAGATAGTAACATGGGATTGTGCAATAGTGGTAGGTGACCCGATGGCACTATTACCATCTACATTAATAATATCATTAACGAATTGCGTTTCTCCGCTCGAAACCTGCTTCTGGAGTACAGGAGTGATGGACAGTCTGCTTGCCGGGGGTGTGTGATCCAAAATCAAAGAATGATTGGGATTAAGTAACTCCGGGTTGATATTTGCTCCTGGCAGTTCAGGTAGACCAGCATAAGAAATCATTAACATGGAGTCATAAGAATTACCCAAAGTTATAGATGGATTATCAGGTAAAATAGGCGGAGCTAATCCAATGGGAAGTGAGAGACGTCTTTCCGTAGTCTCTATTGCTGAAGCAACGACCCCTATAGTCTTTTGCAACATCCTATCAATTGCTGTTAGGCTTGGAAGAGGGTTGTTAGTAGATTTGTTATGTCTAGTATTGGGTCGAGGTTGGGCAGCATCATTTTTACCCATTACAACAAAGTGTGACAAACAGTATCTGCTCTGGTAAGTAGCAACTCTTACCTCCACCACGAGTGCTACCAGTGCATTAAAGGGTAATGGGGGTGGCCCAGGCCTGCCTCTCCCTGCCCCGGATGGCCACAGACGGCCCGCCCTTTGCCCGGGCTTAGCCCGGCGCGTCCCGCGCGCGGTCCCGCGACGCGGGGAGTGTAGCTGCTTTTAAAGCTCCTCCTGGCGCGAGTGTTGCTGACGCTGCTTCCGGGGTTGGCCTGGCGGGGAAGCTGAGAGTTGTAGTTGGAGTTGGTCCCCTCCCTCCTCACTGCGGCCGCGATGATCCTGGAAGTGGCGGCGGGAGGGTCACACAGGCGAAGGTCTTTTGAGAGGTCGATTCCCTGCTACACAAAGGAGCCGTTGTTCCTTCAACTTTACACCCTTGGGTTTCTCACCAATCTTTTCCTAGTCGTCACTTACTGCATTCGGTGAACGTCTAAATGTTTATTAACTGCAGAAATCACTGCACAGGCTGCCCATATAGTAGTCATTTAGGGATTTTGATGGTCACCCTGATATGCAGTAGGCCTCCCTGACATGTTATTGCTTCCAGTAGACTATGAGCCTTCTTGGCGAGTGATTGTGATACACACACATTTCAGGGCGATTCTGTCCATGTGGGGCAGTTGTAAATTCAATGACTTGATGAAACTGACCAGTTGGCATTTGAAAGGTAAAACTGTGGAATTACTAATAGAGTAGCTGATACTTGGAGAGCAACAAAATATGTCTTCAAAAAATGACAACCAAAATAGGTATGTTTTCAGAACATGTTCAGCTGATGTTTGGAGGCAGAATTATTGCTTTTTTAATAAGTAAATGCTGTGTTTGAGTTTTGGCCACACTTTAATGTTATTATTAACCTGGCCTAACTCGGTCACAGAGGATATTTCACCCAGGGGCTTGTATGCCATGATGCTTGTGACGTCATTTTGTCATCGATATTAACGAAGCTGTTATCACTACTGGCCTCCAAGGCAGGAGTTTGTGAGCTTGAAGTGGCCCTGTGGATGTCTCTGCTCTTTCAGTCTCAGGGGTGGGTCTAATATCTGAGGCCTGCCCAAGCTGAGCTGTGTCTCTACTGACTAAAGTGATAAGATGTGTGTCACTTTCCAGTTTATAGAGCGTTCTCCTTCGAGGAAGGAACGAACCCACCCAGCACTCCTTGATAAAATGAATTCATAGTAGTTCAGTTCGATGCAATCATTTCAGATCAATTTATTAATATTTGTATTACTTTTTCTTCTTTTGTAACTTCATCTGTAACATGTTATATTCACACGTTTCAACAATTGCATTCCTGTCTGAGGCAATTAAACATTCATGCTCACAGGTACCCCAATGCATTTAGGGCCCATGCCCTTCGTCAGGGGGTGTTTCCTAAAGAGAAGAAATACCTCTAATCAATCCAATAGCCGAAAAGATATACATACCACACAACGTTGCTCTGACTTCGGGGGCCCCAGACCCTAGCAGGGCGGTTTCAAAGTGGCGGGCACAGAGCCTCCCACCTTAACATCCAGCAAAACCTCCTCCGACAAAGACGGACTTCGAAGCCAAATTCCAGGGAATCCTGGCACTTTTATTTAATATAAATTAATTTGGCATGCAGAAATAATGTCTGTCCCAACACGTTTCAGCTTCCTTCCAAGCCTTGCTCACGGGAAAATAAAAGTTCATGCTTCCTGAAATGACCTTTTAAAGGCTCCTTAATTAAGCGTTCTGTGGAGTCTTGAGTGTCATTTACATGCGCTTGAGCAGAGAACATCAATCAGCCCTTTTAATGTATTCAGCAGCTTTGCAAAATCCATTCGTGCAAATGTTGCATTTAAATATCCATTTTTCTGTGGCAATTCTACGCGCAAAAAATATATTAAAGTTCAGCAGATTGCGTGCATGCCAGTGGTTAAATTAAAAAATTGTACATTGCTTCATGAGGAATCCAGTGAATCGGAACTATTTCAGTTCACTTCCCTTGCTCGTCTCCACTTTAAATTATTTCTGGAGGGCATTCTGTTTTTCACAAAGCAGAGGCAAGCGAGTCAGGCCCCCTTTCCTTAATGAACCACACAACGTTGCTCTGACTTTGGGGGGCCCCAGACCCTAGCAGGGCGGTTTCAAAGTGGCGGGCACAGAGCCTCCCACCTTAACATCCAGCAAAACCTCCTCCTACAAAGAAGGACTTCGAAGCCAAATTCCAGGGAAACCAGGCACTTTTATTTAATATAAATTCATTTGGCATGCAGCAATAATGTCTGTCCCAACGCGTTTCAGCTTCCTTCCAAGCATTGCTCACGGGAAAATAAAAGTTCATGCTTCCTGAAATGACCAAGTGTTTTAAAGGCTCCTTAATTAAGCGTTCTGTGGAGCAGGGGCGGCTGGTGCATACGGGCGAGATGGGCGTCGCCCTGCCAACCTGGGGGTGAAGAACCAGAACCAATTGGGCCTGGTGGCGCAGGGTACGCCTTGATCTCCTGGTTCTCCTGCTTCAGCTAACAGAGACACGGGGACACTCTGTCGGCGTAAAAGATCAGATTTTATTAGCTGCAGCTAGTACAGTTGTCCTAGAAGTACACACGGTATGTTCTCAGGAGACTGCCACTTCACTCCGTGGCGCACAATCTTTTATAGTACATAGGTGACATATACATTAACGAAGGGCACACCTAATACATACATGAAAAACCAGTAGGAATAGTCTAAAAGAAAGTCAGAGCCAATAGAAAAAGTCAGAAAACAAAAGTATCGAGTAACTCGAAGAAGCCTCTCCTCCAACTGTGATTGCCACCCCTCCCACAGGTTAAGGTATTAACATGTCTGTAACTGGCTTGCAGGTGGCGAGATACGTTTGTGTGTATTGGAGGACAGTTGTGAAACGAGAGAATACGAGCGGAGGACAGCGAAGGCCAGAAGATGAGATAAAGTCAGAAGAGAATAGTGTGAACCAACAGATAGTTAAGACAGGGATTAGAAAAACCAGACAGGGATTAGTGTACTCGGCCAGTCTCTAACACCAGCTTTGTAAACAGAGCCACAAGGCTATTTTGACACAATATTGCAGGAAAAGCAGAAAAGACTTTGTTCGTCGTACTGCCTGAGTGAGGGCAACACAAAATGGCGGCGGAGCACAAAATGGCGGCTTTGTGTCCTCAGGGGACACAAAGAAAATGCCTGCAACACTGAGCAGCTAGCAAATAAATTGTACTGGAGTGGCTGCTCGTGCTCGTGACAAACATGGGAAAATATGTGGTTTCTTTATGGGGGTGGGGGAGGATAGCCCTTGCTCTGTGCAAGCTTTCGGCTGGGCGAAGATTTCTTCGACCTGAAGCCAGAAAGCAGGGCTGTGACGTAACACAGGTGGGCAGGATCTGTGTCTCACTGCCAGAATGGAATTTGGATTTTGGGCGTTATTAGCTTGGCCCAGGGAGGAGTTGGAGGCCCTCCATTCATTCCAATGGCTGGGGGCGGGGCTGTCCGGCAATCTTAGAGGTGTGTCATGTATGGGGGTGTGGCAGTGGCCGTTGCCTCTTCCAGGAGACCCAGCAACACTTGCTTGTTGTTTTGCAAGTGATTGGTTTGCTGGGGTCTGGGGGAGGAGTCCAAAGAGCGGTATTTTCCAGTTTTGGGCCTTGGCTTCATCGTCGTGGATGGCTTGGCTTGTGTGCTGCGTGCGTGCTATACTGGCCGTTTGTCACGCTGTCTGCAGTCTGTGTCTGCACACTTCTAGACTACATTACTACAGCCTGCAGTCCTGGTCACGAGTCACGACGAAGAGCCCGACTCGAGATTGAAGAACAGTGACAAAGCTATCTGCCACTGGACAAGGTAAGTGTAAGCGAGTCTTGTGAGTAAGTGTGCCTCTTTTGGTTTGGAACAAGAGTGTGTAAAACGCTAGTGTATGATAAGGGCTGTGCGCGTGAACGGATCGCAGAGCCTGTTTGAGAGAAGAAGCCCCACCTCCCCCGCTGCCACACCTAACTGCTCAGATTTGCGCAGTCTCTCACAGGACCTTAATTCAATTTATAAAATGTGGAGCGGGTTTTGTCAAAATTACAACTTTAATAATTGTGTCCAACGCGATGGCCTCTGAGATGAAGCAGTGCCAAGGGAGGGGTTCCTCGGGCACAGGTTGAGTCGTCAAAGGAATATTAAATCGACCCTCCAACCACATGCTTCACATGCGTTCACTAGGTAGCATAAAAATAGTATACAGTGAGAGGATGCGTTCGTTGATCATATTATTGAGGTGTCATTTTGATTGTTGGCAGCATACAACGTAACAGTGCCACATAACAGCGAGGATCACAGGTCTCCGAGAGTTTTCCATATAATATACGTAACTGTACATGGTGAGCTTTTTAAGTGCACAGTTAATTCATTGTATGCAGTAATCCCGTCCCCATGCCGCCTTTTTATGCCTGAGCACTTCGCAGTATTAAAATGAGAGACAGTGACAAACATATAGCTGAACACATTGGACAGAAAGCACAAAAAAGGTTGAAATACTGCATTTCTAAGTCTTTCCAGCAGGCAATAAACCGCTTCCAGGGTTTTTTTTTTTTTTTCTGAGAACTCAAAGGAATGAATATTAACAAGGCCGGCTCCTCGGAAGCAGGTTTCATACACATCCACCCCGCGCGCGCCTCTGGAGCAGGGTGGGTCACGGGTTTTAGGAATGAATGAGTGAACGAGTGAAATGAAGGACTACAGATGCATTTCAACTGCTGTCCTTGTTATAGTAATATTTACGGTCCTGGAGTCACGACCCACCCCCACAACATCCTCCTAGTCCTAATTAAATAAGTATAGGGGGAGGGGGGGTTTATGCATGTGCAGGAACATACAGAGCCGGCACCATGTGTGGCAAGGGCAAGGCCACATATCTCGCTCGGCGCTGCAGCATTTCACAAAGGGGCCTAACAGCAGTCAACTCAACAGAGCCCTCTGTGTGACTCTGTGAAATCTCTATCCAGGTCCGTTGAGCCCCCCACAGTACCCTTCAACTTGATTTTCTGAAAATGTCTGCTCTCATCTCCTCGAGGCCTTCGTTAATGAAGCCCTTCTCCTCCATGCCATTAACTGCGAGAAATAAATCCTCACAGCAAGAAATGGAAAATAAACCAGCAGTTTCCAATTGCCTGATGTATTATATTTTAATCCATAATATATGAAGCCAAATGGGATTTGTAGTGTAAGCATGCAATAGGGGCACTGTTGTGTGTTAGCTTGTAACTTTATTTTAGTGTTTTTTTGTCACTGCGTCAGTGCGTCTGCTCACTCTGCTGCCTGCTTGGGCTGGTTTCCTGCGAAAAAGGGGCACTGTTAACTTGTTGTAACTTTATTTTAGTGTTTTTATCACTGCGTCACAGTGCGTCTGCTGCCTGGTTAGGCAGCTTTGGTGCAATAATTACAAATACTGAATGACATCACGCCAGGCTGGGGGGTGAGTGGCTTTGTTTCCGTGCAGTGGGCCTTGGCGGTAGTTGTTGGGGGCCCTCTATCAGAACAGAAGCCAGACAGCAGCGGATCCAGCAGCACTGAATGGCAGGGGTGACTGACTTTCGGTACACGGGCATAAGGCCGCATTGATCGTTTTGTGGAGGATTGTTGTAATGAGAAACTGAAGGGCTGGTGCAGGGACTTTGCCGCCCTAGATAAAGTAAGTTTGGTCTGCATGATAAAACACTCTGTAGTTCCAACTGTTAGTACCCCAGACCAGCACATCCCCATTGCCTCGGCCTGTAACAGTGGTGTTCATCTTGGGCTCACGAGGGCAAATCCATGCTATATCTTCAGGTTATTCACTTGGGATAAATGTATATACATTAGATGGGGATTATTTAGATAGGTTATCTTGAAACATGAATGGTCCAGTCCTCATGTACCTTTGTTGGACCCATCTGGGGCCACAATAGATTCATATTTCAGGAGCATTGTCTCGGGCAACACCCAGGCACACCATCAATTGTGAAAGCTTGGTGAAGACCGAGATAGTAGTATGCTCAGCTGTGGAAAAAAGATGTGCTCTCCTTTTTTAAAAAAAAAATTCTTTTCATTTGCATTTTTAAACAACAGAAAACAACACAACCCACTGCTGTGCACATATAACATGTTATGGACGAGACAGCCGCCCATCACTTCACCGCTGGTAATACTATAGATATGCTCCCTCACAAAGTGTTCGAACCCCATGCGCTTGACCCAACCATCCGCCCACCCCTTCCCGCCGTACTGTCTCCTGACCCATCTATGTAGTCCAGCGTGCCCTACATGCAATCCGACCCGCATCCGTCCCCTAGCAATATCAGGGCATGCACATGAAAATTACAGTTCTTGAAGCGTTGTCTGCGCCAACCAGTGAGTAAAGGGCTCCCAGATATCCTTTGGCCTGGAACGCATCGGCATCATCTCCCAATATAGCGCTAGCTGCGACTGGCAATATACTACGCTTCGAACCCAGTCCCTAATAGTAGGCGCTGTAGCCACCCCCCAGTGCATCGCAACTTGGCGTTTGGCTAGTAGGATAAGCATCGCTGGCAACTTCCGGTGTTTGGGCTTGACCATAGGCAATATACCTAGCAGTGTAGCCTGCGGGGTGCATGGGATCTGCAGACCAGTGATCGTTCCCACTATGTTTAACACTTTGACCCAGAAAGCCGCCAGCGGGGGACAGTCCCACGCCATATGTATGAAGGTCGCCCCGCCCGCGCGACACCGCCAGCAAGCGTCGGAATCTCTCAATCCCATGCGGTGGAGCCGGTGAGGTGTACGATATACCATATGAATATATTTAAAATGTATCAGGCGAAGTCGGTAATTGGGGGATAAGACCCCCAGGAGTCTGCAGCATAGATCCCAGTGTTCATCAGAAATGTCGGAACCCAATTCCGCAGACCACAGCTCACGGGCCGCCGGGATCACTACAGGATGGCTAGATTGCATACGTTGGTACAATCTGGATATAAGCTTGCGTCCTGATTCCACCTCCAGCACGTTCTCCAGGGCTGGTAAATCTGGCGGAGGAGCCGGAAACGTGACCTGTGTGGCGTAACTGGCAGTAAAGCAGCGTGTCTAACAGCGTCGGAGCCTCCTCGCCACACATCTGCTCCAGCGTGATGAAGGAACCCCCCGGGAACAAGTCACCCACTGTGCGAAGGCCGTGCGCCGCAGCCCGCTCGCCAGTGCGCATATTCTGCAGCGGGGACCACATCGGGTTATGTCGCAGCGGCATCGATCCGGCATACAAGAGGTCCAGTCCAGCCCTGCGCCGCAGCCCATCCCAGGCCCATCTAAGTGCGTGCACCGGGTCTATGTCAGCGCATCTCCGCTTGTGCGGCGCATATAGGGCCACGGCGAGTGGCAACGGTGCCGCTCTATCTGTTTCTATCGCCACATGTGGCTGGAACGGCATTGGGTGGACCCAGTGGTGTAAAAACTGTGCCTGCGCGCAGTAGGCGTAGAGCGGGAAATCCGGCGCCGCCAGGCCTCCCTGTCGCTGCGGGAGAGTGAGGGTCTCCCACGCCACCCTCGGCTGCCTACCGCCCCACGCCAGCTCCACCATCTGCGAGCGCAATTGGCGCAAAAAACTAGCAGTCAGGGGCAGCGGAATGTTCCCGAAGAGATATAAGAACTTCGGCAGGATGACCATCTTGGCCACCGCAATCCTGCCCGCCAGCGAAAGGGGCAAATGCTTCCAGCGGCCGACTCGCTCCTCGACCCAGCCCAGTGTCTGCCCATAATTCTCCGACCATATTTGCTGCATATCAGTGCTGATCCAGACCCCCAAGTACCGCACCGGTCCGTCCGCCCATTCCAGCGGGCAATTCGGGGAAAAGAAAAGATGTGCTCTCCTTTGCACAGTAGTAAACTCTGACAGGTCACCCTTGCGTTACGGGAAAGAACATCAGTTAAAGACAAAGCCATTGTATGAAATGTGAGCTAAATCTTATACTGCTAGTGGACCTGGCCACATTTTCATGAGGGGGCAAGAGCAATCTGTGCAGGGCCCACATTCAGGATAGATCAGATGTCTGGCTCCCTTATTTTTCCTTTGAAAGGCATTCCGTCATAGTGTGCACTGACAATGCACCAATCTCATTTGTGTCCCTCAATCTCTACACTTCCCGACAGCTTGTTTGCCCCAGTGTCCACATCAGTAGTATGCAACAACAAGTTGATGTATTGAATGCTTGAATTAATCTCAGCCACAGGCAATCACTCTGGGCCGCACTTCAGTCCTCCGGTTTTTGCCCATTATACCACCTCAGTCTGGACCCAGTCATTTGCAAATCAGTCTTGACCCTGTTCCAATGCGAATAGTCCAGCCAGAAGTACCAGGTCAGGTCCTCCCTGAACCGGAACACAAACAATGTAGGACCGGTGTTGCCCTGATTAGGGCTCTTCAGCCAGGTACAGGTTGGTTCCAGTGGACAATGAGCATTGGACCCACATATGGGCATTCCCATCCCACTTAAAACGACACACTAAAGTATACAAAAAAGTTTAGGTTTCTGCCTTTTTTATGGGAAATATCTTTATTTTTCCTCATTTTCCTTTTTCTATGTGTGTTGCCTTCTGCAGCACACAGAGAAAGAGGAAAAAGCCTCTTGTGATTGCCCACAACACAGACACCCTTGCACCAATGTGCAACGGTGCCTGCATTGGCGCACGGCAGCTCATTGTGTGCGGGTGCAGCGACAGGAATGAGCCGTATCTGATAGATACAGTGCATTCATGCCCATTTCTTTTGCCGCAAGGACTATTGTGCTGCCCTACAGCTAAAATCTCAAATACGAGGCCCTAAATGCAAACTACTTTGTTCTGATTTTGATTTTTTTCCTTGTTATGCTCTACATTTATATAGGTTTTATTATTTATGTTCCAATTTAAAAATGAAACTTATTTTGTTAACTCCTTTTTCTCTATTGTAATTTTTGAAACACTTTATAAACCATATCTGTCACTTTCAGTATATTCCTGCTTTCCATCCAAAATCTTGTTGTCAGGTTTGTATGTTTTGCACCTCAATTTCTGTTATGTGGACCTTCTGTCTGTGTACATTTATATTATATATATGCTATATTTTACAAACTAAACACAGTTTTCTGAAATATAATTTGTTTGTCCGGCTAATCTTAAAAAAATCAAAGATGAACTGCAATCCTGGGATGGATCTCTTTTGCCAATCGCCATCTAATTTTTAAAGTATTTGCAATATACGGTGTTACCAATGGTGTGAGCCTTGATGAGTTCCTCAACCAATACAGTAAAGAGGCAGAGATGTGTTACAGGTAGAAATCACTTAAAGGGCTTGTTTCTATTGGTTGTGTGTGCTTGGCTTGGGTGTCATTTTGCAAGCAGACCAGTTAGAGGATTGGGCACATTTTTGATGTATCTAATGTTTTCTTCACACTTGTGCTTTAAAATGCTATATTTGGATCCTGTTTTTGCAACAATTTGCAGTAAATATGTGGCGTAAAAAGCCGCCATTTGAATCCATTTTGTGCAAAATTTGCTTGCGGGGGGGAAACCCCCCGCACCCTCCTTTTTCAGTTGAAGCGCGCCCCGTTTCGCTCGCTCGCTGAACTACAATACAATTTTTCGCCCCACCACTTTCAAAATCCACCAGCCGCCCCTGCTGTGGAGTCTTGAGTGTCATTTACATGCGCTTGCGCAGAGAACATCAATCAGCCCTTTTAATGCATTCAGCAGCTTTGCAAAATCCCTTTGTGCAAATGTTGCATTTAAATATCCATTTTTCTCGTTTCCTCTCGATTCCTAGTGAAGCAAGGTACAACTTTTTAATTTAACCCCTGGCATGCACGCAATCTGCTGAACTTTAATATATTTTTTGCGCATAGAATTGCCACAGAAAAATGGATATTTAAATGCAACATTTGCATGAAGGGATTTTGCAAAGCTGCTGATTGGATCGAACAACATTTAAAAGAACACTTAAAAAGAATGTAGTTGGAAAAGGGCGGGAGATTGGAAGAAAGACTATACGTCTTTGTAACACAAGAAGCAGGCTTCTTGATATATATACTCAACAAGAGGCCAGATACTTCAACACCAAATAGGAAGGTCTGATTTTTATACCCCCATTGTTTTGGTGTTAGGTATGTCTGGATGTAACACTGCATTGATATAATGGGGTAACCATAAGCAGTTTAAGAATATACTATCAAATAAATATTGTTGGAATAAGGAACTACACGTATTATTTGGACCAATAACTGTATATATTTATTTTACTTAGGAAAAAGAAAATAAGATTAAACAAAGGTGGGAGACAGAATTATTGTGTCTAGAAAAAGATGGTACTATTAATTTGAAGCCATCGAAACGCGTCAATGCTGTTGAAAGCACAATCCAAGGACCAACACAGACAAGTCAAATACTAATTTAATCAATGTATAATGAACTGTGACTTTGAGTCTAATGTGATGTGCATCCGTAAAGAATAGAAGTTGTGTCTTACATATGTGTCAGTCTCTATTATGCTGGTCATAATTGTTATTTGTTGTTAATCAAACTTTTTTCTGACTAATTTGTACTGTATAATGCTTTTTAAGAACAATTTTATTTTAAATTTTACTTGTAGACCGTTATGATATGATATGTGATTGGATTTGACTTGAAATAATAACAAAAACATTTTTCTAAATAAAATATTCTTGGAATAAAGATTTTGGACATAGTATTTAATGTTTTTGTTGTTAGTTATGACACACTGATATTGCAATTGTAGGATCAAGGGAATTCTTTTTATTTTTGGTTATATTGTGGAATCGCCAGACAGTTTTGTCAGAGACTTTCCACATTTAGGGGGAGGGGGAGGGGGGGCGGGACACTTGAGAGGCACACAGTAACAGATGAACCCTGGTCAGGTACACGCATTTAACTTATTTCGGACACTTTTGTTAGCCATCAGTGAGATGTCACTTTCTGCTCCTTTTATTTCAGATAAAATGCAAAGACTCTGCAGCATAAATTAAACTAGAATTTAGGAGGACTAAAACAATTTTCTACTTCCATGTTTAATTCATTTAATCGTTCATGCAGTTCCAATTCATATACACGTACCAGCAACACTCCAGACTACTATCAATCTGACTTGTTTTATTACAATGTGTAGTAGTTGCTTACTGTATTGGGCTTAATTCGGAGTACTCTGGTGCTGCGATTTTTTAAATATAGTTTCCCCAGCTTTCAGCGCCTGCTTCGGTAGCTTCTCTGCATCAGAAATAGTGGTTGCTTCCTCCTCAGCCAGGAGAAGATATGCAGTTGGACACCTCGATTGAAAATAAAAAGAGCAAACATTATGACTTGTAGAAAATGTCGCCCAAGGGGAGAAATTTCGATCTACATATGCCATATAATGACACAACGCCTCTCAGTGCAAGGAAAACAGGTTTGTACAGTATAGAAACATGACCTGGATCAGTTAAATATATATTCTGACTTATTGGGCAGCTACTAACATATAGAGTGAGAAACAGAAAGAGGGAAATAGAGAAAATTGACGGAGAATGCTACAGAGAGAATAACTTAAGAGGAAAGCCACCATGTGTGCAGAGAGAGATTGAAAAAAAGTGTGTGCACGTGACATGTGTATTCATCCACTGAAAGAAACCTTCAGTTAGGTTTAGTTAGTTAAAGTTGATGTGAGCTGAATGGTGACCACCGCACACAAGAAATCAAAAGAGAGCAAATAAAACAATTATTGTAGAAAATTAATACTGAGGTAACTTATTTTTTGTGCAAAAATACTGTCACCCCGCCCATGCAAGAACACAGAGGATTTCATTTCCCACACCTGGATAAGGCAAGGGGGCAGAAGACATCATCGATGCCACTGAGCATGGAAGATGTGGGGACATGAAAAACATAAAATGGAACTTAGAATTCCGTCCAAAGCCCTTGGACAAAATCAGAAGATGCAGCGTGTTGGCCATTTAGTTCTTACCCGGCCCCAATCCTCCAGGTGGCTAAAATATAGGGAACAATTAGCCCTTCTAAGGAAACAAAAACGGCAGCCAAACTGTAGAAAACTGGATCACCGCAACAAGGAAAAGTTACTCACCACCAGCTAATACCTAAAGGATGTCCTGGAGCTAGAACCTGAATGGGCAAAAGAATACCGTAGGAGGGATGTGCAGTATAAACAAGTTTGCACACCTTTTAGAAAGCGGAGGTTGTGAGAATTCAATTGCAAAAGTAAAGCATTCCAGCTTTTGCATATAAGAAACAAGGCCCGATATATTTATACAAAACATATCAAAGCACTCTTTAGGTAGTCAGATGAAATGTAAATACATCTAATTAAGTCATGATTCTAATAGATTTCCATCCAGTTCAGTTTATTGCATAAAAATGTAGTCTTTAACACAAGATGAAGTAAGCAGTGTTGCTATACACAGCTAACACGTGTGATGAAACCGCCTGGAGACTCTCACAGGTGAGAAGTCGCGCTTATTAAGTCCCTGATTGATTGACTGATTGAGTGAAGAAACCCATTGTGGATGCCGGTGGGAGTTGGCATTTTTTTTTTTAAGTGGCTGCCCCCGGAAATGGGATCCGAAGGGGCGATCATCAGCTTAGGGGTTGGGGGTGGAGGGGAGTTGTTGGTGTCCACGCACACACCCTCGCCTTCTTAGATTGTTTGGCCATTAAGGGATGGGATCACCAGGCCGTACAAGGCTTGGGGAGAGTCCACACCCCTCCCCTTAAATATAATTTATCGCCCCCGGGTGAAGGGATTACTGGGGCCTCTAAAAGGCTTGGGGAAGGGGGCCGCATGCCCCCTCCCCTTACTTATGATGTCTTGGCCCCAGGAGGCGGGAACCTCAGGGCCTCTAAGATGCATGGGGAGGCGGGCTGCATGCCCCACCCACCCCCAATTTTATTATTTGCCGCCCCAGGGCATCGGGTCACCAGGGTCTCAAAACGTTTCAGGAATATGGGCCACACACACTCTCCACCCGATGGTTACATTTATGGAAGAGCACCTTTTTTTATTATTTATTTTTAATTGGATCTGCAGATAGATAATATATCTATATGTATATTCATTGGGAAAAAAACAAAGGTTAAACTAACATTGTAGTTCGGTCAATATGTCAGGGACATTAATGTTTTGAACTAAAAAAAAAAAACTGAAATTCACCAGTTAGAGTTAGAAGAGCTAACTAAAACTTGTGGCCCCGCCATGCACTGCATACGACCTCGCCTATTACATCACTCTTGACATTTTCTATGACCTCGTTTATGACATCACTGATGACATCTCAAATGACATTGCGCAGCCCCCCTCCCCGACCCTTATTAGGCCCAGGGAACTCCATGCCCCAGGGCCACATATAATAAAAAAGGGGGAGGAGGCAGAGCGGCCTGCACCCCGAGCCTTATTAGTACCCGGGGATCCCATCCCCCGGGGTTCCCATCCCCCGGGGTCAAACCAATAAAAAAGGGAAGGAGAACCGTGTGCCCCCCCCCCCCACGTTCCTCCCTCCCCTTCCCCCCCACTCCCTCCACAAGCTTTCATAGGCTCCAGGGACTCAACAAAATTAAATGGAAGCAGAAGCAGGTAACATGCTTCTGAAAAGGAAGCATTATGTGTTTTGTATGCTGTGTATTCTTTTTTAGGTCGAGCCTAGAGTCAGCGCGCATGTGCTACTCTGCGAGACTTGTTGCAGTGGAGTATGGAATAGAAGCCCCGCCCACTCTCCACCCATATTGGTCATTGGCTTATGTCACTGTCCTATGTAAATGCTAGCTTCTGATTCGTAAATAGGCTTGTTAGTCCCTCCTTAGTACCGCCTTATCTTCATTTGTAACCTCACATAGCAGCTGGCCCTTTTACTTCGGTTGTTACACAGTACCTGTTATTTAGTGTTGTAAGCACTATTTTCTTTATTGAGTTTTTCTTATTGCAGGCACGATGTGCTTTGCTTAAATTCAGCGCACCATGCGCGCTTTCTCTTTTCCAGCAGCCGGGACAATGGCGGGCACTTCTTTCTAATGTCATAGGTCTCCCATTTAAATGAGACCTATTACATTGCAAATATTTTTATTAAAGGCTTATGTTAACTAACAGACCTCCTTTTCAAGGCTCCACCCTCTTTTCGCAACCACACCTCAGACCACAATTTTTGTGTACACAGTTTTATATCTTTCAGTATGGGTACCACATTAGAAAGAGACTACTCGCCCAATATTCAGCGAACTTTCTACAGTTTAAGTCCCAAGCATTCTAACACTAGACCACACGTTTGGAAGGAAAGTCACTCAAAGAAGCCATTTTAGGTGTAGCCGCATCAATCAATGCACTGAGATACAACCCCTGAAATGCTGCTACCCATGGAAGGCAAGCCGTAGGGTATTTCAGATACACGTACAGTGAATCGCTGAGTGAAAGAAGGAGTGACGAGATCGCCTACCTCTTACACCCGAATGGGACCCCAAGCTTGTAGTGTCTGTTCAGGTGCAACCAATAACACTTCATGCGCAGCGAGTTGTTTCTGAATGCGCTGAAGGGCAAATGGGTGCAACCGGGGGGGAATGTCCTTGGTATCGCGAGAGCAGTAGCTGTCTAGTTGCCAACAGGGCAAACTCATTTTACGTCACTCTTAAAGACACAGGACTGCGGTTGTAAATTTCCCTTTTCTTCTGGAGGCGGTGCCTTTATTCCATATTGTGTCTTGAAATCGCGTCAACACTACGCATGAACCTGGTTCACATCCCCTTTCAGTTAGATATTAAATACCCTTTTATACACATATTGTTGCAGGCTGCCCTGCTAACTAATAGAAATATATGTAAGCACTATTCAACTGTGAGTAGTATTGCTGCTGTTTTATTTCTCTTATTTAGCTCTAGAAAGTTTATTTGCTATTCACGTTTGCTTTTCATCATGCATAGTCATTCGGTAAGTTTCAGGAGGTATTGCTTTGTCTTTTTCTATTTCTTGATTGCCTGCCTGTCACTCATGTTGTCTATCCCATTTAATGTTAATGTCATGGGTTATAACACCACTAGGCATATTTCCTTTTGCTTTGCAGACAGATGCAAAATGATTATACTTCCCATATTTCTAGCATTTGACTTGTGCTGGACATGCTAGCCCACATTTATAACATAACTTAGTTTCCAATGTATTTTTTTGGCCAAGTTCGTTCAAGTTATATTTGCTTCTTTTCTGTTATTTCATTTGTTGTAATTTGTTCTAAATTTCTTCTTCTTCCTATTTCCATGCCTACCGCATGTGCTTCCTCTCTCTTCTATATAGTTCTAGTATTTTAATCAAATGCATTGTTTCTTTCAAAAACTGATTTCCTCCGCATAACATCCTTCTATTACTTTCAATCTTATTGCCTCGTCAATACTAAACTTGTGAAAATGTACTGTTAAGTTACCAGCTTGCTTGGGTATGTTACAAAATCATCTAAGGACTCATTCTCTGTTTGATATGCCTTATTCATACATCCCAACAGACAAGATTCAGGCAGTAGACTTCGGATTTTTTTTGGCTTAGTTTAGCTGGCTCCTGCCTACAATTTCCTCTATTTCAATATCAGTCAATGGGGAAAATAAAATCCCCCAAATGTTTTTTCACTATCATCCCCATTCCTGTTCTGAAATGTTGGAAGGCATGCTTATTAACCATATACCTCTCATAATCAATGTTTCTTTGTGAGTCGAATCTTTCTTTCAAGTATCTTATCTATCTATTTGTGCCTGTTTAATCAGTAGGATACGCTAATAAAAAATCTTCAACATCATCTCCCACTAGATTTAAAGTGAGATCTTGTGCTTGCAATTAATGTTGAAATCTGCATTTAATTTTTTAGGTCGAGCTTGGGCAGTGCATGCGGATCCAACACTAGATGGCAGGAGTATGCAAAGCATGTGTATCTACAGCACACATGCCTCGAACACGTTGTTTCAGAAAGGCCGGACTTGAGTATGTCCACCATTTACTGTGGGGACTTGCAATAACCCTGAGCATCAGGCAAGCATAACTGCCCAAAGGGTGAGGGTCCTCCCTCTAGCTACACTCACCACAGCTGGGAAACTACGTATAAATGTTTAATTATACAAATCAGGAGGCATCGTTGAGTTATGATTGGTTTCCACGGGTTTTCCCTAATTTGCTGGTTAGTTACGTAGAAGGTTTAACAGAGGACTATTCCTCCATCTGCTAGAGGAAAGTAGTAAACGTTTATCTTGTATTGGAGTTACACACTTTGGGCCACATGTACAAACATTTCCGTTTGCGATTTCCTAATAGCAATTTTTTGCAATTCACCATATGAAATCACAAACAGCTATGTATAACAATGTGTTTAACACTGTGATTCCCAGTGGGTCGCAATTGACCTACCTTAATAATATTCATGAGGTAGGTCGCAATTTGCAACCCATTGGGAATGTCTAAAAACATAGGGATGATGGCCTGCTGTGGATAGCAGACCACCAAGTCTGTATTTGCTTTTAAATAAAGCAATTTCTTTTTTGTGTTTAAATGCAGCCCAAAAACAAAAATGAAACATTTTCTTTTCACTTTCAGGTCTCGCCTAGGCAGCGCTTGCGCTGACACTTCGAGACATGCTGTATTCAGGTATGAACTTGAAGCTCTACCCATTTTTAATCCATCTTTTCAATTGGCTCCTGTTACTGTCCTTTCTAAATGGTTGCTTTTGATTCATGAATAGGCTTAGTAGTCCCTCCTTGGTACCACCTTATCTACTTTTGTAACCTCCCACGAGGAATGGCCCTCTTACGTGTGTTGTTACTCAATATGTTTCTTCAGTATGTTTATTTACAGTCTGTGAGCACTATTTTACTAATGACTTTCTCCTAGCTGCTGTTGCAGGCAGGAAAAGCTCTCCGGCTTCACCATGTATATGTAACAAGGCACGCCTTCATCTTTAACAATGGCGGCCGTGCCTTTCTTTACTCTGGCACGGCTCGCAGCACAGGCGGTGTGCTGCGCTGCTTACGAAAAACATACAATATTGAAAAAATAGAGGTTGGCGAGCCGCGCCTTTCTTATCTCTGGAACGGCTCGTCAAACTCTATTTTTTCAATATTGTACATTTTTTGTAAGCAGCACAGCACGCCGCCTGTGTCGCGCTGGTTACTAAAAACATATAATATCGAAAAAATAGAGCAATCGGTCTTGCATTACTAAAAGGGTGGGCTATTGGCGTTGCAAATAATATTGCTTTGGGAAAAAGGGGGTGGTGATGGACAGAGTTTCTGAATGATGCAGAATACTCTTACCAAGTCAAGAGATCATGGTTTTAATCCATCACCGTTTTTTAGCTCCCTGCACCATCCCAGCTCAGAACCAGGCTACATGCAAATTAGTCTGTACCTGTCCCAGTGCATGATGGGAACAGGGCAAACCAAACTACCAAGCCAATTCTTATACTGGGAAGGAAACAAGCTTCCGGGGACCGGTTTCTGGCATCACAGCCTTCGTCGGCCCGGCTTGCCTGAATCCTGATGGTGCAATGAGCAAGGGACTCACGTCTGAGCATACCCTCCCACACTGAGTGTGGATAAAATCGATTTGGGAAAAAGGGGGTGGGGATGGACAGAGTTTCTGAATGATGCAGAATACTCTTACCAAGTCAAGAGATCATGGTTTTAATCCATCACCGTTTTTTAGCTCACTGCACCATCCCAGCTCAGAACCAGGCTACATGCAAATTAGTCTGTACCTGTCCCAGTGCATGATGGGAACAGGGCAAACCAAACTACCAAGCCAATTCTTATACTGGGAAGGAAACAAGCTTCCGGGGACCGGTTTCTGGCATCACAGCCTTCGTCGGCCCGGCGTGCCTGAATCCTGATGGTGCAATGAGCAAGGGACTCACGTCTGAGCATACCCTCCCACACTGAGTGTGGATAAAATCGATTTAGGAAAAAGGGGGTGGTGATGGACAGAGTTTCTGAATGATGCAGAATACTCTTACCAAGTCAAGAGATCATGGTTTTAATCCATCACCGTTTTTTAGCTCACTGCACCATCCCAGCTCAGAACCAGGCTACATGCAAATTAGTCTGTACCTGTCCCAGTGCATGATGGGAACAGGGCAAACCAAACTACCAAGCCAATTCTTATACTGGGAAGGAAACAAGCTTCCGGGGACCGGTTTCTGGCATCACATCCTTCGTCGGCCCGGCCTGCCTGTATCCTGATGGTGCAATGAGCAAGGGACTCACGTCTGAGCATACCCTCCCACACTGAGTGTGGATAAAATCGATTTGGGAAAAAGGGGGTGGTGATGGACAGAGTTTCTGAATGATGCAGAATACTCTTACCAAGTCAAGAGATCATGGTTTTAATCCATCACCGTTTTTTAGCTCACTGCACCATCCCAGCTCAGAACCAGGCTACATGCAAATTAGTCTGTACCTGTCCCAGTGCATGATGGGAACAGGGCAAACCAAACTACCAAGCCAATTCTTATACTGGGAAGGAAACAAGCTTCGGGGGACCGGTTTCTGGCATCACAGCCTTCGTCGGCCCGGCTTGCCTGAATCCTGATGGTGCAATGAGCAAGGGACTCACGTCTGAGCATACCCTCCCACACTGAGTGTGGATAAAATCGATTTGGGAAAAAGGGGGTGGTGATGGACAGAGTTTCTGAATGATGCAGAATACTCTTACCAAGTCAAGAGATCATGGTTTTAATCCATCACCGTTTTTTAGCTCACTGCACCATCCCAGCTCAGAACCAGGCTACATGCAAATTAGTCTGTACCTGTCCCAGTGCATGATGGGAACAGGGCAAACCAAACTACCAAGCCAATTCTTATACTGGGAAGGAAACAAGCTTCCGGGGACCGGTTTCTGGCATCACAGCCTTCGTCGGCCCGGCTTGCCTGAACCCTGATGGTGCAATGAGCAAGGGACTCACATCTGAGCATACCCTCCCACACTGAGTGTGGATAAAATCGATTTGGGAAAAAGGGGGTGGTGATGGACAGAGTTTCTGAATGATGCAGAATACTCTTACCAAGTCAAGAGATCATGGTTTTAATCCATCACCGTTTTTTAGCTCACTGCACCATCCCAGCTCAGAACCAGGCTACATGCAAATTAGTCTGTACCTGTCCCAGTGCATGATGGGAACAGGGCAAACCAAACTACCAAGCCAATTTTTATACTGGGAAGGAAACAAGCTTCCGGGGACCGGTTTCTGGCATCACAGCCTTCGTCGGCCCGGCTTGCCTGAATCCTGATGGTGCAATGAGCAAGGGACTCACGTCTGAGCATACCCTCCCACACTGAGTGTGGATAAAATCGATTTGGGAAAAAGGGGGTGGTGATGGACAGAGTTTCTGAATGATGCAGAATACTCTTACCAAGTCAAGAGATCATGGTTTTAATCCATCACCGTTTTTTAGCTCACTGCACCATCCCAGCTCAGAACCAGGCTACATGCAAATTAGTCTGTACCTGTCCCAGTGCATGATGGGAACAGGGCAAACCAAACTACCAAGCCAATTCTTATACTGGGAAGGAAACAAGCTTCCGGGGACCGGTTTCTGGCATCACAGCCTTCGTCGGCCCGGCTTGCCTGAACCCTGATGGTGCAATGAGCAAGGGACTCACATCTGAGCATACCCTCCCACACTGAGTGTGGATAAAATCGATTTGGGAAAAAGGGGGTGGTGATGGACAGAGTTTCTGAATGATGCAGAATACTCTTACCAAGTCAAGAGATCATGGTTTTAATCCATCACCGTTTTTTAGCTCACTGCACCATCCCAGCTCAGAACCAGGCTACATGCAAATTAGTCTGTACCTGTCCCAGTGCATGATGGGAACAGGGCAAACCAAACTACCAAGCCAATTTTTATACTGGGAAGGAAACAAGCTTCCGGGGACCGGTTTCTGGCATCACAGCCTTCGTCGGCCCGGCTTGCCTGAATCCTGATGGTGCAATGAGCAAGGGACTCACGTCTGAGCATACCCTCCCACACTGAGTGTGGATAAAATCGATTTGGGAAAAAGGGGGTGGTGATGGACAGAGTTTCTGAATGATGCAGAATACTCTTACCAAGTCAAGAGATCATGGTTTTAATCCATCACCGTTTTTTAGCTCACTGCACCATCCCAGCTCAGAACCAGGCTACATGCAAATTAGTCTGTACCTGTCCCAGTGCATGATGGGAACAGGGCAAACCAAACTACCAAGCCAATTCTTATACTGGGAAGGAAACAAGCTTCCGGGGACCGGTTTCTGGCATCACAGCCTTCGTCGGCCCGGCTTGCCTGAATCCTGATGGTGCAATGAGCAAGGGACTCACGTCTGAGCATACCCTCCCACACTGAGTGTGGATAAAATCGATTTGGGAAAAAGGGGGTGGTGATGGACAGAGTTTCTGAATGATGCAGAATACTCTTACCAAGTCAAGAGATCATGGTTTTAATCCATCACCGTTTTTTAGCTCACTGCACCATCCCAGCTCAGAACCAGGCTACATGCAAATTAGTCTGTACCTGTCCCAGTGCATGATGGGAACAGGGCAAACCAAACTACCAAGCCAATTCTTATACTGGGAAGGAAACAAGCTTCCGGGGACCGGTTTCTGGCATCACAGCCTTCGTCGGCCCGGCTTGCCTGAATCCTGATGGTGCAATGAGCAAGGGACTCACGTCTGAGCATACCCTCCCACACTGAGTGTGGATAAAATCGATTTGGGACAAAGGGGGTGGTGATGGACAGAGTTTCTGAATGATGCAGAATACTCTTACCAAGTCAAGAGATCATGGTTTTAATCCATCACCGTTTTTTAGCTCACTGCACCATCCCAGCTCAGAACCAGGCTACATGCAAATTAGTCTGTACCTGTCCCAGTGCATGATCGGAACAGGGCAAACCAAACTACCAAGCCAATTCTTATACTGGGAAGGAAACAAGCTTCCGGGGACCGGTTTCTGGCATCACAGCCTTCGTCGGCCCGGCTTGCCTGAATCCTGATGGTGCAATGAGCATGGGACTCACGTCTGAGCATACCCTCCCACACTGAGTGTGGATAAAATCGATTTGGGAAAAAGGGGGTGGTGATGGACAGAGTTTCTGAATGATGCAGAATACTCTTACCAAGTCAAGAGATCATGGTTTTAATCCATCACCGTTTTTTAGCTCACTGCACCATCCCAGCTCAGAACCAGGCTACATGCAAATTAGTCTGTACCTGTCCCAGTGCATGATGGGAACAGGGCAAACCAAACTACCAAGCCAATTCTTATACTGGGAAGGAAACAAGCTTCCGGGGACCGGTTTCTGGCATCACAGCCTTCGTCGGCCCGGCTTGCCTGAATCCTGATGGTGCAATGAGCAAGGGACTCACGTCTGAGCATACCCTCCCACACTGAGTGTGGATAAAATCGATTTGGGAAAAAGGGGGTGGTGATGGACAGAGTTTCTGAATGATGCAGAATACTCTTACCAAGTCAAGAGATCATGGTTTTAATCCATCACCGTTTTTTAGCTCACTGCACCATCCCAGCTCAGAACCAGGCTACATGCAAATTAGTCTGTACCTGTCCCAGTGCATGATGGGAACAGGGCAAACCAAACTACCAAGCCAATTCTTATACTGGGAAGGAAACAAGCTTCCGGGGACCGGTTTCTGGCATCACAGCCTTCGTCGGCCCGGCTTGCCTGAATCCTGATGGTGCAATGAGCAAGGGACTCACGTCTGAGCATACCCTCCCACACTGAGTGTGGATAAAATCGATTTGGGAAAAAGGGGGTGGTGATGGACAGAGTTTCTGAATGATGCAGAATACTCTTACCAAGTCAAGAGATCATGGTTTTAATCCATCACCGTTTTTTAGCTCACTGCACCATCCCAGCTCAGAACCAGGCTACATGCAAATTAGTCTGTGCCTGTCCCAGTGCATGATGGGAACAGGGCAAACCAAACTACCAAGCCAATTCTTATACTGGGAAGGAAACAAGCTTCCGGGGACCGGTTTCTGGCATCACAGCCTTCGTCGGCCCGGCTTGCCTGAATCCTGATGGTGCAATGAGCAAGGGACTCACGTCTGAGCATACCCTCCCACACTGAGTGTGGATAAAATCGATTTGGGAAAAAGGGGGTGGTGATGGACAGAGTTTCTGAATGATGCAGAATACTCTTACCAAGTCAAGAGATCATGGTTTTAATCCATCACCGTTTTTTAGCTCACTGCACCATCCCAGCTCAGAACCAGGCTACATGCAAATTAGTCTGTACCTGTCCCAGTGCATGATGGGAACAGGGCAAACCAAACTACCAAGCCAATTCTTATACTGGGAAGGGAACAAGCTTCCGGGGACCGGTTTCTGGCATCACAGCCTTCGTCGGCCCGGCTTGTCTGAATCCTGATGGTGCAATGAGCAAGGGACTCACGTCTGAGCATACCCTCCCACACTGAGTGTGGATAAAATCGATTTGGGAAAAAGGGGGTGGTGGTGGACAGAGTTTCTGAATGATGCAGAATACTCTTACCAAGTCAAGAGATCATGGTTTTAATCCATCACCGTTTTTTAGCTCACTGCACCGTCCCAGCTCAGAACCAGGCTACATGCAAATTAGTCTGTACCTGTCCCAGTGCATGATGGGAACAGGACAAACCAAACTACCAAGCCAATTCTTATACTGGGAAGGAAACAAGCTTCCGGGGACCGGTTTCTGGCATCACAGCCTTCGTCGGCCCGGCTTGCCTGAATCCTGATGGTGCAATGAGCAAGGGACTCACGTCTGAGCATACCCTCCCACACTGAGTGTGGATAAAATCGATTTGGGAAAAAGGGGGTGGTGATGGACAGAGTTTCTGAATGATGCAGAATACTCTTACCAAGTCAAGAGATCATGGTTTTAATCCATCACCGTTTTTTAGCTCACTGCCCCATCCCAGCTCAGAACCAGGCTACATGCAAATTAGTCTGTACCTGTCCCAGTGCATGATGGGAACAGGGCAAACCAAACTACCAAGCCAATTCTTATACTGGGAAGGAAACAAGCTTCCGGGGACCGGTTTCTGGCATCACAGCCTTCGTCGGCACGGCTTGCCTGAATCCTGATGGTGCAATGAGCAAGGGACTCACGTCTGAGCATACCCTCCCACACTGAGTGTGGATAAAATCGATTTGGGAAAAAGGGGGTGGTGATGGACAGAGTTTCTAAATGATGCAGAATACTCTTACCAAGTCAAGAGATCATGGTTTTAATCCATCACCGTTTTTTAGCTCACTGCACCATCCCAGCTCAGAACCAGGCTACATGCAAATTAGTCTGTACCTGTCCCAGTGCATGATGGGAACAGGGCAAACCAAACTACCAAGCCAATTCTTATACTGGGAAGGAAACAAGCTTCCGGGGACCGGTTTCTGGCATCACAGCCTTCGTCGGCCCGGCTTGCCTGAATCCTGATGGTGCAATGAGCAAGGGACTCACGTCTGAGCATACCCTCCCACACTGAGTGTGGATAAAATCGATTTGGGAAAAAGGGGGTGGTGATGGACAGAGTTTCTGAATGATGCAGAATACTCTTACCAAGTCAAGAGATCATGGTTTTAATCCATCACCGTTTTTTAGCTCACTGCACCATCCCAGCTCAGAACCAGGCTACATGCAAATTAGTATGTACCTGTCCCAGTGCATGATGGGAACAGGGCAAACCAAACTACCAAGCCAATTCTTATACTGGGAAGGAAACAAGCTTCCGGGGACCGGTTTCTGGCATCACAGCCTTCGTCGGCCCAGCTTGCCTGAATCCTGATGGTGCAATGAGCAAGGGACTCACGTCTGAGCATACCCTCCCACACTGAGTGTGGATAAAATCGATTTGGGACAAAGGGGGTGGTGATGGACAGAGTTTCTGAATGATGCAGAATACTCTTACCAAGTCAAGAGATCATGGTTTTAATCCATCACCGTTTTTTAGCTCACTGCACCATCCCAGCTCAGAACCAGGCTACATGCAAATTAGTCTGTACCTGTCCCAGTGCATGATGGGAACAGGACAAACCAAACTACCAAGCCAATTCTTATACTGGGAAGGAAACAAGCTTCCGGGGACCGGTTTCTGGCATCACAGCCTTCGTCGGCCCAGCTTGCCTGAATCCTGATGGTGCAATGAGCAAGGGACTCACGTCTGAGCATACCCTCCCACACTGAGTGTGGATAAAATCGATTTGGGACAAAGGGGGTGGTGATGGACAGAGTTTCTGAATGATGCAGAATACTCTTACCAAGTCAAGAGATCATGGTTTTAATCCATCACCGTTTTTTAGCTCACTGCACCATCCCAGCTCAGAACCAGGCTACATGCAAATTAGTCTGTACCTGTCCCAGTGCATGATGGGAACAGGGCAAACCAAACTACCAAGCCAATTCTTATACTGGGAAGGAAACAAGCTTCCGGGGACCGGTTTCTGGCATCACAGCCTTCGTCGGCCCGGCTTGCCTGAATCCTGATGGTGCAATGAGCAAGGGACTCACGTCTGAGCATACCCTCCCACACTGAGTGTGGATAAAATCGATTTGGGAAAAAGGGGGTGGTGATGGACAGAGTTTCTGAATGATGCAGAATACTCTTACCAAGTCAAGAGATCATGGTTTTAATCCATCACCGTTTTTTAGCTCACTGCACCATCCCAGCTCAGAACCAGGCTACATGCAAATTAGTCTGTACCTGTCCCAGTGCATGATGGGAACAGGGCAAACCAAACTACCAAGCCAATTCTTATACTGGGAAGGAAACAAGCTTCCGGGGACCGGTTTCTGGCATCACAGCCTTCGTCGGCCCGGCTTGCCTGAACCCTGATGGTGCAATGAGCAAGGGACTCACATCTGAGCATACCCTCCCACACTGAGTGTGGATAAAATCGATTTGGGAAAAAGGGGGTGGTGATGGACAGAGTTTCTGAATGATGCAGAATACTCTTACCAAGTCAAGAGATCATGGTTTTAATCCATCACCGTTTTTTAGCTCACTGCACCATCCCAGCTCAGAACCAGGCTACATGCAAATTAGTCTGTACCTGTCCCAGTGCATGATGGGAACAGGGCAAACCAAACTACCAAGCCAATTTTTATACTGGGAAGGAAACAAGCTTCCGGGGACCGGTTTCTGGCATCACAGCCTTCGTCGGCCCGGCTTGCCTGAATCCTGATGGTGCAATGAGCAAGGGACTCACGTCTGAGCATACCCTCCCACACTGAGTGTGGATAAAATCGATTTGGGAAAAAGGGGGTGGTGATGGACAGAGTTTCTGAATGATGCAGAATACTCTTACCAAGTCAAGAGATCATGGTTTTAATCCATCACCGTTTTTTAGCTCACTGCACCATCCCAGCTCAGAACCAGGCTACATGCAAATTAGTCTGTACCTGTCCCAGTGCATGATGGGAACAGGGCAAACCAAACTACCAAGCCAATTCTTATACTGGGAAGGAAACAAGCTTCCGGGGACCGGTTTCTGGCATCACAGCCTTCGTCGGCCCGGCTTGCCTGAATCCTGATGGTGCAATGAGCAAGGGACTCACGTCTGAGCATACCCTCCCACACTGAGTGTGGATAAAATCGATTTGGGAAAAAGGGGGTGGTGATGGACAGAGTTTCTGAATGATGCAGAATACTCTTACCAAGTCAAGAGATCATGGTTTTAATCCATCACCGTTTTTTAGCTCACTGCACCATCCCAGCTCAGAACCAGGCTACATGCAAATTAGTCTGTACCTGTCCCAGTGCATGATGGGAACAGGGCAAACCAAACTACCAAGCCAATTCTTATACTGGGAAGGAAACAAGCTTCCGGGGACCGGTTTCTGGCATCACAGCCTTCGTCGGCCCGGCTTGCCTGAATCCTGATGGTGCAATGAGCAAGGGACTCACGTCTGAGCATACCCTCCCACACTGAGTGTGGATAAAATCGATTTGGGACAAAGGGGGTGGTGATGGACAGAGTTTCTGAATGATGCAGAATACTCTTACCAAGTCAAGAGATCATGGTTTTAATCCATCACCGTTTTTTAGCTCACTGCACCATCCCAGCTCAGAACCAGGCTACATGCAAATTAGTCTGTACCTGTCCCAGTGCATGATCGGAACAGGGCAAACCAAACTACCAAGCCAATTCTTATACTGGGAAGGAAACAAGCTTCCGGGGACCGGTTTCTGGCATCACAGCCTTCGTCGGCCCGGCTTGCCTGAATCCTGATGGTGCAATGAGCATGGGACTCACGTCTGAGCATACCCTCCCACACTGAGTGTGGATAAAATCGATTTGGGAAAAAGGGGGTGGTGATGGACAGAGTTTCTGAATGATGCAGAATACTCTTACCAAGTCAAGAGATCATGGTTTTAATCCATCACCGTTTTTTAGCTCACTGCACCATCCCAGCTCAGAACCAGGCTACATGCAAATTAGTCTGTACCTGTCCCAGTGCATGATGGGAACAGGGCAAACCAAACTACCAAGCCAATTCTTATACTGGGAAGGAAACAAGCTTCCGGGGACCGGTTTCTGGCATCACAGCCTTCGTCGGCCCGGCTTGCCTGAATCCTGATGGTGCAATGAGCAAGGGACTCACGTCTGAGCATACCCTCCCACACTGAGTGTGGATAAAATCGATTTGGGAAAAAGGGGGTGGTGATGGACAGAGTTTCTGAATGATGCAGAATACTCTTACCAAGTCAAGAGATCATGGTTTTAATCCATCACCGTTTTTTAGCTCACTGCACCATCCCAGCTCAGAACCAGGCTACATGCAAATTAGTCTGTACCTGTCCCAGTGCATGATGGGAACAGGGCAAACCAAACTACCAAGCCAATTCTTATACTGGGAAGGAAACAAGCTTCCGGGGACCGGTTTCTGGCATCACAGCCTTCGTCGGCCCGGCTTGCCTGAATCCTGATGGTGCAATGAGCAAGGGACTCACGTCTGAGCATACCCTCCCACACTGAGTGTGGATAAAATCGATTTGGGAAAAAGGGGGTGGTGATGGACAGAGTTTCTGAATGATGCAGAATACTCTTACCAAGTCAAGAGATCATGGTTTTAATCCATCACCGTTTTTTAGCTCACTGCACCATCCCAGCTCAGAACCAGGCTACATGCAAATTAGTCTGTGCCTGTCCCAGTGCATGATGGGAACAGGGCAAACCAAACTACCAAGCCAATTCTTATACTGGGAAGGAAACAAGCTTCCGGGGACCGGTTTCTGGCATCACAGCCTTCGTCGGCCCGGCTTGCCTGAATCCTGATGGTGCAATGAGCAAGGGACTCACGTCTGAGCATACCCTCCCACACTGAGTGTGGATAAAATCGATTTGGGAAAAAGGGGGTGGTGATGGACAGAGTTTCTGAATGATGCAGAATACTCTTACCAAGTCAAGAGATCATGGTTTTAATCCATCACCGTTTTTTAGCTCACTGCACCATCCCAGCTCAGAACCAGGCTACATGCAAATTAGTCTGTACCTGTCCCAGTGCATGATGGGAACAGGGCAAACCAAACTACCAAGCCAATTCTTATACTGGGAAGGGAACAAGCTTCCGGGGACCGGTTTCTGGCATCACAGCCTTCGTCGGCCCGGCTTGTCTGAATCCTGATGGTGCAATGAGCAAGGGACTCACGTCTGAGCATACCCTCCCACACTGAGTGTGGATAAAATCGATTTGGGAAAAAGGGGGTGGTGGTGGACAGAGTTTCTGAATGATGCAGAATACTCTTACCAAGTCAAGAGATCATGGTTTTAATCCATCACCGTTTTTTAGCTCACTGCACCGTCCCAGCTCAGAACCAGGCTACATGCAAATTAGTCTGTACCTGTCCCAGTGCATGATGGGAACAGGACAAACCAAACTACCAAGCCAATTCTTATACTGGGAAGGAAACAAGCTTCCGGGGACCGGTTTCTGGCATCACAGCCTTCGTCGGCCCGGCTTGCCTGAATCCTGATGGTGCAATGAGCAAGGGACTCACGTCTGAGCATACCCTCCCACACTGAGTGTGGATAAAATCGATTTGGGAAAAAGGGGGTGGTGATGGACAGAGTTTCTGAATGATGCAGAATACTCTTACCAAGTCAAGAGATCATGGTTTTAATCCATCACCGTTTTTTAGCTCACTGCCCCATCCCAGCTCAGAACCAGGCTACATGCAAATTAGTCTGTACCTGTCCCAGTGCATGATGGGAACAGGGCAAACCAAACTACCAAGCCAATTCTTATACTGGGAAGGAAACAAGCTTCCGGGGACCGGTTTCTGGCATCACAGCCTTCGTCGGCACGGCTTGCCTGAATCCTGATGGTGCAATGAGCAAGGGACTCACGTCTGAGCATACCCTCCCACACTGAGTGTGGATAAAATCGATTTGGGAAAAAGGGGGTGGTGATGGACAGAGTTTCTAAATGATGCAGAATACTCTTACCAAGTCAAGAGATCATGGTTTTAATCCATCACCGTTTTTTAGCTCACTGCACCATCCCAGCTCAGAACCAGGCTACATGCAAATTAGTCTGTACCTGTCCCAGTGCATGATGGGAACAGGGCAAACCAAACTACCAAGCCAATTCTTATACTGGGAAGGAAACAAGCTTCCGGGGACCGGTTTCTGGCATCACAGCCTTCGTCGGCCCGGCTTGCCTGAATCCTGATGGTGCAATGAGCAAGGGACTCACGTCTGAGCATACCCTCCCACACTGAGTGTGGATAAAATCGATTTGGGAAAAAGGGGGTGGTGATGGACAGAGTTTCTGAATGATGCAGAATACTCTTACCAAGTCAAGAGATCATGGTTTTAATCCATCACCGTTTTTTAGCTCACTGCACCATCCCAGCTCAGAACCAGGCTACATGCAAATTAGTATGTACCTGTCCCAGTGCATGATGGGAACAGGGCAAACCAAACTACCAAGCCAATTCTTATACTGGGAAGGAAACAAGCTTCCGGGGACCGGTTTCTGGCATCACAGCCTTCGTCGGCCCAGCTTGCCTGAATCCTGATGGTGCAATGAGCAAGGGACTCACGTCTGAGCATACCCTCCCACACTGAGTGTGGATAAAATCGATTTGGGACAAAGGGGGTGGTGATGGACAGAGTTTCTGAATGATGCAGAATACTCTTACCAAGTCAAGAGATCATGGTTTTAATCCATCACCGTTTTTTAGCTCACTGCACCATCCCAGCTCAGAACCAGGCTACATGCAAATTAGTCTGTACCTGTCCCAGTGCATGATGGGAACAGGACAAACCAAACTACCAAGCCAATTCTTATACTGGGAAGGAAACAAGCTTCCGGGGACCGGTTTCTGGCATCACAGCCTTCGTCGGCCCAGCTTGCCTGAATCCTGATGGTGCAATGAGCAAGGGACTCACGTCTGAGCATACCCTCCCACACTGAGTGTGGATAAAATCGATTTGGGACAAAGGGGGTGGTGATGGACAGAGTTTCTGAATGATGCAGAATACTCTTACCAAGTCAAGAGATCATGGTTTTAATCCATCACCGTTTTTTAGCTCACTGCACCATCCCAGCTCAGAACCAGGCTACATGCAAATTAGTCTGTACCTGTCCCAGTGCATGATGGGAACAGGGCAAACCAAACTACCAAGCCAATTCTTATACTGGGAAGGAAACAAGCTTCCGGGGACCGGTTTCTGGCATCACAGCCTTCGTCGGCCCGGCTTGCCTGAATCCTGATGGTGCAATGAGCAAGGGACTCACGTCTGAGCATACCCTCCCACACTGAGTGTGGATAAAATCGATTTGGGAAAAAGGGGGTGGTGATGGACAGAGTTTCTGAATGATGCAGAATACTCTTACCAAGTCAAGAGATCATGGTTTTAATCCATCACCGTTTTTTAGCTCACTGCACCATCCCAGCTCAGAACCAGGCTACATGCAAATTAGTCTGTACCTGTCCCAGTGCATGATGGGAACAGGGCAAACCAAACTACCAAGCCAATTCTTATACTGGGAAGGAAACAAGCTTCCGGGGACCGGTTTTTGGCATCACAGCCTTCGTCGGCCCGGCTTGCCTGAATCCTGATGGTGCAATGAGCAAGGGACTCACGTCTGAGCATACCCTCCCACACTGAGTGTGGATAAAATCGATTTGGGAAAAAGGGGGTGGTGATGGACAGAGTTTCTGAATGATGCAGAATACTCTTACCAAGTCAAGAGATCATGGTTTTAATCCATCACCGTTTTTTAGCTCACTGCACCATCCCAGCTCAGAACCAGGCTACATGCAAATTAGTCTGTACCTGTCCCAGTGCATGATGGGAACAGGGCAAACAAAACTACCAAGCCAATTCTTATACTGGGAAGGAAACAAGCTTCCGGGGACCGGTTTCTGGCATCACAGCCTTCGTCGGCCCGGCTTGCCTGAATCCTGATGGTGCAATGAGCAAGGGACTCACGTCTGAGCATACCCTCCCACACTGAGTGTGGATAAAATCGATTTGGGAAAAAGGGGGTGGTGATGGACAGAGTTTCTGAATGATGCAGAATACTCTTACCAAGTCAAGAGATCATGGTTTTAATCCATCACCGTTTTTTAGCTCACTGCACCATCCCAGCTCAGAACCAGGCTACATGCAAATTAGTCTGTACCTGTCCCAGTGCATGATGGGAACAGGACAAACCAAACTACCAAGCCAATTCTTATACTGGGAAGGAAACAAGCTTCCGGGGACCGGTTTCTGGCATCACAGCCTTCGTCGGCCCGGCTTGCCTGAATCCTGATGGTGCAATGAGCAAGGGACTCACGTCTGAGCATACCCTCCCACACTGAGTGTGGATAAAATCGATTTGGGAAAAAGGGGGTGGTGATGGACAGAGTTTCTGAATGATGCAGAATACTCTTACCAAGTCAAGAGATCATGGTTTTAATCCATCACCGTTTTTTAGCTCACTGCCCCATCCCAGCTCAGAACCAGGCTACATGCAAATTAGTCTGTACCTGTCCCAGTGCATGATGGGAACAGGGCAAACCAAACTACCAAGCCAATTCTTATACTGGGAAGGAAACAAGCTTCCGGGGACCGGTTTCTGGCATCACAGCCTTCGTCGGCCCGGCTTGCCTGAATCCTGATGGTGCAATGAGCAAGGGACTCACGTCTGAGCATACCCTCCCACACTGAGTGTGGATAAAATCGATTTGGGAAAAAGGGGGTGGTGATGGACAGAGTTTCTAAATGATGCAGAATACTCTTACCAAGTCAAGAGATCATGGTTTTAATCCATCACCGTTTTTTAGCTCACTGCACCATCCCAGCTCAGAACCAGGCTACATGCAAATTAGTCTGTACCTGTCCCAGTGCATGATGGGAACAGGGCAAACCAAACTACCAAGCCAATTCTTATACTGGGAAGGAAACAAGCTTCCGGGGACCAGTTTCTATCATCACAGCCTTCGTCGGCCCGGCTTGCCTGAATCCTGATGGTGCAATGAGCAAGGGACTCACGTCTGAGCATACCCTCCCACACTGAGTGTGGATAAAATCGATTTGGGAAAAAGGGGGTGGTGATGGACAGAGTTTCTGAATGATGCAGAATACTCTTACCAAGTCAAGAGATCATGGTTTTAATCCATCACCGTTTTTTAGCTCACTGCACCATCCCAGCTCAGAACCAGGCTACATGCAAATTAGTATGTACCTGTCCCAGTGCATGATGGGAACAGGGCAAACCAAACTACCAAGCCAATTCTTATACTGGGAAGGAAACAAGCTTCCGGGGACCGGTTTCTGGCATCACAGCCTTCGTCGGCCCAGCTTGCCTGAATCCTGATGGTGCAATGAGCAAGGGACTCACGTCTGAGCATACCCTCCCACACTGAGTGTGGATAAAATCGATTTGGGACAAAGGGGGTGGTGATGGACAGAGTTTCTGAATGATGCAGAATACTCTTACCAAGTCAAGAGATCATGGTTTTAATCCATCACCGTTTTTTAGCTCACTGCACCATCCCAGCTCAGAACCAGGGTACATGCAAATTAGTCTGTACCTGTCCCAGTGCATGATGGGAACAGGGCAAACCAAACTACCAAGCCAATTCTTATACTGGGAAGGAAACAAGCTTCCGGGGACCGGTTTCTGGCATCACAGCCTTCATCGGCCCGGCTTGCCTGAATCCTGATGGTGCAATGAGCAAGGGACTCACGTCTGAGCATACCCTCCCACACTGAGTGTGGATAAAATCGATTTGGGAAAAAGGGGGTGGTGATGGACAGAGTTTCTGAATGATGCAGAATACTCTTACCAAGTCAAGAGATCATGGTTTTAATCCATCACCGTTTTTTAGCTCACTGCACCATCCCAGCTCAGAACCAGGCTACATGCAAATTAGTCTGTACCTGTCCCAGTGCATGATGGGAACAGGGCAAACCAAACTACCAAGCCAATTCTTATACTGGGAAGGAAACAAGCTTCCGGGGACCGGTTTCTGGCATCACAGCCTTCGTCGGCCCGGCTTGCCTGAATCCTGATGGTGCAATGAGCAAGGGACTCACGTCTGAGCATACCCTCCCACACTGAGTGTGGATAAAATCGATTTGGGAAAAAGGGGGTGGTGATGGACAGAGTTTCTGAATGATGCAGAATACTCTTACCAAGTCAAGAGATCATGGTTTTAATCCATCACCGTTTATTGCAACGCCAATATCTCAAACTTTCAGTAATGCGAGACCTATTGCATTGCAAATGCTTGTTTCAGAGTAGGCAGGCAGTGGTCCATAGGACCACTGCCCTCTCTTAATGAAACGTTTTCGCATACATTCACAAAGGGGAAGGAGTGTCTTGGGGACCTCTTCCCATTTACGAAGAAGTTACTACCAAATTGAATTTAGTGGTAAAAAACAAAATGTTTTGCAACCGCATTTCGGTTGCAAAACATTCATACATTGCACTGTGAGTCGCTATTAGGAAGTGATGCCTTTAAAACGACCCTTTGCAATACCGAATTGGTACAGGTTAACAGGTTATTAAATCATAAATTAGGGTTTGGTACATAGAAAAAGGCTATTTTACCGGTCGCAAATGGACTGAGTCTGCGAATAGGGCGATTTGCAACTGAGAAAAGGCTACGTACATGTGGCCCTTAGCTCCCTGCTTTTGCTGCTACTTTTTTTTTCTTTTGTTCTTTATTGGCATTTAGGTTCAATTATAACACACATCAACAAACCACAAATCGTCGTACTATAATCGTCCATATGTCAAACACATTTTAGTCCATAGAAACAGTATTCCCACGTGAGGATATTTTCATACATTATATGATCAGAGAGACACACATTTCAAAATATTGTGGCGTATAACAATTTCAATGCCATAAAGGTGAATAAACATAAACAGTTCCCTCCCCAGTGTGTCGTCCTGTTCCTTGTAGCAACCTGGCTCCTAGCAGTAGTCGGACCCTCAATGTAATTCGTGCCAATTACTGACGTACTGACCTTTCCAGGCCTGGGCTAATTATTCTCACGCCTCTATGAGTCACATCCCCTTACTCCGCCGGTTGGGAGGTCTGATCCAGGTCTCGTTGGAGGTCTACTAACATGGTATTCCACGCCAACCTGTCCTCCTCTGCTTTGTCGTCTCGCCTCACAAAGTTCATTCTGATGAGCTTCGCCATTGCCCACTCCTTCATGTCTCTTAGCCAGTCAGTATGTGTCGGTGGTTGGGGTTGCATGCACCGTATAACTACTTGTCACTTAGCCACTACCACGCCCAGATTTACAAATTTCCTACTCAGTGCCTTAGTTTTGGGCCTAGGTAGTAGGTCCAGGAGTACCTGCCTGATTTCCCTTGGGACAGTCCAACCTGCAGCTTCTCCTAAACATGTCAACAAAGCGTCCCAGTAGGGCTGAAGTCTGGGGCATTGCCAGATCATATGTACAAAGTCGGCTTCTCTGGTAGCGCACCTAGGGCAAGTGTCCATGCAGTGTGGGTATATCGTATGGAGGGTGCACGGGGTCAGGTACACCTGATGAATGACATTATAATAAAGTAGTTTACACCTTGCATTAGCGTTCACCTTGCGAACCCCTTCATGTACTTTCCCCCATTCCACTGCTGTTAGAGGGGAGTGCAGTGTTATATCCCATTTGTGTTGCATACCCAAGGGTTCTAGCTGGACATCATCTCGTAGTGCTCGATAGAGGTGAGATATGAGGCGTCGCCCCTGTGCCATGTACATCATTGTTACTAATATGTGAGTGGCAGGGGGTTCAGAGAGAAAGTTTGGCTACAGCTCCCGGGCTACTGTCGATATTTTTGCATATTGCAGGAATTGTCCCGTTCCCAATACTAACTCAATACGAGCATCTTCCTGAGTTATAAATTGCCCCGCCCTATAAAGGTCTCCCAGAAGCTTTTGCTGCTACTTATCACTTGTCAACCATTCCTACATATAAACATTTGTTTAAAAAAAATAACAGAGAACGCATTCTACACTAATTAACTAAGGTTGTCAGTACCTTACTAGTAGCATTTTTATTGAATTAGCCTTTTCTTTACAATCTGGCACACCTACCAAAGGTGCACAGGCTTCCAATTTGTGTATGCTGTTTAGTTCATGCTAACATTAACAGGTCCTATCTTCTACTCTCTTGATGCAGCAATTGCTATGTCGGTCACAATTGCTTTCAATGGACCACTGCAGTGCTAATACTAGAGGACTGAGACAACGACTTGGCATCCAGTGCACTAGAGATACAATTAGGAGCCTACTACAGGGGTCCGAAGGGATGGTTAAAAAAGGGTTAATGTACTGTTTTCAGTAGGTGTCAATCAGCTTGAAAAAACTGTAATGTGACCAAGACTAATATAGGCTTTGTCCGGCACTAAAACCAGTGTTAATATACTCAGGTTCCACCATTTAGGTATGGCAAACAAAGACAACTCATTGCATCCTTGTACTCAGTGTGTACTCCATGTGTGCTTCTTCTCACATTATATGCTAAGCCTGCCTTGCATCAATTCATTAGTTATACTGGTCAGTGACCTGAGGAAATTCGATTTTCGATCTTGCTTGTATTTAGCCACCATTTTGTGTTCCACCGCCATTTTGTGTTGCCCTCACTCAGGCAGCACAATAAAAGAAGTTTTTCTGCCGATCTCACTGCAACGTTTCAAATAACTCCTGCCTCTGTTTACGAGACTGATGTCAGGGACTGGCTGAGTCCACTAATCCCCATCTGGTCCGACTGATCCCTGTTTCAACTATCTGTTGGTTCGCACCATTCTTTCCTGACTTTATCTTATCTTCTGGACTTCGCTATTCTCTACTTGTATTCTCTCATTTCACAACTGTCCTCCAAAGCATACAAATGTGTCCTGCCACCTGCAAGTTGAGTTGTAGACACTACCACTGATTAACTTGTGGGGAGGGGTGACAAAAACAGTTGGAAAAGAGGTTTTATTTGGGTTACTTGATATCTTGTTTTCAAACTTTTCTTATTGGTTATACCTTGTTTTCAAACTCTTCTCATTGGCTAATCATGTATGCATTGGGAGTGTTCTTGGTGAATCTATGTGCTATAAAAGATTGTGCGCCATGGAGTAAAGTGGCAGTCTCCTAAGAACATACTGAATGTACTTCTGGGACAACTGTACTTAGCTGCAGCTAATAAACCTGATCTTCTACGCTCAACAGAGTGTCCTGTGTCTCTGTTCAACAAAGCAGGTGAACTCAGGAGATTAAGGCGTACCCTGCGCCGCCTGGCCTATAAGGCCCTGGTTCTTCAATTGGTGCCCTCTGTGAGGCGGCTTCAGAGGTAACGGTTTTGCCTGAAGGTCGTGAGAAACCCCGCAAGAAAATTCTGGAGGAATCGCGAACCACGTCAAGCGACCCCTGTATGTCGAAGTGGTCCGAAGGTCTTTTTCAGCACGGTTTCTCCTTCCTGATGGCTGCTGACTGCTGCCCTGACTGCCGCCTTGCTTTGGCCCCCTTTTTGGCGATGTATGGTATCGCGAGACGTTAGACGGGCCTCTGTTGGCGTAAGAAGACACTTAGTTAAGTATTGGTGGGTAGCTCCCACAATTTTGTTTGATTTGGGTCTTTGATTCGGCTATTGTAAAAGCCGAAGCCATGGGGTGAGTACATTTGTGCTGTGTTCTTTGATTTAACCCCTTGATTTTTGTGAACAGTCCAGTGAAATAACGGTGCCTGGTCTGAGTAAGTTTAGAAAGTTTTGTTGTTTTGGTTGTGATAGGGATTCCCGGCTGGAGGACTCTTGTCCAATTCCTCCGGTTGGAACTATGTGAATTAAATTAGCCGGCTCCCTTGAGGGAATACCTAAATAGCTTTAGGTATAAAAACTGTATGTGTCCTGAGTGTTTGACCCCTTTCTGTTTATGTCTGAAATTAGCTCAATGTGTGTTTGTGGTTTTTCTTGATGTTAAGCAAAATGTCAGTTAATTAATATTAAGTAGAAATTAAATAAAAATCCAGAAATTAACCATGTGATATGCTAAATAGCTATATGTTGCTATATAATTTATAGAGTAAGCAACTATGCACATGTACAAACTGTTAAATGCTTAAAAAAATAAAATTAAAATTCACATTCACTAGGAATACAATGGCCTCAAAAACGAAATTGTGTGTTTTGTAGAAAAATAAACTTATAGTATTTTTTTTACTTACATACATTGTATTAGATATTAACAGGCAAACACTTCAGCTGAAGTAAATTTTTGCTGAACTCAAACGCAACACGCATTGATATGTCTTAGTTTGAAAAAGACTGCCACCGTGCTCATGTTACAACACTGAGAGACAAGCTTTTATTGTCGCTAAGCAAGCAGCTCTAATAAACAGGAATGTTTACTCAGCCAGGACTTCGCCCTCAGTTGAACACGGGTGAAACTTTGCATTTCAAAATGTTGTTTTAAAAAGGTTCCAAAACTAAGGTTCATTATTTTGTATTACAGGAAGACATTTCAATTAAGGGTTTCCTCTCTTTAAGCATTTTTATAAGAATATTCTTGGTTTTAATTTAAGTTGTGTTGTACTGCATAATGTGGACATTTGTATATGGAATTTCACTTGGCGTATGCTTTAAAAAACTCATTTTTCTAAAGGATTTGCAAGAGATATGTCTAATATCCAATATCTGCAATCTGTAAAGAACATTCTGAGGATGATTAATATGTAGCACAATTATAGGATATTTATTTTTAAGTGCCCCAAATATCAAAGTCGAAATTGGGTAAAATAGACTATTTAAACAGCATTCTTGCCCTTTACAATAGCTTTAAAGTGCCTTAGGCTTCAGTAAATGCATATATTTAGGTATAATACAAATTTGCAGGTTGTTCCCATTTGGGGTTGCTTTTAATGTCTCAGTGAGCCAATGTGCCCAGTGCAGAGGTTTGAGTTTAATATGAAGATTGAAGGTTCTAACTCTAGCTAGACCTACTGAGACGTTCATCCTTTTAAGGTTGATGAACTAAGTACCGTTGCATAGGGTAGTAACAAACATTTGTTCTAAAGCTAGTATGTTATGTTATTATGTTCTGTGAGTTATTCACAGTAAATGTTTTAATAATTTAAAAATAGAAATAAATTGTAGCCCCTAAAAGAAGTAATATATATATAACATGTGTTTTTAAATAGGGTTAATTATTGCAGGTTAGGAAGAGTTAGGAAGGTTTTTTTGTCTGTGACAAGCTTCAGGGTGAGGAGCGAGACAGGGCTAAAGAGCGCAGAATACGATGCAGAAATTGAAGGCAGATTTTGACCTTGAAGCCTGTAAGGTGGGGGCTAGAAATAGGAGCGAGTAAACCAGGAGGTGAAATCACTGCTTAGAAAGCTTCTCTGACATGAAAATGTGTAATGCTTGCAGCAGGAGAGCCTTGGAAAGAGGTGGGGGCCAGGAGTGCTCGCAGTGGCTGGTTCCGTGCTGAGGTGCTATTTTTAGCTTTTCTGATAAGATAGGACAGCCGAGAATCGTTACGGAGCCCTGTCTGTTCCCATATTGTTCAAGACAAAATAAAAAAAAAAAGGGGTGCTGAGAAGAAAATGACACATTGGTATTTCTGCTTTTGAAAAATAATGTCCACGTAGTTGCCTTCATTTAACAAATGTGGCATTAGCCTCAGACAAAAAGTAAGATGAAGCTCTTTCTTAGAATTTTGTGGGCTACATGCCTAGGTAAAAACGATCAGCAAATTAAGATTCATTTTTCACAGGAGGAATTGTGGCGCAAGGGAACACAGAGTGTCTGTGAAAATGTTTTCCTTTTAGACAGTTAAAATTAAGGTGGCTTAACAAGCTTACATGTTTTAGTCATTGCAAAGTTGACAAGATGGTTACAGTTAAGTACCACTAGGTTTGTATTTTTTTTTTTTGTGTGTTTTGTTAATGTGTGTTATGTTTCGTCTCCTGATTAAAAGTTATAGTTGATATTTTTGTGTGTTATGTGAAGTGTTTTTCTTTTGTGTGTTGTGTATTTTTTTTTTTGCTTCTGCCCACAGATCATTTATGGATTGTTCTGGGTGGTTAGAGGGCTGACAAGACTACAGTTGGACACGTGAGTTGGTTTGACGAAGATGTCAGTTGTGAAGGAATAATGGTGAAATGACCGCCCTGAATGGCTATAGGCAGGAAATCAGGGTGAGAGAAGACTAGAAAGGACTGAGAATGTTACAGTAGATGAAAAAGCAGGGGTTAACAGCCAACGAAACAGCGATGGTCCATATCATGAGGTGGTGGAACGAGTGTTCCATATGTCCCTGTGGGACCTAATCAATGTGCAAATTGCAAAAAGGAGGGTGCTGTCAGCTGTGTGTTGAAACAGATGTGTTTTTGCATAACTTCTTTGGAAAGAAATGTTTGTGTTTATTTTTGTGCAGCCTGACAAATTAAGCAGGCCAGAATATTAGTTGTTGAGTTGCAGGTTCATTGTGCATAAAGTGCATGACATAGTGTTGTGCGTCACCGTTCATTTACATATGATATTGAAATTTGTCTATGCTTTCTCTGCTTGGTATACAACAAGTATACCTGATGGCTTGGCATGTGTGTTTTTATTTTATGCACGTTTTTTGTTTTGTTTTTGCGTTGTGTTTACGCTTTTGCTTTTAATACTGTTACAAGCTCCCCTGTGTTGTGAGGGGATGGTCATGACGATGCCCATCGCTACGCAACAGTTGGTTGGACTTGTTCTGGTTACTAAATTTCACAGATATGATATTTCATGCTGTGAATATGACAGACAACACTTCACCAGTGCATGTCTATTTGCTATAATGGTATTGAAAAAAAAAATAAACAATAGAGATATACAGGATTAAAAGTGTGTCACCTGCAGTTAGTCATGTTACTGCTCCTTCCTTTAAGGGACGAGCAGCCTAGATTGATGTTCCCTGATTAGACCCTAAGGATGAACTATAAATCTGTGGCTCTTGCTAAAGGTGACCTAACTTTCCTTATGATATTGCACTTCTACATGTAGTCATAAGAGACACCAAGAGTTTCTTATTTGCTGTCCTGAGTAGCAGGATTGTGATTTTAAGTGGGTATAGTGCCCCCTCCGGACAGGTGACTAGGGAAAGGAAAAATTGTATATCAGACACCAGAGACCTAAGAATTATTAGACTAGGGTGACAGGTATTCTCAGTGATCATGAGGAGATATTGTTTAGCCTGTGTATTGCATGGTGCACTTGCTGCACAATTATTAAAGGGAGGTATCTGCATGCCCCTGATAATTTGTAGCATGCGTTTCCCCTTTTGAGGTGTTCTAGATAAGGAATGTAGGAACACACGGATGTAGTAATTTAAGAGATGTTTATCCCATTAGAAAATCATGAAATGAATATTTGTAAATCCATAAGGGACTGGCCTATCTGTAAAACTGGTGCCACTATGAACCACGTCCAGTTTTACTAATGATACCAGAATGTTTAATTGATTGGTTATTGAATTTGCCTTTTGGATTCCCCTCCTTTATATCTGTCCTACCTCATGAGCACTTTCTTTTTTTCACACTCCCCTTGGAGCAACCTCTTTCTCTATTAGGAGCATTTAATATGGTGATCTGTTCTAAAAGTCTCTTAGTTTTCTCTGGTCTGTATCATACCCTGTTCTCCTCAGGTTTTGAGCTGATCATGCATCTAAATTAACACATTTTCACTCTGACTCCTGCAGTCCCACATTTTGGTGGGTCAGCACTGATTACAGCTCAGGCTACTGCTGCCATATCTTTTTGATGGTGCACTGTTCACACACATGTTGTGACTGATAAAGGAGAGACTGCAACATGGTCAATCTCCTTGTGGCTTAATTATATTGAGATTGGATACAGACTGCCATGTAGCAGATCCTATAGGCTGGCTGTCACTCTTAGGGTCTTGAGATGATCAGTGCTGCCTTCTTTAATAGGCACCTACTCTGAAATTGATTCTGGCCTTAACTTCACCTCAGAGAGCTACTTTGAAGGTACTGGCGAGCTACCAGTGGCTCCCAAGCTACTCGTTGGAGACCCCTGGACTAGAAGTACTGCCTTTGCCTTTGCATCTTATGAGAGTGACAGTGCATTCTAAACCAGAGTTGTCCCATGGCTTCTGGCCACTCCCTTGAATATTGCAGGCCACCTGCCTGCAGTCCTATTGTTAAATACAATTAACTGTTTTTATACTAAACTGAAGGAAACTAACAACTGTGTCACATTCCCTACGTCACTAGATTCTGCGGGAATTAAGTCATAATAACCTGCAGAACACTGATTTAAGCCTAATTCCCATCAGTGACAGCTACAGATGAAAGGTGGACGTCTTGGCCCTACAGTCCCAGTACCCAGAAAGTAGCAAGGCTGGACAGCGATCGCCAGCGCGCCATCAATGGTATCTCCAAAGCATCGTACTTGCTCCATCAGACGGCGTTGGACATCACAAAACCAGAGTTTCAGTGTAAAAGAGCGAAAGAGAAGGATCCCTGTTGTTGATGGCAGGGCTGGTTTGAGGCTTCAGTTTTCTACCTGTCATGTGCTGGTAACCTCTGACAGTGTGCAGTCCCTTGAGCCCCTTGGCCTGAGTTTTGGCCACCCCCCTCTCTTTTCTTTGCTCCAACGGAAGGGCAGTGCACCGGAGGATCTAAGGCATTACATGATGAAAGGAAAATTAAATGAAAGAGCAGCCCAAACATCCTCTGACACTGAATAGCGAGTGTTGGAGCCTGAAAGTGTTGCTGAGCGTGAAAGTCTGTTGCTCTTTCCGATTAATAGTACTTGGGTCTGCACGAGATGATTTGTGCCCATGACCAACGAAGAGCACAATATCTGTAGTGCCTGCCGCAGAGGAAATATATTGGTGCACTGCCTTGAGACATTGAGACTTTCGAGTGAGCTGTGAGTGTTTGCCAGGAGGGCACTCCAACGGATACTGAGAAGCACTATTTTCATGGAAGGCCTGAATGAAGAGGCCCAATGCGGAAGAAAACAACAGAAGCAGATTTGATGGACGATAGAAGCCTACCAGAGAGGCTTAGAACGGACTTTGGCATAGTTATGGTTACACAAGCGGTTCCCGTGCACTAGCATAGAATGGGTGTTAGTAGACTGATTCTTATTGTTTTGCTGGCATTGTTTTTAGAGTAGTATTCTGTTTAGTAAAAGCAGAATGAAGTCTATCCTCTGTTGAAGAGTATCTCCATTTCACCTGAGAGCATTGATAAGGATCGCCACTGTTTCACCTGAGTATACAATAGTCACTGAAATGCATAGGAGCCCTGAAAAGGTTCGCTAAATAATTTTAGGATTTGCTTTTGCCTAGGGTTGTGAAAAAATGATAATCCTGTTTGTAATAGTGGTCATTACTTTCTTCTGCTATCTGAATGTTAATTATGACCCGATGCTTTGTTCTCTTTGTATCCCTGTTGATAGCTTACATATACCTGCTTAAATGAAATGTGTAGAATGGAAAATGCTCACCTAGCAATGAATTAGGATTTGCCTGAGTAATGGCAAAAGGAGGGTCTGAGGAAATTCAATTTTCGATCTTGCTTGTATTTAGCCACCATTTTGTGTTCCACCGCCATTTTGTGTTGCCCTCACTCAGGCAGCACAATAAATGAAGTTTTTCTGCTGATCTCACTGCAACGTGTCAAATAACCTCCTGCCTCTGTCTACGAGACTGATGTCAGGGACTGGCTGAGTCCACTAATCCCCGTCTGGTCCGACTGATCCCTGTTTCAACTATCTGTTGGTCCGCACTGTTCTTTCCTGACTTTATCTTATCTTCTGGCCTTCGCTATTCTCTACTCGTATTCTCTCATTTCACAACTGTCCTCCAAAGCATACAAATGTTGAGTTGTAGACACTACCACTGATTAACTTGTGGGGAGGGGTGACAAAAACAGTTGGAAAAGAGGTTTTATTTGGGTTACTTGATATCTTGTTTTCAAACTTTTCTTATTGGTTATACCTTGTTTTCAAACTCTTCTAATTGGCTAATCATGTATGCATTGGGAGTGTTCTTGGTGAATCTATGTGCTATAAAAGATTGTGCGCCTTGGAGTAAAGTGGCAGTCTCCTAAGAACATACTGAATGTACTTCTGGGACAACTGTACTTAGCTACAGCTAATAAACCTGATCTTCTACGCTCAACAGAGTGTCCTGTGTCTCTGTTCAACAAAGCAGGTGAACTCAGGAGATTAAGGCGTACCCTGCGCCGCCAGGCCTATAAGGCCCTGGTTCTTCAGACCAGTAACAGTCCTTCCCCAATCAATCAATCAATCAATCAAATCAATCACAGGCTTGTAAAGCGCGACTACTCACCCGGAAGGATCTCAAGGTGCGGGAGGGGGAGGGGGCTGCAAGTCTGTCGAGGCACTGTAGTTCAGGCGAACAGCCAGGTCTTGAGGCCATTCCTGAATTGAGGTAGTGATGGTGATTGCCTGAGGTGAAGAGGCAGGGTGTTCCAGGTCTTTGCTGCCAGGTAGGAGAAGGATCTTCCTCCGGCTGTGGTCTGGCAGATATGTGGGACGGTACAAAGGGCCAGTTGGGTGGAGTGGAGGTCTCTGGTGAATACGTGGAATGCGAGGCAGTGGTTGAGGTACGCAGGTCCCGTGTCATGTGGGGATTTGTAGGCCTTTGCAAGGAGCGTGATGGTGATTCTTTTGTTGACTGGGAGCCAGTGGAGGTCTCTTGGGTGGCTGGTGATGTGGTTGCGGTGGGGGATGTTGAGGATGAGTCTGGCAGAGGCGTTCTGGATGTTCTGCAGTTTTGTGATGAGTTTCTGGGTGATGCAGACGTAGAGTGCGTTGCCGTAGTCTATTCTGCTGCCGACAAATGCGCAGGTGACCGTCTTTCTGGACTCAGTGGGCATCCATTTGAAGATCTCCCGGTGCAGGCGTAGCGTGTGGAAACAGGATGATGAGACAGCGTTGATCTGCTGGTTCATGGTGAGCGAGAGGTACAGGATGATGGGGAGGTTCCTTGTGTGGCCTGTGGGTATGGGGAGGTTCCAAGGGCTATAGGCTACCAGGAGTCGTCCCAGGCAGAGGGGGTGGAGCCCATGATGAGGACTTCGGTCTTCTCTGAGTTGAGCTTGAGACAGCTGTTCTTCACCCAGGCGGCAACAGTCTTCGCCCCGTCATGAAAGTTGTTCTTGGCGACTGTTGGTTTGTTGGTGAGGGAGGGAATCAGCTGGGTGTCGTCGGTGTAGGAGGCTATGTTGAGTTTGTGAATCCTGACGATGGCTGCGAGTGGGCTCATGAAGATGTTGAAAAGCGCGGGGCTCAGGGAGGAGCCCTGAGGCACTCTGCAGCTGATATCTGTGGGTTCCGAGAGGAACGGAGATAGTCTGACTCTCTGTGTTCGGCATATGAGGAAGAAGCAGATCCATTCCAGGGCTTTGTCGCGGATGCTGGCATCGTGGAGTCTTGTGCATTGGGTGCGGAGAGAGACTGTAACAAATTTGTCAGAGAGGTCCAGGAGGATAAGGGCTGACGTTTCACCTTGGTTGACGAGGGTGCGGACGTCGTCTGTGGCGGCGAGGATGGCAGTCTCAGTGCTGTGATGCTTCAGAAGACAAAATGGGAGAGGTCCAGGATGTGGTTTGCTTAAATGAACTCAGAAAGTAGGGCGTTGATGGCCTTCTCGATGACCTTGGCTGGGAAGGGGAGAAGGGATATGGGTCTGAAGTTTTTGAGGTCCGTCGTGTTGCAGAGGGATTCTCCAGCAATGGGTTGATCTCAACATGTTTCCAGTCTTCCGCGAAGGTGGTGGAGTTGATGGAGCAGTTGATGGTGCGGCAGAGCTCAGGGGTGATGGTGATGCCAGCTCTGTTGAAGATGTGATGCTGGCAGGGGTCCGAGGGTGCTCTGGAGTAGATGCTCTTCATGATCTTGAGGGTGTCATCCTCTGTGAGGGGGTCCAGCTGAGTAGGGTCTGTTGGGGTCTGGCGTCGTAGCGTGTGGTGGTTGTGGGTGGGGTGGGAGGGGAGGGCCTTGGGTATCGAGGCTGTCAAAGCTGTAGCATATCTCCCTGATCTTGCAGTGTAAGTAGGTGCTGACGTTGTTGCAGGGGTGTCTGCTGTCTCTGTGCTGGGTCTGGTGAATAGTTATGCTCATGCTCACAATTTGTTTTTTTTCTCATTTAAGAGTTTCATAATAAACAAAGTTGCCATTAATACAACTATGCAGTCACAGGTCAGTGGTGAACAAACAAGAGACTGGATTAAGAGGGAGTATCAAGGTGTTTGGCAAGGATATCACAATGTAAGGTAACAAACGTTTCCAGAAGTGTGGCAGAAATGAAGGCTAACAGAACTAAAAATGGATTTCAGACAGCAAAGTCAATGTATTTAAAGTATAATTGCTCAATTAGGTTGACATGATGAGAGCTGAAAAGATGACATTGAGTTCTATGTAGTACGAACATGAGCAGGATTTGGACAAATTGCCCACCAACGTATTTTAGGCTATTTAAAATACTCTTAAAACCAACCACTGAACACAACTAACAGTATGCATTTTAAAGACTAGTGATCCAGCTCAGGGAACGGGTCTAACACAGTTTTCATGGAACCTTGGCAACATGGTCTGGGATTATTTCCAGTAAATATTGGCATGGGGCAAAAATCCTAAGAGCGAGCCTAGGAGCAAGTTAAATGGCGGTTAAATGGCAATATGATTAAATCCGTGTGGCTATAGTATTTGTGATACATAGCCTCATTAACCCATGGGCTCCGTCCGACTATGTCCTGATGGAGTTCAACTATGCAGCATGGAGCCATTTATCCAGAACACACACACCACATGTCCAACCACAATGGGTTGTAAATTGACTACAGAAGAGAAAAAGACCAGCATGCGGGGCTTGTAGACAACAAAAGCCACCAGCAAGACTCTACACAATTTACAAAATGATCCATTGCAGCTGCAAGGTCAGTTACGAACCCAGGTTGAAGAAACGGCACTTTAAGGACATTTTTGGATAGGGAGTGGTATTGCCATACAGTAGCCACTGTTGAAGTAAAAGTGTGTGAAGCACAGCCACTGGAAGTGTACCCAGAGCTCCTGTGACTGAAGTACAGCTACTGGAAGTGAACGGCCACCCGGCAAGCCTGAGTAACTGAAGTCGTATGAAATATGTGAACCATTCAGCTCAGTGTGATCTTCGTTTTTGGGGCCCAAGACGGCGACTGGTTTGAGGTACCACGCTATTTCTGAGCTTTTCCACTGTGAACCGCAATCAAAAGAGACCATTCAGTGGCCCGAAGGCAGGCACAAGCATTATTTAACTACTGGATTGTATTGGATATATGTAACAGGATGGAAAGGGGTCCGATAATTACTGAACACAACAGGTAAAGGTTTAGAGACAGCACTTGCTCTGATTTTTTAAATTACAGATAACGTCAGGCCACCTCAAGGAGTTATATAGTTAGTCGGTCATGCTGCTCCACCTCTTTCATTTTAATCCATACGAACACCTGGTAGAAGGATACCTGGCCCCTCTCAGAGTTGCCATGTAATAATCATCAGGGAGCTTCAATTGTTCTTACTCTATGTGCTCAGGAACCAGGCAGTTAAGCTCAGCGACTCAATGCTGGGATGGAAGATTATGCCTGACATCCTGGAAAGAAGACCAGACCTAATGGGCAGTCTCTTGAACAGCAGAACGACGTTCTAATAAGATTCAGACACAACCACTAAAAAGGTCAATCTGAGTAATGAGAATGCCACTTGATTTGCGGACTCTGAACTTTGTTGCTCACCCTGCGCAGAGGTGCATTTAAAAGGGACTCAAGTTCTGGATCCAGGATGCAGAAGTGGGGCACTTTGTTTTTTTCCAGTTACAATCAAGTCTATTTCCAGATGCCCCCACCATGCAAAGATGTTTGCCAGCACTTCCTTATTTCAAACCCGTTAGTAGTGTTCTAACAAATGACTGCTTTATGTTTTGCAGAAGATGAAGCGCCACCAGCCACTCACCTGCACCTAATCTCAAATTGTCTCCGCTTCTTAGGAAAGCACTCCAATCCTTGTCCATCCTTGTTTGCTCACATAGTATATGATGGGAATGTTGTCTGTCCGAAGTAAGAGAGGGCTCCCTTAACAAACATGTCAGAGCCATCTGAACTACACTGAACTCTAACACATAGCTCCTAGGGTACCACAGAGGAAAGTGCTTTGGGGGCAAGAGAATACAAATGCTGTTAATTAATAACTAAAAAAAAAGAAGAGGGGGCTCCAAAAGAAGGGGGCAGAATGGGGTGCAGTGACTGGTAAACGAGAAGGAGAGAAAATAATTAGCCATGCACTGCAAGGTCCTAAAGTCAGAAGTGGAAGAAAACAACTCACCCAAACAAAACAAATAAACAACACGTTGAGATTGGAATGCTGTTGGGTTGTAAAAAACAGAAACATAGAGGAAAACTATTGAATCAAGAAAGTAAAATAGACAAGATAGCCATCAAACCATGGTGGACCAAAGCTCCCTCTGTATATTGTATCGTGGACATTCGGTCTTTGCCAAGAAACAGTTAAAGCTGTTCCTAATGAGACACATAAAAAGAAAGATGATTATACCTGGGATAGATGTCTTTCTGTGGTTCCTAGCAGGAGCGGTTAGTTTGAGCTGGTGAGAGTTTGCAAATCTAGAGGCTGCGCATGTGAGCCTTAAAAGAAGATAACTGTGCTCCTAAACCTAAAAGAAAAGGAACAGCTCCACCTAGATATAGTGCATGTTGTCAGATATACTACAGAGCTGGGATTGGTTATATGCTTTTCCCTTGGAGGCTAGAGGCAGCAGCGATGTCTAGGAAGTATGTGTGTTCTGCAATGTGAACGTTGTGTCCTCTTGTACACTTTGTTTGGTACACTGTTTGGTTTATTAGTCGGCTTCCCGCCTCTTTTCTTCTTCCATGCACAGTTGTCTCACCAGGACTGATAACCCAGTAAGGTACTAAAAATGAATGTGTTGAATTAATCCCAACAGAAAAAATATTTGAATTGTTTCACTCTATTACTGAGTTTGGCCTTTCTGGCTGCAGCTTATGGTAAATTTGTGTACTTGCATCCTACTGTTACTGTATTCCCACTTATTAAAAACAATTTGAAATTAAAAACTGCCGCTAGGAATTTCTGGATGAAATTTGAAAACCCACTTGCTTAGGCACTTCCTGATAACTTTGCCACCAACAATCAATCAGCACCACAAATGGTAGAATGAAGGTCTTTATTTTGTACTGCTTTCTCTAAGGTTAGGTGCAAATGGTTGGGGGGGCTGGAAGGGTTATTAATGTTGTAATCTGTGAGTCTGGATGAGTGTAGAGATGATGTTTGCTATTTTAAAATTAAAACACCACATATAAAACTGTCTTTGACAGTACACGGAGACGCAGATGGCAGCTATTTGCAGTTATTATACAAGCGCAACTGAAGTGAAAACCTATTGGCCTTGTGAAACATGATACAGTTTTTGTCCATGAATGTCCTCAAACATTTAGCGATAGCATTATTATTGATTAAGAGTTGATAATGGACTACCCTGGTCGGCATGGCGGCCCTCTTTAATGCGATAGCACTGCCCCACTTCTTTTACATACAACAACCCTTATCCGATTCCACCCTTGTACTTCAGGGATATCGAATCCAAGGAGCGTACATTGCGTTGGGACGGAGCTCCTCTGCGGATAGCCCTCCAGAAGCTGACTAGAAGTTGGTATGATGGTGGCATTTCCCCCCAGATATCCAAAAATATTAATGGGCCGCACCATCAACAGCGATTAATCACTGGATACACCTCCCCAAGTCTGAATCAGCATATCGTATGGACAGCTATTTAATGCACCTGGGAGGCTATCTTAGAGCTCTATATGGTAGAACGCGCCATAAGACGTGTATAGGCCCTAATGCAGCTACATTGCATACCTGGTATACAACCCTGCGAGCCCTCAGACGGAGAGATAAAATAGGGCAGGCCGCGCCTCTGTCGGACTCGGCTAGTCTAGGTACCCTGGGGACACAGCCTGGCTTCGACAAGAGGGACTTTATCGGTTGGCAAGGATGGGGGATTTCTGGGTGCAGGGGAAGCTGCGTTCCCTTCACAGACCTACAGCCAATATAAGCTAGCAACCACTGAAACCTACCGTTCTATACAGATACGACATGCCCTGCAGAAGGCCATTCCAGCAGGTGAGACACTCTAAGGCCTCACCACTAGAGGACAGATTACTCAACACCTTCATGCCCCGTAAAGCTATTTCACTCACTTATCAAAAATTAATTAATAACTCACCAGATACCCTGATACATCTAAGGGCGCAATGGGTGAAAGATCTTGAAAGTCGTGGAGATGACCAATGGCGGAGGCCTTTTCATCTCTCAAGGAAGCGCCCATTAAATCCAGGTTCCGTTTGATACAGCAAAATATTTTACATAGATCCTATTACTCCTGCAAAACGCTAGTAAAAATGGGCAAGGCAATGATCCACACTGTCGTACAAACTGTGGCCAGGTACGCACCTGTTTTTCATATCTTATAGGAGTGCCCCGTGGTGCAATCCTACTGGGCAAATGCAGTCACATGTATGAACAATGTTAGTGGGGGTAATATGGAGCCAACAGCCAAGTGGTGTCTTCTCAATATCTGATTTAAATCGAATGGAACGAATCTGGTTTACATTGGAGCTGATATTAGTAAAGCGTAACATCACCCGTTCCTGGGGAGTGAAGCAACTACTACAATTACATGACGGGAAAAGCGATATAGACTGGTGTATGATCGATGAGAAAGTAGTTTATGATAGGAGGTGCTGTCCTAACTAGTGGGCGAAAATATGGGAAAGAGGGAACAAATATCGAGGCAACCCTTGTACAGCTATTTGTTGAAACATGTGAACGTTGATTGAGCAGGAGAGGAAGCAGAAGGGGTAATGCTATGAAGACCTATTGTCCTTGCTAGACTGAACCATGGAATAGCAGTGTTTTGTTTATCGTTTTTTCTGTTTGCTTTATTGATTTGCTATCTATAACAATAATCACATTTGTTAAAAACAAAAAACAAAAAAGAGTAGATATTTGACACATATGAAAGAGGTGGTTAGGTGAGGTACCTCAAAAGAAATGTAGTTTTAGGACTAAACTGTTGCTAACCACAACCACAAATACAATAGAACCGGAGTACGGGTGAAAAGGCACGCTGCCTCTTCCATTTTAAGTTTGAAAACGTACTCATTATACACCTCTAGTGCTTGATGTGCTGCTTTGTTTCGGGCTTGAGGGTTTCTCTCTCGCCATGCTTTCTGCATAACTGTTGGAGAAAAAGATGTTACAATGGCAGTCGAGGTGGAAAGAAAGAGGAGAACGATTAGCCGGTTGTTGAAGAAAAATAGAGGTAAAGATGTAAATTGTGAATAATGTACATATAGGAGATAAACATACAAAAATGTGAAAAAGAACAAGCAACATAGTAGATATAAGGTAACAAAATTGCACAGTACAATGGGAGACCAGGACTGTAAACAATAGTCAGTTTGCGTGGCTTCAGGTCTATTGTTGAAGGTAATTATTCAGGAGCAACCATTTGACTTCTTTTTGTAATGAGGGGGTCGAAGGGTTAGATCTGAATTCAAGGGGAAGAGTGTTCCATGTTCTCGGGGCAAAACTGGAGAAGGAGTGGTTATAAGTTCTCCGCGTTTTAAATTTTTGTGATTTTAGCAGTAGAGAGTTAGAACTTCTTAGGGACCAATTCATACCTGATAATTTGAGTTCTATTTCTAGGTAAACGGGAGTGTTATAATAAAGCGCTTTGTGTGTCAAGCAGGCTATCTTGAACTGAATCCTTGCTTCGAGAGAGAGCCTATTGAGTTGTATTAGATCTGGTGTGATGTGATCACGTTTTCTTGATCCCGGGGTGAGAAAAGATGGTCGAAGTATTGAAGGATGTCCCAATATGTTTAGGGCTCAAAGGTATATTGGAGTAGAGTAAAACTGTAACCCTTGTTATAGAAAATCATGGAGAGGCCTCTAAATAGTATCAAAGTCATCATTTGTGTTTGTAAGTGTGTTATTGGGGTGCTTTATTGCTAGGATACGCCACAGTCTCAATACCAATGTGCTATTAAGAGGGTGGGTCCTTACTTTTCCAATTTTCAGCTACAGTGGTTTTAGCCACATCCAGGAAGATCCACATAAATATCCTATCCACAATGGTCTTATATTTCAAATTTCAAATGCACAACGCAAGTAGTGTATTATCTATATGCATTGAAAGTAGGCATCCTAAGATTGTTTTCCATCGCTGCCAAAATTTTGGTCCAACATGGCTGAATAAAGGGGCAGTCCCACCATATATGTATGTCGTTCCCCCTAAGTCTGCATTCCTTCCAGCAGAAACCCGATATTTGGGGGTAGTACTTCGCTAATTTAATCAGGTAAAGATATCAATCATTTGCTATTTTATAGTGGGCCTGTCTCCTTAAATGCTATGTGTATTTTTGGCTATGTCCCTCCACTAGACTGTCCATTATTTGACATCTATTGACTTCCCAAGAACCGCCGACCAAAGGGTCCAGAAGGGCTGCGGGTATGAATTAGAAGCCAATAACAAAAGGGAATAGTGTCATAATACCACCTTTTGAAGCCACTGCATTTTTTAAAAAATTTTTTATTCCAAGAATTTGTAATGAGATATCTTAAATAAACAAAGGTAAGATCAAACAAAGGCAACATCAAGATGCTGGAGTAGGCAGTTACATGGGGAGTAAGTAAGTACGAAACATACTTTGGTAATTATATAAGGGTTCTATAAAAACATAAGATAAGCACAAGCCCGGACTCAGCCTCATAGCACAATATAAAAGAGAGGGAAAAGAAATTAAAGAAAATAAATAACTTAAAGACAGCCAAAGAGGTGAAAGAAGATAGAGGGACCCTCTTGTCGCTCTCTAACAGGCTGCTATTATATCAGCCAACTAACAGAGAAAGTGCATCGAGAAGTATAACACAGTACATTGTAGTAACACCCATGGAGAACCTACAATACTGTATAATTAATACATATTCATGCAGATGTAAAAACTGGGATGTCTATTGTAGCGGGTGACCTCCTGTCTCATGGGGGTTTTGTCAGGGCGAAGTAGCTGTCCAGGGATTCCCAGACGTTGTTAATTTGTGGTCTCCAAGAAGAGTTCTGGAGAGAGATATTGTCTGCTCCTCTTAAAAAAGTAATCCAATTCAGCCAACCACGAAAGGAGGTAGTAGTCGTGTTCTTCCAGTTGGACAAAATCAGTTTGCAAGCCGCGGTCAGTAATATGTTTATCAGAAGTCTATTGTTCTGTGAGTTGATCTGGGGGTCTAGGAAACCATGAATTAGGGAGAGAAATTATTTTTTAATAAGTATCCCATCCCGAGAGTGAATAAAGTCAAAAACACTATCCCAGAAAGGTGAGACCGCCCTGCAGAGAAAGAGTAAATGGCAAAGGTAGTCGGTGTAAGGCAGTGTGACAATTCCAACAGGTTGGATCATCTCTAAGAGCCATTTTATGAAGCTGCGCTGGAGTCCAAAATGTCCTATGGAGCAGCCAGTACTTTGCTTGAGCAAGGGAAGGAGAGATCTCATGGGATAGCACAGACTTCCAGATTAACTTCCATTTGTCTGGGGGAATGGACCCATGGCTATCCCAGTTATTTAAAAGTGCTCCCATGGTAGATGTGTTTTTTTGTTTTAATAAGTGATAAAAGTTTGGAGGACTAGTGACCTGACCTATTGAGGCAAAACATTGTCGTAATAATGGAAAGGTCTTTGTCCGGGTAACTGAACTTAGACAAACTTACTTTGAGCTTACGAAAGGCATAAAAATCTATGTCTAGCCGATTGTATTGTTGCTGAAGTACTCTGAAGGGAATTGGTGAATCTGGGGTGCCCAGTTGCTTTACGAAGTGGAAGCCTTTTGACGCTTATGATGCCAAGAAGATAGTTTTCCCATGGATTTTGACCTTTGAATTGTGCTAGATCGATATCATGCTTGAGTGATTAAGAGGAGTATCTAAGATTTTATCGATTCTTCACAGCGCTCTTTTAGTATTGTTCAAAATGATTTTACCAGAGGAAATGGGTATTCTGTTACCTGATAAAAATGCGATAGGTTTAAGTACACCTAAGATTTATTTTTCAATTATTAGCCAGGAGGGAGTGTAGTCGGGTGGATAGGAAAACCACAAGGAGCCTTGTCTAGCCAGGAAGGCGGATTGATATTTTTTTAAGTCAGCCAGGTTCACTCCCCTAAGGTGAGCGGGTAAGTGTAGTTTTTTTAGAGAGATCCTAGCAGATGCTCTTTTTGCCAAATGAATTTAGAGAATAGTTTATTTTTGGTGAAACTCCTCCGATAGTACAAGGGGTAGCATACTGATAAGATAATGAACTATGGAAGTGACCATCATTTTGATGGTCTCAATGCGGCCCCACCATGTGAAAAATTTAGGGTCCCAGCCCTCAAGCAGCGTGTCGACCTTTTTCAGAGTTACTTTTTCATTATGTCTGTGCGATTCTAATAAATCCGAGTTGAATTCTTGTCAAGGTACTTAATGAAGAGAGGTTGCCAGGAAACCCTGGCGATTTAAAAAGGTCCCTGGAACAAAGATTGTTTAATCCCATGATTTCAGATTTGTCTTTACTGAGTTTGCAGCCAGACACTTTAGCGTAATTTTCGATTGTCTCTAGTAGAGAGGGAATTGAGCGAGCCGCGTCTTCCGACATAAACAAAATACAGTCGGCATATGCGGCCACCTTTCTTGTCCTTTGGTTGAAAGTAATTCCCGAGATGGAGGGGTTTGAGTGGATCCTGTGTAGGAGTCGCTCCAATGTCAGGATGAAGAGGGATGGAGATAGGGGACAGCCCTGTCGGGTGCCACTCTCCAAATTGAAGGATGATGAAAAGAGGCCGTCTGAAAGTACTCTAGCAGAGGGGGCGCTATATAGGGCCATGATAATATTTGTGAAGGTCTCACCGAGGTTGTACTTCAGCAGGGTCGCTCGGCGGAAGGACCAAGAGACCCTGTCAAATGCTTTCTCAGCATCGAGGGTGACTGCTACAGTATCGGAATTGGAAAGCTTAGCTTTCTCAGTGATGTGACATAGGAGACGTGTGTTATCGCTGGACAGTCTATTCTTCATGAATCACACCTGGGGCTGGTCAATTAAGGACGCCAACAATGGTTCTAGTCTTTTACAAATGATTTTGGCATCGATTTTTGTGTCTAAATTAATTAGAGAGATTGGCCTATAGTTTTTTTTTTACCAGCAAGGGGTCTTTACCCTCTTTTGGAATAACCACTATGGTGACTTCGCTGGTTGAATCCGAGATGGAACCTGAGTATAAAAGTGCTGGAATAAGTTCAATAGAGTAGGATTAAGTACTGAGGCAAAGGTTTTAAAAATTTGGCCGTAAGGCTGTCGGGGTGGAGCCTTGTTAGGTTTGAGGGAGTCAACTGCTTTGGACACCTCTTCAAGTGTTATTAGTTTGCCAAGCCATATTTTGTCCTGGTCCGAGATAGACGGGAGTATGGTCTCCTACAGATACTCCTACGCTGGGGGCAGTCTTCCTTGTATAGAGAAACGCAGAATTCCCTAAGGATCTCTACGATTTTATTGGGATTCGAATGGGGGACATTGAGATTATCTTTGAACGAGATAATACCCCTACGGTTTTGTTTATGTTTTAAGTATGAGGCCTGAATTTTTCCTGCCTTATTGGCTTCACAAAGTTTTAGGGACTTGTATTTATTAAACCAGATCCCTGCCCTGTCACTCAGAGTTCTGTTGTATTCATATTTTTATACTGGAGAGGGTTTGGGTGTCTGGATGGGAGGTGTATGTTGATTCCAGTTCTTTAATCTCTCTCTCTAAGAAATTAAGAGCCCTGCTCTGGGCTTTGTTTAATTTATAATGAATTTAAATTAAGGCACCCCTAACAGTGGCTTAGAGGGCATCCCAATGGGTAGTCGGGAAAGTATCAGAAACCATATTTTCTTTCAGGTAGTTCTGAATCGTAGATTCAATTGTGGCCCTGGATGAGGCATCTTTGACTGACTCCTCTTTGAATCTCCAGGACTTTTCAGTGGGTCTCGTTTTGGTGCCAGTGAGCGACAGGGTAATCGCCGAGGGATCTGAGATCAGCCTGGGTAAGATGTCTGACTGGTCTATTAAGTGTGTATGGGACTTGGAAATGAGAAGATAATCAATCCTAGAGTAAGAGTTATGGGGATTGGAGTAGAAAGTATAGTCCCTAATATCTGGGTGCTGCAGTCTCGAAGGATCAAGAAGGCTGAATCTGGTGCAGAGTTTGAGAAGAGGTTTATGTGATCGAGTGGAGTGTTGCTTTGGAATGACGGTCTATGGTTAGGTCCAAGGTGAGATTAAGGTACCCACCAAAATGTTAAGATTGTCAGTGGGCAAAGATGGACTTTGGCTCATTGTGCAATTATTCAGTTTTTTGTTTACCTGTTTCATACAAATGGAAATAAATATGATTGTAAAAAAAAAAGATTGTCAGTGGGGATCTGATTCAACGGAGTGGCAAAGGAGTCCCAAAAATCTGAATTCTCACCATTTGGGCCGTACACATTGAGGACATGGAGGCAATTGTTATTTTTGGACAGTTTTGTAAGGATCCATCTACCGTTGTAATTTATGGTACGAGAAACAACAGTGAGGCTGGAGCATTTAGAGATTAACGTGAGTCCTCCACCTTTTTTATTGTTGGCGAGGGAGCAGAGGATGTCAGAGAGCCAGTTACTCCAAAAGAAGATGACCTCTCACCTTTGTTTCTCACCTTTGTTTCTTGTAGAAGAATCACTTCTGCCTTGAGTTTGAAGAGGTAATTCTCACTTTTTTTCCCATTTAAGCGGATGATTGAGACCCTTGACATTTGACACAATTTTCAGATTCATATCAACGGGATATTTACTCATGTTGAAGGAGACAGAACATACAGAAGTGATGCTAGAGTAGATTGTTGAGCATGTGGGTGAACACTGGACGCATAATGCTAAGCTCAGCATAACAAGATTCATGTGGGGTCCAAGAGCACACATCTGATAGTGGGCGAGGAGAGTTCAAGACTAGTACTAGACTCTGTGATCGCAGTGCAGGACAGTATCGCATGACAAAACAGGACAGCAGGTCAACCTTGGAAGTCTGTAAAGCTATGGTACTGTTTGGCTGTTAGGTCAAGAGTAATTCAAATGAGAGCACAAGGGGCCGAGAAGAAAAAGTAGCTGAAAGAAGAGCAAATAAAATAAAAACGATCATTACTAACAGAAAAGTACACAAATCTAAACCCAAGCCCAATGCCCCTCAACCCTTCCCAATGACTTTCCCCCACCCACCCCACCCCAAACATTGACAGTGAGGGTGACGACAGCAGAGTGGAGCTGCAATGCGGTTTACAGCCATGCTTTCAAACAGTGTGGTGTTAATTGGAACCAATTTGGAGTTTGAGATAAAAGATCAGAACATTATTACCAGTGTTCTTACTTGATCTTCTGTAACAGGATAGCCTGATTTCCAGCATAACCCCTTGAGACAAAGAGGGACCCCGTGACCCATCAAGCCAAGGGTGAAGTGGACATGAACCCTTCTAAAACAAAGTAATCACTATGGGGATAGTGACTAGGGTTTAAAAAGACGACCTATAAACAACTTCAGGCGGCTAGATGTTGGCGTACTGGAAGGTATGTAGCTGGCAAGTGTCAAGCATAGAGAGTATGTATGGACCTGACCAAGCTAATGTTATAGTGCTGTATAGCTGATGATCGAGAAGCTAGGTGGCCTTGTTTGGCTGACTTAGTGGTATGCAAGTTGATAGTAGAAAACAACTGAACAATACTGAGGACGGGCAGTGATGGCTTGAGGACCCAACGGGATAAAAGTGGCCTGGCCAAATGTAGACAGCATAGTGTAGTTAGTGTAATTAATGTATTCAGCGTTGTGTACACAAATTAACCATGTGTATAACAACCAGATAAAGAGAACAGAGCGGGACACGATAACATCCAAACTTGCCCCACAGCAGATGTATGAACCTGCTTTTCTTTAAATGTTCCTGAGAAAATTGAAGAGGTCAGCAAAGGCCTTTTGAGTCGAGGCTTGGGACGGTTAGAGGAGCCGGATGAGAGTCCTCTGAGGTTCCATTCCCTTTCGTTTAAGAAATCCTGCAGGGTCTATGGTCAGAGAAAATGTGTTGCCTACCATCTACTTGAGTTCTGAACTGGGCAGGCACAATGAACGAGAATTGAATGTTAGCCTTTTTCAGTCTCAAACGAAGTGCAAGGAAGCCCTTTCTAGTCTTGATTGTAAGTTTGGAGTAATATGAGAATTTTTTGATCATTCCAGATGATGGGATTATTCTTACGAATGTAGCTGAGGATTAGTTCCGTGTCATGGTATCGCAGCGGGCGACAGACGATCTGGCGGCTGTGGCTTTTGTGAGGGGATTTGAATGCTGCAACTCGATGAGCTCTTTCCAGTTCAAACTCTTCTTTGAACACGATGCCGGCATCTGTGGGATCCATTTCTCCAGAAAGCAGATGAAAGAATCCGCTGAGTCCTCCAAGCCTTCCGGAAGGCCAAAGATGCACAGATTCCCTCTGCGATTCCTGTCTTCCAATTCTGAAACCCCTCTCTGAAGATGCTTGGAAGTTTCAAGGAGTTTATTTATGTCTCTGGAAGAGCTAGAGGCATTGTCTTTAAAGGAGGTGATATGTGAATCTGCCTCTGTTGCTCTGTTCTTAATGGCATTTATATCTGTTCTGATAGTGGAAAGCTCCTGCTGCATCACATCTGTATTAACTTTAGTGTATTTTGCGAGCTCTTGGACTTCTGCCAGTTTTTTTTTTAGAATCATGTCCATGGTGAAGTTGATTCTGGATTGGGCGAATCAGGTAGGGGAGGTTCGGCTTTGGTACTATTGTTGCTCACTTTGGGCTCTTTGTCTGCCGTATTTTTAACAGTCGCTTGGTAGCTGCGGTGGTGCGAGGCAGAAGCCAATTTATGCCCTTTTGCACTTGGTCCTAGTCTTCTTCTCTTCTAGTATTCTTATGGTGTACTTATGGTGTATGGCAGGGCTGCTGAAGATCGGAGCGCTAATGTTGCCGGTTACTACAGACTTGTGGATGAGTTGAAGGTAAGTTGATGGCGGTGGCTGACAGTGCTGGTGAGTCCCCTCACTATTTCCAGGACGCAGGAAGTGAAGCCTTATGGGTGCCAGTCTTGATCCTGGGGGTAAAAGTTTCTGTGACCTGTATCCTTTTGTTTAGAGATCTGTGCCCTATGAACAATGACCTTAGAGCAGAAAAAAAAGAAAGCTCAGGAAGATCGCACCTCTGGGCATAGAGCCATGTAGGCTTCAGTCGGTCTTTTGATGAGCCACAGAGCTACCCCAAACCATGGGATCAGATAAACCAGCAAGCCATTGGAGTGCCCGATGTCGATACCACACACTGTGGATTGCGCCGCTATCTGCACTCAGACAGACCTCGCTGTGACCATTGCTAGAATCAGCATTTGAATCTGCACCATTTCGAGGTCAGGCAGAGGAGATTGCAGGCGATGCAGTGCGTGTAGTTTATGGCAGGGACCTGCGTCTTGAGTAAGCGCTGCAGATTGTTAGTTCAAGCAGAGAGACGGCGGCCATTTTGATGTGTGGGCCGCTATCGCCGGAGCTCCGTCAGAGGGAGAAAATGCCACTAAGTGCCTGCACAGCGATGGATCCACGCTCGGGTCAGCCCTGCAGAGGCACATAACCTAGGGACTGGTAGGCACGTGTTTGGATCCAATCATTCTGCTAAAAACAGCACACTGTATTGGCAGCGGAGCTTCACAAGCAGGCAGCCATGCCCCACGCTGTCCAAGCCACACCCCCTATAGTCTCTCAATCAATCAATCAGGAAATTTGTAGAGCGCACTACTCACCCGCGAGGGTCTCTAGGCGCTAGGGGGGGGTGCTGCTACTGCTCGAATAGCCAGGTCTTGAGTAGCCTCCTGAAGGTTAGTAGGTCTTGGGTCTGCCGTAGGAGGTTGGAGAGAGTGTTCCAGGCCTTGGCAGCGAGGTAGGAGAACGATCTGCCGCCGGAGGTCGCTCTTTGGGTGCGGGGGACGGTAGCGAGGGTGCGGTCGGTGGAGCGGAGCTGGCGGTTCGGGGTGTAGAAGGTGAGTTTACTGTTGAGGTATGCTGGTCCGGTGTCATGGAGTGCCTTGTGTGTGTGGGTGAGGAGCTTGTAGGTGATCCTCCTGTTGACTGGCAGCCAGTGCAGGTCTCTCAGGTGGGGTGTGATGTGGCTGTGTCGAGCGATGTCGAGGATCAGGCGGGCAGAGGCGTTCTGTATGACTTGCAGTCGTTTCAGCAGTTTGGCCAGGGCTCCCGCATAGAGGGCGTTTCCGTAGTCCAGCCTGCTGCTGATGAGGGCCTGGGTTACCATTCTTCTTGTGTCAGTGGGGATTCAGCTATAGATCTTGCGGAGCATGCAGAGGGTGTTGAAGCAGGAGCATGATATGGCGTTGACTTGCTTGGTCATGGAGAGCGTAGAGCCGAGGATGAACCCCAGGTTGCGTGCGTGGTCGGTGGGTGTCGGTGCTGCTCCCAGGGTGGTCGGCCACCAGGAGTCGTCCCAGGCTGAGGGGGTGGAGCCGAGGATGAGGACCGTCGTCTTGTCAGAGTTCAGCTTCAGACGGCTGTTCTTCATCCATTCAGCGATGGCTTTCATTCCTTCGTGGAGGTTGGTTTTGATGGTGAGGGGGTCCTTGGTGAGTGAGAGGATCAGCTGTGTGTCATCGGCATAGTAGATGATGTTGAGGTCCTGCAGTCTGGCGACATGGGCGAGCGGTGCCATGTAGACATTGAACAATGTCGGGCTGAGAGATGATCCTTGGGGTACGCCGCAGATGATCTTGGAGGCTTCGGAACGGAAGGGGAGAGGCGGACGCTCTGGATTCTGCCGGAGAGGAAGGAGGTGGTCCATTCCAGAGCCTTGTCTTGGAACCCTGCGTTGTAGAGGCATGTGCGTAGGGTGACATAGCAGACCGTGTCGAAGGTGGCTGATAGGTCCAGGAGGATGAGGGCCGCGGTTTCGCCGTTGTCCAGCAGGGCCCTGATGTCATCGGTGACGGCGATGAGGGCAGTTTCGGTGCTATGGTTGCTGCGGAACCCGGATTGGGATGGGTCCGGGATGTTGTTCTCCTCGAGGTAGCGGGTCATCTGTTTGTGGGCGGTTTTCTCGATGACCTTCGCCGGGAACGGGAGCAGGGAGATGGGCATGAAGGTCTTGAGGTCCCTCGGGTCTGCCCTGGGTTTCTTGAGCAAGGCGTTGATTTCAGCGTGTTTCCAGCTCTCGGGGAAGGTCGCGGTCTCAAAGGAGATGTTGATGGCCTTGCGGAGATGGGGTGCGATGGTGGCGCTGGCTTTGTTGAAGATGTGGTGTGGGCACGGGTCTGACGGGGAGCCAGAGTGGATGGTGTTCATGATTTTGATGGTGTCGTCGTCGTTGATGTTAGTCCAGGTGAGCAGGAGGTCACTGTGGGTGGTGGCCGCAGGGTCTGAGGTGTCGTCTGTTGGGGTGGTCTGGTTTTCAAAGCTGTTGTGGATGTCTGTGATCTTGTGATGGAAGAAGGTGACAAGGGAGTTGCACAGGTCTTGCGATGGTGGGATGTCGTTGGTGTTGGAGCTGGGGTTGGAGAGTTCCTTCACGATGTTCTTTACTGTTATGTGCATTGTTGTCGAGGCGGTCCTAGTAAGAGGTCCTTTTGGCTGATCTGATGAGGTGATGGTGTTGGCGCATGGTGTTCTTGTGGGCTTCGTGGTTCTCTGGTGTCTGTTTGCAGTGCCATTTCTTCTCTAGTTTTCGGCAGGTTTGTTTGGAGGTCTGCGGAGAACCAGCTGGCATTCTTGTTGGTGCGTCTGTTGGAGGGTTTCTTGATCGGGTCGTCGATCCAATGCCTGAGGTTGCTGGCGGCGGCGGGTGGGCTTCGGGCGAGGGTGGTGTTTAGCTGGTCTTCGGTGATTTTGCTCCAGCTGCTGCGGGGGATCTGTTGGGTGCGGTGGTGGGTTTCCAGAAGGTGAAGTGGATGCAGTGATGGTCAGTCCAGTGGAGTTCAGTGGTGTGGCTGAAGGAGACGTGGAAGCTTGCGGAGAAGATGAGTTCAAGCGTGTGGCTGGCGGAGTCGGTGGGTGCTGTGATGAGCTGTCTGAGTCCGAGGTTGTCGATCAGGGTGGTGGAGTTGGTGTCGTTGTTGTTCTCGAGGTGGAAGTTTAGATCTTCAAGGAGGATGTAGTCCGTGGAGGCGAGGGCGTGCGTGCTGACGAAGTCAGCGATGGAGTCGCTGAACTGAGGCCGGGGCCCGGGGGGTCTGTAGATCAGAGTTCCTCTGATGTGGTGTTGGGATCCGTGTGGATCTGGAAGTGCAGGTGTTAGGCGTTGCTGAGGGTGTCGTCGGAGTTGGTCGAGACCTTGAGGGTGGACTTGTGGATGATGGCGATTCCACCTCCTACTCCGTTGGTGCGGTCTCTGCGAGTGATCTTGTAGCCGTCCAGGATGGCTATGGCGATGTCGGGTGCCGAGGAGTCGTTCATCCAGGTCTCTGTCAGGAAGGCAACGTCCGGGGAGGATGTGTCGAGCAGGTCCCAGAGTTCGACGGCGTGTTTGCGTGCGGAGCGGGTGTTCAGTAGTATGCATCTGAGGTGGTTGCGACATGTCCTGGTGGGCGGGTTGGCGGCTCGGAGACTGGTGAAGCTGCAGCTCCGGCAGGAGAAGGGTCCTTTGGTGCGCTTCGGGGCGGCCAGGAAGCAGGTGTGTGGTCGTCCGGTGTTGAGTGCGTGGAGGGTGCTGGCGTCGTAGCGGCGGCAGTCGTCGTGGCGGTCGCGGGGACCAGGGGGTCTGGCACTGGGCGCGGTCCAGGCGCGGACGGGCGCAGACAGGCTTGCCTAAGGGGAGGTGGGAGGGAGGAGCAGCTGGGAGGTGGGAGTGGGGCGGCAAATGGGGGAACCAGGGGGGGCGGAGTCGCAGGGGACGCAGCGGCAGGAAAAACGGGAGCGGAGAGGGCAGAGAAAATGGAACAAGCATTAAAAATGCAATAGATCTCGCCTTTCATTAGGTTAAAGCCATTTGCTTTGCTATACAATACCATTAGCAAAGCAAATGGCTTTAACTTAATCAAAGGCGAGACCTATTGCATTTCAATGCTTGTTAATATATACAGTAGTATTCTACATAGGACAGCTACTCAAGTGAATGAAAAATACTGTAAGGACACTAATGACATTTAACTTCCAGACCCTGGGTACACTTTATAACACATACTAGGAAGTATAGGCAAGTAAATACACCAATTAGGAATATGTCAGTTTGTACCTGCTCAAAGGGTAAGCAGGGGCACTCACTACTGGGGAGCAGAGCTAATGTACACAGAGGTCCAACACCAGCAAAAAATATAAGGTCCAGCAAAAAGGTGCAAATACAGGGTGACCACACAGAAAGGCAGATTTCCTACAAATATAAAATGATGGGAAGTAGCCTCAACAGCTAATAGGATAAAGGCCAACTAGCTTAAACGTATGATTCTCACAAGAAATAAGTCAGGCATACTGCCTTTGTCGTACCTTTTCAAAATAAAGACATCAAATATGTGGCAATGTTTCTGCATGAAACAATCAGGCCTATTGTCTTTATCATTGGCTTGACTCCAGGAAAAACACAGACCTACTATATGAAGCCTTAGCTTTCCCACAAAACTATCCGACATACAGTCACAAAACTATAAATAAGTAAAAATGACAGCTGGCAAAAAATCCTGAAAGAGCCCAACAAAGATTATCACACTGAAAATACTCTACCCCTAACTGATTGGGTGAAGGACCTGGACTGGTGTCAGAGGGCAGAGGAAGTGATATGTCGTAGTAGAGGATGCACCCAAAAATGGGAGAAAATATGGAACCCATGGCTAACATAGAGGACTGTCCCAGGAAGGAGGACAACTTGACAATGAATGCTAAATCCACTAGTTGAGAGAGATAAATGTTAATGTATGCAGGCATTTTTGCTACATTTTTACCTTTTACAGTTTTCCGTTGCAGTGCCAAATTTATGCAGATTTTTTTTCTGTGCAATGTTATATTTTGTGACAAAATGTCACAAAAGTCATGATGTACATGGAAATGAGAGAACCCGTAAAACATTAGTAATATTTAAAAAGTGTACTTCTCGACATTGCTTTGTAGTAAACCAGGATTTGAGCAGCGCAGGGGCGCATTTTACGGCAAGAGACTGTTGAAGTTTTCGGTAGCACATTCCCGCATGAACACACTCCAAGTAAAAAAAACAAGCATTTGCAATGCAATAGGTCTCGCATTTACGCGAGTTTGAGCTATTGACATTGCAAATACCAATGCCTTTTATTTTTGTTTTAGTTTTTAAAACATAACTAAAAGGCATTGTTCTTTTACAATGCCAATAGCTTAAACTCGCGTAAATGCGAGACCCATTGCATTGCAAATGCTTGTTACTGGATGCTTGTGGTTTCACTACTATATATTTTTTAGGGGGGGTTTATATATCGCAAACTCGACCGAGGGTATTAAGTATCAGAGCACCTTACATGAGCACCAGTTGCATTACAGACAGACACATTCATGTGGTAGATCAAGTAATTTGCCCAGAATCACAGGATGTTGAGTGAGGAAAGATTATCCAAAGTTTATTGGGCTACAAAAGTTCACACAGACTTGTTTCGCAACCGCCTTTCTCGATGGGGTGTGTGTATGTATGTATATATATATATATATATATATATATATATATATATATATATATATATATATATATCTTTCCTCTTAAAAGTGATGTTCATTGTGCTTTTATTATTGTTTTATTTCATTAATTTGCCAGAACCAATTGGGTCTGGCACTCGTAAATATTCATGAGGTTTGTTTGTTCAGATTGACCGATAATATTCCTTCAAATAAGATACCCATACAAACGTTTGTTGCATGATTTTATTGTATACCCAGGTCCCCATGGGTCTAATAGTTGCTCTTGTAGCCTAATCTAATTGTTAACTGTGGCACAACTATATCTGGATTAAATTTCCGCTAAAGGTCTGAATTTCTAGTTTACTGGGGGTTAAGAGAAAATTGAATGACCCTGTGGGGTTATGTCCTGCCAAATGTGATTGTGATGGGGTGGGGCAGATTAGGGTGGCATTCTGTATTTTTTGTTTGTTTAGTTATGACAGTAGCCAAGACCCTTTGAATTGCTACAGTCATATAGTGATATACTTGTAGGCAGGGACATTGGAATCATGCAATTTTGCGGCCACATCTTTTTTCACATAATTAAGGATTTGCCACATTTTCCACATAATCCATCATCTGCTGTATAATCTTCAGATTTGAACAACAAAAAATGTGTTTCTTGTCCAAACGGATCAAAAGTTACAAAAAATGTGGTGATATGTGTTCACACGTGTTGGAATACACTTTGCAAAGGTTAAGTGTTCATCTTTCAGTTGCTCATGTATGTTTTTGGCTGTTAAACTGGTACTGATGAGGTGAGATCTTTGCCCAGACAGCATTACAATTTGTAAAAATGACAAATGATGAAGTAATACTATCAAAAAATGTTTCACATTATGCCGCATAATTTGCTTTTTCTTACTACATAATTTAGTCTACCCTGCCACATAATTTGGTCTTCCCCTGCTTCATACTTCCAGTGGCCCTGCTTCTAGGAGCTTTCAGCCAGCCCTCTTCATCTATTGATCTGTTGTGTAAATCACATTTTCCTTCCACACGCTACAGCATACATAATGATTCATGAGGCAGTGGGTCAGCCTACCTCCGCCATTTGCTTATTTACCTGTGAGTATTGGTATCCTGCTCTTCACGAGCAGCATATCCACACACAAAGTAGTTTCCTTCAGGGCCATGGGCTACTATGGCAACATGTGCTTTTTGAAAGCAAAAATAATACATTGCCTTTAACCAATTATTTTTTTTATATCGGCAGCTGGGCCTAGCAGCTCCCCCCAAAATATATATTTTTTTACAAAAACCATGACAACCCCAAAAAAAGACACTGGCAGATTCAAAAGGCTGGAAGCCAACCCCAGACCTTTTGGCTTTGCCAATGTTTGCTTTTCATTGGATGGCTACAAGTGACCTGCTTTGGACATCGGAGAAGCAGAGTTGGCTAAGTTGTGTGGTGTGTGCTTACGGAAGTTACCCTTCAAACTTTACGCCTGTGATCCTGTTATATCCTTTCAACAGATGTCTTTCCCACAGAGTGCTTGTCACACACTCCCAGTCACCACCCTGCCTTCGAGCTATCTCAAGTATGGCGCAGTAAAAGCTAACATTTCTCTTCTACTAACCTTTCAAGTAGGAAGAGTTGTAGTTTGATTTGGTTAACCATTATTAGTTGTCTCCATTTATGGTTTCTTTAATCCTTGTTTCTTAACTAACCTAGCAAAAGTAAAAAAAAAAATCGAAGGCTAGTCACATTATCTAAGCTACGAGGCAGACAAGTAACTGCTATTGATATGCGCCAATGCATGCATTTATTTAGGTACATTTTTCTATAGTGAGCACATGATCCAAGAGGATGTTAGAGCGCTTTATAAAAATAGGTGAATGGTGCAGTTAAAGTTTAAATGCAGTGGTCCAAAAACAAGATGAACCCCATGGGCACCAGCCTCTATGTCAGTACATATTGCGTTGGTTGAGAAACATTCAAAGTTTATCCTTCAAGCAGTCATTGGCTGAGATCGCATCAGCTTTGCTAGTCACTGGTCCTCAGATTTTCTCTATCAAGGCCCTGTTGATTTCTAGCATTCACTTCCCAGCGTAGCCTGGTTATTTGCCTGTTAAACATGACCGTGTTGATGGAATGGCCTGCACAGATCGTGGCTGCTGACCGTGCACAGGCAGAGGCATCACATGTTATGTTAGGTGACTAGAAGGCACCAAGGCCTTTGTCCATGATGGTCACTCCGTGTACCTGTTCGGGCAGTGCCTGTTTAGCAGCTTTTGTTCATTGTAGGCCACAGATTCATTTCAGATTTTCAGCATATCCATATAAGATACATTTACATACATTAGGGCCTATGCACAAAGGTGAACAAGGACTTAAAAGTAAGTTTACGAACGACTGCCAGGAATTCACAAAGGGATTCCTGTCAGGCGTTAGACCATTCGACTCCGTGACAAGTGCAGAGGTCTTTGCTCCCATAAATCCAACTCATTGGATGGGAATGTGGGTGACCCATGGCATAGTTATCCTTGGAAGTTTGGGAATGCACTCAAACACATGTGCTGGGGGCATTCACAAACTCCTAGAATTCCTCTTTATAGCCTGGAAATGATTGAATGTTTTATCCAGCACAATAGTGGCCTAAGTGCCCTTTCTGGGTAGAAAAGGAATTAAACATCCCCAGACTTTGAAGGGGTGTAAGGCAAGAGGTTGCCGCATGGGTCAAGAATATTTTTCATGTGGAGTAGAAAAACAAAAAAAAAATGTGCATTTGCACAGGAGATCTGATTCCCATTTCTGGCGTGACTCCTTCCTCACACGACTTTTCAGGAATAAGTATGAAAACTTGCACCTGGCACAACTATCATTGTAGATTCCTGGAAAATTGTGTGGATTTAAAAAACCGGAGATAGGTAGGTCACGGAAGGCTTGTGCCAGAGGTCTGGCGCAGACTGTGGTTCTCTGGGATTTTAGCACTCAAAACATTCCGAGCTTTCTGATAACTTTCAAATGCTCTGGTGCGGTCACTCATGCACCCTCCTGTAGTATGGTCACTCATGCACACTCCTGCCCCCCCCCCCAGCTCCAAGCCTTTGGTTTCCTTTCAAGCTGCAGTACAGAGGTTCATTTCACAATGAATCGACTAAAACTGTGTTGCTCCAAAGTTCCTTGCATTTGACAAAGACAAATAGTGGCATTTGTATATTTTTTTGCTATTGTGTAACCGTTGTTGCACGGACCTGGTTAAGGAAACAGTTACATACAGACCAGAATGCACTACTAGAAGAGTTAACGTAATTACACCCCGCTAAATGTAGATATAACTTTGTTTTGAGTGCCTTTCTTTTTTATCGTTTACTTGGGTGCCGTATTAATTTTCCTAAGACAAGCTGCATTGCTATATTTCAGACTTATGACATTGTGCATGCAAGTCACTGCTGGGGTGTGTAATCAAACTGAGCTGCCTTGGCATGAAGCCTGGTTGAAAAGCAGCTGTCATCCAGCTAAACACATTTGTGGGCTGAACAAGTTGAATGTACCGGATGAGAAGTGAAAAAAGTCAGGGTTCACTATCTGCCTGGATTAGTGGGGAACCTGGCGCGTGCATGCCAACATTTTAAAAGGATAAAGTGGGAGATAAAAAAAAAAGAATCGGGATATAGTATTTCTTGCATTTACTTCTATTGAAAGAAAAGCAATTTCGGGCGGGAGACAGCCAAAATAAAACCATTTTTGGCTTCACAACCCGGGAGTCTCCCACCTGAATCTGGCCTGTTGGCAGTGGCGCAATGTATAGACGGGATACTAGTTTAGCCAGAATGGAGGTGGGGGTGACTAGCTGGACTCCTCCTGCCCTGTCAACGCAGCTGATAACTAACAAAGGGATGGGGCATTCGGGGCCTAGACCAGTTGACAGAGTGACCTGTTAACCAGTATCCTTTGGTTTGCTGCACTTAACCAGTGTCTTGCCTTGAGAGAATTTGGATCCGTTAAAATAGCAGACGCAGGCCTAACATGAAAGGAGCCATAGCTGCCTGTGGTACACAAGTCATGTGTGATATATGGCTTTTTTTTTACCAGCTCTGCATAGGGTTCTGGGACTTGAAGTTTCTGTTTCATCGTTATGAGTAGGGGACTGAGAATACCAACTTGCAGCTTGTATTTCTTTTTTCACGTTGTTTAAGCTGTTCAGGATAATGTATGTCCTTTCTGTGATTTTTCTGTGTGAATCGGCCTCCTTGTGCCTAAATGTAACTCAGTTACATACAACGAACATCCCAAAAGACCACGATTCACCTTCAGCGTGTCTGACATTGCTTTGGTCTGCAATATAAATAAATTGGTCCGTGAGCTGCGTCGTTGAATGCATAGAATAATACTATGGGGTAGGTCTCGTCTCTGACCCGCGCCCTACAGGATTGAGTCAGTGGTCTTTGTTGGGTGCATCTTACGACGTTTACTTCTAAACAGTTGACTGGCAGATGTAAACAAGCCAGGAGTTTACAAGGGAAGTCATCAACCCACGCAAGCCATGTCAGAGAGCGCCAGCCAGCATTGTCCGGGACATGCCGGGTGCAGTGTCTGTAAAGTGGTAGCTTCCCCTCCCCGCAGCCTGCTTAATGAACACAACACCTCCCCCCAACATCACGTTTGTTTACTCTTGAGGGGGGCTGAGCGGAGCTCGCTTGATGGTGGCACCCACTTAATGTTCAGGTACGCAGCAGCCGTTCCTTCATCTCACGGGCTCGGATGTCATCTATGTGGAGCAGAAGGCAGCAGCTGCAACGCATGGCAATGCCCTGCTGCCCCCACCTCAGGGGGTCGAGAAGGCAGTAAAAAAACAATCAACAACACGCCTAAAAATAGAAAAGAACGAAACATACCTGTGTACACTGCAGATGCCCCTTCACACTGCTGCAGCTGGCCGCAGGGCATGTGGTGCCACACCAGGGAGTCGGCTCAACATTCGATTGCACATTAGACGTCAGAACGGCAGCAGCTGTGGCAGTGCACTGGTCCGTAGCACATATCTGCTGGCTGGTTTGTCTGCCTTCGTAGCTGCGGTCACTGCCTTGTCATGCGCTGGGTGGCCTGACACTGAGCTAGGGTGACCAGAGTGCTGAGGGAGATAGACATGAGGAAAGAGCAGCATGGTACGAGGGGAGAGGCACACGAGGGAAAGAACTACATGCGAAAGTGATCGCGGTAAACATCAAAGCGGCCGCAAAAGTGAAAGTAATCAACAAGCCGAGGTGACAAGAAGGGCTGGGCGAGAAGTGAGGGGGGAATGCCAGCAACAGAGGAGCCCGCGAAAGTGATCGTGATCGTGATTACGATCGCTATGGAGGAAAGACACATGGCGCTGCGCGCGTGCATGTTCACGTGCACTGTAGCTTTAGGCCACGGCAGCACTTTGAAAAGCCCAGATATACAAGCATTTGCAATGCAATAGGTCTCGCATTATAAAAGTGTGAGCAGCTGGCATTGCTAATAATAATGCAACACTAGCTATTGGCTTTGTAAATGATAAATAAATGCCATTATGTGTTTGTTTCATAAAATAGCTTAAAAAAGGCATTGTCATGAACAATGCCAATAGCTTAAACTTTTGCAAATGCGAGACCTATTGCATTGCAATCGCTTGTTGTTACTGATGGCCGGCAATATCTGCCCCCTGTAACAAAATCGACAGAAACCGGCCCCGGCAAACATATCGGCCGCACCCCCCTACCTCCCATCGTGGGCTGGCCGAGCAGCTTACCAGGGGCGGTTTTGGTTCCCAGCCCTGCATGCTGGTGCTGTTAATAAATACAAAATGTTGCTATTATGCACATTACCTTGATTTTAAACCCAAAAATACATCTTTCACACAGTAGTATATAGATGTGCTTTAAAACCAGCTGAAGATACAGAAATTGTTTCTTATGTGCTATATGCCTGTCCCTTTTTATTTCACACTTTTTGTCAAACCAGCATTGTGAAAGCCAACAAATCTATGTATAGTATACTGATATGTATGTTTTCCAGGCCTGTTTTTGCATGCTTTAGTCACAAAAATGCAAAGAGAAAAACACAGGTATGGACCTGCTGCTAACAACTTACATGAGATCCCTGCTTCATGTGCTAATTTTAAATTAGTCTGTGCATTATGAAAATGAGAACTGTCACAAAGGGGCTTGATAAAAAATGTATTCTCAGATGTCCCACGGTTGGAAAGTTTATGTGAGTAAAACCACGACTTGGATGGAGGTTTATAGACCATGCACTCGATATTGCATAGTTACAGCCCAGGATGCATTTAACACCCTAAAAATATACCTTACACACATAAATAAGTAACGTTCTAAGTTGCTGTACGCCAGGAAGTTGGTGGGTCACTTTTAATTTTTTGGGAGTTTTATATAGCGGGAGCTGGACCCGAAGGTATCGGAGCTCTAGTTATATTACAGCAAGACACATCCATGTATTTTGTATTCACTGGCAGAATAAGTGGTTTGCCTAGAAATGTTGAGGCGGCGCGAGACAGGACTTAGTTCCCCATCTTCAATGTTGTCACCTCTGGCCGTTATGACACATCGTCTCACCTCTTATTTTAAACCCTGACAATGCAGTGATTTCGGTAAATATAGGGAGATGGTTTAGTAAGAGTAGTAACTACATGCATATTTAGTATCACTGGTATATTTTTTGGGACACCTTTTATGTGCCTGATTTTATATCATGTTGACGGATGATTCTTCACGCATACCAGGAAGAATTAACACGTGTGTAAGTAAGGACCTGGAATGAAATTTAAGATTTTGTTTTTTCCACAGGAAATAATCACCGTTTTACAACGTGGAGACAACCTAGGTCTCAACTAGGTCTGAACTCCTCGTTTCTTACCTGATATCAAAGCCGTTCTTCTAGTTCTGCTAGCTGTTCAGGTTGAGCAGGTTCTTGCTGCCATGAAGAGGCTGGAATGCGCTTTGCGAGTTTAAGCTGTTTTTCCGCCTGAATAGTGGAGTATGGGAGCTGTGAAGGAGATTTAAGGTACAGCCAGTAGAAGTCAGCAGCTGCGCTAAATTAAAGAAGCATTGTTACCACTGTGCTGCTCAAAACATGGAAGGGCGGTGTCCTAGTTTACCGCGTTTCATGTTTTGGACAGCACAGTGCTAACAATGCCTGTTTATTTTAGCAAAACTGTGTTCAAATTTACAAGCATTGTTAGCACCGTGCTGCTCAAACCATTAAGGGCCTCATGTAGGTAAATAAATTTTACCGGTTCTTAAATACCGAGCCGTACCGAATCGGTAAATTAGAATCGGTAAGTTATATGTAGGTAAAAATTCGGTAACTGTTACCGATTCGGTAACATTCGGTAATCACGAATCGGAATTCACCGAATCGGTAAATACCGAGGTGGTATTTACCGATTCGGTAAATACCGAGGTGTTATTTACCGAATCGGTAAATACCGAGGTGGTATTTACCGAATCGGAAAATACCGAATCGGTATGTACGGATTCGGTAAATCAAATCACATGACTTGACGAAACAGCTAATCCAGTGCAACGACAGCCCACCCAACCAGGAAGTGCCCACACCCAGGCAGGTGTACATAATTAGCCGAAGTGGCCACACCCAGACAGGTGTACATAATTAGCCGACCCTGGAGAAGCTTGGAGTGCAGAGGAGAGGCAGGGAGCCGTTGCATGTGCGAGCGGGTAAACGAACAGCATGTCCAGCCAGAGAACACAGAAAGACGGAGGGGAAAGGAGGAGGAAGCTGAAATTTAGCCCCAAGGAACTCCAGGTGCTGGTGGAGGAGGTGGTGAAGCAGCACCAGAAGCTGTTTGGAAGGCAATCCCTGCAAGTGCCTGAGGCTGAAAAGCGCAACATATGGCTGGCCATCCAGGCGCAGGTCAATGCTGTGGGAGTGACCCACAGGGACATTGAGGTCCTCAAAAAGCGCTGGTATGACCTCCGGATTGTAACCAAGAGGAAGATGGGCGACATCCAGAAGGAGGCCAGCCAGACCGGAGGTGGAACCAACAGGGCACCTGCCCTCACCGAACTGGAGGAGCTGGTGGCGGCCACAATCGAGCAAGAGAGCGTCGTGGGTCTTGGGGACGCCGACAGCTCTGCCAGAGCCGCAACACACCAAGGTAAGACGAAAGCACAGCAATGTAGCCCCCCCTACCCCTATCCCACATCCCCCATTGTGAAACGAGAATCACACTGCAGTCCACACGTGTCAGTGCAGACAGGCAATGCATTCCGGGAGATGTAGTCAGGGCAACACTAACCATGACGTAAATGTTACAGGGCAACAAGGCATGTCACGCACTCGAGGCACAAGGAGACAGGGGACATATTGGAATGTGAAATGATTTATTGTGACGCTTGCAATGCAGCCCTTCGGGGACACTGAGCCAATGTTGTATTTCTGTCCACAGATGTGACATCATGCAGGACAGGGCATGCTGCAGGAGAGACGGCACACCGGCCACATAAATCACCTCTAGCCAGCACCAGTTCAGACCAGGGAGCAGGCCCACTGGCAGCCGCACCACCAACACAGCCAGCCTCGCCGCACACAGAGCCAGCATCACCTCACCGAGAGCCAGCATCACCACCACCAGAGCCAGCATCGCCACTCATGTTCGAATCACCGGCCACATCTCCGCTTGCAGGTGTGAGAATGAGGAGGCGTCCAGCAGCCAGGCTACGAGCCTTAGACACCTCGTCAGACGACAGCATGGGCCCAGAAGACCGCACCGGGCCCCAGGAAGGGAGCCATGCCACTGTGCCCCACACCTCACAGGCAGCACAGACGGAAGCAAGAGGGCGCCGCAGGTCGCGTGTCCAGAGTCCACCAGCACCCACTGACGGCCATGGTGTCTTCTTGGGGCTCGAGGGCCAAATGTTGAAGCAACAGCGCCTGCAATCAAAGGCAGTCATGTCAGTCCAGAGGCACATGCGGGTGATGAAGACAACATTAGTCAACATGGACACCAACATTAGCGGCATGGCTGCGGGCATTCGGGACATGTCCCAGTCAATCCAGCAGTTGTGCAGCAAATTAGATGCTGACATCGAAGCACGGCGCCGGGAACGCCAGAGAAGGGACACTACCAGCAGGGCACTCAACCGTCTGGCAACTGCGACTTCTCTACTGTGCCGGCGCTCTGTGACGATGCAGGAGGGCCTAACACAGTGCTGCAGCGACCTGTCTCGGGGGATGGTGCAGGTGACAAGTGCACTAGGGGTGCTATTGACTAGTCAGGCGTCGACAACTGCTGCAGGGGATGCTGCGGAGAGCATCGACACCAGCAGCAGCATCACACCCCCCGTCCCAGAAGCACGCAGGAGCAGCAGGCGGCTTGGGGTTGGCTCTAGTGAGGATGCACAGGCCGTGCAATCCACCACTGCAGCGCGTATGCGCAAACATTGATGTAGCCCTGCTTAGCCACTTCCCATTGGGTGACGTAACCCTGGACATACTCCTTGTATAGATGGTATATTGCCAGATTGGCCTGTTCATGTGTTCATGGCGTGGTGCCACATTAAAACTACGTCAGGACTTCTCACAACTCGCTGTGTCCCCTTACTTACTCAGAAATAGTTGCATGTGATATCTGCCCGTCTCTCTCTCCCATCGATTGCAGTTGGCACTCTAGCTGCGTTGCCCTCTGGCTGGCCTGACTCATCCTCGTTGTCCTCAAAATATGTCAGTTCCACATCTGTACCTTTTTTCGTGGCAAGGTTGTGCAGCATTGCACAAGTGGCAATAATCTTGCAGCAGGTGATGGGTTTGTACTGGCGTGCGCCTCCGCTCTTGTGCAGGCAGCGGAACCTGCTCTTCAGTAGTCCAAACGTGCGCTCCACCACATTGCGTGTTGTTTTGTGTGCCACGTTGTATCGTCTCTCACTCTGGGTTGCTGGGTGTAGGTAGGGAGTGAGGATGAATGACCGGCATGCATATGCACTGTCGCCTGGATGAGTAAAAGGGAACCATCAGTAACATGCCTCTATGCACTATGATTTGCAGGTTTCAAGGGGCGTCACTGTTACTTACCTAGCAGGTATCCCTCTCCGAATTCTCCGGCACTCAGTCGTGTGTAGATCCCACTATTCTGGAAGATGTAAGAGTCGTGGGTGCTCCCAGGAAACTTTGCAACAATATCTGTGATGATGTTCCCTGCATCACAGATCACCTGCACATTGATGGAGTGGGTGGACTTCCTGTTCCTGTAGATGTGCTCTGTATCAGCTGGTGGACAGATTGGGATGTGTGTACCATCAATACAGCCGATGACATGGGGGAACTGTGCCATGTGATAAAAGTCTGTTTATGTTTTCTGCAGTGCAGCCTGTGTGTTTGGGAAGCTTATGTAGTGGTGCATTCTCTGCATCATGGCATCCAGGAACTTCCTGAAGAAACGTGACAGGCAACTCTGGGATACCCCACCCACCGCAGCTATCACCACCTGATAACTGCCGGATGCCAGCAGATGTAGGCTGCAGAGCACCTGCACATGTGGGGGTATGGCGTGCGCCCTTCTTATTGGATGGTCCAGGAGTGGCTGTAGGTCCCTGATTAAGTCCATGATGGTTTCGGGGTCTAGCCTGTACCTCTCATGTATCTCTGCATCAGTCAGCTGGAATAGTGTGATGCGCTGTCTGTAGATTTGTTCCTCCCGTCGCCACACCCTCAGTCCTGCTGCCTGTAGACGTAGGCGCCTTGCAATGACGTACATAGCGGCCATGTTGTCCACGCTGTAGCATTTTGGGATTGCTCATATGCATTGTTGATGGTTACCACCTGCTTTCAATCCGTGTTAATTACCGACTCTAATTTACCGATTTTCTTGGATTTCTTAATTACCGAGTGCTCCTACATGTCATTTTCATTATTACCACTTCATATTTACCACTTCATATTTACCGATTCGTTAATTATGTATTCGGTAACTCTGAATCGGTATTTTGGAATTCGGTAAATATGAATCGGTATTTACCGCCTCATATTTACCGAAAATTGGTTTTGGGACTCCTACATCTCACTTGTCTGAATACCGGTCGGTAACGGCATATTTACCGAAAATCGGCCGTTACCGACCGGTATTTGGCTACCTACATGAGGCCCTAAGTACGGTATCGGAAAAGAGGGTGCCAAAGGATTGAGGTGGACCACTGCTGCAGAGGCCGTGTGCGCTCCGAGGGAGGCGAGGCACTTCAACAAACTGCGACAAAATAAGCAAGCATTGTTTGCAACGTGCTGTCTAAAACATGAAGCACGGTGTCATAGAAGCGCGTGCTGTGCTGATATATGAAGTGAGTGAAGCAAGACTAGTAAGCATCAAAGATAGGGAGAGTTATTATCCTCTGCCAAACTGCCTCGAACCCAGTTTGCAAATCCTTGGGCGTAAAAGGATTTGCCGAGGCTTTTTCCTGAAAGGGCTCCAAAGTGTGCATTTTTAAACAGACTTGTGATAACAAAACTCTTAAGTATATGCAAGTAGCCCGAGACTCTTTCGTATTGGAACACCGAACTGGAAAATAAAACAGTCTTGGTGTAGGAAGGCTTCTACAGACATGCGAGTATTATGTTATAGCTTGTCCTTAATTAGCAAAGTGGCGCAAATCCCTTTAATGACGTGAGCGATGGTCTGTGTTTTCTGGCATTCCCAATCTCTGAGATCTGTAGTGGCTGTGGGGGGGAAAAGGAGAGGGGAGGAGCGAAGGACAAGAGTGGAGTTTGAGGGAGGGAGAGATTACATGTGAAGTTACAGGCACGTTTAATTACGTAGAGCCCATCTCCCAGGTTAGTGGACAGCCTAATCCCCATGGGGTAAAAGATTGCCTTCTCTTGTGTGCTGAGTAAACACACCGTGTTTACATCTGCTTAATGGTTACATTCCACTGGAAGACAGTTGCAGAAAGACACCTTCCTTTCTAAAGCTGGATTCATGTTACTTTTGTTTTTTATGTGAGGTATTTTGTTCCGCGATGAACTGCTATTTGGCTTTATTTTATATTGAACCGATGATTCTAAAATGTATCTATCATATCAACAAATAATTAAAAACATGTACATTTAAAGAACGCGAGACTGGTAGTTGCATCATGTCCCTGTCTTGTTTTACTTGCAAGGTGTACACATTTGTGCAAGCACCTCATTCGATTAGCCTACACTGAAATAGGATCTGCTCCAGTAGTGCCGAGAAACTCGACTATCAATCAAACAGGTTCTAATCATTTACAGGACAAATGCACAAATAACATGAGCATATACTGTTTTCGCCACTGAATACAACAAAACATTTCACTATAAAGTGGCTCTGCGTTAGTCATACCTTTGTTTCCCTGAACTCACTCCCTGGAATTTCTTATTTTATTTCCATCAACCAACTCCAGTCGGCTAATATTTTTAGGAACATTTATATGTATTTAAAAACATGGCGTCTTTAAAATAATCTAGCAGAAAAACGTTATTTGCTTTTACAAAATATACCTACTGCATTCCTTTATAGGCACATTAAGACCAGCCCACGCTGTGTATATATAATTTGTGGTTTAGAGAACATTACATTTGTAGTTTGCGGAAAACTGGCTAAATTAGCATGCGATTTACTGATATGCTCCTTTCTCTCACCAAACGTCTAATTAGAGAAAGTTCCAGGATTATTTACCCTTGCAATTTTAAACTCTGACTGATTCTTTCTCAATGGCAACTTTGGATCCTTCTCAGATCGGATCGATTCACAAGGCTGTGGGAAGAGAGAGGGGGAGGGGAGCTTAGAGGCGTTGGAGTTAGTTCATCTGCCCTGCCACAAATAAAGAGCACGCAGCACGCTGAGAACAAAACCGCTGCCAAAATGTGCACCATTTAGAATTATTTTTAACAAAATATATGCGAAAAAGAGTGTTTCTAAATGGACTTATTTCGCCTCTGTTCCTCTGTAATACGCCCAAACAACTGTATGCCATGTGCCAAAGTGTTCCACTAACAAAAAAGTCAAATCTTGTCGCGCATTCACACCGACAGGACGTAACGCAGAGCCCTGCAGCCCCTACGAAGGAGGGGGCCTCCACGCTTCACGGAAGCATAGTCTATGGTTACTGGTGACATGTGAGGCCCCTCATCATCTTCGGCAGGGGTGGGGGTGGCCCATCATTTTGTGTAGCGCTACTGCTGGTATTGTGTTTAACGTCACTCTGTATTGATGTTAAAGTGCGTTCTACCAGTGTGAGGGAGGCTCTATGCAAAAAAAAAAAGAATTACTGAGTCAATAGATGATAAAAGGAAAGTCCTGTGATATCATTGTCCATTAATAGTGTCAGTGAATTAAGCCGTCCTCCTCGCTGAATGAGGTTAACTTAGGCTGAGACAACACTAGGGTGCTGTGCCAGGAACCACGTGCTGGCTCAAACCACGCTACTCACAAGACATTCTGTTCCCAACCTTATGAAAAAAACATTTTTGAGGGAGTGGCGTGTTTTGAGAAATCTTGCCCACGGGAATCCATCCGTAATAGCTTGTCAAATGGTAGAGCAGCCTCCGTTTTTGAGTGTGAGAACATAAACAGGACTGGCTGTTGTTAGTCGTTAGAGTGGGCTGCAGAGGCCAATGAACGCAAGCTGCAAGTAGAAGATTGTGACGTTGCAGCCAGCCACGTGCCCCGCGCCTTTGTAGTGTTACACTGAAGTGTAGTCCCCCCCCACTGAACTGCGATTAGAAGTACTTAGCTGTTTAACAACAAAGTGCCGCTTTCGTTCTATTCCTCTTCATTTTTCTTTTCTTCAAAGATGTACCTGCAATATAACCTGTGCTTCTGTAGCCGAGCTGCATTTGGAAGAAATTCAACACTGACGCGCCTCGACTGCCTGTTAGGACGAGAGGAATTGTTTATCCAAGTGGTTAATCAAAATAAAATTACTTGGAAACAAACTGAGGCATTTAAGGGCAGCGTTTAAAACAAGCGACCGCGAAAGTGAAAGTGATCGCGATCAAACATCAAAGCGGCCGTGCGGCCGCGAAAGTGAAAGCAAACAAGTGCTTTCAGGCTGCCAAATGGTGCGCGCGCCCGGAGCACATGCACTGTAGTTGGCGGCCTGAAATGCACTTGTTTGCACTTCCAAAACTCGTTTACTATAAGTCTCGCCAGAGCAGCGCTAAAGCGCTGACTCAGGCGAGACCTAAAAATGTCTCTTCGAGCCTTTGGCTCACGAGACCTAAAAATGTGCGTAACAGGAGCTCAATAACAAACAGTTGGCAAAGTTTCCATTCCTTGTCGGGAGCAGTTGCTGGTACTCTCCATTGTCGTGCGACATGGCTTGTAATTATTAGCTTGCTTGTTTAAATAAGAGACAATAAATCACCAATTCATCTTTCTGCACGCTAATCATTTTTATCTCTGTAAAATAACGAATTTGCAAACTTGGGTCATGTTTGAGTAACCTGTTTAGACAAAATAGTTACACGGCCATATTTGGTGAGGGTAAGAAGAGTAACTCAAGTCAGTAAACAATTGCTAAATTTGATTTAAGTCGCAGCTCTTTGTTCCAAATCTGAGACGGACATCCACAGTGAGGAAAACGTGCATATACTTACAGACGTAACAAGCATTTGCAATGCAATAGGTCTCGCATTATTAAAGTTTGAGCTATTGGCATTGCTAAATAATGCAACACCAATAGCTCAAACTTTAATAGCTCTTAACACCAACAGACTCTGTATCAACCAAGGCACTACATGTCTCTAGTTTCACAGCGCCAACCACTTGTTTATAGCATGGTGATCCCAAAAGTCCTGCTCCATTAAAAAATGTACCTATCTGATTGCATAGCAAGTGTTATTATTCCCCAACGCGGTTGTACTCCTTGTATAGACTCACGTAATGCAAGTATATCCCAGTAGCGATAGCCTACCTCACTGTCCTATGTTATAAGCTAAAGAAAGGTGTGTGGGGTTGGTGGGTAATATTCCTATGTGATGAGTGAATATATTGTCATGCTATGTTCATTTAGCACCCTCAGATGGAGCCGCGGTGCCTTCAGGCTGCTGGTACTTATTTTAAAACTTTTTAATAAAGTGCCAAAGTAGTTATTGGATCACAAGTTTGAATAGTGAGTGCTGTGAGGTCCAACACAAACAGTACAATAAATGGTGGTGGAAGGGAACATCACAGTAATGTCTCCTGGAGTAGAACGCTTTTCAGCGAGTCGAGAAGTCAAAATCATGAACATAACTGGTGCTATGTAAAGCGCTCTGATACCTGATTGATTTCGGGTCAAGTTCGCGCTATATAAAACTGTGCAAAAAAACAAACAAAAAGAAAATAGGAGGGGCGCTGAATGTCAGGGAGGGGGGAGGGGGGAGGGGACGGGGTCTTACGACGGTGCAGAAAAAAGAACAATCAGGTATAGGAAGAAGGAAAGCTGATGAAGGGCAGTTATGGGAGGTTGGAGAAGTTTTTGAAAAGAAATGAAATGTGAATAAACAAGAGTGGGTCAGTAATGTGTTGACGAGGGAGAAGAGAAGTGGGGGCAGTGCGATGAGGAGGGCTAGCAGCAGTGCGAGGAGGAAGGGGAGCAGTAGCACGTGGAGGAAAGGGGAAAAGCAGTGCCACTAGGTGTTGGAGAGCAACAAAGGAGATGGTGGGGGGAACAATGGTTAGTCAGCGGGGTGAGGGAGCAACGGAGGTGCTTGAGACTGACCAGCTGCACGAAGAGGACGAAATTATTAGCAGAACTTTAAAAACCATAACATGCTCCTTGGAAAATGCATTTACAGTGAAGAAATTTGTGAATGTGTTTGGGTTAAGTTTTAAGTGAACTTTACGTTACCCTTCGGTGAAGTTACTGGCCTTCTAAAAGATAAGAGAGCCAGACTGCAGAAAGAAATAAAACAAACGAAAAGGGCTACAAAGGGACAACGGAGGAACGAGGCAAGTATAAAATAGCAAGCAGGAAGTGGGATAAGGGAGGGGGTGGCAAATGGTGAGCACTTTCGCGGGCGCTTTGATGTTCTCAGTGTCCGCGCGGCTCACTGAGAACATCAAAGCGGCCGCGAAAGTGATCAGGCAGGCTGACAAATGGTGCGCGCGCCCGGCACACATGCACTGTAGCTGGAGGCCTGAAAAGCACTAGTCTGCACTTCCAATTCCCGCTTACTAAAGCTCTCGCCAGAGCAGTGCTAAAGCGCTGGCTCAGGCGAGACCTAAAAACGGAAATGTCAACGTTTTAGACCCAAAACACGAACACATAAAATGCGGACTAAAGGGACACAATGTACTCTGACGTCAGTCTTTATGAAAAGCTTCAAATCTGGTAGAAAATACATCAAAGAACTCAAACGGACCCCCCTGCAATTCCACCCAAGGTAAGAGGAAATTACCTGTCTCAGGCATCCTGCATTCTCACTCCCTGCGGTAAATGCTTTAAACATTAAATAAAGTCCTCCCAACAATATCTCCACCCATCTGGTCTGGACTAGCTGTCCGCAATGCAATTTAATCCAAGACCCTGCGCCTTGGCAGAGAACGTTCAGTAAACAAGGTTAGAGTCACCGCGTGCATCTCCCTGCTAGCTCTGTGCCCAGCGCCCTTGTCACCTCCCTCCCCCTCCACCCGCCCACCCAATCTCACCCACAGTAACACGCGCTGCTTGCCGAGGGGGAAAGTACATCACCCAGCACGGCAAGTTCCAAGCAGCTGTCGATTAATAACGAGAAGAAGCTGCTGCCCATGTCCCTTAACAACTTGAGCCCGAGCACGGAACTGTAAACATTATTCTGGTCACTGCTTCCAGCCCTGGAAGTTGGCATCCTCCCAGCCGTTGGTGGGGTAAACCCTAGCCCAGAAATTCCTACCGCACGCTATGTAAATGACATTCTGTGCTCGGGTCCATGTTAGAGCACAGCTGCGTAGACAACACACAAATAAAGCACCCCTAATTTCTCTGTCTTTCAAGACAATGTCCTGGGGCGCCAAGGAGGACTGGAAAAAAGTAACAAGTGCGGCCGAGGTGGGCCGCGATGTGAAAATGACAAAGAGCGCGGTGTCCCTGAAGCGGGCACGGCGCTCTGAAACAAAGCAATAAAAAAAAGTAAATAAACGGAGTGCGGTGTCCCTGAAGCGGGCACCGCGCTCCGAATCAAAGTTATAAAGTGCGGCAAGCTAATAATACACCTACTGTGTCACGCCGCGAGTAAAAGATCCAATCCCGCTGGGCGTGGCTAAAAGGAGACAGGGTGGCAACAAGCAGCGATTGGCATGCCTTAGGTGCAATCATTGCACTGCCTTTCGCATAATGCGTGACGCCAAAAGACACGCACGAATGAGAATTGAAGGCAGAGCTGGGACGAGGCTTCTGGAATCGTATCGATTCCAAGAAGCCTCGTAAGACAAGGGCAGCGCATGCACTGCTTACGTCACAAGACCTAAAAAGGGAACAGGGGGCACAGAAATAAAGAGCACACAGCAACGGGCACAGAGAGAGCAAAGGGCAACAACGGGGCACAGCCACTGCATTTTAACAAATATTTTAAGTGGGACAAGGTCCCGGGTAGCCGCCAATTTAAGTACAGGGTGCATCACCCAGTGTCTCAACTGGATGTTCTGAAATTGCTCTCTCCATTCAAATGACATTTCAGCTTACAACACATAAAGGAGAGGCTATCTGGGTCTGAAAAGAGGTATGAGATAGTCAAGCAGTTGCCAGTTTTCCATTTATCAAAAGGACCTGGTGCAGTGTGATGGATAAGGTAGGGTTCTGGTGGATGGGTGTACGCAGGGATGGGAAGAAAACCTCCTGATTGTTCCAAGTGAGGTCCTTCTAGGTCTCTAGGGTGGTGCATGTGGGAATCTTCAAGAATACTTTAGAGCGGAGGTCTTCAAACTGGGGGGGCGGCCCTTTTGGGGAGCCTTAATTGTTCCCAAGAGGTGTCAGGCTTAGAGCAAAAGAAGCATCATTCTGATAACAGTGCTATAAGTGAAAAAAAATGAGCGCAGTAAGCCCCTTTGTAATGGGCCATCACTAACATCTTTTGGCATTTCTATCCTGGCTGGGAGTAGGTGTCAAAGGGGCAGGGACTCCAAATATTCCACAAACCTCATCCACCCAGACTTACAACCTCCTCACCTCATTTCAGATGATCACACTGTGGATATCTTTACATTTAAAGTACAGTCTGACTGAGTAGAATATTATGTTTGGCAATCATGTATTTTAATACATTTTTAAAAGGGTTAATAGAACATAACTTTAATGTTAATGATTCTTAGCACCGCAATTTCTTTTTCTTTCTTTTACGCTCAGGGACATGGCAGTAAAAAGTTTGAAGATCACTGCATTAGAGGGTCTATCACATTTGGGCTTCCAAGCTAAATCCCAAATCAACCTTCCAGCAAATACTTTATCCAACTTGACCCAGTGTTGATCTGAAAAGCGAAGGGACCAGTCCGCAATGATTCCTAGTTGTGCTGCTCTATAATATAAAGCAAAGCAAGAGTGTGCCAATCTTCTCAGATCTCTTGATCTGCGCTTCACCTTAAGTCAGCTGGGACCATCCCTTCTGACAAACAGAGTAGCAATTAGCATTTTAAGGCTGCAAAGTCTGATGTAGCTGAAATAGGGAGAGCCTGAAAAAGATAATATTCTTAGTAAAATATAAAATTCTATGGTGTTACTCCAGCCCAGCCACAAATGGACTAACTGTGCCCAGATCCATAGTGCCTTTGTTATGGATTGTATTAGTGGAAAATTGTTTGCTTTGCAAAGGGTCAAGGGTTGAGTGAGATAACAAATGCCCATATAGTAAATAAATGTAGGTGCACTCTAAAGGGGGTGCTATTGTGAAGGTCAGTAATTTTAGACTGAGGTAACCTTAGGTTAAGAACCTCAGATTTACAGGTATAAACTTTGAATCCCTTGACTGATTCAATCTGCACTAAGTTGGACAGCACAAGAGGGAGGAAGAGTGTTTGAGATAAGTCAGAGTAGCACATAATCAGCAAACAAAGTGATCTTTTGATCTTGGCTTGCGAATGGGATACCCTGATTATCCAGATGTGCCCTAAGGGTGCAGGGAGAAAGTGGGCATCCCTACTGAGCTCCCCTATAGAGTGGAAAATAAGCCAACCTCTTACCATTAAGTGCGATTGTTGAGCGTGGATTAGGATAGCCCGTAATCACCATCTATATGAAAGCGGACCCAAAACCAAAGCATTTAAGAGTTAACGTTAAAAGGTTCCAGTCTACTTGATCAAATGCCTTTTTCTGCGTCAAGTGACACTATAATCCCTGTGTGAGAAGTTGGCCTGGTATATGATGTTCACTAGTTAAAGTGACCACCCTGTACCATGCCAAGCAACCCTTATGGTGTGGTTGTAAGTCAACCTTTTCGGACTAGCTGACCTAGTGGTAGCGTAGGCTAAGCAGTCTTTGAGGCTAAACTCGGGAAGCGTGTTAAGCCAGCTGTTTTACCAAATGTAACCCCCTTTTATACCAATGAAAGGACACCACACAGATATATATTGAAAATATATATGTATTTATTTCTCAAAGTAACCCCTAGACTCTTTATGAGCACAGGAGCACAAATCGTTAAACAAGAATACGTTAGAATACACAGAAGTTGCACTTTATATGGATAGGCCCTGGTGGCCGCTCAAACCATATACTAAAATAGTGGTATAAGTACCACGAACAGAAAAGGGAAAAGGCCTAGGGCCTCTAGAATCGCTGGGCCTACAAGGAGCTAACTTCAGTTAGTGACCAGGAGGTCCACGGGTTGCGTGTGCAGAGCAAATAGTCACACGCGAGCTCCCATAGGTTTTCAATGGGTGCGTAAAAGTTGCAAAGTTACTGCAAAGAGGATCTTCCGGATGGACTATGAACTCAAGATTGGAAACACTGACACTAGAGATGTTACTCTACACTTGGGCACCGGAGTGCCAGCTTTACCTCACCCACAGGAAGCGGGTGCATAGGCCTCAAAGTGCGTCGGGTTTCTTCTATCTGTTCAATTGAGCCTGTGGACAAAGATGCTGCAGGCGGTCGGTCCGGAAGGGATGCGGTGGATCCAAGAGTGGATCGGAGTTGTAGAAGACCTGTAAGCAGAAGGGACAGTGTTCACAGTCACTAGCCAGTGACCAGCGTGGCACCAGGTGGGTACCAGGCGATGTCGGGTGCAAACAGGAAGAAAGGTGTAGCTTGTCTCTGCAGCCACGCGGTCCCTGAAGGCCGACGACGTCCAGGAGTCGGTTCACGAGCTGTCCCACGCAGGCTCTCGCTGTCGGCGGTGTCGGCGACTTGGTCGAAGCAAACAAGCCTTGGCAAAAGCAATTGTTGTGGAAAATGAAATAAGCTGATGGTTCTGACCAGCAAGGTCAGAGGGACTGCTCCTTTGGAGGGGAGCAAGGGCCAGTCTGGAGCAACCAGACCAGTGGTGTATTTCTTGAAGTTCGTCGCCAAGATGGCCACTAGCCAGCGGGCCAGGAACCGGTTAGGCGCGTCGAGTGGCAAAATGCAGAAGGGCCCCACGCAGATCGTGGAGATGCTGGAGGGCTCACCTTTGGTGCAGATGCTGCTCGGGTGTTGGGCTTCTCAGATCCCAAAGCACAACTTGGAGGGAGCCTCGGTTGTTGCGCTTGCAGCTTGTCGTGGTCTTTTCAAGATGGCTGGCTCCACGTGTCTCGGTGCCTCCACGGGTCTCCTCTTTTCAGGGACTGTGGATCGGGCGGTGAGAGGTCTGGAGGTCCAGGTCTTGTCAGTCTCTGGGCTCGGGCTCCGGCGGGAGGCGGCGGCAAAGCAGACGTTGATTCGCTGGATGGTGCTTGCGTTAGCAAGGTGGTCACTCCCTGACCACAGGGGAGATTGGCTTCAGTCCTCTGTGCGGCAGAGCGTCGAAGTTCCCGTCTTCTTCTTAGTTTCAAGTTGATTCCAGGATGTCTAAAGTCTTAGGACACAGCTCCTACCTTTAAGTGGATTCTAGGGGCCGGACTACCTGCTAGGTCCCTCCCTAAGGGTGGGACCAGGAAGGGGGGTGGTTACACCCCCAATCCTTTGTCCAGCTCGCCCCAGGCCCGGGACTGGTGTGCCCCAGGACCGGATTGAACTGGCATATGCACCGAGGCTCCTTGTGAGCCACAGGCATGTCTGGTTTCTTTCAAGCCCTACCTGACCAATACACAAAATCCTGTCTGGGGTGGTGCACGCACCTCCCCTGGCAGGAAACCCTTTGTCCACACCTCCCAAGCTGGAAGGACTCCCAGCAGCAGGAGGGCAGACTTGTGTCTGTGGTGGCAGCATCCATTTTGTGGAGCTGAGGCTATGTCTGATTTTACCCGGGTTTCAGGTACTGTACATGTCGTGTCCCTCTAGAAGGGTGGAATGCTAACCCCGTCGCCAGAATTGGCGAGGGGTTAGTATTCCAATTCGTATGACACCTTACTCGACATGTTTTGATAAAGCCAAACCAAAGATAGCATTTAACCGCGAGGTTCATAATGCACTTAAGAGTATATGGTATGACGATATCTGGAAACAGTAGAAGGAAGTGGTTCCGACCACTGCAGACAGGCTCAGCTCATGCCAGAGCACCATCTCACATGGAACCAAGCACTCTGCCTTCAGGATTGTTAAGGCCTGCCATAGGAGTGACTTATAGGTTACCAGGTGTCCCATTTAAGGTTAGGTATAGGTATACTACACCTAAGTAAGAGGTGGTTACACCAACTTACCCCAGCTGAGTGATCAGCCAGTTGTGTCAAATTTGTTAGGCCAGGCCAGGGGTGGCACAATACATGCTTCAGCCCCTGGTAGGCCTTAGATACACCAATGCCCTGGGTACCTAGTGTACACTGGTACAGGGGCTCACAGGGTGATCCACTTCCAATTGGTTATGCACCTAGGGTGCATAGTGTAAATTTAGTAGAGAGAACAGCAGGCTGGGGGTCTGATTGGCAGGCCCACAGCCTCAATATGTCAAAAACCAGTGAAGCAAAAAAGCAAAAGTTTGGGGTGACCATAGGATAGCAGACCCTACTCTCCTACACAACCCCCCCCCAAACGCAGGGACATTAAACTAGCCTTGACCAGTCTCGTCTTCATGTCCTAAGTGGAAGTACCTGGCGAGACCATCTGCATTCCCATTGTCAGTACCTGGCCGGTGCTCCACTGTAAAGTCCATCCCCTGTAGGGAAATGGACCACCTAAGCAGTTTGGGGTTTTCACCCTTCATCTGATTTAGCCACAAGAGGGGCTTATGGTCGGTCTGAATCTTGAAGTGAGTGCCAAACAAGTATGGCCTCAGCTTCTTCAGGGCCCACACCACAGCAAAGGCCTCCCTCTCAATAGCTGACCAATTCTTCTCTCTGGGGGTCAACCGTCTGCTAATAAAAGCAATGGGTTGGTCTTGACCATCTACATTAAGTTGTGACAGCACAGCTCCCACACCCAACTCAGAAGCATCTGTTTGGACAACAAACTCTTTGGAGTAGTCAGGACTTTTCAGGATAGGTGCAGAGCACATGGCCTCCTTCAGGTCATCAAATGCCTTTTGACAGCTTACTGTCCACTGAACCTTTTTGGGCATCTTCTTGGATGTCAGATCATTAAGAGGAGTCACAATGGACCCATAGTTCTTAACAAACTTCCTGTAGTACCCAGTCAAGCCCAAGAAAGCTCGAACTTGAGTCTGGGTGGTTGGAGGGGACCAGTCCTTGATGGATTGTATCTTACTCTCCAGTGGTTGAACTTGGCCTCCACCTACAAGGTGGCCCAAATACGCAACCTTACTCTGCCCTATCTGGCACTTAGTAGCCTTGATAGTGAGGCCTGCCCTTTGCAGAGCCTCAAGGGCCTTCTTCAGGTGGATCAGGTGATCCTCCCAGGTGGAGCTAAAGACAGCAATGTCATCAAGATATGCTGCAAAAAAGTCATCCAACCCAGTAAGGACTTGATTCACCAACCTTTGGAAGGTGGCAGGTGCATTCTTCAGACCAAAGGGCATCACCACAAATTGATAATGCCCACCTGGGGTTGAGAATGCTGTTTTGGCCTTAGACTCCTCAGCTAATCTGATTTGCCAATAGCCAGCTGTCAAGTCAAATGTGCTCAAAAACTTAGCAGAAGCTAGTTTGCTATGAGCTCATCTGCCCTTGGAATAGGATGTGCATCTGTCCTGGTGACAGCATTGAGTCCTCTGTAATCCACACAGAACCTCATCTCTCTCTTTCCATCTTTGGTGTGAGGTTTGGGGACCAGAACCACTGGGCTAGCCCAGGGGCTCTCTGAGGGTTCAATGACACCCAATTCCAGCATTTTGTGTACCTCAGCCTTTATACAGTCCCTGACGTGGTCAGGTTGTCTGTAAAGCTTGTTCTTTACAGGCAGACTGTCACCAGTGTCCACCACATGGGTACACCAGTCAGTTTGGCTAGGTATTAGGGAAAACAGATGTTGAAATGATTGTAGAACTTGTCTACATTCAGTCTGCTGATGGGCAGTGAGGTTGCCTCCAAGGGTCACTCCTTCAACTGAGCCATCTTCAGGGTTCTGAGACAACAGGTCTGGGAGGGGGTCACTCTCTTCCTCCTGTCCCTCATCTGTAGCCATGAGCAAGCCCATGTCTGCCCTGTCAACATATGCTTTTAACCTGTTAACATGGAGCACCCTGTGGGGACTCCTGGGAGTTCCTAGGTCCACCAAGTAGGTGACCTCTCCCTTCTTTTCCAGGATTGTATGGGGTCCAGACCATTTGTCTTGGAGTGCTGCTGGGGCCACTGGCTCCAACACCCATACCTTCTGTCCTGGCTGAAACTCAACCAAGACAGCCTTTTGGTCATGCCAAGCTTTCTGTAAGGCCTGGCTTGCCTCAAGGTTTTTGGATGCCTTCTCCATATACTCAGCCATCCTGGAGCGGAGACCAAGTACATAGTCCACTATGTCTTGTTTAGGCTTTTTGAGAGGTAACTCCCATCCTTCCTTCAGTAAACACAGTGGGCCTCTTACAGGGTGCCCAAACAACAATTCAAAGGGGCTGTAGCTAACCCCCTTTTGTGGGACCTCTCTGTAAGCAAACAGAAGGCAGGGTAGAAGGATGTCCCATCTTCGCCTAAGCTTTTCAGGTAATCCTTTGATCATACCCTTTAGGGTCTTGTTGAATCTCTCAACAAGCCCATTGCATTGTGGGTGATAAGGGGTGGTGAACTTGTAGTTGACACCACATTCCTTCCACATAGCTGTCAAGTATCCTGACATGAAGTTGGTACCTCTGTCAGAAACTACCTCCTTAGGAAACCCCGCTCTGGAGAATACTCCCAGCAGGGCCCTGGCCACAACAGGTGCTGTAGTGGTCCTAAGGGGAATTGCCTCTGGATACCTGGTGGCATGAACCACTACCACCAGTATAAATCTGTGCCCAGATGCAGTGGGAGGATCCAATGGACCCACTACATCTATTCCCACTCTTTCAAAGGGGACCCCCACCACAGGTAGTGGTATTAGGGGGGCCTTTGTTGCGCCACCTGATTTGCCACTGGCTTGGCAGGTCACACAGGAGCGACAAAACTCCTTTGTATCTTCATTCATGTGAGGCCAGTGAAAGTGAGGGACAAGCCTGTCCCAAGTCTTGTTCTGGCCTAAGTGTCCTGCTAAAGGAATATCATGGGCCAAGGTAAGAAGGAAGCCCCTAAATTGCAGAGGTATAACCAACCTCCTGGTGGCACCAGGCTTGGGGTCTCTAGCCTCTGAATAAAGGAGCCCATCATCCCAATACACTTTATGGGTACCTTGAGCATTCCCAGCAGCCTCAGCAGCAGCCAGCTGTCTGAGGGGTTCAAGAGAGGGACAGGATAACTGAGCCTGCCTCAAGTCAGCCCTTGAAGGTCCCCCTGTCCCCAGAAACTCAACCTGATCAGGTTCAAGCTCTTTAGGGACAGTTCCTTCAGGGTCCTCTAGATCAGCTTCCTGGGAAGGTTGATCATCCCTCTGAGGCAGGGGGGAAGGCACAGCCTTGACCCTCCTGTTCTTCTTCTTGGTAGGTGCTTGGTCCATTGTTCCAGGATCCAAGACCTGTGGTTCAGTAAGGCACTTTTTGGCCTGTGACCTGGTCACAGCGAGGACATGTGGTGATATACCTAACATCTCTGCATGTGTCCTGTACTCCACTTCAGACCATAGAGAACTCTCTAGGTCATTGCCCAACAAACATTCTACTGGGAGGTCTGCACTAACCACAACCCTTTTGAGGCCAGTTACCCCTCCCCATGAGAAGTTAACAACTGCCACACTATGTGAAGTAGTGGCATTGCTGGCATTGGTCACCAGGTAATTCTCACCTGGTATGTACTGTCCAGGGTCCACAAAGCCTGGTGTCACCATAGTGACACTGGCACATGTGTCCCTGTAGGCTTGAGCCACTTTTTCATTAATTAAAGGAGTCTGTCTGTACTTGCCCAGGTTACTGGGGCTCACAGTCAGGGACAAATCTATGTCCCCATCACAGATCAGGACTGCCTGTGTCAGGGTTCTGTCTAAGTTAGAATCTCCTTCAGTTCCCATAGTGATTCCCACTACACCCTTTGTCTGGGGACCAACACTGCTAACAGTAGTACTGGGAGCAGGTGCCTTAGGGGCAACAGTGTTGGGGGCTCCACCCTTTTTACAATCACTAGTCCAGTGAGTTGTATTCTTGCAATGATTGCACCAGGGTTTCTTTTGACCTTCTTTCTTCTTTCCCTTGGATTGTTGTTGGGACCCACCCTCCTTAGCAGTAGTTTGGGGCCCTGTTGAAGACTTCTGGTCTTTAGATTTCTGATCTCCACCCTTTTGGTCTGTTTTCTTCTGATCACCCCCTTGGCCCTGGTTCTGGTTCTTTTGCTTAACCCTGGTTCTGACCCATTTGTCTGCCTTCTTTCCCAATTCTTGGGGAGAGGTCAGATCAGAGTCAACCAAGTGTTGATGTAGTTGCTGGTTTTGACAGTTATTTAAAATCTGTTCTCTCATCATCAAATTGTACAATCCTGTATAATCAGATACCTTACTTCCCAGCAACCAACCCTCCAAAGCCTTAGTGGCACATTCAATGTATTCAGACCAGTCCTGAGTCTGTGTCTTCTGGGTGTCTCTGAACATTAACCTGTACTGTTCAGTGGTTAAGCCTAACCCATCAACTAGGACACTCTTCAGGACTCTGTAATTTCTGACATCCTCTTCTCTAGTAGTGAGGAGTCTGTCTCTGCCTCTTCCTTCAAAGGAGAGCCAGAGGATTGCTGCCCACTGGTCTTCAGGAACCTGCTGCACTTTGCAGGCTCTCTCAAGAGCAGTCATCCATTTGTGGATGTCATCCCCACTTTTGTAGGGGGGCACAACCTTAGACAGGTTCCTATTATCAAAGACCCTATCTTTGTCCTTAGGGACAATGCTGCCACCAGTGGGTATAGACCCACTCTCTTTATGCTGCCTAGCCTTGCTCAGTTTCTCTTCCATCAGAGCTACTTCTAGCTCCTGCTTCCTGATCCTCAGCTGGGCTTCTTGCATTCTGGCCTCATGCTCCCTCCTCTGAGGGGTGGTCATCCTTCTCCTGGAGTGACCTTGAGAGCCTCTAGAGGTATGAGAAGCATTAGATTCACCTGAGTGATTCCTTTGCCTCCCAGACCCCTGGTTAAGTCCACTAGGGAGATCCAATGGGGTGATCCCATTGTCAGTCCCCAGTAGCCTTAAGTTAGCTGGGCCACGTATAACACTTGGCACTGGGCTAGTTCTCCCTTCATCCTCACTACTTTCTGTATCCTCACCACTTTCCTCCTCTGTAGTATGATTCTCATCTAAGGGATGGCTATTGGAAAGGGGTACTTCAGTAGCATCTTCAGAAGGGGGGCCTCCTGTTCCTGTCCCTAAGGGGCCTAACTGGGAGGCTTTCCTGAGAGCTTTCTGATCTTCATCAGCCTGTAAAAGCTCTCTGAGTTCAGCAGAAGTAGGATTCTTGGGCTGTTTAAGGCCCCTGATATTTGCCAACTGCCTGAGCTCATTTTGATTAAGGGTAGCAAAGATGGATGGTGCCCTCTGGGGGTCACTCTCAACAGAGATGGGTACAGTGGACCCCTCTGCCCCAGCCATTGCTCTTAAGTGTGGGTGGATGTGTTGCAATCTACCTACACTTGGGTTTACCTACTAAACCTATCTAGTAGTTGTAGTCAGGGTGTGCTACTCCCTTTGCTCTACAACAACTAAGTTCAGTAGAACTTAAGTATATCTAATCTTGTTTTATATGTACCTATAGGTACCTATGTGATCTTTCAATTGGTAACCAAGAGATTACAATGGTAAAACACAGCAAGCTCAAATCCAACCGCTGCTCACCAATGTGAAAAGTTGGTCTGGTATATGATGTTCACTAGTTAAAGTGACCACCCTGTACCATGCCAAGCAACCCTTATGGTGTGGTTGTAAGTCAACCTTTTCGGACTAGCTGCCCTAGTGGTAGCGTAGGCTAAGCAGTCTTTGAGGCTAAACTCGTGAAGCGTGTTAAGCCAGCTGTTTTACCAAATGTAACCCCCTTTTATACCAATGAAAGGACACCACACAGATATATATTGAAAATATATATGTATTTATTTCTCAAAGTAACCCCTAGACTCTTTATGAGCACAGGAGCACAAATCGTTAAACAAGAATACGTTAGAATACACAGAAGTTGCACTTTATATGGATAGGCCCTGGTGGCCGCTCAAACCATATACTAAAATAGTGGTATAAGTACCACGAACAGAAAAGGGAAAAGGCCCAGGGCCTCTAGAATCGCTGGGCCTACAAGGATCTAACTTCAGTTAGTGACCAGGAGGTCCACGGGTTGCGTGTGCAGAGCAAATAGTCACACGCGAGCTCCCATAGGTTTTCAATGGGTGCGTAAAAGTTGCAAAGTTACTGCAAAGAGGATCTTCCGGATGGACTATGAACTCAAGATTGGAAACAAAGACACTAGAGATGTTACTCTACACTTGGGCACCGGAGTGCCAGCTTTACCTCACCCACAGGAAGCGGGTGCATAGGCCTCGCAGTGCGTCGGGTTTCTTCTATCTGTTCAATGGAGCCTGTGGACAAAGATGCTGCAGGCGGTCGGTCCGGAAGGGATGCGGTGGATCCAAGAGTGGATCGGAGTTGTAGAAGACCTGTAAGCAGAGGGGACAGTGTTCACAGTCACTAGCCAGTGACCAGCGTGGCACCAGGTGGGTACCAGGCGATGTCGGGTGCAAACAGGAAGAAAGGTGTAGCTTGTCTCTGCAGCCACGCGGTCCCTGAAGGTCGACGACGTCCAGGAGTCGGTTCACGAGCTGTCCCACGCAGGCTCTCGCTGTCGGCGGTGTCGGCGACTTGGTCGAATCAAGCAAGCCTTGGCAAAAGTAATTGTTGTGGAAAACAAAATAAGCTGATGGTTCTGACCAGCAAGGTCAGAGGGACTGCTCCTTTGGAGGGGAGCAAGGGCCAGTCTGGAGCAACCAGACCAGCGGTGTATTTCTTGAAGTTCGTCGCCAAGATGGCCACTAGCCAGCGGGCCAGCAACCGGTTAGGCGCGTCGAGTGGCAAAATGCAGAAAGGCCCCACGCAGATCGTGGAGATGCTGGAGGGCTCACCTTTGGTGCAGATGCTGCTCGGGTGTTGGGCTTCTCAGATCCCAAAGCACAACTTGGAGGGAGCCTCGGTTGTTGCGCTTGCAGCTTGTCGTGGTCTTTTCAAGATGGCTGGCTCCACGTGTCTCGGTGCCTCCACGGGTCTCCTCTTTTCAGGGACTGTGGATCAGGCGGTGAGAGGTCTGGAGGTCCAGGTCTTGTCAGTCTCTGGGCTCGGGCTCCGGCGGGAGGCGGCGGCAAAGCAGACGTTGATTCGCTGGATGGTGCTTGCGTTAGCAAGGTGGTCACTCCCTGACCACAGGGGAGATTGGCTTCAGTCCTCTGTGCGGCAGAGCGTCGAAGTTCCCGTCTTCTTCTTAGTTTCAAGTTGATTCCAGGATGTCTAAAGTCTTAGGACACAGCTCCTACCTTTAAGCGGATTCTAGGGGCCGGACTACCTGCTAGGTCCCTCCCTAAGGGTGGGACCAGGAAGGGGGGTGGTTACACCCCCAATCCTTTGTCCAGCTCGCCCCAGGCCCGGGACTGGTGTGCCCCAGGACCGGATTGAACTGGCATATGCACCGAGGCTCCTTGTGAGCCACAGGCATGTCTGGTTTCTTTCAAGCCCTACCTGACCAATACACAAAATCCTGTCTGGGGTGGTGCACGCACCTCCCCTGGCAGGAAACCCTTTTTCCACACCTCCCAAGATGGTAGGACTCCCAGCAGCAGGAGGGCAGACTTGTGTCTGTGGTGGCAGCATCCATTTTGTGGAGCTGAGGCTATGTCTGATTTTACCCGGGTTTCAGGTACTGTACATGTCGTGTCCCTCTAGAAGGGTGGAATGCTAACCCCGTCGCCAGAATTGGCGAGGGGTTAGTATTCCAATTCGTATGACACCTTACTCGACATGTTTTGATAAAGCCAAACCAAAGATAGCATTTAACCGCGAGGTTCATAATGCACTTAAGAGTATATGGTATGACGATATCTGGAAACAGTAGAAGGAAGTGGTTCCGACCACTGCAGACAGGCTCAGCTCATGCCAGAGCACCATCTCACATGGAACCAAGCACTCTGCCTTCAGGATTGTTAAGGCCTGCCATAGGAGTGACTTATAGGTTACCAGGTGTCCCATTTAAGGTTAGGTATAGGTATACTACACCTAAGTAAGAGGTGGTTACACCAACTTACCCCAGCTGAGTGATCAGCCAGTTGTGTCAAATTTGTTAGGCCAGGCCAGGGGTGGCACAATACATGCTTCAGCCCCTGGTAGGCCTTAGATACACCAATGCCCTGGGTACCTAGTGTACACTGGTACAGGGGCTCACAGGGTGATCCACTTCCAATTGGTTATGCACCTAGGGTGCATAGTGTAAATTTAGTAGAGGGAACAGCAGGCTGGGGGTCTGATTGGCAGGCCCACAGCCTCAATATGTCAAAAACCATGAAGCAAAAAAGCAAACATTTGGGGTGACCATAGGATAGCAGACCCTTCTCTCCTACACCCTGGAACAAGCTTCATTCAGGTTTTCTCAATGAGATGTAAAATTCTACAGATGTGGTAATGGCCCCCTTATGAAGCCCAATTGATTGGAGTTGATTAATATAGGGAGTAAGGATTCTAATCTAGTAACTAGGATCTTAGTGTACAGTTTTGCTTCTACATTTAACAAGGTGGAAGGGCATGTCCAAGATTCTGCCCGAGTAGCTGTGCTTCCACAGAGCTTCAACACCCGCTTATGCAAAATAGTGGCTTGGGCTAGTCCCGTGACATCACAGTGATTGCACACTGTGGAGGAAGCCCTCCGACCACACTAGGCAGTGGCATTGTCGCTTCGTGGCCACGATGAAGCCCGTTATCAAGATCCCCAGCCTACGTGGAAGAAACGCAGACACACCTAAAAAGGTGGCTACCGCAGGGTCTTGTTCCTTAAAGCCCCGACAGGCTGCAAAGATGTGTCTCCTACCCCTCTACACCTCACAAACTGCCTAGCAAGCATCTGCGGTAAGGCCCACAGCTGTGTTCGTGCCGTGGAATGGGGCGCAGAACATATGTGAAACGCAGAGGCCATCGCCGGGCCCTGGCTGTGGCAGACTGGATCTGGCCAATTGAAACTAAACACCTCCCCCGAATGCACTAAGATACCTGGAGGCAGATAAGGGCCACTAACAATGAAATTCAACAGGCGTCCCTGTGATGGCGGAGAGGCGCTAGGTGGTGGATACTGATGGCTGAGATGATGCGCTGCTACCTATAGCCCTGAGGGGATAAACTGTGGCGATTCCGATTGTCTGGCACGAAGTTAGCCCCAGTGGAGGGAATACAGGGGAGTGTCTGACAGAGCCTGCATCACAGAAACCAGGCACCCTGCAGAGAGAAGCCATGGGGCACTGCAGGGAGGGACATTTTCCCCCTCAGCGACAACGACGGAGGTTAGTGTTGGCACTGCTGGAGCTGGGGACTTGCGAGGGAGATAACCCTGTGAGTTGTGAGGCTCCAGGACCCCAACTGCACACAATGGAAGAAGGTAGCCCCACTGCAGTGCTCTGAACCCCTGTCCATCACTGGGGTGGTCACCGCCTTAGCAGCTTCAGGGAGCCTCAGGCCCCTCTGGGATCTACAAACCTAGCTGCAATGGAGGCCGTGGCCTTAACGTCTCATCGGACACATTGGGTGAAATCTGCTGCAGAGGAATCCCACACACTGACCTGTGGGCACCACTGCAGGAGACGACACCCAGGAGGCTCCTCATGCTTTGGATGTACGAGGGTCAGCCCTCCCCCACCTTCCCGCTCTCCTGGCAGGACTCCGCAGAAGCATCCACTATCAAGGGGACCCTCAAACTGTAAGGGCATATGTTTGGGCACTCCCAGTAGCAGTGCCTATGATTCCTCCTGCTTTCTGTTGACAACCTGATTCCCCTGGTGAGGTTGACCTCGTTCAAAAACGACCACTCACTTCAACAAAAAAAAGACACTATCTGGAAAGACATGCTTAGTAAGCCCCCGCCAAAAAATCAACTCAACATCGGGACGCCTCATCATCTTGCCCTTTCACGCGGCTGCAACTGCCACAGACTCTTCAGAGTCTCCTGTCACCCATGCCTTTTTGGGGACTCTATTTAGCACTCTGAGAAACGGCATGGCTGCTCTCAAGAGAGACATGGCAGAAGATGTCAAGGACATTAAGAAAGACCTGGGAGAACTGGGCCTAAGAGTGGTCACCCTGTAACAAAGCAGCAACTCACGAGAAGAGGAACTCGATGACCACAGACGTGAATTACTGGAATTGCGTGACAAATACGAAGAGCAGCATAATCACCTGGAAGATTTTGAAAACAGATCTTGCCGATCTAACATTAGAATTAAAGGGGTCCCTCTCCAGGCGGACTCTGGGAAACTGGAGAACTATGTCATCCATCTATTTCACCATGTAGCACCAGACCTTGCGGACAAGGTCATCATTCTGGATCACACCCATAGGGGGGGCTGACCAACTAAATCCCCTGGCATGCCTTAAGATATCCTGACTTGCATGCATCACTACTATCAGAAAGAAACCATCATTTTGGCGGTGCGGATTCAAAATACAATCACCTTTGAGAAAGTGATGATGTGGTTATTCCAGGACTTGTCCACTATTGCTCTACAGCGCATTAGGGCACTTTGACTGACCACCACATTCCCATGGGAGAAGAGGGTCCAGTATGAATGGGATCACCCCTTTAGGCGCATCTTCATCTGGAATAACGAGACCCATATTATCCGCACAATGGAGAAAACTTGCTTGGTACTGGGCATCGAGGCACCACAGGAGGAGGAAAGCCACCATTCGAAGACACAAAGCCCATCACCCTTCACGACCAGTGAAAAGGTGCCCTGGCAAACCTACATAAACAGAGAGCCGCAAAGAGACAACAGTATTACTGCGCCAGTTCCAGCTCCTGACAATGAATGAGATGTGTTGCCAGGGACTCGTCCACCGCACACTGGGCTAAATCTTCAAGGAGTCTAGGGCCCCACCCTTGCTCGGTTCCAAGAAACTCCAGCTGCCTTACCCTCTCTTTACTAAAACTCATTCTTTACGCCGTGGAGCTCCGGTCTCATCCCAACTCTAGCACAGAGACAATCACTCATCAACAACATGGACCCCTTCTTCTTAGTTTACTATGTTCCCAGGAGGGGAGCGCTCCAGTTGGTTGCTCGAAGACCCACCCACTGGTGCCCCCGCCTCATGTGGTGATGGCTAGGCTTGCCTGATGGGGTGGACATACTGCTGCTCAACCGATCCTTGATTGTTTGGTTCTATCACACATTCTAGGTAATGGTTAAAATACTCAGCCTGAACGTCTGAGGCCTCAATGCTTCAGTAAAGCTTCTGGCTCTTTTCTCCGGGCTTAGAGACTCCAATTACGATATTTGTCTTATCCAAGAATCTCAACTTCTTAAAGCTGACTGGAAACGCCAGCGGTCCCGTTGGTTTGACTGGCAATACCTTTCCTCTGGTCCAGGGAAATGGACGGGGGTGGCAGTCCTTTTGGTCACGCACTTCCTGGGTCAGGTGTTCCACCCAAGTGGAGCTGCCGGGCATACAGGAAGACTAATTTCCTTACGAATCTTGATGAATACATACACATTTACACTTGCTTACATCTCTCTCCCGAATAACCTTCTGGTGACCTTACTCCTGGACGCTATGGGCCAGGTGATGGCCACTCCCGATGCAGTCACTCTTTAAGGAGGTAACATTAAACTAGTCCCTGATGCACTCCTACACAGATCGGCTCAGAGGACAGGGCAGACAGGTGAGTTCACACCTACAGGCCTTCAATGGCTGGGTGACGTGACTGGTGAACATGTGGAGACTGCATCATCCAGCAGTTAAAGATTACACCTACTTCTCATATGCCCACCAAACATATGCCAGAATAGATTTCTTTCTGACCTGCCACACTTTCCAGCAGCTACAACACAAGTAGACATTGGCGTGGCCACTCTTTCTGACCACTTACCCATCTCTATGACACTGCACATCACAGAGTCCCAATCATAGCCTCGTCACTGGTGCCTTAATCATAAACTACTGACATACGACTCAACTATATCTGAAATCAGTGGCACAATTTGCACCTTCGTCAGCACCAATGACATGCTGCATACCCCGTCGCATTACTGTGGGAAACCCTGAAATAAGTGTTATGAGGCAGCTTCATAGCTATTGGTCCCCGACTTAACAGAGACAGAAAAGATAAAAGACTCGCACTAGAGGGGCAGGTGAAGCAATAAGGAGGCCCATAAGCAGTCTGGCTCCCATAAAGTGTGGCGGGAACTTACGTGAGCCCAAAAGCAGCTTAAGGCCCTAGACATAGATAAGGTGGAATATGCGCTTCTTCATACCAAACGAAAATACTACGCAGGGGACAATAAAGCAGGGCGTCTTCTGGCACATCGGCTAAACGTTCAGGTGCTCAAACAGAGCATAACAGGGATTTAAGGGTCACAGGGCTGCGGCAGCATCAGGACGTGCAAATAGCTCAAGAACTTCTACTCTACATTACATATGGTGGAGGCGCTTGCTCTGGAAGACGCTGATACTTAACCCAGGTTCATACGGACTGCATCCCTGTGGACAATGCCTTGCAACTAGACAGGGACATCCATCCAAGTAAGGTGCTCAAGGCCATAGCTCGTCTGCAGTCAGGTAGAGCACCTGGCCAAGACAGTTACACTTGTGACTTTTACAAAACATTTGCCTCTCCCCCCTCCCGGCCCAGCTCCTTGCCAGTCTCTACAACTCTTTCAGCACCTCGGGCTCCCTCACAGACACTATGAGAGAGGCCACCATTACAGTACTCCCCAAGCCTGAAAAAGACCCCACTTTTTGTTCTTCACATCACACCATCTCACCGTTATATGTCGATGCTGATATTTTTAATAGCGTATTGGCGGCCCGCCTAGCTTCTTACACGCAGCCCCTGGTAGATACCGACCAGGCCAGATTTATTCCCAAGAGGAGCTACAGCAATAAACTAAACACCTTTTACATTTCATAGATAAAATGTGTTGTTTCCACACGCAACCGCTCCTTCTCTTAGTCGATGCTGAAAAGGCGTTTGACCTGGTGCACTGGCCGTATCTCCAGTTGGTGCTGGCTAAAGTCTGACTCAATGCCAGATTCCAGTGTTGGATATGGTGCAGTTATACCAATCCTACGACTGCAGTCAGAGTCAAAGGGCTGATGTTGCGACCCTTTAACGTGGCACACTGGTCTAGACTGGGGTGCCCATTGTCTTCACTCCTCTTTGCCCTCTATATGGAGCTGTTCGCAGAGTGACTGCAGGAACACTCACACACAAAGGGCATGTAGAGTCGAGAACATAAGCTCTCCTTATATGTTGATTATGTCATGATAGCCATTACACAACCTTTCACCTCCCTCTGATGCAGGAATTAGAAGCCTTTTGGAGGGTCTCAGTCTTTAAGGCAATCCTCCAGAAATCACAGGCTCTTGATCTACCCATTCCACAAGTTGACCAACTCCAACTAGAATGCCTCTTCCTGTTTACCTGGGCCACCCAGGGGGGGTCACCTATTTAGGCTCGCAAATATAATTCATGCTAGAGCAAACAGCGGAACGTAATTATGCTGCATTGCTCTCCACTGACCGATCCGATCTACACTCATTGAAGTGAGGATCCCTTTCTTGGTTGGGCAGGTTGGCAGCAGTTAAAATGACCCTCCTATCCATGATACTCTATGTCATGCAACCATTACCACTGCAGCAGCCCCCACCCCTCCATGTTATTGGGAAGCTACAGCACCTAATTGAATACTACATATGAGAAGGTAAAAGAAAGAGGCAAAACCAAATATGGCATACCTTTATCTGTCGTATGAGGCATAAGACAACAAACCCAACAATTAGTGGTATTTACTACTAACTGATGCTGATGCAACAACTGTATAAACTAGTTTTTGACAAATTCTGATCTCCTTGTCTGTTCATGTTCAGGCAACGTATAAAACTGGTGCAAAGAAACAGTAGTGAAAGAAAGCATAGGTTGGGAGGTGGGTGCAGATGTCTGTTGTGTAGCATAGACAGTCCAACCCACACAAGCTAATGTGATACTTAAAAACATCAAAAAGCACAATATTATAAAACATTTGCTATGTATCAATGTACAAAATCTTGTCTTAAGATCTATTCTCTCAACATCTCTTTCAGTTACAACAGACTCCATCCTCTAACGTGCTGCTCGCGGCAATTTTCCTTCTTCACTCAGGTGTGCATCCAGGCCTCCTAGACGTCCCTAGAACCGCAGACCTTTCGTCAATACGCGGGCCACCCCTTAAGTTCTTATACCGCGACCCTGCAGCTGAACCCGGATGGTGGTTTGAAAAAGAAAAAGAAAAATAGTCTCTTGTCTGAAAGAGTGTAATTCACAAAAAAATTCAAATTTTATTTGTCCTTTTCAGACCTTAAGTTGTAGCGTTCTTTACCAGGCACAGTTTGATCCTGAAAGAGTGTCTCTGGGTGCGTAGTATCAAGTCTCAAACACGGCGGCACAGCTTCTTGCAAGACTTTATCATCCGCACGTTCTGACTGAGTCCATTCCAGATGTGCATCGCTAAAAGGTACAAATCTCGGAACCCTTTCACTCTCGGAATCGGCAACACCTTCCCGGACCCACTTATTGTACGGTAAGGGCAAAGGTATCTTCTTACAATGGGTACCATGTACCCAGTTTTTCTTGCCGAACACCTTAATAGCAGTCCGAGTTGATAACAGGACTTGGTATGGACCGGTCCACCTTGGTTCCAAGTTCTTTGACCTCTGGAAATTCTTGGTTAGAACCCAGTCGCCAGGTTGAATCGTGTGGCCTGCGTCTACAGAAACTGAAGGCAAAGTGTCATGGACCTGTTGGTGAAGAACACGCAATTTAGCAGTCAAATCATGTAAGTAGTCAACCAACATAGGGTACTCGATATCACTGTACTTCTTAGGCCTCTGCACACCCCAGACATTCGCCGGGCGTCCAAAAACAATCTCCTATGGGCTAAGTCCCACGCGAGAATGTACTGTCGTTCTCGTGGACAAAAGTGCCAATGGTAAGGCATTGGGCCATGTAAGACCAGAGCTCTCTTGCACCTTGGCCAACTTCAGCTTCAGAGTGCCATTATAGCACTCGACCATGCCTGCTGACTGGGGGTGATTCGCAGCGTGAAATTTCTTCTTGATACCCAGACCCGCACATACTTTCTTCATAACCTGACCCACGAATTCACTTCCATTATCACTCCATACCATCCTCGGCAAGCCATATCTGGGAAAGAATTCTTTGAGCAAAACCTTGGCTGTAGACAAGGGAGTATTATCCTTTAGGGGGTAGGCCTCTATCCATCTGGAAAAGGCACAAACAACCACAAGGACAAACTTCAAGTTATTGCATCTTTCCATATGAATATAGTCTATCTGCAGCACCTCGAACGGATACGTTGGAGGAGCAAAATGACCCACTGGATTTGGGGTTCCCTTTCCAGGATTATGCATCAAGCAAATCATGCAGTGTTTAACCAAATTCTCAGCACACTTAGGAATTCCACCATTCTGCCATACCGGAGCCAACAACTTACATATCCCTTTTGAACTAATGTGAGCCAACCCATGAGTCATAGTAACCACCGGAAGCACATATGCATCCGGCAACAACCATCGCTGGTGCTCTGACAACTCAACCCAACAGCCTGTTGAATCCAACATTCCCGTACTCTCTCTCCACATACTCAATTCTTTCTCAGTAGCTTCTGCCTGAATCATCTTCACACTTTCTGTTGTATCTTCACACATTCCTTCTTCCACAGCCCATCTGGCAGGACCTGCAACATACATCCGACTCGTCACATCTTTCGCCGTTTCTCTCGCTACTTCATCTGCAAACGCATTCCCTTGTCCCACATCATCCGTAACCTTCTTATGCGCACTACACTTCACTATCGCAATTTGGGTCGGCAAAGTAAGTGATTCAAGAAGTTCACTCACTAATTGTCCATGCTGAATTTTCGTACCATGGGAAGTAAGAAATTCTCTCTCTTTCCACAAGCGACCAAAACTGTGAGCCACGCCAAATGCATATTGGCTATCAGTATAAACATTCACTCTCTTTCCTTTTGACAACACACACGCTCTAGTCAATGCTATCAACTCCGGTGCTTGCGCTGAATTCTGTGCAATACGTGCTGTTTCAACAATCGTGTGCAAAGTTGTGACAGCATATGCTGCAGTCGTCTCTCCATTCGGAAGCTTAAAGCATGAACCATCTACCCATAGGGTACCATCAGGATTCGAAAGAGGAGTATCTTTCAGATCAACTCTACCCTTCGTTTCCTCCTCTGTCCGGAGAAAACAGTCATGCTGTTCCTGAGCATCTGTCTCTACAAAAATCGGCAACAATGTAGCTGGATTCAATGTGTTGCACCGCTTGATGTGCACATGGCTAGCCAAAAGCGTCAACTCATAACCTGACAAACGCGCACTGGTAAGATGTGTTGAGTCTTCGTTCTATTCAATAGGGTATCCACTGCATGTGGGACCATCACAATCAATGTATTATCCAATACCAAACCAGCAGACTGTCGGATAGAAACAGCCGCTGCCGCTGTAGCTCTTAGACAACTAGGCAACGCCCTAGCTACCGGATCTAAAGTAGCTGAAAAATACGCACATGGGGGCTGCTTGTCTCCAAATTGTTGTGTCAACACTGACAAGGCACAACCGTCTCTCTCGTGTACATAAAGTGTAAAAGGTTTACTGTAGTCGGGGGTACCCAACACCGGAGCAGAACACAATGCCTCACGCAATTCGGAAAAACTCTTCTGACATTCGTCAGACCAAGGAAGAGGGTGTGGTGTGTCCTTAATAGTAAGTGCCAACAAAGGTTTCGCTAGCAAAGAAAAATTCGGAATCCACTGTCTACAATACGAGGTGATACCTAAGAAGGCACGCACCTCTCTCTGTGTGCATGGCACAGTCATTTGGGCAATCGCTTGAATACGCTCTGGGGTCAATCGCCTTCCCTCCTTCAACAAGAGATGACCTAAGTAGGTCACTTCTTGGCGGCAATACTGCAACTTCGAAGGTGACACTTTATGATGAAGGTCAGACAGGTGTCGCAACAAAGAAAGAGTAACTTCTTTACAAATCTCTTCATCATCAGCAGCAACCAACAGAACATCAACATACTGGATAAGAGTAACACCAGAAGGCAATGCAAGAGTATCAAGCTGAGTTTTCAAAGCCTGACTGTAAATGGAGGGACTCTCACAATAACCTTGAGGAGCGCGCTTGAACCGGAAACTGCGGCCTCCTAAAGAGAAGCCAAAAATATCACTATTTTCCTCAGCAATCGGAATACTGAAGAAAGCGTTCTTCAGATCAATAACAGAAAACCAAGCAGCTGACGCAGGGATCATAGTCAATAAAGCAGTAATGTCCGGGACAACAGGAAACTGTGGCACAACGATCTTATTGACCTCTCGAAGGTCGATCACAAACCGATACACAGGTGGCTGAGAATAGTCAGTACGCTTAAGGACAGGCAGAACAGGACTGTTACACACATTACCTCTCGTTTCTTCAACCACACCTTTCTCAACCAAATCATAGATAATCGCTAAAAGAGCTCTTTCGCCATCACTGGAAATTTTGTACTGGGGAATGTGAGGTAATTTAGCATTCAACTTAAGGGTAACAACGTAGGGTGGAATCTGCAAGAGACCAACATCATTGGGACCTGTAGCCCAAAGTGTATCAGGGAGAGAACGCAGTTCCAGTGGAAGGCGATCCTTAGACAGAGACATCGGGGAAATCACTTTCTTACCCACCGTAAGATGTACTCCCGAAGGAGGACAATGTAATGTCGCATGCAATCTTTTCAACAAGTCCAAACCCAACAGATTCTCGCCACAGCCCGTTGTTAGAATAATGGGAGCCTCCAATTCACAGGGACCAATAGAAAGGGGCAAAGGACAAGAAACCGGATTACGAACTGGGGCGCCAGAAAATCCTACTGAAACATTGGTCAAGCCAGACAAAGGTGCGCCGGGGAGTTTAGAGTGCATGATAGAACTCTTTGCTGCACCAGTATACAAAAGAAAAGGTTCTGCCACACCTGATGTAATCACTTCAACATAAGGTCCACTCTGGTCTACTGGAACTGACACTACTCCCTCCCTTTGTCCATGGCTGTCCTAACTATCATTAAAACCAGCACTCTCACTTCCAACATAATAATCATCAGTGTAGTACTGAGCGGACTGGACGGTCGGAACATTCTGTTGGTCAAAATAATTCATAGAATTCTGAGGGGAAAAGGAACGTTCATTCTGGGGAAGCGTACCACGTCCCCTACCCCTAGGTACTTGTTGGAAACCACCACGACCTCTCAGTCCAGACATACCATTTGCACGCTGTAGCAAGATCGGGCAACTATTCTTGAAGTGACCTTCTTCTTTACAATAAGCACACTGATTAGGGCCTAGCGGGTGTTGCGAAGCAAAAGACTCAGGCTTCTGCAACAGTTTCTGAAACTGTGGGGGTGGCTGAAACTGGGAAGGTTGCTGAAACTGACTCTGATTAGGGCGAGGCAGATAAGCCTGCTGCAGAAGAACTTTAGTTTTTAATTCTCTAGTCTTCTTCTCTACTTTATCCTTCTCATCTTTATCTCTATTCTCATAGTATTGTGCAGTAGCCAATATCTGAGCCGAAGAAGAAACAGCCCATGAACTCTCAGAGTCCTTTAACTTATTAGAAAGTTCAGGAAGTAAATTAAAAACAAATTTATCTACAAACAAACTCTGACCACCTTCTGTACTCATATCCTGACCACTATGATCAATGAATGTTTCCTCAAACCTAGTGAAGAAATCAGACACACTCTCGTCTTTCTTTTGTTTGCATGCTGCTAACTTGTCCCAATTCAGAGGAGGCATCATAGTTTTCATTAAATTAATAATCCTACCAGGTAGTTCTGCAACTAAGGGTTCAGGTTTGGCACCTCCTACCTGCCGACCATCTGCAGCAGTAATATTAACCCACGTATCTTCTAACTCTGGCGCGTGATCCTTGTGACGGACCTTCGCCCAAAAGGGTTGAGGAACTACATTACCCATCAACATATCTATGTCAGATAAATTCATAACACACGCATCAACTGTCTGAGACAACTCCTTATAATAACCAGCAGGATTTTTACGGGGGTCAGGCAAAGTCTGCTTAAGAGCCAGGACCTCAGCTCTCTTCCAAGGGACATGCACCCACACTCGCAGAAAATGAGCCGGTGCAGCCGCAATACCATGAGTGGCATCAGCCACAACTGCCTCTCTCTATACAGGGGGAACCTCTCTCATAGGATACTGCTTCACTTTTCTCCTAATAGAAGGGTCAGGTTCGAACAATGACTGAGGTGGAAGTCTAGACCTAAAAGTGAGTAGTGTCTCTACCGCTTCCTCAACATCTGAACCCACTATCGTCCCTTTAGCAAATTCAGACTGAACATTAAGCAATTCCAGTGGAATTGAACCCAACTCATTATCTTCCCACTCCTGACGAAGAAAGGTACACATGACATCAAAAACATACCTTTGTTTTGGTGCCTCCCACTGTAGGAAGATATCCATAACCACTTGTGGACTGTACTTGGAGGTATTCGAAACCCATCTACGAGCAAGGAGATCTAACATTGCCCGCTCTTCGGGACCAGGGAGCTGACTACGTCGCTGCTTACGTTCAGAAACAGGGGTCATATTCAGTGACCCAAAGAAAGGAGACAAAAGACTAGTGACAGTCTCAGTCATTCGTTGCCGAGCAGAAGGAGAAGAAGTTGACATGAGGACAGGAGACAAAGTGTTTTGAGGTGACAGAGACGTAGGGACAGAAATAAGAGAAATCGAAGATAAAGGAGTGTAAGGCAAAGGAGTTTGAGGCAAGGTTGGTGGCAAGGCTGGCGGCCCTGGAGGGGGCTGCGCCGGGGGAGGAATAACCACCTGTGAAGCAACGGGTGGCTGCACAACAACAGGGGGTTGAACGACAACAAGGGGTGCAACAACTGGAGGTAACGGAGGTGCAGTAGCACCCTGCACATAAGGAGGTGGTAATCTCAGTAAATGTGACATCAAAGGATCCTTTTCAGGGTCTATAGTCACATTTGAAAGGGGAGGTGGCAAAGCCGGATAACATTTGTCAATGGCCATGCAATGTTGTCTATCTAACACTTCAATCGCACGATATTCTTCATCTTCCTTAAACTGCCTAGCAGCTTGCATTACCGATATATTCCTTTCTTTCCTATCACTCTTAGCTTGCTTAATTTCTCGCTGTTTGGCTTCCTTACGCCAAAGGCGGAAAGAGTCAAACATCGCCGGCCGGGCTTTATTCTTAAATAGCGCAACTTCTAGGTTATCTAAAACATCTGATTCAGAACTACCATGTTGGGGCCATCGTAAAACACCGTCTTTCCTTGTATAACGGACCCATACTTCATTAAAGGTAATGGGACCTACACCATGCTTTCAATAGAGCTCATAAGTTGGAGTTCCAACCGGAGGTATCGGACACGAGTCCTCCAATCGGGAATCCCTATTACAACTACAACAAAACCATTTCCTAAATTTGATAAAACCAGGCATCTTTTAGCTCACTAGTCTTGCTTCAAACTTCAAGGGGTTATCAAAAAATGATACACTCGCAAATATACGAACCCCCCGGCTTCGACTATTGCAATGGCCGAATCAAAACCAAGAAACAAAACAAAGTCGTGGGAGCGACCCACTTATACTTAACCAAAATGTCTGTCACGACACCAGAAGACCGTCTAACGTCTCGCCTTACAAATCATCACAAGAGGGTCCAAGACAGGGCGACAGTCAGGGCAGCAGTCCTTCGCAGCCGTCGGAAAGGGGAAGCCTCGCAGAAAAAACCTTCGGTCCACGTTGACATGCAGGGGTCGATGAAGTGGCGGCCGTCCTCCAGAATTTCCTCACGGGGCTCCTCACAATCTTCGGGCTTGGACCAGTACCGCTGAAGTTGCCCCACGTTGGGCACCAGTTGAAGAACCGGGGTTTAACCCAGCGGCGTCAGGGGCACGCCTAAGATCTTCGAGTTCACCTGTCTTGGTACACAGAGACACAGAATACTTCTGGATGGCATCAGAGACCAAGTTTATTAGCTGCAGCTAGTAACAGTGATCCTAGAAATACATCACTGTGTAAATTCTCAGGAGACTGCTCATTTTACTAAGGCGAGACGTCTCCTTTTATACCCAATATTCACATTATAAATGTACACCCACTGCACAAAATTCTAGCCAATAAGGTACATTTTCAAACAAAGTGTCACATAACAAAAACTCAATTTACAGTATCCCAACCCAAAAGTTAATTATTAGGAATGTCCCAAATTCAATCTCCACAAGCCGGACAAACCTATAATTGAAAGCATAACACATGTAATGAAGAAACATAAAAAAAGAAACGGTAACAGATGCTGAACAAGATAAGGCATGTGCAAGGAAACTAAAAGTTAACGATGTCCTGAACATTGATTGGCAATCTCAGACAAAGATCGATCAGGGAAATTGGCTTTGCGGGGTCAGTTTCAGGTGCAGAGGACAGTTTCTTACAGTTCATTTCAGAGTAAAAAAAAAACCTAGTTAATGTATACATGAACTAAGAAGGCCAGGCCACTTTATTCGCCAGGCTACCTTCACAGGCCTACGTGAGGGCAACACAAAATGGAGGCACAGAACAAAATGGAGTCAGACTCGAGAATTACAGAACCTCAACACAAATGGACCATGACACTGACTGAGGTGTGGGAGTAGCGATTTAAACTATAGTGTCTATCCCTGGCCTGAACTCATAGCATTTTCTGATAACAGGGGTTGTCAAGCATGTCCCTACCCTCGCACCCTTGACACTCCTCTTTAACTTTACCCCCCTTTTCTCACGCCAGTCCACCCTCCCAGCTTCCCACCTTTCCAGTTAACCTCCCATTCTTTATGTTACACCTCACCAGCCGACAGATGTAGGTGACGATCTTGTTAGGTATCATTTATTTCCTGAAACTCAGTAAATCTGATTAAACCTAAATTTGACTAGGTAATGGGTCTCTACGATATACAGAGTAGTGTCTTCATGTGTTGCTCAATTTTAACATAATAAGCCCAGTATCCCAAGTTAGCACTTCATCGTCTCGATGTGGAAGGTGGAGAGAATGAAAACATTGCCTTCCCTTTAGCCAAGCAGCAAGAAATCAATTAAATAAAACATTTTCTCCAAAGGAGGGGAACAGAATACGTTCCGGTTATGTTCGATTTTTTCACTTCTCTATTTTTACACCCCCAAGTGTAAATAATTCCCATTACACAGCTTGTGATAAACATTGTTGTGTATCTTTATTTGGAGACGGGAGGAAGTACATCAATTACTTCTCAAAAACCACCACCTATACTTTCAACATGGCAGTCTTTAGTTTATACTTTCCCCCCTAATGTTCAAACCTTACCTCCCTAGCTCCTTCCGAACACAGCACTTTGTAGAAACTTACGATTGTGGTAAATGTTATCAAGAGAACCAACATGGCATACCGTTCACTGTTTGTATTCTTTACTGATTTAGTGTTTGTTTTTATCATGCCGAATTTTCATGCAATTGAAAAATGCAACAAAATCTAATGCAACAGGCTAGGTTAAACTTTGGAAGGCAGGGGAAAAAATGCCAACTTTTAATATTTACGATTTACACTAATAATGGACTGGTTGTACAATTTCCAACAGGCTCTTCAGTACAACTAGAAGTCTCAGCTCATCAATTTGAGAAAACCGTCAACACTCAAATATATTCTGCTTTTCGCAAGGCCTCTCTGCACTCTCATTCTACTGTTTCTGTCACGAGCAACACTTTTAGTGTGTATACTGGTATTACTATTGAACTTTAAAGCACCACAACTGACAAAACTTAGCTTGGCCTGGACCATGCAATTATTAATTACAGCATGAAGATCTCTCCCCGAAGAAATGAAAGGGTGAGACTAGGAGATAATAAGAGACAAAAGAGGAAAGGTGTGGGGGGAGGGGGGTAAAGGAAGAGGCTTGGAGAAAAACGAAAGTAAAGTATAACAAAGATTGTTCAAATAAAAGGAGAGAAATGTGTTGAAAGATACAAAATATATATAATACTACATGTATTGATGTGTTGGGGGGTGGGCTACAGTTTCAAAGGAATACGAAATGATTTGACCTCCATGTCATGCTACAAAATATTTTATGTAATCTACAACAAATAAGTATCCTAACAAGAAAAACACTGTGTACCTGTATCGGAGGGTCGAGCAGAATCTGTGTCACAGGTGAAAAAGGTCTGATGCTCTTGAGCAGATAAATTCATATCGTAATAAGTGAGAGGTTCTTTTCCGGTCACCCATGTGTACCTTGAGAAAAACATATGTATAGTAAATGTTTGAAACATGCACAAGCAGTTCCTAAGCATTTTTCAGAGTTCAGACAATAAAATAAATCTGTTATGTACAAAGACACATTAAAGTCTAGACACTCATAAAAATGTATTTCACATGAAATGAAATTAAATAAAATATTTATAAAGCGTGCAGATACTCACAAGGAGTGTCTCGCCGCTGATCTCGTGACAGAAACCTCAAGAAAGACTAACCCCACCCGTAGTTATTTTTGGAACAGCCACGTTTTCAGTTGTTTCCTGAAAGACAGCAGGTCCTGAGCTTGCCTCAGATATAGAGGTAATTCATTCCACAAACACGCCTCATGCATCTGGAAAGACCTTCCTCCAATCCAAGATTTTGTGATCTTAGGAATCACCATAAGAGATTGCTTAGAGGATCTAAGGACCCGTCGAGGCTGGTAGCATTGGATCCTGTTCCTCGGGTATACAGCACCTGTATCATGGAAAGCCTGATAAGCAAGCAATAAGGCCTTAAACTGAACCCTTTTCCTCACTGGGAGCCAATGAAGGGCTTCCAGGAGAGGTGACATACGTGTTCTGGTGTTTACCATAAGAATAGCTCTGGCTGCAGCGTTCTGCACAACCTGCAGACGATTGAGCAAATACTCAGGCAGCCCCAGATACAAGATGTTCACATAGTCCAGCCTAGATCTGATCAAGGCTTGCACAACGATCTTACGGGATTCCATCGGTAGGAGTTGAAGTTCTTTACCATTCTTATCAGGCCAAAGCAGGTGCCGGCGACCGCTTGAATTTGTGCCTTCATAGTAAGACTCGAGTCCAGCTTGATTCCTAGATTTTTAACCATGCTGACTGGGGCCGAAGGAGGAGACATATCGCTGGGCCACCATTCATTCCAGTCCCCGTTTGGGGAGCAACCGAAAAAAAGAATTTCGGATTTTTCTGAATTACATTTGAGCTGGTTCCATAAAAGTGAATATTCATTTCTAGAAAATTAAATTAAAGGCAGACCCTCGTTTACCCCGTGTAATAACCTACGAATAGGTTAAGTACACTTTGGTGCCGATTCCGATCCGTTAAAAATAATTTGCGTACGACCCGTATCCGTATTTTTTTACGTACGAGTCGTACAAGTACCGTACAAACTGCCAAGTACGATTCGTCCGTGAAAAATAACTACGAGTAGTGTCGGGAAAAGTCTACGAGAGTGTGTCGGAAAGTTTTTACGTCCGAATATCGTCGGGAAAAGTGTACGAGAGTGAGCCGGACATTTTTACGTGCAAATCGTAAAACACAAGTCCGAGCGTGCAAGTACGATCCCGACCGTCCGTCCGAATACACAATCGCACGTAAAAGGGCCCGTACGGATCCAACACAGTAGCACACATGTACACGGGTAAACTTATGCCCGTGTACGAGCCGTACAGCCCCCCACCCCCAAATATGTGAGCACCGTACACCACCCTGTCCGCACTGTACCCCAGCCCCGCAACAGTACGCGCCGTACCCCCCCATGTACGCGCCTTACCCACCTGTCCACACTGTACCCCAGCCCCGCACCAGTACGCGCCGTACCCCCCCATGTACGCGCCTTCCCCCATGTACGCGCCTTACCCCCGCATATATGCGCCGTACCTCCGCATGTACGCGCCGTACCCCAGGGCCGCACCTGTATGCACCGTACCCCCACCGCATGTACGCACCCTCCCCCCCATGTACGCGCCCTCCCCCATGTACACGCCTTACCCCCCCATGTACGCGCCGTACCTCCGCATGTACGCGCCATACCCCAGGGCCGCACGTGTACGCACCGTACCCCCACCGCATGTACGCACCGCACTCCAACACCGTACCCCAGCACCCTCACCCAGCATCGCATATGTACGGATCGTACCTACACGAAAAAGACTCTTACAGAACCAGGACACTGTAAAACAGCACAAGGAGGGTCAATTCGACTCGCACAACACCACAAAACACGTCTACATGACAAAATACATCTCAATGACTGACCTGGCACATCCAAACAGGCAAACAGAGACCCCAAATCACAACCACCTCTTATAACACACCCACCAAAATTCAAACACAGCCACACCCAAAAATTGACCAATAAAAAGGGCCCACACACACAACCCATGAGCCTTTGCAACAGACCCACTGCTGCCAGACCCCACTAAGAAACAACTCCACATTACTCATACCTCCACTACACCTTCACTCACACACCTTCACACAACCTCCTCCACAAACATCCCCCTCTTCACATTCACACACACACTGTCACATTCACACCCACACACCCACAACCATCCACACCCACACCCACACCCCACACCATGCCCACAGACAAGAATCCAAAGTTCACAACGGCGGAGCTGGACCTCCTTGTCAACGAAGTCATCAGAGTCGAGCCACAGCTGTTTGGAACATTGGTCAGACAGATCAGCATAGCTGAAAAATTTGCCATGTGGCAGAGGATTGTCGATAAGGTGAATGCTGTTGCGCCCATCCGAAGGACCAGGCATGAATGCTAAGCCAGGTGGTACGATCTGGCAGGGCGGTCAAGAGGAAAATGAACGAAGAGTATGCCCAGAGTAACATCACTGGAGGTGGGCCGCCCCGCAGACCCATACACTACCATCCCTGGGAGGAGAAGGTGATGGCCCTGCTACCGCCGGTGGGAGTACACGGAGTCGAAGGAGACGCAGAGCCTGTTGAGTACACAAACAACTTACGTCACATGGGGCAATGGGGTCCACACCACATATACACCAAATGCACGCAACTTCCCCCAAGCACTCACCGCACACAACCACACTCAAAAACCACGCACATGCCACTAACGTCTCCATGCACCCTTCACAAATCAAGGCAAGGCCATGTCCAAGGCTACAACAAACACAAGACTGGATGTCCGGGAGGCTGGGAGGGTGGGCCCCACACAACACATTGTGAAAATGAGACGCAGACACCAATGCCCTCAGCCCATATGGCATAGGTACATACCCATGCACAATGCACAGGGACTGGCAAAGTACTGACAAGGTAGCTGACACTTGGCCCTGCTGTATGCAGCACAAGGCCCTCCTGGGACCACTGTACACTCAAACACCAACTCCACAAGCACAGGTATCTAGCACAGGAACTCACACTCACTGTCATGCCAGCATGCACCATGAGGGGACAGACATATCACCTGGGAGACCCAATGACAACTCACACTACACACAACAGCAGACCCGGTCACAACCCCCCCCTAACACAAGCCCACACCCCCGGGGCAGGCAACGGATTTACACACTCCCACAATGGACATGTGACACAACAAGACCAATCCAGAGCCAAATAAGCATCAGCGCCAACAATCTACAGGTCAAACCCTCAGGAGAACATCCCAATCTGTCCCCCACAACATACCCATCCCCAAGTGGACATTGAGAGGAATGCTAGGCACATCCAACCACCTGGAGGAACTGTGTCAACTTGAATATGTATGAAACATAGATGTGGCATGAAACACCATTAACATTGTGTCTCTCTCACACACAGGGCAATGTCGACGATCTCCTCCCAACACTGGGGGGGAAGAATCACAGTCCCAGGCTCCGCGTGAAGATGATCCCACCGGCAGCAATGACTCTCACCACTCCGTGGATGACCCCGACCAACCTGGACCCTCTGGTGCCCAAGCCCCTGCAGCACCTGCGTCAGGTACATCTGTGCCAACCACCACCCCCATTCCTGCCACATCCCAGGACACACCCAGGAGCCCTGCTCGCACTGAACAACAGAGCCAGTCTGACCAGGAGGGACAAGGTTCTCCGGGCACCCAGGAGGAGGCAGGCAACCCTGCAAATGCCATCCCTCAGGGGTCCCGTAGACCTGATGTGCCCACAAGGGCAGGCCAGGCTCAAGTGGGCAGGGGTGGTGGGAGTGGAGGAGGCGGAGGAGCGAACCTGACCAGCCAGCTCAGGACACCGGTATGTCACACATACGCAACATCCTGGACTCATACCGGCGTGACACCAGAGGCATCAACCAGGTCGTGTCCAGACTCTCCGAGATGCAGGGGACCCTCGATGAGATTAAGAACCTGCAGGTCGAGCATCATGCCAGTCATCAACAACACCAAGGACGGATGGAGGCAAGACTGGCTGAGCTCCTGGCGGTGCACAGGGACATGAGCCAATCACTCTGTCAGATCGCCCAAAGCATGGGCAACCCTCCCTGTGCCACCAGGCGTAGACCAGCACCAGACACAGGGAGGGAGGAGGAGGAGGAGGATTCGTCTGCCGGAGCGTCCCCAGCATCGTCAAGGCCTGCATCTGAGGGTCCCCGGAGGAAGGTGGGTCGTCCACGGAAAAGACCGTGAGAGTCAGCAGACCATCCACTTCTCCCAGGTCACCTGGCCTGGCACCTGGCCCCCTGGCGCAACAGCAGCACCTCATCCAATGACATTTTCTGCCACATGGACTTGCTGGTCACAGTCTGACCAATGATGACCAACACTGTGCCCAGGACTCTGATGATTTCCAATGCCAAGGATACCATCTCCCCCTGTGAACTTTGGATTCTATTCCCCCGGTAGAGCACCTAATTGCATCTACCAAACCACTTACCCCACCGCAAATAAATATATCACTTTGGACATGAGACGTTCCTGTCATTTTGCATTATTCAACGACATATGTGTGTGGAAATGTCAAACTATGCCTGAGTGTTGAACTAACTCCAGCCATCCATACCCTGGGATCAGAGTCTGGTACAGGACACACATGGGTCACAAGGTATCATTCAATGTAGGCATGGAGCACAACACTCACCTGTGATGGCCTCTGGCTGCTGAGGGGGTGCTTGCTAAACTGTGCGGAGAGACCTATTTGGGAGATTATCATCAAGGCGTAGAGGTCATGGCTCATGTGGAGGTTCCCGGAGAGGGAGTCCCAGGTATGTGTGTCCAGGTGGGAGAACAATGTCCTGTATGCTGGAGTACGGTGGATGTGAAGAAAGGTGGCCAGGGCAAGGTTGGATGCACGGAGATGGCCCAACGGGATCTAGGATGACAGACGTACAAGGTTGGTTGGGGTCGGGGTTGTGGACTGCCTCCTGAGTGTGGGTGGGAAGTGTGGAGGTCATCCTGCAGCAGACAGTGATCCATTGCAGCTATCTATGGTGGACGGTGAGATGGCTGGGGCGCAGGGTGTTGAAGCTGAGGTGTGCAGATGCACCCTGGAAGTGGACCAGTTTCCTGGGAGTTTGGATGTACTTGCTCCGTAGAGGGCAGGGCAGTATTTGACACGGATGTTGTCATGGACCTGGGGGATTGTCTGTCTTTTCTTGGTGTGGATCTATCTGTGGATCATGTGCATAATGCAGAGGGCGTTGCAGCATGAGGTACAGATGGTGTGGACTAGCATGGTATATGTGAGCGAGCCAAACATGATGCACACCATCTTGTGTGTGTGGCCACTGGGTGCTTGTGCAGGGCTCTTGCGGGTGGGACACAGGCACTTGACCCAGCTGGAAGGGGACAATCCTCAGATGATCACCTCAGTCCTGTACAAGTCCAGCCTCAGGTGGCTCGTGTTCAGCCATTCATCAATGGATCTCATGCATACTTTAATGATGGAACTGCCAATGTCTGTGTCTTTGTTGAGGGTGAGGAGCACCTGGCTGTCAATGGCATACGAGCTTATGATGAGGTGCTATGCGCATGTGATGGTGGAGAGGGGGGTCCTGGACACTGTAGATTGACATGCTGAGAGATGATACCTGTGCCATGTCCCAGACGATGACACCATACTAGAATACTGCAGCCTTGAGTCCCACTCCCATGCCCTTGCTGGGCTACAGAGCCTGTGGGGAGTATTAGGGACGTGACCTGGTTGGTGTGACAGGGCCTGGAAGGCGGGGCAGCGCAGTGTAGGCAGTTGGAGTTGCACACTCAGCATGCAAAGGTGTCGTGTGTGTGCCCAGGGTATGTCTGACAGCAGGCGTTAGATGTGCGGATGGACATAGCTCGGAGTGTGGCTGATACATCAGACTGTAGTGTGATGTGGGTTATGCAAGGACAGGATGGTGGTGTAATGTGCACCTTGCATGTGCTGATGGTCCAGCCTTTGGCACCGCGTGGCGGCAACAGTGGCATAGACAAGCTGAGGACAGCCAAATGAATGGGTGGAGGGAGGAAGTGAGGAGCATCTTGGAGGTGTGTGTGTTGCCAAATCTGGATACTCTGTGGGCCCTTGCTGCAGGGGCCGCAGCAGCAGGCGGCATCTCGTTTGCAAAATGACAGAATTTGCACACATAGACTAGGATGTCAGAAGGACAACTGCAACAGGCGCGTGTGTAAAGTAAGGAGTGTCCAGTGTCACATGGCACACCCAGAGACAATGCATGCACAATCACCAAAGAAGCATGACACCGGATCAGGAAACTGAAGGCCGACCTGCGCACAGGAGACACACCCTCAGCAGCTGTTGATGGCCCATTGTGTGGACCAACATGCCAAAAAACATACACGACCATGTACTTCATGCCCAATAGGGAGCCTAATCCATGAGCAACTGCATGCATGTTGCTAAACTACACATGGACCCCTATGCAGAATCTTCCACAACTATGCCAGATATGCCGCATGCAAAGTGGCAAGAGACCTGCATTGACAGAGATGAGGCACCTTGGAGTGTGACGAACACCTTTATTACTCAGCCTCACACTAAGGGAAATGCATCAATTGGAACAGACTCACAGGTCATTTGGCTGACCATGTGTGACCTACACTGGACACAACATTCAACACACAGATGTGGTAAATCCTACTGAGCTGGCACACAAGTGAAGGGGTTGAGCCTAACACCCCTTGCTGCACACGGAGAGTCTACAATTCCCCATTGAGCCTCATATGGGGATGTCCCACACTATGTCCACCATTAGCATCCCATATGTTTCTGAGGGACGTTATACACACATTGATGCCTTCATCAGAATCCACAAACCATTACAGATGACTGTCAGGAAGGGTGACTATCAATTCATGGGAGCCATGCAACACGTCATGTGGCCCATGGTGAGTCGACATGTATGCATGGTAACACAACATGCACAGGAGCAGTCCCCACATATCACAAACACGTACCACCCACAAAATGCCTTGCTGCACTCCTTACCCCAAATGACTTTTCACCATGTCTGTGCATGTAACTCTGATCCAGCACACATTGCAATACTCATGAGGAATAGTAGGAGGGCAATGATGACATGAGCAGACGACAGCCGCAAGAACCTGTGGAGGCCAGACACACAACAAGTCAGCGAAGAGCTAGTAATCCTCAGACATGTACATGTACTCTACAGGAATGATGTTGTCACCATGCCCTTAATAAATTTAGTGTCCCAGCTAATATGTGTGGAATGACATCATCACTTGAATGACACATCAGAACACACCTCCAAGTCACTTAGCACACAGTCAGCTCGACACACACATTGTAACACATACCACACAAGGCTCAAAACGTGCACACTCAGACACAGGGACTCACCATCATGAGAAGAAGTTGCGGATAAGCTGACTCCGGATGTCCTCATCCTCAACCTCATCCTCATCCTCACTTGCCCCGTGCCCGAGCCCTTCATCCTCCACGGGAGGATGATCCTGCTCATCCGGATCAAGGATGAGTGGCACGGCCTTCTCCACTGCCATGTTGTGCAGCATGCAGCACACAATGAAGATTTTGCAGACCTTCACCGGGGCATATGGGAGGGCGCCGCCGGTCTTGTGGAGGCACCGGAATCTGCTCTTCAGGAGTCCAAACGTCCTCTCAATCACGCGCCTCGTCTGCCCATGCGTGTCGTTGTACTGGTGTTCTGCGGCTGTTCTGGGGTTGCGGAGAGGCGTCATCAGCCATGGCATGTTGGGATAGCCAGAGTCCCCTACATGGAAACATCATGTGAAGAAGTGGATCAGGAGATGTCGTAAGATACAAAGATAGCGCTGAACACAGGACTAACAGAGTATACCCACCAACAAAACATGCTCGTTCCGCGTGCAGCTGCAGCATCATTTCTGGCACCCTGCTACGCCTCATGATGTATGCATTGTGTGCGGACCCTGGGAAACGGGAACAGACATGGGAAATCAGCATGTTAGCAAGACACACCACAAGGGCATTAATGGAGTGGTAATGTTTTCTGTTTCTATAGGCTACCTCCTGTGCCTGTGGTGGTACCAAAGCCACACGTGTCCCATCAATGGCCCCAATTACATGAGGCATCCCTCCCAGGGCATAGAACTCACCCTTGACACCTGTCAACTGCTCACGAGTGGGAAAATGGATGAATTCATCCAGGTGCACCAACATGGCTTCTATAACATCATGCAGGACACGGCTGAACATTGTCTGGGACATGCCACCGACATCAGCTATGGTCAATTGAAACGTGCCGGTGGCAAAAAAATGTAGGGCTGCCATCACCTTCATCTTGGGAGTCAGAGCTGTAGGATACCTGTGTTGTGGTTGGAGGTGTGGTGCAAGCCGGCGGGTCAAGTCCTCTATCAACTCTTGCGAGAAGCGGTATCTGCGTATGCAGTCATGTTCACGCATGGCATCCAGGTCTGGCATTCGTCTGGGGAGAGGCGGTGCCCTGCAGAGATTTGGAAGGAATAACGAAGAGTGAGTACATTACCACACCAATGTCACTGAGGTGAGCACATGTTCAACAGCTAATACACATCTGCTTAATACAGAGTCTGTGCTGTGCAATACATCCAGGACACGTGGGCCAGCCAGGTGATAATCCTACGAAGAGCCAGCCACAATAGTTGCATGGCAATGTTGACGTGACATGCCATTAAAATAGCTGTGGGCCAGTGTAAGTGACAAGCCAGACACATTACATGAGTGACAGACATCCACATATCAGCATTAGAAGGATGTCATCTCATACAGACAGCTGGCAGGAGTCTAGACGCACAGGTCACATGTCCTCTGGCAAAGGACAGATAACACACATTTCCATGAAGGGGTACATGTCCAAAACTGATGACACAGACATTGAGAGAACGCAGATATTGCCTCATGTCAGGAAGTCATCTTCGAACCATCATGACACATGTACCGTGTGAGTCCACATGTGGCGTAGTGTGCGTATATGTGTGTCATGCACATATGCACACAGACACATGTTGGATGCTGCAACAGCAGATGGAGTTGACGGAACACCAAAGGAAAGCTCATGGGAACACATGACACACACATGACATAGTCACATCGTGGCACGCTGGGAGTCACATGTCAGGTGTAATGATCCGTGTACCTGGCATCAGGGGACAGTTGCGGGTGTTGCTGACTGTGCCATACCAGTGATGCAGTGCTTGACACGTGTGTCGTACATGCACACATGTGCAAAGTGTGAAGGGGACGTGTGCCACGTAGTGCCCCATCACACATGACATGTGTAAACAGCTCATCACACATCTATTGTGCCACAACATGAGGAGACATGTGCCACATCACTGCCTGACACATCTAGGCCCTGCACATGAAGGACTGCACTGACAATGACTTGATGTACAGCCTTGTGCGAGTCTGACACCTCCATTCCTTTCGTGTGCGCCTCCTATCACCAGTGTAAGCTGTGAAATGCAGTACACACGCTCTGAGGGCGTGTGTAGGGCCCGTACTCACACGTGAGTACCTGCTGTACACGCGTGAGTACGTGCCTATCACTATAGTTGTGTTACTGTAGGTCCGAGTGATACGGCACATACTCACGCGTGTACGGCCCGTACACGCATGAGTACGTGCCGTATCACTAGGCCCTACGGTACCCCCAACTATAGTGATAGGCACATTCTCACGCGTGTACGGCCCGTACACGCGTGAGTACGTGCCGTATCACTAGGCCCTACGGTGCCCCCAACTATAGTGATAGGCACGTACTCACTCGTGTACGGCCCGTACATGCGTGAGTACGTGCCGTATCACTCGGACCTACAGTAACACAACTATAGTGATAGGCACGTACTCACGCGTGTACGGCCCATACACGCGTGAGTATGTGCCTTATCACTAGGCCCTACGGTACCCCCAACTATAGTGATAGGCACGTACTCACGCGTGTATGGCCCGTACACGCGTGAGTACGTGCCGTATCACTCGGACCTACAGTAACACGACTATAGTGATAGGCACGTACTCACGCGTGTACGGCCCGTACACGCGTGAGTATGTGCCGTATCACTCGGACCTACAGTAACACGACTATAGTGATAGGCACGTACTCACGCATGTACGGCCCGTACACGCGTGAGTACGGCCCGTATCACTGTAGTGATGGTGCCCTAGGGGTACGTGTGAAACGCGCCGTACCTGTGTGGGGATTTAAGAATTACAATGGGGACACATGAGGGACAAGTATTAGGGCCTAAATGCATGCTGGTTGTCATGGATACCGAGTTTCAAGTTCAAAATTTAACATCATGTGGTCTGGAAAAAGCAGTTGGCCACATTATACATTGTTGCAAAGTGGTTGTTGACTTGACATGATGCTGCAAAATCGAAAGATGCAAAGGCTGTCACTGGTGTTTGTTTAAAGGGATTGGAGGAAACGTAGGATGCAAATGAGTCTGACCAATCACTCTGTACTCCTGTAAATGAAATAGGCCAGCAAGGCAGATATATGGCAGGCAGAACCCATGAGAGGGCACTTGCCTGCACAACATGTCAGTCGATACCACTGCTGCTGTATTGTCTCCCTCTGGCACCATGTCAAGGACTGTGGAGAGGGCCCAGCCTTTCACCCAGGAGGAGAACGAGGTCATGCTGGATGTGATCCTCCCATGGTACCCCATGCTGTATGGTCGACCAGGGGAGCAGGTGAGTGCTGACTCCACTACCTTTGCCTGTGCACCTTTATTGTGTCTGTCACTTCTGGCATTGTGGCCAGGTGTGACAGACATGCAATGTTGGTTGGAGTGGGTCCCAGGGGGGATTTGGCTTATGTCTCTCATGCAGGGCTTGATGTAGTTCATGTGTGCACTCCTCACTTGCATTGTGCTTACTGTGACATTCACTGCATAGTGCATGGCACATTCCGCCAGCCTAATCCTCTTGGGCATTCTTGTTCTATTGTCCTGCGGTGATTCAGTGGTCACCCCGGTGTTACAGGTGACTGCACCCACAGATGTATGTGAGAGTTGAGTGGAGCTGTGGTGAGAATGGTGAGAGTGTCCAAATGATGTGTACGCCCCCTGGACATTGATGTGTGTGAATGTTTCTTGTCATGTGGGTGAGTGTCTATGTGGAGTGTTGCACCACAGCTGCATGGAGGAGGCAACTGCTCAATCCATCTGATGTGTGAAGTAAGCCATGCTGTGTGCCTGACTTGCTGAGCTAGCCCCACACCTGTGACCCCCCCCCTGGCAAGTGGCACATGTGCAGAGTGAGGTTTGCATCCGCTGTTGCCAATGGCAGGTGATTGATGTGTGCCTGTGTGTGTCTGTGTACTCTGCTGAGGTTTCGTCAGTGGCCTGCGGCATGTGACTGTCCATCAGCCTTGTGTTGCTTGGGATGCACAGTGTGTGCCATGATCATGGATAGTTTCGCACCCCTCATGCCACCTGTGTACTTACTATGCCATGTAGTGCATTGGTGCGTCCCAACATAGGAGTTTGAGGGTTCAAATGAACAGACTTGCAGCATGCATTACCAATGTTGTGGCCTCAGACATGATGTGCATGAGTGGGATATATGCATAGTGCCGGGACGGTTGCTCCTGTAACAGTCAGCTCATTCCAGGACCATGGAGCAGTGTGCACACTACAGTCCCCTGACACAGCCTGCCCTCCTACTCATGTGTGTCATCTAACTCTGTGCACATTCACTGTGGGTTCATCATGGATCTGCCTCTGTGGCATTGTTCCCTGGCCTAGGTAGTAGTTTTCACATGTGTGATACATTTGCCCACTGGACAGGGATACACCAGTTTGCTTGTGCATACTCACACTGGGCAGTGCCTGTGTGGCTATTCACAACAATCTGTTGATGTTTGTTTGTGACCAATATGTTTTGGCAGCCCTACAAGGTGATGTCATGTTAATGAAGCTAGTTTTCAAGCACAGTTATTGTAACCCTGAATAAGAGGTGTCACTTCTTGATCGGTATCAGTCACATTGACTCAGGTATGGGTGGGTGTGTGCGGGAGGGGCGTACATGTTCAACCCTGATGTTTCATTGCCAGTTCTGACTTGTGTGTGATGAGTCGCAGTACAGAAAGTCATCGTGCAGTGCCCCCGTGATGTTGGCCAGTGCTTAATGTTCGTGCTTCATTGCCTGTGTCAGATTTGACAATCCTGTATCCTGCTTGTACATTTTTGCCACCTGTGTGTGGTTCAGATGCTACACAGTTGTGACTTTGTGTGACATCTGTGGGTACATTCTGGCTTGCCATGAGGGGGAACCCACAGTACAGCTAGGCTTTTTTGCTAAACAATTGCAGGCCCATTAGCTTATGCATTGTCCTGGGTGTGGACATGTGTGCCACTCCAGATGACAGTCAGTAGGTCATATGTGTAGCCAACTGTGTGATCAGGTGACGGATAGCCATGTGACAAATGACAGTATTCAAGTTGTTACTCAGAGAAAATGTCCATTGGCACTCACTACACCTGTCAACATGTCTCAATGTTTCATATGCTTGATCTTGTTGTTTGGTTGTGAAGGACAATGATGTGCCTGCATGACAGATGCCTCCCAAGGAAGTGCACAAGACACCACCTTTACACTTTCCAGGGACACGCTGGCACATTTTAAAGTAAGGCACAGTTTGAACAAAACTTGTTTGGAGTTCATACATATACATGTTCCCACAGTGTGCTAGCATTTGGGTTAGTCCTTGGTTGTTGCTGATACCAACTTACGAGTGTCAAGTCATCCAGACCACCCTGGTGCCATGTATATGTACTTACTGATACGCCATTTCTGCCTAACAGTGGCTGATTTGAATGAGTCTGGCAGCTCAGACAATGACTGTGTACATGTAGTTTGGTGTGCACCTCCTTGTGTGACTTCTGCTATACAGACACATGTGTGTTGTGTTCACAGAGTGCCACATTCACACATGCTAGACATGTCCATTGTGTAAAGGGTTGTGATTCTCCAGGAGTCACAATGTATTTCTTTGGGGTGTCAAAAGTACTCACAGGTCTCTGAGTGTGGGGACAACTTCTGCATTGGCATGTGGTATTTGGCCTTGGGTGCGACAATACTGTTTGTTTCACAGTGAACAAGAGGTAGCATGCCTTCATAGTCTTGCTGTGCTCAACTGATCCCAGACACTAGCTTCTCATGATCTTGTGATTTCAAGTTATTTGCTGTTGTGTCCTAATTTTCATTGTTTCCAAGTGGCATGGTGGGTCAAGCAACTGGGGAGTGCAGGGCTTACATATGTGGGGAGTATCCTAGATGTTACTCATGATGCCTTTCCTGATATGCACTGTTGCCTATTTTGTTTGGACTCATGTGTCAGATGTATACAGCTGACTGATTTTTTCCTGTCTCTTCACCTTGCCCACAGCATCATCGGAGGACACCGAGGGAGACACCGGCACGGACGTGGAGGAGGGATCGAGCAGCGGTGCCACCACTGCTGAGGAGTTGGGGGAATCTAGTGGCACGGAGGGCTAGGGGAGTGAGGCAGAGGACCTGCCCAGTACCAACACTGACTACGAGGCAGACGGGTCCAAGGCTGAGCTCCCAGAGGGGGCGGAGGCTGCTCCCACAGCTGAAAGCAGCAGTACATCTCTCGCTGCCCCCTCCATTCCCATCACCACCCTCCCACTTGCTTGGGTCCCTTCTGTCCGTGCTAGGCCACACCGAGTCTCCTTCGTGCCAGGCACCGCACCCCCTGCCCCTGTTCCCCCTGCTGCCCTCACTGCTGAGTCTGTGGACATTCAGCGGCAGTTGCAAGTTGGGCAGACATCGATCCTGACTGTCCTCCATGGCCACACCAGACTGCTGACCCAGATGGTGTCGTACATGGAGGCCATGTTATCAGCGATGTCTGACCAATGGATGTTGCTGAGGTCCCTGGACTCGTCACTGACGGCAGTAGTGAGTCACCTGCAGCGCTGCGTCCCCCCCTACCCCTGCCCCATCCACAAGTCCCACACCCATGCCTGTCCCAAGCACACCAAGACATCCACACACACGCACCCCACCACGAAGCAGCACACCACCACGTAAGGGCAAGCGCCCACCTCCTGACACGCACACTACGGGGGAAGCAGGCACACCCACTGGGTCTGGGGCACACAGGCAGGCACGCAGCCACAGTCCTCGTCCACATGACTCACTCCCCAGTCCCTCCGATGTCACTCCCCTTGGCTCCCCTGCCCCAGATTCGGAGAAGGAGGCCTACTTTGCTGGGCTGGGCCTCAGCCCCACTAGTTCACCTGGACGCAAACGGTCAAGGCACTCCACGGGTAGGGGAGTTAAGTCGCCCAGCCTGTCCACCACCTCCCCCAGTAGCGCTACAATCCATCCCTCTGACCCCCCCCTCCTTGGGGCCTGTTGTTTCTCCGGGTGCAGGGGAGACGCTTGAAGAACTGGCAGAAGTGTGCAGCGCCGAGCTCGCCTCCACCTTTGGCGCTGCCCCACCCCCTGTGGTGGAGTCGTCCGTCCCTGCATCCACCACACCTACCCTTCCCCCTCCTGTCCCTGCGGTGCCTGGTCCTTCCCCACATGATGCCCCCCCCCCCCCCCAGTCGACGACACAGTCTTGTGATGTGCAGGCAAGCTAGGGGAGACGCATGGCCATGTGTCCCCCCCCAAGGACTGATGATGTGGACTGGCCATTGGCCTTTGTGAATAGTCTCGTTTACACATTATTATTTTCATGCTGAATAAAGCATTTTTTTTTTTTCGTTTGAAAAGTCTTGCATTTCAGGTATTGATGTTGATGCTGATGCTACAGGAGTTGGGGTTGTGGGCATGTGTTATGTTTCAGGGAAATTTTGTTGTCTGCTGCTCATGGGGTGGAACCTGGTATCTGCGTGCCATCACAAGGTCTCTGCAAAGATTCTTTGTCGTGTATGCTCTTTGTGTTTGGAGACATTGTCCCAAGGAGTGTTCCTTCCTCTGTGGCACCTAAAATCTCCCCTGCAGAGAGTTGCACAATTGTTGTGTTGCCCTGTGTCTACATTTCCTTTGTTGGTGATGGATCCCTTCAACTCTGGCCATGCCTGCTCAGCAATTTCTCCGGCTGCATCATCTGTGCCATCCTTGGTACTCACTGTACTTGTGTATAGAGTATTTTGCCATGCCTTCATGGATAAATTGTCCCTTTTCCGCACAATGCATGTGTGTAATCCCAGCCTAGTACACATATGGTACTTGTTCTGCTGGGTATTTGAACACCTGACTCACAATTGTGGCCATTGTATCTGTGGGAACTCCACCCTATTCCTTCCATGACAGACAACATCTTGGTGGCTAGCCCAGCACCTGAACATTCCTATCAGTCCTGGGATGTGCGTGACAGTGTGTGTTCTCTTTGGCTCTCTTAGTTTATTAGGCAGTGACATGACTATACAGTTTTGTGGCATGATCTCAGTGTGTGTATTGTGCTGCATCTGCCAGGGGTGGGTATGCATGTGTTATTTGTCCTCACACCCACATGTGGTGTGTCATGCAGTGGGGGAAAGACATCCATCCTCCTGGGAGTGGGACACTGCTGTCAGTGATGTGTTGTTATGGCACTATCATCATTGTCCAAAGTTAGGGATACGTACATTCACCCATGGAGTTGTGGTCATCTGATAATGATGTACACCCCCCATGTCTCTGTCCACTGCTGGGAGTCCCCTGCACCCACCCCCATGTCTCTGTCCACTGCTGGGAGTCCTCTGCACCCACCCCCATGTCTCTGTGCACTGCTGGGAGTCCTCTGCACCCACCCCCATGTCTCTGTCCACTGCTGGGAGTGATGGGCACCCACCCCCATGTCTCTGTCCACTGCTGGGAGTCATCTGCACCCACCCCCATGTCTCTGTCCACTGCTGGGAGTCATCTGCACCCACCCCCATGTCTCTGTCCACTGCTGGGAGTGATGGGCACCCACCCTTCACATGTCCCTGTCCACTGCTGGGTGTCCTCTGCACCCACCCCCATGTCTCTGTCCACTGCTGGGTGTCCTCTGCACCCACCCCCATGTCTCTGTCCACTGCTGGGAGTCCTCTGCACCCACCCCCATGTCTCTGTCCACTGCTGGGAGTGATGGGCACCCACCCCTCACATGTCCCTGTCCACTGGTGGTATTCCTCTGCACCCACCCCCATGTCTCTGTCCACTGCTGGGAGTCCTCTGCACCCACCCGCATATGTCTGTCCACTGCTGGGAGTGATATGCACCCACCCCTCACATGTCCCTGTCCACTGCTGGTATTCCTCTGCACCCACCCACCCACCCACTTGCGCCCTTGCTGTGGTACACTGCTGTCCTGGGCATACACCACCCCCAATTTACAGCTGATGTGCTGCATCAAGCCGTACACCTACATCCGTGGCGTGTGTATGCCTTGTATCCATCATGTAATGGGGCTGTAGGGGTACGCGTGGTACGGCCCGTACCCACGCTCTGGGGAGCGTGGGTACGGGCCGTACCACCATTGTGGCGGTGACGTAGGGGTACGCGTGGTACGGCCCGTACCCACGCTCTGGGGGGCATGGGTACGGTCCGTACCACCATTGTATCGGTGATGTAGGGGTACGCGTGTACGGACTGGACCCACGCTCTGGGGGCGTGGGTACGGGCTGTACCACCATAGTGGCGGTGACGTAGGGGTACGCGTGGTACGGCCCGTACCCATGCTCTGGGGGCGTGTGTACGGGCCGTACCACCATAGTGGCGGTGACGTAGGGGTACGTGTGGTACGGCCCGTACCCTTGCTCTGGGGGCGTGGGTACGGGCCGTACCACCATAGTGGCGGTGACGTAGGGGTACGCATGGTACGGCCCGTACCCACGCCCCCCAGAGCGTGGGTACGGGCCGTACCACCATTGTGGCGTTGACGTAGGGGTACGCGTGGTACGGCCCTACCCACGCTCTGGGGAGCGTGGGTACGGGCCGTACCACCATTGTGGCGGTGACGTAGGGGTACGCGTGGTACGGCCCGTACCCACGCTCTGGGGGGTGTGGGTATGGTCTGTACCACCATTGTAGTGGTGAGGTAGGGGTACGCGTGTACGGACCATACCCACACTCTGGGGGCGTGGGTACGGGCCGTACACGCGTACCCCTACATCACCACTGCAATGGTGGTACAGACCGTACCCACGCTCTGGGGCGTGGGTATGTCCCGTACCACCATTGTGGTGGTGACGGGTACGGGTCCACTTCCGTTGTGGCGGGACGTGGGATTGGTGGACACGCCCCCCGAAGTGACCAGACCATGGAGGTAATTAATGTGCAGGATGTATTAGTATTTTGAGGGGTGTGGGTTATGTTTCCTGCCCCTTGCACCACCCCCCCCTTTGCCCCTGGGGGTTGTTCTGACCTTCTGCGGCGTCTGCAGCGGTTTCTGAACACGAAGTAGTAGGCTATGAGGGCCGGGATGACGCATAGGTTGGGGTCCATCGCTGTCCGTCACGTACCGGTGCTCCTTGTTCGCGTCGTCCTCAATTTCCCGGTAGTTTTAGACTCCCGTAAAAAATGCTACGTGCGGAGTGACGTCGGCATGAATCGTACTTGCTGGTCCGTAAAACGCTGCCTGATTCCATCCGGACATCGCGAATGCGCCGTCCAGAATCAGATTTGTATGTATTTTTTTGCCGGTCGGTGTTTTTTACGACTCATACGGAAATGGTATTTCTGTGCGAATCTTATTAGCGAGTTTGTAAGGTGTTTTTCCCGGGTACGAGTCGGACGGAGAAAACGCTCCGTACGACCATTTGTACCCGGGTTTTACAGGATCGGAATCGGCACCTTAATAGGAGAAAGTATATTTTGAGCACAAAAAAAAACGGTCATTTTTAATGTTTCGTAAACTATTTTTACAAAAATGATTTCAAGTTCTACGAGGCACTATTAAGAGCAGTTCACATTTAGCATAAGTACAATTCACTAGTAGCACCTCCAAAACAATAAATAATTATTAAATGCGACTGCCTCTATTCCCGGCACCTGCTGGCAGGAGGTACATTTAGAACCTGTTACACAAGGACGGCCACTGTTTGGTTAAGGGGCATTGTAGTGAACTTTTCCTGGGCTGAGTGTTGCATTGTTCCAAGACGGCTCCCTCTTTCCTGTGCTGTGATTAGCTAGACTGCCCTACTGTTTCAAGTGTAGACACTCAAATTTGTTTAGCAAGCCTTTCTTCACTGCTGGGAAACCACTGGTGGAGGTATATTTGTGGCGCCGCCCTTTGCCTTCATCTTTCCCTCTCTGGCTCCAGCATTCTCAGGGTAAATATTCATGTCTGTTCTATTTTATTCTTAAAAGAAGCAGGCCAAACTTTGCTTTGTTAGATTTTCTGTGTACATCTTTAAGATTTAATTTAAGGAAAATGATTTTAGAGTTGAAATTAAGTGTCTTGTGCAAATGTTTCAAGAACTGTGTATTTGCGTTGCTAGTACACACTCTTGAATCTGTCTACAACTTTATTCTTGGAAGCAGAATACAAACTTTAGCTTTTTCTGCCCAAACGGATTGTGTAAACGTGATGGATTATATTTTAGGAAAACGTTTATTTTAAAATGTCATTTTGTTGTGTAAATGTTAAAGACTGTGCTTCTTAAATTGTGTATTTCTGCTGTTACATGTCCCTGCATGAAACAGGTCTATACATTGTAACACTAAGATCACTTTTTGACTAAAAGTCTTCTTGGTGAACTTTTCCAGGGCGGAGTGGGTAGAGTGTTCTAAGATGGCTCTTCCTTGCTGTGCTGTGATTGGCTAATTGATCAAGTCCGAGTATCCCATGTGCCTAGTTCCAGACTTTTGTATTCACATTCCCCAGGCTGTCCCAATGCCTTGAATCCAAGGGTTGAGGGGGTCAGAGAAAAAGGTGACCGACTCTCTGTGGAGAATCTACCAGTTTGCCCTGTACCTCAAAAGAAGCGCCACACCCCTTACTGAAATAAACCTATTAGACACCATTTTGAAAATCAGAAGGACACGATCAACATCTGCCTCCTAGAAAGGAGCTGGCAAAGAAGAACAACCTCTTACATTTCAGTCAAATTTTGTATTTGTTTCTACGCCTTTCTCTCCTTTTATTTGAACATTCTTTGTTATACTTTACCTCCGTTTTTCTCCAAGCCTCTTCCTTTACCCTCCCCCCACCTTTCCTCTTTTGTACCTTATTATCTCCTAGTCCCACCCTTTATTTTCTTCGGTCTCCCTCTCTCCACCTATTTGATCCTGGGGCCAGGATGACAAGCAGAGATGGGAAGTTAATTAAGGGCATCTTCCTGTGGCTTCTTCACCATATGAATCATTTACCATAACCCCTATCTCTTCCTCTCTCCTCTACCTCCTTGAAACCCTGTCCACGCAATCATGGTTGATCACCTTTGATGGTTTAACCGTTCTGCAAAGTGTTGCTCTTCCACTGCTCATGGGCAGACTTGATACCATAATACTTGGCAGTTTAACAGTCTTTCCAATTGGTTGCTCCTCTGTTGCTGCAGGGCACATTCTATGCAGTTCTGTTTGGGGTTAATAGTGGGTTGCTTTTCTGTTGCTCCTCTGTTGCTAATGGGCTTGAATAACCTTTACTGTTTTAACAGTGCCTCAAATGGGTTGCGATATTGTTGCTCTTGAGTACTCCATATAATACTCTTTGATGATTTAACAATGCCTCCAATGTGCCTCCGTCGCTTCAGTGCCTCCGGTGGCTTGCTTTTCAGTTGCACCTTTCTTGGTCATGAGTAGCATTCATATAATACTCATTTGTGGATTAGACAGTGCTTCCAAAGGGTTGATCCTCAGTTGCTCCTTTGTTGCAGAGTCCTTATAATCAAAGTTCCTATGTAACAAAATCTATCCTCACAAATAATGTTATAAAGAACTGTCTCAAATGACATGCCAACTAGACTACCAACAGCATGACCGCTAGTATAAGTAAGCATGACAGTATTACTACTGCAGCAAAGTGGACCATTAACTTGAATACATGAAATTAACTCTCAAATATGGGACTGGCACAAAATGGTCACAAAATGTGCATGAGAATAATTCCTGCATATTGCATGACACCAAAGGAAACATGATTAACTATGACCGTTATGTTTGACGCACAAGTTACTACTTGTGTAACGATATATCTGTAATAGACATTAGTTAGTGATAGATTCCTTACCTTAGAATATCCCCAGGCATCAGGCTGGATCCGGAAAGTTTTTGTCAGCAGTACCCCTGCGCGTCGGAAGGTGGCTTCGTGCAGCTCTGCGTCCGTTGCTGGCGTCGTATGCGCCGAGATGACGTCACGGAGACTACTTAGGCGCCACCCATGCGTGCTGACGTCAGTTCTGTACACGACTTTCCACGCCAGAATGGGCACGCAGCCCCACAGGAGGCTCCTTAGCCAACGAGTAACATGCTTTGATGCACAGAACGGCCCACCGAGAGATGGCCCGTTTGTGCACAGCCTGACCTTTTTTGGCACCCACGTAGCCAACAAAAAGTTGGTCATCCAGCCGGAACTGTTGTGTGCGCTTTAGATAGAACTAGAGCGCACATTTTGGGTCCAGACGGTGGAGCCTCTCTTCCTCTTTTGAAGGATGCGGAGAAGGAAAGAAGGTGGGCAAAGTGATGGTCTGCCTGATGTGGAAGGGTGTGACAACCTTTGGCAAGAACGAAGGACGAGTCCTTAAACCCACCTTGTCCGGATGAACAGAAATAAAAGGAGATTTAGAAGAAAGAGCCTGGAGCTCACTCACTCTTCTGACAGAGGTGATAGCTACCAGGAAAGCCGTTTTTAAAAGTGAGAAGACATAAGGGACAGTTATGAAGGGGCTTAAAGGGAGCGCACATCAGATATGTCAAGACAAGATTTAAGTCCCATTGAGGCATTATGAAAGGCACGGGAGGAAACGTGTGTGTAATACCTCTGAGGAAGCGATTAACAACTGGGGACTTAAAAAGAGAAGGCTGATCTGGAAGCCGTAGAAAGGCGGAGATGGGCGAAAGATAACCTTTGATAGTGCCCAGACCAGAGCCCTGCTGGGCCAAGGAGAGAAGGAACAGAAGGACCTCGGAAAGTGGGGCAGAAAGGGGATCCACAGCCTTTGCTGTGCACCATGCCAAAAATTTGTTACACCTGCCGGCGTATAGCGTTTTAGGTGAGGGACGCCTGGCTGCCAGAATGGTACCAAAGGGGGTGGTGATGGACGGAGCATCAGAACCAATCAAACACTCACACCCAGTCAACAGATCTGTTCGCCATAAGTTGGCAGGGTATGCTCAGACGTGAGTCCCTTGCTCACTTTGCCACTGGATTCAAGCAAGCCTGGCTGAAGACGGCTGAAATGCCAGAAACCGGTCCTAGGAAGCTTGTTTCCGGTCCAGGGAAGGCATGGCTTGGCAGTTCGGGCTGGACTGTTCCCATGAGGCACAAGGTCAGACTGATTTGCATATGGCCGTGTCTGAACTGGGGTGGCAGAGTGGGCTAAAGAACGGTGATGGATCAAACCCAGATCTGTTGACTGGGTGTGAGTGTTTGATTTGTTCTGATGCTCCGTCCATCACCACCCCCTTTTGTACCGCTTTGTTCGCCATAAGTTGGCAGGGTATGCTCAGACGTGAGTCCCTTGCTCACTTTGCCACTGGATTCAAGCAAGCCTGGCTGAAGACGGCTGAAATGCCAGAAACCGGTCCTAGGAAGCTTGTTTCCGGTCCAGGGAAGGCATGGCTTGGTTGCCACTGGATTCAAGCAAGCCTGGCTGAAGACGGCTGAAATGCCAGAAACCGGTCCTAGGAAGCTTGTTTCCGGTCCAGGGAAGGCATGGCTTGGCAGTTCAGGCTGGACTGTTCCCATGACACAGGGTCAGACTGATTTGCATATGGCCGTGTCTGAAGTGGGGTGGCAGAGTGGGCTAAAGAACGGTGATGGATCAAACCCAGATCTGTTGACTGGGCGTGAGTGTTTGATTGGTTCTGATGCTCCGTCCATCACCACCCCCTTTTGTACCGCTTTGTTTGCCATAAGTTGGCAGGGTATGCTCAGACGTGAGTCCCTTGCTCACTTTGCCACTGGATTCAAGCAAGCCTGGCTGAAGACGGCTGAAATGCCAGAAACCGGTCCTAGGAAGCTTGTTTCCGGTCCAGGGAAGGCATGGCTTGGCAGTTCGGGCTGGACTGTTCCCATGAGGCACAGGGTCAGACTGATTTGCATATGGCCGTGTCTGAACTGGGGTGGCAGAGTGGGCTAAAGAACGGTGATGGATCAAACCCAGATCTGTTGACTGGGTGTGAGTGTTTGATTGGTTCTGATGCTCCGTCCATCACCACCCCCTTTTGTACCGCTTTGTTCGCCATAAGTTGGCAGGGTATGCTCAGACGTGAGTCCCTTGCTCTCTTTGCCACTGGATTCAAGCAAGCCTGGCTGAAGACGGCTGAAATGCCAGAAACCGGTCCTAGGAAGCTTGCTTCCGGTCCAGGGAAGGCATGGCTTGGCAGTTCGGGCTGGACTGTTCCCATGAGGCACAGGGTCAGACTGATTTGCATATGGCCGTGTCTGAACTGGGGTGACGGAGTGGGCTAAAGAACGGTGATGGATCAAACCCAGATCTGTTGACTGGGTGTAAGTGTTTGATTGGTTCTGATGCTCCGTCCATCACCACCCCCTTTTATACCGCTTTGGCTGCCAGAATGACATCACAGACCGCGGGAGGAAGGTTGAAAGCAGTCAACTGTCGCCGTTCAATCCCCACACATGGAGGTGGAGACTGGACAGGTTTGGGTGGAGGATCGTCCCCTGCTTCTGCGACAGAAGATCCTCCCGAAGAGGCAGTCAGATCGGGGGATCGATCGCCATGCTGAGTAGCTCGGGATACCAGTATCTTCGTGCCCAATCTGGAGCCACAAGGGTGACTTGGGCCCGGTCGCGCCGAATCTTCTTCAGCACTCTGGGCAGAAGTGGTATAGGCGGAAAGGCGTACAACAGACCGCAGCTCCACTCGCGACGAAAAGCGTCACAGAGCGAGTGCCGCCTTGTAAATTCCAACGCGCAGAACTAATGACATTGCGCATTCTCTTCTGCGGCGAATAGATCTAACCAAGGCTCTCCCCACTGCAGAAAGAGACCTTGCGCCACGTCCGAGTTCAGACGCCATTCGTGATCCATCATGCACCAGCGGCTGAGTTCGTCCGCCCTGGCGTTCAGAGAACCTGCCAGATGTTGAACCACCAAGGTAATGCCTTGATGTTCCAACCATGTCCAGAGGCGCAGAGTCTCCTGACATAGGGTCCACGACCCCACCCCGCCCTGTTTGCTGCAATAACACATGGTCCGTGAAGACCTTCACCACACTTCCCCGGACAGAGGGAAGGAATGTCTTCAGTGCAAGTCAGATCGCCCGAAGCTCCAAAAGATTGAAATGGAGTCGGGACTCTGCCGGAGACCAGAGGCTTCTGATTTCCGCCTCTCCCAAGTGGCCGCCCCATCCCAGGAGGGACGCATCCGTCACCACTGCGTGCTTCGGTTAGGGATGGGAGAGGGATCTGCCATTGGCCCAATAGCGATTTGTGAGCCACCACTGCAATTGTCGTGCAGTGCCCTTCGAGATCTGGACATGATCGGACAGGTTGCCCTGACGCTGTGCCCACTGGAACTTCAGGTCCCACTGCAGAGCCCGCATATGCCATCTGGCATGTTGCACTAACAGGATGCAGGAGGCCATGAGGCCCAGGAGCCGGAGGGTCATCCTGACTGAAACCCGGGATAGAGTCTGAAAGATCGGAATCATAGCCTGAATATCCCGGACTCGCTACTCGGGAGGATAAACCCGAAACTGCGTCGAGTCCAGAACCGCTCCTATGAAGGGGAGCTTCTGAGAGGGACTCAGGTCGACTTTGACATGTTGATGGAGAACCCCAGCAAATGCAGGTCGGCCGTAGTCTGGAGGTAGGAGACGACTGCCTGGGGCGAGCCCGCCTTCAACAGCCAGTCGTCGAGAAAGGGGAAGACTGGAACCCCTGATCTGCGCAGATGAGCTGCGACCACCGCCAACACTTTTGTGAACACCCGAGGAGCACTGGTAAGGCCGAAGGGGAGCACGGCAAACTGAAAGTGCTCTAGGCCTACCGTGAACCGCAGGTAACGCCGGTGGGCCGGCAGGATGGGGATATGAAAATATGCGTCCTGCAAGTCCAACGCTACCATCCAGTCTCCAGGGTTGATAGCAGCCAAGACCTGAGCCAAAGTCAACATCTTGAACTTCTCCTTCCCGGAGGAAGCGGTTGACGTTCCTGAGGTCCAAGATGGGGTGCAGGCCTCCTTTCTCCTTCTTTGGGACCAGAAAGTAGTGGGAATAACAACCACGTACTACTTCTGACCCAGGAATGCGCTTGATGGCCCCCTTGGCCAAGAGGGCCGTGACTACCTGTTGGAGAAGCGCAAAGTGATCCCCCGACATGCGGTGGAATTGAGGTGGCATGGCTGGGGGGGACAGACTCAAAGGGGTGGGAGTAGCCCCTCCGGACGATTTGCAGCACCCACCTGTCCGAAGTGACAGAACGCCAGTGGAGGAGGTGATGGCGAATCCTGCCACCCACCGGCGTGGGGTGCACCCCAAAGCTCGGACTAGAAAGGTTTTAAGGCGGATGCTGCGGGAGCGGAAGTGGGTTGTTCCACACGCTGGCCCCCTGTCCCGCCACGGCGGGAACCACGTCCGCGACCGTGCTGAGGTTGATTCTGCGCAGGCTTTTGGCTGAACAAACGTGTCAGGCGCCCCTTCCGTGGCCACGAAAGGAACGAAAAGTCGACGTGGCCGGGCGCATGGTGGAGAGCCCCAAGGACTTGGCCGTAGTACGAGAGTCCTTAAAACGCTCCAGCGCACTATCTGCCTTATCGCCAAATAGGCGGGTCCCATCAAAGGGCATGTCCATAAGGGAACTCTGAACATCCCCTGAAAACCCAGCGGACCATAACCAGGCGTGACGATGGAGAACCACAGTGGTGGAAATCGCCCGACCCAAAGAGTCCGTGGTGTTTAGTCCACACCGGATGGCGAACTTTGCAGCATCTTTCCCCTCAGCCACAGCTTGGGAAAGCACTGCCCGAACTTCCTCCGGACACTGAGGCAGCGCCTGCGCAACCGTGTCCCACACAGCGTGAGAGTAGCAGCCCAGGAGGCATGTGGTGTTCACCGACCGCAGCCACAAGCTGGCAGAGGAAAACAGTTTCTTGCCAAACTGTTCCAGCTTCTTAGATTCCTTAGCCGGCGGGGCGGTAGGGAATGCGCTTTGGGAGGTGAAGGCTTGGATGACCAGGCTCTCCGGCGTTGGGTGGGTCGTTAAAAAGGCAGGGTCACTTGGGGCCGGGAGATGACGCCTGGCCACGTTCTTATCCACAGGGACTCCCGTGGCTGGCGTTAACCAGGTGCCCATTAACACATCCGTTAACGCCTCATTGAACGGTAGCAGAGGCTCCATAGAGCTTGCCGCCGGCTGAAGGACTTCAGTGAGGAGGTTAGTTTTTAGAGTTACCATAGGCAGGTCAAGGTCAAGGGCCTCAGCTGCTCTATGGAGCACCACAGTGTATGTGGCGCCCTCCTCCATGGCCACAGCAGGAGGAGAAAGGAAACCAGGCTCAGAGGAGAGGTCAAGGCCACCTGCATCCTCTGACTCGTCTGCCCACTCCTGCTCTGACTCGCACTGCCATGCAAGAGGGTCCTCAGATCCCTCCCAGTCGTCCCCTTCCTCCACTGCCTGAGGCACAGGCTGCGGCGGTGGGGGAGGGACAGGGGGATATAAATGGTCCAACGGCGCCGGGAACGGCGTCGGTCGATGCCGATCCGGCTGCATATCCCAGTTAGGGTCCCCCCCTGGAGCAAAATTGTCCGGAAACCCAGGCAAAGATGGAGGTGGCACAAATGGAACCCATTGCGGCACCAGGAACAGAGCCGCGGGGGGTGCCTGGGCCGGAGCAGCCAGCGACAGACCCCGAGGCGCCATAGCCGCCGGCATAGGACCTTGCGGCGTCGGGGCTGGAGCCGCCGGCGTGAGACCTTGCGGCGCCGGGGCCGGAGCCGCCGCCGGCGCCGGTAGCAGAGCTGGCAGCAAAGGAGGCCCCTCAGGTGGGACCGCGGGGCCCGAAGGCAAGCCGGCGGGAGTCCTAGGCCTGAAAAGGACGGTTCATGGCAGCAAGAAAATCTTGCACATGGGCCAGAGTCACCGACGGACCCGGATAAGGTGGGTAGGCCCTGGGACTCACAGGCTCCAACGGAACCGCGGGGGAGGTACCCCTGGCGTCTGCATCCAGAAACTGACGGGGGGAAGTCAGAGAGCGCAAACGCTTCTTCGACTTCTTCTTATGTCGTCTCTTACCCGATTCCGAGTGTGAAGACTTCGACCCCGAGGAGCAATGATGACAGCTCCGCGGTCGGTACCTTGATCAATCCCCTGTATCTCAAACGGCGCGGAGACGACTGCCGGGCCTCCAACAGCTTATGGGACCGCTCCCGTAGGGCCTTCATAGCTATGGCCAGACAGTCGGAGCATGACCGGGAGTCATGGTCGCACTCCAAACAGTAGAGAAAGACGCCAAGGGGTCGGCCACCGACATCGTACGGCGACAGGCCCCACAGGATTTAAACCCAGGCATCCCTACATGGCACCAGGAGTCAAAGACTCAAAATAGTGGAGACAAAAAGTTAGTCAAAAAGTGACAAGGGTACGAGCTCTAACCGGATCTGCGCTTGCTGGCGCGGAAAAAGAAAGAACTGACATCAGCGCGCATGGGTGGCACATTAGTAGTCTCCGTGACGTCATCTCGGCGCATACGATGCCAGCGACGGACGCGAAGCCGCATGACGCCACCTTCCGACGTGCAGGGGTACTGCTGACGAAAATCTTTCCGGATCCAGCCTGACACCTGGGGATATTCTAAGGTAAGGAATCTATCACTAACGTGTCTCTTTCAGATTAAATCAATAAGATTGGGATCTCACAGAGTAGGGTGCTGCCCGTTCAAAAGGTATTTCGGCAATTCATCTGGGGCGGTAACCGTTGCATAAATACCAATACTTTCAAAACCGGAGGACATCACATGGCATGGACATAAAGAAATGTGGCAATATACACTTGACTTACATAGTGCAGACAACAATTAAAAAGCAGGTGCCTATGTTCTGATCATTAACTTTACAAGGTATCAAATTCTCACTCTTTGATGACAAATTATAGCTTTACTATGACTTGACTGACAACAAATCAGGAACTTCTGGGCTTATACGAACAGGCGCCTTTTGGCAGATGAAATTGTGTGAAGTTGTCTCTCATCTGTAACCCTTGAATAACACTTTGAAATACTACTTCGGGAGCTATTAAAAGTTGCTAATTCTCAACGTCTCTCACAAGCCCCGGTATCAACCCTTGTTATGTGTACCCAGCAATAGGGGTCCATTTGGAAAGGAGTACCAATAATGTTTGGAATTTTAACTCCCAGACACAGAGCAACGTACCCGTTTCTAAAGAGCCCTTCCAGTACAGCTCCGAAGACTCTGGGTGAAGGTGTGCAAGTCTGGATGTCATTAAATCCCATCTGTGCAGCATCTTGTACCACTAGACATACTGTTTTGTTTTAATCAATATACTGCTAAGGATAACACAACATTAACATACAAACTTACACCTTCATCCACATTACTATTGCCTTTGTTCAAAAGTAGTTTAGTAACCCTACTAAGTAATACATTGCTGCCCCCCCCCACCACGCACCACACCATTGTCTTTATGTGGGTTGATATGCCTTCAAGCCCTTGTGTAGTTAATGAATTGTTATTAGATGTCTTCTCTGTATGCCATCCATCCAACCCAAATCTGTCAGCATTTCAGGGAGCATCCCCTGGCATCATCTTGAGAATTTGAGGATATATAACAGATATACAGACCCCGTCGTTCATTTTACAATACTCGGAAGGTGGGCCTTGAGGGGAGGGGGGCGGGGGGGAATAAGACTAGAAATAGAGAAAGTCCACTCACAGGCTATATCCCTTTTAAGCAGTGCCATTCATAATCTCAATAAGATCTTTTTCAGTGCATGAGAATCCCTCATTCTCTAGAAAATTCAACAGGGCAATCTGAGAGTTGATTTAAATTCGCCAGCCAAAGACTGGAATATATTAGTTATCCCCACTAATGTTTCTACATGACCACATTACATGGAGGAGATGCCCCACTTCAGTCGAGCACCCAAGGCAATTCAGGTTTGGACTGAGGTCCATGCGTCAGAGCGTCTCAGGAAGCGGTTTGGTTGGCAGGGGTACGGTGGCGAAAGTGGTTTAGCAAAGTCAATTTTCTCATTTTCTGGTCTATGTTTCGTTTACCCAGGACCATCCTTAATCTCAATAAGATCTTTTCAGTGCATGAGAATCCCTCCCTCTCCAGACAATTCAGCAGGGCTATCTCAGGGTTAATTTAAATTTGACAGACAAAGTCTGTTTGTACATGACCACACTGCATGAAGGTGATGACCCACTTCAGTCTGGCACATAAGACAATTAGGGTTTGGACTGTGTTGCATGCATCAGAAGCTTTTCAGAGGTTAAGTATATTCTGAGAACATAATTAAATCATATAAGTAAACATTTGCTTCAGATCGCTGTCTCCCTGGGGGCCATCAATGCAAAGGTCCATTCTTCATTTTCCAGGGGGCTGATGACATTTCCCAAGCCTTTCTGGGTTTCTAAAGTCAGAAGAGTTTATTATGAGGTATTTGTATATATCTGATATTCTACCTTTTTGTGGGAGTTGAGACTTATTTTTGCTCAGTGGATTGTCTGGGATATCATCCAGTTCCGCTAAGTGTGCTGTTATGTGAAGTCGGAGTTGAATTTAATGAATAACTGAGACTGCTTGAGCCCAAAGTACCCCCTTATATCTGCAAAGGAGCTCACTGTACCAGAAAAGACAACATCATCCAGTTTGGTGATGTCTAGACAGAGTAAACCCCTAAATATCTCTAGGAGGCAAACCATGGGAGGTGTGAGCCTATCCACATTGACATTTCTACCATTATTTTAACTGATCACCCAATTTGTGTCAGGGAGGACTTCCATGTATTCAACAGAACCTTGGCTGCTGTCAGTATATCAATGGGAGGTCTACCGTCATACAAGTAGTGGATAGGAGAAAATTCGCCCAGGGCCCACAGGTCTGTTGAATATGCATGGTCTGTAGTTGAACTGAGTATTTAATAATTTTCACTGCTCTATAGTATGACGCAGGGTCAGTAAATACCCAGTCCCTTGTCATAAGATGATTTGCAGCACTTTTCAAGTACTACTTTTAGATGTCAGTTTTGCCAAAGGAACAATCTCAATAGTGGCATTAAATGTTTCGGAAATACCCCTGGGAGGCATGAGGGGGTATTCTGTAGCTTGTAGAGAATGTTGGGGAGAATAATGATTTTCATCAAAGGTATCCTCCCCAACATTGAAAAAAGGAGTGATGACCAACCCTCAGGACTCTCCCTGTCAGTGGTTTCATATTTTCTGTGCAAACATCCGAGACAGTAGGACAGCACATTTTTCTATTGATTATTTGTCAGACTACGGGCACAATTATGAAATCCTAAACCTTTCCATGCTTGACACTTTATACAAGGTAGAAGCATGGCAGCATCTGTTATATAAACTGGAGTATTAGCTGAGGAGAGTGAGGACCCACCTCAAATAATATTCACAATCCCGGTCAGGGTGAATCACAAAAGTCACTAAATAAACATGTGCTCAACCCCCTGGGTGCTAGGGCCCAGAGCATTTTGGTTAGACTTAGAAGCATATTGTAAAGCATTTATTTATGCAGTACTCAAACAGTAATAAATTGAGAACACAACACAAGAAAAATACCAAACCAATTTAGAAAAATAGAATATTTTAATGAACAAAATGAGACCAAAACAATACGAATCGAATAAGTAGAACCGGAGATATGTTTATTTCATGGTTTAAGCTAATATAGCGCCAAAAAGCACGAAGTGCCAATCACGAGTATCGGATAACGCAGGGTCAAAGTCAAAAGTTAAAGCTGAGAACGATGGATCACCGGTCGGGTACAGTGATCAGTTTTCCTTCTGACTTGGAAAGTTTTCTGGAGAACGAATGGTTGTTGACGAGACAGGATGCAAGCTGGATCTGAGGAATGGGTCAACGGCGACAGTAAGTATCCTGCTATGCCAGGTTTTTTAACAAATCAGTGGCTGCTTGGTGTAGAGTCTGGTGAAGCAGTCAATCAGGTGCTGCTCTGTGTCAAATCTGGTGACACTTGCAGTTAGGCAGGAAGGAGTACACTCTGACCACAGCCAAGAGTCCAGGACTGGGAGTCACGACTCAAGCCCACAGAAGCAAGCAAAGAGGGGATCAAGTCAGGTCCAGTTGGGACTGGTCAGTTGGAACACCGGAAAATATAGGATAACATTTGTAGAGTGCAAACGATTGCCCAAAATGGTGACTTGGCCCTGGTGGCAAGACTGCAGCGGTTAGAAACAGATAACAGAGGAAAGAGTAAGATACCACAACTAGTAAGAACAAGAAAAAAGGCAGGTTTAACTGTTTCCTAAAAGTGGGCAAGTTTGCCTGAAATCTGAGGTGATGCGGCATTTGTTTTCAAAGCTTGGCTGTGGCATGTACAAAGCTTCTGCCAACCCTAGAAGCTTCATGAATACTGGGCACTACCATGGTTTTAGATGAAGCTGAATGTAGGTATCTATAGGGAGAATACTATATGGGCACTACTATGGTCTTGGATGACACTGAATGTAGGCATCTATAGAGAGAATACTATATCATTTTGTTTTGCAAGTACCCAAGGCGGGTTCCGTGAAGGGCATTATATGCCATATAAAGATTTAAAGGGGGCCTGGGTTCAACGCAAGCAGATCAAGTCTTCTTTCAGGACTCAGACAGCAGGGCATTCCTTCTGATTCTTCTGAGGCCCAAGAGTCCCAGTGCCAGTCTGCGGATGAGGAGCAACCCTTTGTCCATTCTGTAAACCAGTTCTCGTCTGCTCCCCATCTCCCACTGGTTTTTGAACCAGCCTCGCTAGAAAGACAAATGGGAGGCAAGCCTATGTGTGGACTTCATTAGCTTGTGACGGGGTATGCATCCTTTTAAGCTTAGTAAGGGGGCTGAGCAAAGCTCCCCAAGCCTGCCTGTCAAGGAAGGGAACTCCCTCTCCACACCCAGGATCCTTTGTCCACTGTCTAGGAGAAATACATAGGTGGTCACAAAGGAGCCATCAGTAGTCAAGTGACAATTGGACACTAGCAGAAATGCCTTTTGTTTTTAGGCAGAAAAGAGACCTTTCTAAAAGTGTATTTTCCTTAATAGCAATATAAATTACAATTTTAACATTTAGATGGATATTTCCATTAAAACAAGTCCTTGAATAATTTTTCTAACTTCTCCCACACTCAAATTACTAAAGTATACAAAACGTGATTAATGAAATGCTTGATTTATACACAGCCACTGGTAATTACTCGGGGGTTACATCCTAATCCATCGTTATTTTGCACACCAGGCCACCTCAGTTTGGACCCCACTATATGAAAATCAGTCTTCGCCCTGCTCCAATGGGAACAGTCCAGTCCAAACTGCCAAGCCAGGTCCTCCCTGAACTGGAACTCAAGCAACCCAGGGCGGGTTTCGCCCTTACTATGGGCTCATGAGCCAGGTATAGCGTGGTCCCAGTGGCACGGTGTGCACAGGACACACATCTGGACATACCCTTCCCACTTAGGGCCACATGCTGAAGTAGAACAAAAAGTGATGGATGGAATGCTTGAATTAATCTCAGTTACTGGTGGCCCACAGCAATCAACAGTGGCTAAGATTAATCCTAGCATTCCATGCATCACTTTATTTTTTGATACCCCCAGGTGTGATGGGTATGCCCACACTTGGATCCCGTGGCTACCAGAACCAAGCTATACCTGGCTGTTGAGCCCAAAACAAGGGTGATACTGGGCCTCGGTTGTTTGTTTTTCAGTTCAGGAAGGACCTGGCCTGGCAGTTCGAGTAGAACTGTTCCCATTGGAGCAGGGTTAAGGCTGTTTTGCATATGGCTGGGTTCACACTGAAGTGGCATGGTGGACAAAAAACAATGAATTGGGATGCGGCATGAGCGATCGTCAGTGGTTGAGATTAATCATAGCATTCCATCCATCACTATTTTTTTTCATGCCCAAACTGAAATTAAGCATTATTTATTGAGATAAAGTAACCCAGTGGTTTTTCTATGGGAAAGCCAGCTTTGCAACAGCAAAATACAACTATTTGGATATTTCACAACTAGAACATGTAAAATATCAATTTCTACATGCCTGCTGTTACATACCATGCACCCTGCCTTATAGGTAGTACGGCCACCCTTAGAGGTGACTTACCTATATTAAAAAGGAATATTTATGCCAGGAGAATGCAAGAGGCTAGGCGTCCAAGAAGTCTCAGAACTACCCTCACAGAGACCCAAGATTGATCCCAGAACATTGGGATCATATCCTGAATGCCCCATACTTGCTGCAGCAGTGAAAAGGCCATAAACACCACAATGTCTAGGAAAGCTTCTTTGAACAAAATGCCACCTAGCCACAGGTTGACTGACTGGAGGGGCAGTGGATGATTTGTTCCAAGTGGGTATGAGGGTGTCCATAAGAGTCTCACTGAAGGACAATAGAAGCTCTGAGGAGAGGCGGTGTTGGAAGGAGAGAAGTCAGTAAGGTTTTTGTTGTTACAATAAGCAGTTGTGGGTCAAGAACTTCCACTACCCTGCACACCACAAATGCAAAAGAGACAGTTTCCTCCATTGATGGACCAAGTGGGGATCCCATCTCAGTTTTTGGAGAGGTATCCAACCCACTAACAATGTGTAGGTTCAAATAAAGTCTAACATCTGTATAATGAGGGAGGAGTAAGTTGTCTGCCTCTTCATCGTCGTAATCATGGGGAACGACTGCAACAGTAGGACTGCATCCAAACCAGAGTCAAGCAGGAACTCGACCCTCTAGTAGTACAGGCACTGTGTAAGAGGCTGGAAGTTAGGTTAAATTTTACTTGGGTATGCTTTGGTTATTTCATAGTGTATAACAAGCCTCGCACTGGCCAACAGTGGCCTTGTGTCAGGATCGAATCTGGCACAGGCACCTGCGGGGCTAGCAATGGTGCTGAGGTTCTGTAATTCTCGAGTCTGGCTCCATTTTGTTCTGTGCCACCATTTTGTGTTGCCCTCACGTAGGCCTGTGAAGGTAGCCTGGCGAATAAAGTGGCCTGGCCTTCTTAGTTCATGTATACATTAACTAGGTTTCTTTTTGACTCTGAAATGAACTGTAAGAAACTGACCTCTGCACCTGAAACTGACCCCGCAAAGCCAATTTCCCTGATCGATCTTTCTCTGAGATTGCCAATCAATGTTCAGGACATCGTTAACTTTTAGTTTCCTTGCACATGCCTTATCTTGTTCAGCATCTGTTACTGTTTCTTTTTTTATGTTTCTTCATTACATGGGTTATGCTTTCAATTATAGGTTTGTCCGGCTTGTGGAGATTGAATTTGGGACATTCCTAATAATTAACTTTTGGGTTGGGATACTGTAAATTGAGTTATTGTTATGTGACACTTTGTTTGAAAATGTACCTTATTGGCTAGAATTTTGTGCAGTGGGTGTACATTTATAATGTGAATATTGGGTATAAAAGGAGACGTCTCGCCTTAGTAAAATGAGCAGTCTCCTGAGAATTTACACTGTGATGTATTTCTAGGATCACTGTTACTAGCTGCTGCTAATAAACTTGGTCTCTGATGCCATCCAGAAGTATTCCGTGTCTCTGTATACCAAGACAGGTGAACTCGAAGATCTCAGGCGTGCCCCTGACACCGCTGGGTTAAACCCCGGTTCTTCAGTGCCAGCATGAAAGGGACCTGTGTGGAACCTGAAGCTGAGGTCAAAGTTTTGACTGGTGTCAGCATGAGGTCAGGAGCGGCTACTGTGGGGTCTGTCAGCTCTAGAGGATGGCCAGCTTGCGGATGTGTGATTGGTGTCCCCCCGCCCCCAGCTTTGTGGGGCCCAAAAGTGCTCCAGAGGGAGCTGGCAGCATCTTAAAGATTTGCAGCATGGTCTCTTTAAAGCACTGTATCTGATGTCGACCAGGGCCAGAAGAATTTGAGGCACATCAGGACCAGCTGCGTAATGGTGTCCAAGTTAGTGGGTGCTGGAGGAAAAAGACCCTAAGAGCGGTGACTGAGCGGCATTTCGCCGGCCTTCAAGTGGCAAGAAGGGATCTAATACCGTTTGGCCTTCCTGCACTTGTAATTCATTTTAGTCTTCAACTTACTTGATGACTCAGCATGACCAGGATTTAGCTTTGAAATTGCAGCGTGGCACCATGGTCTTGAGTGAAACCACTGGCTTGAACACAATCTCTTCTTGTGTTCGGAACATACAATTATGCTTCCCAATCTCTGACTGCTGTCAGTTGCATCAGGACATTCTTACCACAGGACTTGGAGTAGTGATCAGAGTCCAGACTCCAGAGACACATTGTGGGAGTCCATGACGGACATCTGCTTCCTGCAATCGCGACACACCTTCAGTCCGGTGGTTTTGGGGAAAGACTTTTTTTCCTCAGCACACTGTGAACTCTATTGTTGGGTAAAAAAAAAAAAACAAATTTGTAGTGGAGTCGAAAGGCACGGATTTTTTTTTTGCTGTTTTCTTGTAAGAGGAGTTGCAGTTTCATTTCATGCTTCAGCACACAGTGATGTGTTTATAAGCAGCTCTGCTGTGTCACTTTCGGGGAGGCATGAGGCCTTTGCGGAGTTGAATGGCACCAACTAGCGGCAAGCGGGAACTACTACTAGAAATTTCTCCCGATCCAGTGTAGATCCTGGGAATATTCTAAATGTGAGGAATCGGCAGTTAGAAGTATCCATCAGAATCTTGATTACAGGTGCTCTAGTTCACCGGCCGTATTATCCAGGCTTGCTGTGCAATTGTCCTCTTATTGTCAGATCACCTTTCATCTTTCAGTCCACCTTATATCATTCTGTGGAAGCTCTTCATCTATCTTCCCATGCACTCTGGCTTATTCTAATCATCCGACTCCCTCCTAGGCAGCACCTAAACTGCCAAGTTTTTTTAATTATTCAATATGTAGACAGAGGAATATTATTATTTTCCTGTAACCTCGAGAGAAGGGTTAAAAAGCCCCAGTGACACTTCACATTTTCAGAGTATATGGTAAAAACATTTGGTTGGGATGCAAGCCTTCTCTGAAGAATGGATGTGGGTCTTGAAAGAGCTGAATTTCAAATGCTCTGGAACTAATCAAGGGGAGACTGTTAAACTAAGAATCTTCTTTCTGCTGGACTACAAAAGATATCTCGGACTCCATCAACGCTCTTTCCAATGAACATAATTTATTACTACATTTTTCACTTCAGATACATATAGGATCACTGTGGATACACAGTGAAGCAATTGATTAGGCCAGTTCCCTAAGAATTCCTAATAAGATTGATAATAGTGAAACTGCAGAACCGGCGCATTCTTTGGAAGTTCACATAATTCTTCACTAAGAGCTTAGTGTGAACTAACAAATCTCTCTCTTTCCTGGATTGTTTTTTTATCCTTAATCATCAACTATGAGGTTGTAGCATTGAGCCTTGCATGCAGAGGTGGTATATCCCTCCTAGTATGTGACATGCTGCGAACTGCCTCAAATCGAAGCACTCTGATCTTCAAATGGACGGGAATAATTCTCACAAGTCTTCCTTGGTAAAAGATTCTAATGAACTCCACTGTGTTAGTTCTGCTGTAGAAACCGCTGCTGTGGAATAATGCAGAAAATTCTGAGCTTTATTCTACTCACTCAGTTTGTTGGGACTTAAATTCTGTTTAATTACAGTTGCTCCTCTTTGCATGTGTTGATTCTTAATTAAGGTACTCACAGATTCAGGTTCCTCCCATTTGGTTCGAACTAGATATCTGATATTTAATCAATTGCCCTTTTATACCCCTCACAGTTGCAGTGTTGCTTCAGACTACACAGTCCTCCCCAAGTATCCAAGACTAATTCACCTCGCAGTCATCCAATAATTAGTTTTTATCAATTTTGAGCAAGGGTCAGACTAGAATATGGGTTCCACATTCAAGCCATCAACACCAGTTAGAAAGTGGTGAAGATACATGTGCTGGCCCATCATCTGCTCATCTCATCCATTCAAAAAAATACTGCTGAGCCATTGAGCGCAGGAGAGTATGAGTGATGCAGTTTCTTCCATATGACCAGTGTGATCAACAGCATGATCCAGCATATTGCAAGAGTGTGCAGGCCTCCTTCTCTTGAAAGTGCCCTCTGCTTTATCAGCAAGCAAATATTCAGGATCAATTATATTGCAGTAAATGTGCTTCAGAAATGGCTGTAAAATGTACCTGCCAGTCCCCTTACCGTGGGATAATCATTCCAACAACGTATGAGACCAGATTTTACAACATGGTTTTGGGGCTTTTAGTCATCTAAAACTCATTCGATATTTAACACTGCCAACTTCAGAGCTGGCTTTCAATTTATCACAAGATACTTTAATCTTCTAAACTGAAATGCCTCTATCAAAACAGCAAAGACCTGCTCATCCTCGGGTAGGAGGAAAGGAAACATGTATATGTCTGGTGTGTCTAAAGGCGTGCATTTTGTTTTCCATACCTTCATATTGTTTTGAATATAATATCAATGCATTATTTTATAACATTAGTGTTCCACGTGGGATTAAATCCCTTCTCCAAATGATGAAGTCATTAGGCATTGCATTCAATAAGCAATCAAACTAGAGTCGCTGGAGTATCAGTGTTCTTTAACTGCATTTCTGCCATCTATATTTTGTTTTGTTTTTCTTGAGTAAAACCTTTCCTGTGTAACTATATTTATGGGGTTCCTCACTTGGTGTCCAGCATCTTTATAAAGGAATATATAATTAGGTGTTAATATAGAAGCAGTCTTAGCTTGCACCGACTCTGATGTATCCCAAGGTGATGCAACTGAGGTTCATACGAGCTTTCAGTGGCTCAATCTTTACGGGGCTCTTTATACCACTTCGGAGCTTAAATTCAGAGAAAAGTTCGTTCTAGTAAAACAATTATTCAGGAGGTCTGAGATCTGATTTAAACGTCAGTATAATAGTATGGTGTCCCATTTTGCAAGTCCTGTTCCTCAACCCCTGTTCCTTCTTTGACTAATTAGGACTTTGCTTTCTCCAGTCACACATTTTATCAGTTCTGACCTCTGTAATTCAACCCTCAGCAGCTGAGAGGAACTGGCAATTCAGGCTGCCTCATGGCAAGCAGGAAGCCTGGTAATTGAATATGCAGAATAGCTATTCTTCCCTATAGCTGGCCATCAGTCCCAATATGCAGTTTATAGGGGTGCTGCAAATATGTCCAACCCCCTAGATCACTCCCTTCCAGTACAGTCTGAAGACTGGGCACCCCAAACTGCCATCATTTTACAATTGGAGGAGTAGTCGGGGGCTCCGTGGTAACATTCCATTTAGCTCTGCATAGTGGAGACCACCATCTTGTGTAGAACACACACATGGAGTCCAATGGACTTCAAAACTCACCACTCCAGTCAAACACAGTACGCCTACACACAGTTGACAATCAATATAGACACCATTCATACATGCCTCAGACAAGATTAAAAAAAATGTACCTCAGTTATGGGAAAAGAACAGAACGAATTTAAAAATTAGGCAGTTTCCTAGTCTCTCACGGTCCCTAAGAGGGCCTAGCTGAAATGCCCTATGTCCCCAACTACACAGTATGCTGAGACTACTATCAGTGTACTATGGATGCCCCTAGACATCAGCGAACTCTCATGTAGTTCACAAGACTGCTGAGCTCACTGAGGAAAATGCTGTCCCATAAACATACAGCAGTAGAGAAGTACAGCTTTACAAAACTGATGACTACCCTGTGATCAGGTCACCACCATCCTTTCCTTTGGGTAGTTTGGCAACATATTATATTTCACAATGAAGCCAGGGTCATTTGACTAAACAAACCCAGGACCTTCGTTGCACTAAAGGTTTCATCACTTTCTCAGTCTCTTCTACCACTACTGTGCCATCCAGTTAAACTAAATATGAAGGTTGGGTAGGTTGAATGGGTGGTGTAATCTGCCACCCTCTACTTCCTAGCCTTTTCGCCCACTCCCCAGATGCTGCACCAGTCGGGAGCCTCCATTGTAATCCCAAATAAACTGCTCTCATCTCCTCCTTTTATTCAATAATCCGATGTAGAGCATCTTATGGACAATAAGGCTTTTGCCAATATGCCTCTAACAGAGTAACGACTATCAAAACGCTAACGCTACATGATCGTTGTGTGGTGGGGGGGGTGTTAATTGCGTATTTTGCACATCCTGCACTGGTTCTCTTAAAATTTAAAATTGTGATCTTTTAAAAATTGTGATTGTATTTTTAACAATATTTGCACTGACTTGCCTGACAATTGGAACTGCTTGTAGCTGCAGTCACGCTATTTTTTAACTTAATACGACCTTGCGGTGTCCGCTTGTTAGAGCGGACCCGCTAGCATTGAGGTCAGCAGTCTAGTCGTTTTCTGCCCTGCCCTATTTAGGAAGCACGCTGGCGTGGCCGCGCAGCTGACGCGCGCAGCGGGCGCGCCGAATGGGCACCTAAGTCAAGCCCGTCTGCGCCCGTCCGCGCACCGGCCTCGCACAGCGCCAGCCATGCTGCTCGAAATAATGAGGGGGGTGATTGCGGTAAGAGATTCAGCTATTCCAGTGAGGTATTAAGACGGATCGGTAAGTTAGTAAGTGATAGGATCAATATGCCCCACTGGGAGGGTACGGCTGGTACTAAGGCCGATTTTATTAGGAAAGATGTTTTATTGGGAGGGTTGCTTAATGTTAGATCTGTGCCAAAACACCAGGTGAAGATCCAATTGTTGCTTGAATTTCATCATTTAGATGTCCTTTTCATGACAGAAACCTGGACCCACTCAGGCCTGGAGGTAGAGTTAGGATTGGCATGCCCTCTGGGCTATAAAATTTTACATAAGCCCCGAAACAAAGGAAGAGGAGGTGGAGTGGGGATTATTTTTAGAGAAGCCCTGGATTTCATTCAGTTAGAGATTGATGAAGTAGAGGGCTTCGAACTCTTTGGTTTCTCACTTAAGGACTCTAAGGGCTGCGTATGGCGGGTATTGTTTGTTACAGACAGCCAGGAACAGTGAGATCTTCTCACCTGCAGGGTCTAATAGATGTTATCTGCAACAGGGCCATCGCCCATTCTAATTTGTATATAATGGGTGACTTTAATCTATGGTGTAACGGAACTCTGGACACTGGTTACAGCAATCTTATTCAGGCTTGTGAGAGCCTGGAATTATGCCAGGGAATCAGTGAGGCCACTCATATAAATATATTAGACCTAATTTTCTCCAAGGAACAGGCTTTGGGAGTGGTAGAGATCCTCCCGGTTGGCTGGTCCGATCACCATTTGGCCAAGTTTCAGATACTTGACCTTGGAAGAGTACAGCCCGCCATCAGAGAGGCAAGGATGTTTAGGAGTAGAGACTGGAAGGGACTCCTTAAGAGGAAGACTAGTTCCCTTCCGGTATTTTCCTTTGAGAACAACTTTAATAACAGAAGAACAGTGGAAGACAACTACACTGATTTTTGCGATCAGATTAAAAGTCAACTTGCCCAAATCGCCCTTGAAAAAACTTGTAAAAAGATAGGTAGATCGTCTGCCAGTTGGTATAATGATCATCTTAAATCCTTGAAATTGGGCTGTCGACAGGCTCAGAGGAAATGGAGAAGAACTTACTCGGATGAGGGCAAGTCCGCTTGGAATGCTGTATTAAGGGAATACAGGAAGGAAATTAATTTGGCTAAATCTGAATATTTAGCCAATATTATTCTAAATTCAAAAAATAATTCTCGAACAATTTTTAAAATAGTGAAAGACATGACTGTCCCTGAGTGTATACGATCTAAAATTATGCCAACCCAAGCTCTGTGTGACAGTTTAGATACTTTTTTCACGGAAAAAATAACATCATTCATGGATTAAAGAGAACTGATCCACCTAGTAGAGAGGGCTCCTTGGATAATATCATTGAGGTATTGGAGCCGGGAAGGGCAAAAGGAATAGAGATGGGTCTAACATCCTTTATGGACCACTTTGAGCCATTTTCGGAGGACACTTTTCATAGAACCGCAGCAAGTGTGTCTTCAGGGTCCCCTTTGGATCTCCTTCCTAATAAAATCTGGAAGGAGTTGGGCTCCGAGCTCTTTCCTCTTTTGCGTCAGATTTGCAATAGCTCTTTAGCCTCCGGGTCAGTGCCAGCATGCTGGAAAAAAGCAGTGGTCACTCCACTTTTGAAAAAATCGACTCTTGATCCGACTTGTGCGGCTAATTATAGACCCATTTCTCTTCTTCCTTACCCGATAAAATCATTGAACGACTGGTCAGCCAAAGCTTGTCTCAGTTCCTAGAATCCAATTCCAGGCTGGATGATGTCCAGTTTGGCTTTCGACCTGGCCATGGAACTGAGACTGCGCTAGTGACCGTATTGGATGATCTTTGATTGCGGGCAGACAGGGGGCAATCCGGTATTCTTATTCTACTTGACCTGTCTGCCGCTTTCGATACGGTCAATCATGATATCTTGCTGACCAGGTTGGAAGAAGCTGGAGTGTCTGGGATTGCTCTTGAATGGTTTCGCTCTTACCTCTCTGATAGGTGTCAGGCGGTTTCCCTTCCGCCGTATCAATCTAAGTTCTCTGGTGTCTACCATGGCGTTCCACAGGGATCGGCGATAAGCCCCATTCTTTTTAACGTTTATATGCGACCCCTGATTGAAATCATAAAAATGCATGGTGTGAGACTTGTGAACTATGCTGACGACACACACTTTTTTTTCTCTTTAGAGGGAAATCAGTCGATTCCACTGACAGCCTTTCATGATTGTATGCGAGACACCACCCACTGGCTAAGAACAAATTCTCTTCAGTCTAATTCAGGTAAGACTGAGGTTCTATATTGCACTACCGGGAGGGTCCCTCCTCCTTTTCCTGGAAATCTTTGGTCTTCTTCATCTACACCCATTCTGGTACCGGCTAAAGCTGTACGCAACTTGGGAGTCATGTTCGACGCCACTCTAACCTTCGAGATGCACGTAAATAAGGTGGTAGGGACCTGTTTCTCCTTGATTAAAGCCCTGAAGAAAATTCTCCCTTTACTACCAGAGGCGGCCAGAGCGCTGGTCATTGGTGGTATCATCCTCAGTAGATTAGACTACTGTAACGCCCTATTGCTGGAGGCCCCCAAATTTTTGATTGAACGTCTTCAGAGAGTACAAACTGTGGCGGCTAAACTGGCTTTGATGAAACCGCGGCGTTCATCGGGCTCGTTGGCCCTTGCAGAGCTTCATTGGCTACCGTTAATGCAAAGGGTCCAATTTAAGTCCCTATGCTTGATTTTTAAAGCCTTGCATGGTTTAGGACCCATACCCCTTCAAGAGATCTTTACTTGGTACACACCCACAAGATGTCTTCGGTCTGCCACTGCTTATTTGGTGAAAGTTCCGAAGATTCGAAGAGCCAAGTCAGGGGGTAGGGCCTTTAGCTTTGCTGCAGCTAAGCTCTGGAACAGCCTCCCTTTGGAACTCAGACAATCTCATGACCTTTTGCAGTTCAGAAGAAAGCTCAAAACATGGCTGTTTCCTAGAGCCTGTTAGCTCTGGTGATGTTCCATCTGCTCTATTTCCGTTTTCCCCGGGCCATCTGATAATGAATCATGTACTGTAGCGCCGAGATACCCGCTGGGTGATTGTTGCGCTTTATAAATACTGCATATAATACAATACAATACAAAAAGGAAACTGGAATAGAACTGAGGCGAAACCATGTCCTGGGTTGAATGGATTGAAGAAACTTGCAACTAACTGGTCTCTCACTTTGTGCACAATAAATATTCCCCCACTGACTTTCAATGCACCATTATGGAACATCTTACTCTAACTTCTCCTCTTGCAGAGCAGGTTCTATATAAAAAAGGAAGCAAGGTGTATTTTCTCCAAACAAAGCACAAAAGGGGCCAAAGGGGGTTTAACCACAAGCACGGGTTGTGTCCCTAAATCAGAATCAAAACACAACAGGAACCATGGGTGTAGAAGAAAGGAAGAATGCTGGTGCTAATGGGGTGTCCCTTTTTATAGGACGGTTTCCCTAACCCACTCGAAGGTGGCATGCTTCATCATAGGGTAACCTCCTCGCACTATGAACTTAGTCATAGTGAGGGCTACAACACCCTCACTGAGAGGGAAAATTTCAGGGATGTTTTGTTTATTCGGAAGAGGTATACTAAATACCTTATTTGAGATGGGTGCGCTAAAAGAAGTGAAAAAATGATGAACAAATTAGAGCGGCGATAGAGTGAATTAGTGGTCATGGGTCAACATGTTTCAGCGTAATACCTTCATAGGAGGTGCGGCGGCTTTCTTCAGGACCTCGTGAATGTTACTGCAAGCGTAGGTAACAAGCCTAAAAAAAAAAAGTATAAATAAATATATGATCAAATACAAAACAAGTGGTTGGACTGGTATGCCACTCAGTCAGGGGTCCACTGGTCATAATTGTCTACAAAAGCTATATAACAATGTTTAAACATAGATACGGCAAAAGCACAGCACAGCATTCATTCCAATAGCGTGTACTGTTCAAAGGAAAATCCTGGGACCCGTAATAAGTAACATAACTTCCGGGGACCAATACATCAAAAGAAGGTTAAGCGTTAACTACGATGTATCAGTTTACCTGCAACAGTTAGACAACTAACTCCATCTAAACTTTGGCGCAAAGCTCAAGGAAACATTGAGTCCTGTGATTTCAAGAGGACAAATGAAATTTAAAATTAACTAGTAAAACAAGAGACTCATTGCGACGAAAAGTCTTTTGGTTTAGTTTGTGGGTAAACTGATACATCATAGTTGATAACACTTAACCTTCTTTAGATGTACTTATATTTTAACAAATTGGGCATACTCACCCCTTAAGCCGGTGAGACTTGGTGTCTCCGTTCTACAGCAGCTTTGCCGTTTGTGCAGAGGGGCACCTAGACACTCCCTCAACCTTGGATACTTCCGGTAGGAAAGGGCGGAGGTCAAAGGTACGCATCCGGCCAGCAATAAAAGCGCATGCTGAGCAGGACGCGCAGCAGAACGGGTGAGTGGTAGTGTTGGAGGAATTAGTCCTCTGCCTCTCGCTTCCTCACTGCTTGACTTATTGATTAAGATGTGACCACGATAACGCTGTTTCATTGAAAATCTGGAATAGTTTTAACAGTTTTTAACTCTTAGCTTTTTATTTACAGTTTAGGGCAATCACAATTATATTTTAACGAATTGGGCATACGCACTCCTTAAGCTGGTGAGACTTGGTGCCTCCGTTCAACAGCGGCTTTGCCGTTTGTGCAGAGGGGCACCTGGACACTCCCCCTACCTCGGATACTTTCGGTAGGAAAGGGCGGAGGTCAATGAAGCGCATCCGGCCAGCCATAAAAGCACATGCCTAGCCGGACACGTGCACTGCTGGCGCGCCAAAGGCAGGCCCGTCTGTGCCCGTCTGCGTTCGGAACGCGGCCAAGGTCAGGAATGTTGCCGGTTTTAACTGAGGTCTCTCCTACTCAAGAGAGGCAATCCTGGCACTTAACGCACAAGCAAGTAAGTGTCAAGTTCATCTACAGCTTGATAAAATAAAGGGCTCATTAACCTGCCTCAAATGCAGATAACAAGCTCACGTATGAACTCAGCCCCCTCCCCAATCATGCCCCCATAGCTGACTCCAACCAACTAGCCAAAAACGCGCTACACATTTATGACACACTTGTAAACCTAAAACTGGACTGTCTCTTCATAACAGAAACCTGGCTAAAAGACTGCTCAAACCCTGATGTTGTGCAAGCCCTCCCCCAGGATACACTATATCCAGACAAGATAGAACTAAGCAAAGAGGGGGGTCCTAGCTATAATATACAGGAACACATTGAAATACTCCACATTCGACATCAAAGCACTAAAAGAGGCAGAAAGCCTTGGTTTCTATCTCCAACCAGATAGCTCAAGGTCCTTTGCTGGAGCCCTGATATACAGACCACCAGGGTCTAGCCTCAAGTCCCTATATACCCTGTGGGAAAGAATGAGCTCACTGGTGGTCAGATACTCCAACTTCACCATTTTGGGAGACTTTAACATACACTTGGAATCAGCTGACACCCCAAGTATGAATAACTTTGGAGAGATCATAAATACCCTGGGACTGAACCAACAGATAGAGTGGCCCACACACTGTGCAGGACACACCCTGGACGGACTCTGTACCAATTCCACCAGTCTTAAAGTTGACCCTTCGGTCACTATAACATGGTCGGATCACAAGCTTATCCCTTTCAGGATTGACTGCTCCACCAAACAACCAGGGAAAAACTCAACCTGGTCTCAAAACGAGACGAAAATGGAGTAAAATGCTAACAAACCTTAACCTTTATGCAATAGCAGAATTAGATAAACATACCATAACAGGGGACCCCTTGACAGATACTCACATTTTTAAGGACTGGATGACCTCACTAGCCAACACCTTAGCGCCTCCCACCCCTACACAGTAAAAGTTCCCACAATAAAAACTCTGCCACCTGGTTCACCCCTCTGGTAAAAGAACTACATGGCCAGTGTAAAAAACTGGAACGCATATGGAGGAAAAACTACAAACAAGAAGAGCTCACCACCTTTAAAGCAGCTCTTAAACAATATCATCAACAAATCAGAAAATAAAAGAGGGCACACTCCTCCAATCTTATCAACCAGGCAGCGTCCAATCAGAAAATTATCTTTAACATCGTAAAATCTTTCACCGACACAAAAGTGTTAGAACGCGAAATTCCGCCGTCACATAGCTTATGGGACCAGATAGCTGAATATTTCGACAAAAAAAATCAAAGACCTAAAAAAAGATTTTAAGGAGAGTAACTTCCCGCCTACAGAACTAGAAAATAGAACAGGGCTCAAATGTTTCAAGGAGATTAGCCTGGAACAGTTCCGGCAAGCTATTCTATCATGTAAATCAGGTTCTCCTCTCAATCCCTGCCCCCCAAAAGTTCTACCTGCACTCATTGACATCATAAACCCCGACGACTCTCTCCAACCTCAGACCCATCTCATTGCTAACATGTCTGAGCAAAATGCAACAAGCAATTAAACGACTCTGCAAGGAGCTAACATTTTGCACCCCAAGCAATCTGGTTTTAGGCTTAGTCATTCAACAGAGTCAGTGCTGCTCCACACACCAGAAACCTTAAAACTTGCCTTAGATCAAGGTAAGAATGCAGTACGGATTCTGTTGGACCTATCGGCCGCATTCAACACGGTCTCCCATGACATCCAGGTAGATAGACTCACGAAGAGTGGCATATCCCAAAAAGCTTTGGCCTGGCTAACTTCTTTCCTGGAAAAGAGGAGACAAATAGTAACCTTAGGCAACTTCAAATCAATAGAAAAACAATTGCTCTCTGGCATCCCACAGGGCTCTGCCCTAAGCCCAACACTATTTCATCTTTACATGATACCATTGCTTAACCTGATTGCATCCTTTGACATCAAGTCCATCTCGTATGCGGATGACACTCAGCTAATTCTCATTCTTGATAAAAATTCCACTGCAGCTGAAGAAAAATTCCAGAACAGTCTATCCGCAGTCATGGACTGGATGAAAACAAATCACCTTAAATGTAACAGTCAAAAAACAGAGATCATGCTGCTTGAGAAATGTAACATCTTCATGCCCAAACAGTGGTGGCCGATTGACATGGCAGCCCCTAACACAGTCAACACTGAGAAATTTAGTGATTCGTTAGACCGTGCACTGTCCTTTTACCAGCAAGCCCTCTCGGTGGAGGGCACATACTTCCACATGATACAAAGCCTCCAATTTTTTATCGAGCTACTCCCTGTCACAGCCAGAAAAACAGTGGCAGTAGCCCTAATTTTGTCTCGCTTGGATTACTGCAACCGCCTATACGCAGGAGCAAAAAAAAGTAGTGCTGAAAGGACTACATACAGTCCAAAACGCGGCAGCCCGACTGGTATTAAAACCACTAAGGAGGTCCTCGGCCACAGCAGCACTCAAAACGCTCCACTGGCTGCCCATACATAAAAGGATTCTCTTCAAAATCCTAGTAGTCCTATTCAGAACCCTCAGGAATACAGGACCCAAATACCTAAGGTCCAGAATTAAACCATACATCACCCAACAGCTTCTGCGATCATCCTCGGAAAATCTTCTAGCACCCCCCACCTTCTACCTGTCATCTTGACGCTCTATTCCCCTCTTACGTGTCTCCTCTATTTTCAGTCCCCATCCGACACGAGTACGCAAGACCAACACTTCCCCTTTAACGATAAGCACTTCCTGGATGCCCGGGCAACCCATGTGACCTGGACACGAGAACCAATCAGGAGACTTGCAGAGACAGCGACCGCCTTGATAGGCAGCCTGTCTCCACTGATGTTGGCAACGACTGGAGACTGCAGAGGGACTCCAAGTACAACCCCAATCCTCACTTGGACATTCTCTTCTTTCCCTGTGGGTCACCCCTGACCGAGGACATTCAAAAGGACCAGCCCATGAGGACCCTTATTCAAGAAGAAGGAGAAGAACTTCATCTGTGTACCGTTATATAAAAATAAAACCCAAGTATCAAAGAGTTAAGAACCTTCCCTGTCGTTTCTCAAGTGCCACACTTGGTGGAGAATGTGGGCACTTGCTCCATAGACAGTCAATATGGAGAAACTGATTCAACAATTAATACATAACCAGGAGAAGCTAGAATGGGCACTGGAGAGGCAGATGACATCCGCCCAAGTGGACAGGGAGCTGTTTATGGACTCCATGACCCACCAGGTGGACTGTATTAAAAAAGTGGCTGTCAATCAACTTCAATTGACTTCACAGTTATATACACGACCAGGATCCCCGTCAGGAAGTCCCAACGTGGTCCTACAATAATACATCCCGGGCGAAGACCCAGATGCGTTTTTATTAAACTTCGAGAGAGCTGCCAGGGCCTCCGGATGGCCGGAACCGAAGTGGCCTTTTCTTTTGCCCCACTGTTAACAGGGGAGGCGTAAGCAGCTTATCAGGTTGCCAATTCTACCAGGAACACTCCCTATTATGAAATAAAGGACATCATATTGGACCGCCTCGGTATGGACCAGGAGGCCTAAAGGGTGAAGTTTAGGAAAGGAAGAGGTGCTCCTTGGAACAATCCAAAGACACTGTTTTACAAATTAAAGTCTGCTGCGGACAAGTGGCTCAAACCACAAGAAAACACCGAGGAGGAGATTATTTCCCTTGTATATCTCGAGCAATATCTAGAGTGCCTTACCTTTCCCACTCAATGCTGGCTGAGAGCATACACACATCACTGTGGAGCCAGCCGTGGAGATGGTTACCACCTATGCTAGAGCACAACCCCGTTCCCTCCCCTGGGACACCCCAAAAAAACTCCCGCCCCATAACAGGACCCCTTAGAACCGAAAAGAACCAATCTAAACCTATACCAGAGCCACCGAGGGTTAGAGGACCTAGAGCTGAGGCCGTACCAACAAAAGGGCCCCAATGTTTTGACTGTGGGGGATGTGGGCACCTAGCCTGATTTTGTCCCCACAAGAAAAACAGAGAAGAACCGATGGATGTCAGTTTCCTACCTAGGCCTGTCCTCCATACAGAAGATCTGGGTTCCTGTTTCAATGTAAGTCTGTTGGTGAATGAGGACCCCATAAAAACCCTGCTGGATTCCAGTTGTCGTAAATCTGTTGTTCAAGCCTCCTTAATAAAACAGTCACAAATTTCTGGTGGGGGAGAACATACCTATACGTTGTGTCCACGGGGACGTAAAGACCTAACCTGTAGCCTAGGTACCTATTCACATACTAGGCAGAGAGACCATATTGACTAAATTGGGCGTCCTACCAAACCTCCCAGAGACGGTAATCCTAGGACTAGACAACCCAATGTTCCTGAATCTCCTTAGGGGAAAAGTAGTCCACAGTGATGAACAAATACCAGGAGCAATAACCCTTTTCACTCAAGCTTCATGGCTGACGTACAAAAGTTTTAGATATGCTCAGACCCATGACACCACTCTCCAATCAGCCTGGACCCAAGCGAAAAGTAACCCCTCTACACCTCACCCTATGTACCCGCTTTTCCACATTAAAAACGATCTCTTGTATAGAACAGGGAAATCTGGTGATCCCCCTCAGTTACTAGTGCCTCAAGCTTTTAGAGACCAAGTCCTATTCTTTACACACCGACTTGTTGGCTGGGCATAGGGGAGCCCAGAAAACCACCCAAACCAACCTACAACAATTTTACTGGCCGGGTTTATTTTCCCACGTAACCAAGTTCTGCCAAGAGTGTGATGTATGCCAAAGGAAGAACCCCTATAGACCTCCCCCTTTCGCCCTCTTCCGATAATTGGGAAACAGTTCAAGAGAGTCAGAATGGACCTGATAGGCCCATTACCAAAGTCCAAGAGAGGTAACCCATACGCCTTGGTTGTGGTTGATTATGCAACCCGATATCCTGAAGCTTTCCCGCTAAGGGCCCCTACTACCACAAAATTAGCGATAAACTGGTTGAACTATTCTCCCGAGTAGGCTTCCCAAAGGAAATTTTAACGGACCAGGGTACCCCATTCGTCTCCCGCCTGATGAATCAAATATGCAAATCCTTGAGTATCTCACAGATAAAGACCTCTGTTTACCATCCACAGACAGATGGCTTGTGTGAAAGATACAATGCCACGCTCAAACTGACACTAAAAAAAGATGCTAACAGTAGAGGGGAAAGACTGGGATATGCTCCTTCCCCTAGCGCTCTTTGTCATCCTAAGCCAAGTACAGAGCAGCCTGGGTTGATCCCCATTTGAGCTCCTCTATGGGAGAAGGCCCCGCACATTGTTAGACATGACAAAGGAGGCCTGGGAAAATGAGACACCTGTTGAGACTAAATCCTTCCTTGACTACACTCAAAGCTTACGGACTCGAATTCGCAAGCTGCGAGAGTTTGCAGATGCCAATATCGAAAAAAAACAAATACGACAGCAGACCTTTTATGACAAGGGGAAAATGTGGTGCCACCTAAATGTACATGACTGGGTATTGGTATTATTACCCTCCTATCTGTACAAATCCCGACATGAACAGAAGGGTCCCTATGAGATCATCCAAAAAGTAGGTCTGACCAAATATCTGCTACAAATCTTGCCTAAAAAAATAAAACAGATGTACCACATCAATCTATTAACAAAATGGCTAGGATCCCTCCCCAAGGATAGCAACCTTGTAATCCCAAACCAGACAAACTATACCTCCACTCTCGAGCAGCTAGTCATCAACGAATGTTTATCAGAAGCCCAAATGACTTCCCTACAAGACGTTCTAGCTCCCTTCTCCTCCCTATTTTCAGATCACCCAGGGAAAAGCACTCTAGTAGAACACTCTATCATCACCCCACCAGATAAGGTTGTAAAACAACGACCGTATCGTATCCCGGCCGCCAGACGCGAAGCCATAAAGACAGAGATAGAAAACATGCTGTAAATGGGAGTCATCAAACCCTCCCAAAGTAACTGGACCTCCCCGATTGTTTTGGTACCAAAACGGAACGGATCAGTCCGGTTTTGTATTGACTGCTGGGCCATTAACGTCATATCAAAGTTTGACTCTTACCCTCTCCCTCGAGTGGACGAGCTCATCGAGAACATAGGGGAAGCCCAATACATCACTACACTCGACCTCACGAAAGGCTACTGGCAGGTTCCCCTGCGACCAAAAGACCAAGAGAAAAACTCATTTTCTACCCCAAGCGTGTTATACGAATTTACGGTATTACCCTTTGGCTTGCACGGCACCCCCGCAACATTCCAGAGGCTCATGAATAAGGTACTTCATGGACATCAAGCCTATTCATCTGCCTACGTGGATGACAGTGTGATTTATCGCCGCACATGGAACGATCATCTATCACATTGTCAGAGGGTCTTTCAGACCCTTAAAACAGCAGGCCTGCACGTGAACTCAAAAAAATCCTGGGTGGGCTTCCAGAAGGTCAGGTATCCGGGTTACCTCCTGGGGAATGGGTTTATCAAACTGCAAAAAGAAAAGATAAAAGATATCTCCGATACCCCCTTTCACACTACCAAAAAAGAGGTCAGGGCTTTCCTTGGTCAACTGGGTTATTATTGACGATTTATCCCCAGATATTCGGAAATAGCAACACCATTGACAGATCTTGTGAGAAAGCAGGTGAAACCTAAAGACCTTCTAAACCCTTCGTCCCAGGCAATGCATGCCTTCCAAGACCTGAAAAACACCATCACCTCCTGTCCCATCCTAGTGTCGCCCAATTTTTCTGAACCATTCATTTTACAGACGGATGCCTCAGATCACGGTTTGGGTGCCAGCTTATCACAGGTGTCTGCCGATGGTACCGAAAACCCTTTAATCTTCATCAGTCGCAAGCTCTTTCCCTGTGAACAGAGATACCCAGTGATTGAGAAAGAGTGTCTCGCCATCAAGTGGACGGTCAATAAGTTGCTTTACTACTTGGAGGGCTCCCATTTTATCCTGTACATGGACCACACTCCCTTGCAATGGATGAGCCACAACAAGGGGAACAATCCTCGATTTTTGTCTTGGTTTTTGTCCTTCAAAACTTTTCTTTTGAGGTGAGGCATCATAAGGGGGTCGATAACAGAAATGCAGACTTCCGTTCCCATTGTCCTCTGCTCCCCGATCGGAAAGAGTCTAGGGAAGGGGTGTGTCACGACGTTCCTGTAAGTCCCACGACCAGCGAGGACGATGATGATCTATTCCCCTCTTACGTGTCTCCTCCTCTTTATTTTCAGTCCAACCCCCCCCCCCCCCCGACACGAGTACACAAGACCAACACTGCCCCTTTAACGATATGCATTTCCTGGATGCCCGGGCAACCCATGTGACCTGGACACGAGAACCAATCAGGAACTCTGCAGAGACCGCGACTGCCTTGATAGGCAGCGTGTCCCTCACTGACGTTGGCAACGACTGGAGACTGAAGAAGGACTCCGAGTACGACGCCCAATAGAGCTGCAGGAACGGTTTGTCAGCTGAAGAAATACCCCAGGACCGAGGAGAAGACCGCCGGGAGACCGTCTACGGAGCAGACATCACCGCTTAGCCAAGAAGGGAGCCGGACCCCGTTCGGCACTGCGAGCTTTCCTGCCACGCTCCAGGAGGAGCGTGGCTGTCTGAGGTATATGCTCGCTTCGGCAGCTTATTTTGAGCCGGTGCCGGGGGCCATAATACCTCTCAGGCTGAGAAGGGAGGGGACAACCCATAGCGCTGTGTACAGGAGGGTACCGGTAGAGCTCTGCAACAGGGATGCTAGGCGGGCCCTCTACAACCCTTGCATTTAGCGCGACACTGGTGGTGATTTGGACAGGTGTTTTGTGAACCTCCCTTCACCCCTAAATTCCCTACACCCCTCCAAACAATAGGACATAATCCTCACAAGGACATTCTCTTCTTTCCCTGAAGGTCACCCCTGACGGAGGACATTCAAAAGGACCAGCCCATGAGGACCCTTATTCAAGAAGAAGGAGAAGAACTTTATCTGTGTACTGTTATATAAAATAAAACCCAAGTTTCAAAGAGTTAAGAACATCTCCGGTCGTTTCTCAAGTGCCGCAATATCTTTTTTAGGCAATTCTGACCAGTGGACCCCTGACTGAGTGGCACACCAGTCCAACCATTGGTTTTGTATTTGATCATATATTTATTTATACTTTTTCTTTGTTACACTTGTTACCTACACCTGCAGTAATATTTACTAGGTACTGAAGGTCGCCACACCTCATATGAGGGTATTAGGCTGAAACATGTCGACCCATGACCACAAATACACTCTATGACAGATCTAATTCCTCTCTGTCGTAGCTGATATTTTAATCCTGGTCAGGGGACGCTTGAATAAACTGCATTGAGTACCTCTGAACTAGTTTTAACTCACATCTGTTGATCATGTTTTCACTTCCTTCACAACACCCATCTAACATAAGGTATTTAGTATAACCCTTCCAAATAAACAAAACATCCCTGAGCTCCTCCCTCTCAGTTGTAGCCCGCACTATGACTAGGTTCATAGTGCAAGGAGGTTACCCTATGATGAAGCATGCCACCATCGGGTGGGTGAGGGAAACCGTCCTATAAAAATGGACACCCCATTAGCACCAGCATTCTTCCTTTCTTCTAGATCCAGAGTTCCTGTTGTGTTTTGTATTTTCTCTAAAGCCACAGACAAGGACAGTCTGAATGAATCATTAGAGTGGAATCACATATCACTCCCTTGACTCCTCTCCAAGGAGCACATGTATGACTGTTTTTTGTGGTTGTAAACAGAGAATCAGGCCATTTGGAACCACTAAAACTGCTTGTGTAATGTACCAACCCTATTCTGCTAGGGACCCCTTCCCCTTTGTGACTGGCAGCAAAGACATTTTTTTAAAAGCAGGCAGTGGTCTCACTTTTAAAAAAAATGAAACAAACGTTTCATTTTTCTTTTTGAAACGTATCCCGTTTTCCTTTAAGGAAAACAGGCTGCAGTTAAAAAAAACATTTATATGCTGCTTCATTTAAAAGCAAACACAGACATGGTGGTCTGCTGTCCCCAGCAGGCCACCATCTCTGTATTAATGCCCATTCCCAATGGGTCGCAAATTGCAACCTGGCTCAATAATATTGATGAGGCAGGTCCATTGCGAGACCATTGTCTGAGACACATTTCATTTAGCGAGTCTATAATTGTGAGTTGCAAAAAATCACAATTAGAGACTCGCAAAATGAAATGGTTGTACATGTAGACCTAGGTGACTGTGAATTTCTATCGGCTAAGAAGACCAACTGTTTGGATGACAAATAATGTTGATTATTTTTCTATTTTAAAGTCACAACCTTTCTTCACAACGTTTTTTTGCAACCCATCTACTCAGTAATCACTTTTCTAAATCCACTTATGTACTAATTGCCCTGGTCAAATTGGCATTCTGTTTCTTTTGTCATAAACTAAAGTATGCTGTTTTTATTATTGTTTTTTCACTATTATTGTTTTCAATTATCACATTTCGTTCTGTAACAAGTAATTGTGGTCCTTATCCATACTCAACATAGTTAAATAATAAGAGTAGAAATCTTACCATTGCGGCTCTTCATCACTATGCCACCTTTTTTTGCAATTACACTTTACTTTCCTCATCTAATATGGCATCCAAAACAGTTCTACTCTGCATTTCCGGAGTAGGACTTTTAATATTCAGGGCATGTCGCTATGTACTTTGAGCCACCTATTTCTCCTGGAGCTCCCGTCTCTACTGAAGACAAAACTGACTTCTATGCATCTTACAGCTGCCCCGGTAGACTTCTTATCATGCTTTGGTGTGTAGAATAAAAGAAAACTGTGTTTGCTCCCCACCCTAATGTCCCACATGTGGTGGGCAACATAGCATACTCTTCTCATGTCCCGAAATTGTGATTTTTTAATCTGTGTATCGCTTTTTCTTATTTCAGAAAATAGCTGAGTCGTGACTGTCTTGAATACCACTTTGAACACTCAAGATGGGCTTAATTTAGATACCTTTTGCCACTCTCATTTATAGTTTCACTTCTATAACCGTATACCTACCTGAGGATTCTGGTTCTAAGCTCCTATTACTACTTATTTGTGTGCCAATATACTATGCTTCATTCATGTTTCCTTAGCCTCTCTATTCTATATTATTAAACAGAATTGGTCTCTTTTAGGGAGAAAAAAAACTTACAGATAGGACACGTGCGTTTCATGTTTGTTTTTTTACAAGTGTATGCATCAGGAGCCATTATACCTTGATAGGTCCCGATCTCCTGATGAAATTGCCGGAACTAGATGCAATATAACATAGGGACCAGTCCTAATTAATTAGTCTAAACATGTCACTGTGCATTTTTAGCATGTACAGTGAGAGAGCCTATTGTCCGTAGTCCGTACAATCACTTGATGCATTTTTATGTTTCTTTATAACTACATACTCCCACATACTAGAGGACCGCTATCACTCATTGCATGTATGTATATGTAAGAAAGTGGATTATTATTTGGAATGCGGGGTCAAACACCTCAAGGAATAACACTAACTTGTCCGCATGAACGCCAAAGTTACTTAATTAACGTGAGCTCAACCCACTAGTAGCTATGGCACAGAGCAGTCAGACGTAACTTGAGGCAATATTCAAGTACTTATGCAGAACCAAAACAGTAGCAAAGTAAAAACGCCCAGCAATAATCTTTCAAACCGAATTTAAAATACAAAATAGAGTAACTGTAGATAGGTATTTTTAATGTTTAAATGATTTCAGGCAGACATCGATGAAGCACGGGTCAGTTTCACCAAGCAGGTTTGTCCTAGTCAAAGATTTTACATTCTGACTTACGGCCTGATTCACAAAGGGCCTCCACACTCATGGCAGAGGCCCCTCAGTCATGAGGGAGTCTGCGCACTTGGGGCGGAATCTCCACAATGAGAACTCTCTCATTGCGTAGAGTCTGCCCAGAGTGCCGAGACTCCCCCACGACTGCAGAGACCCTATATGAATTAGGCCCTTGGTTTTTTATTTTTATGGAGCTCAAAATTCTCCAGCGGGGAAAACTTGAAGTTTTATCTGAAGGAGGTGCATGGAAATCGTATACCTTTGCCGCAAGGTCCCCGATTGCTCAGGAGGTCTTGGAAGCCCAAAAATGTTTTAAGTCCCAACTTTTCAGGGTTTCTGAAACCGCTCCTCTGGGTCACTTAGAGGAATCCCAGGACCTCGATGACAGCACTTAAGGAACATTCCATCAGAGGCTCCCAGAAAAGTCCAGTGCAAGTCCAGTTGGTAATGACCAAGAGGTAACTTCAGGAAAAAGGTCTCTCACAGCTGGTTGTATCCCTCTACCTACTTAGGAGGTCAGCCAACTGACCCTTGGAGTCGAATTCTTTGTCCTGGGTACAAGAAGGAGCAGTCTAATCTTTCAGGGCTCCTTTTGGGTTACAGCAAGTAGGGTCCAGTTCTCTTCTGGTCTGCTGCTGGTCCAGAAAGTGTTCTGATGAGAGAACCTTGGCGAGCCACATTTTTGCTTGGCACTAGTCAGTGGGTAGGGGTGACTCCTGGCACCTCTAACCAAGGGGGTAAAAGTTCCAAGGGGCAATCCACCCACTTTCGTATCAGTTCCTATTTGACCTACTGCAAACAATTGCATGGCACACCTTATTCCTAAAATTCAAGATGGAGAAACCCTTCCTCCTTCCTTGTGTAGCACCTGTGTGCCCACCCAGAGGGATGGGCAGGGAAAACCACAGTCCCCTCCTCTGTGGTCATTCAAAACTGGTTCTGGGGTTAGCTGCCTTCCCACTGGGTTTGCTGCCAGCCTGGCTGGGGGAACAAAGGGTTGCCTTCTCTAGGTCTCACCTTCCATTTACTTCTGAAAAGGCAGATCCTTTTAAAAGTTAATGAAGTTCCTAGTTCCACCCATGCAAGGGGAAGAAAAACACCTCCCAAGCCCCAGGCCATTGGTCCTGCTCTGATAGCAATTTTCACACCTCACTAAGATCAAGGACTAACATGGCCTTTGAATGGCTTTTGCACCCGGTTCCTGCCAAAAGTTACAGATTAAAGTTTAAAATCTGTATTTTAACATTTTTTAGGATTCAGCTACAGCCCTGCCAGTGAAAATCGCTTTTGACGGCTTATTCACTGGAGAAACATCCCTATTACAATTTCACACATGTCCCACTATGAGACACCCTACTTTGTGGGCGATAAGGTGTACTTAGTGGTGACTTATTCATATTTTAATACCAGATTTTTCCAGCTGTCAAAAAGGAATATTATGACAGGTCTCTACAGCAGGTTTAGGCTGCTGCAGACCGGCTACAGAGAGTATATGCCTGAATCCTTGTGTATATGGAAATAACAAAAGCTTTTTATTTAAACTGAAATACATACATAACCATATATGTATCTATATTATTCACATAATCGATTGCTGGCATTGGGGAGTGGAGTACGAGTGTAAGTGAATTTACTTGGTTGCTGTTTAGCACCTTAGTAAGCATTTTTATGTATTTAAAAAAGCATTGGCACTCCACCGCCTCCTTGCCCTAATTTCCCATTAGCCAAGAGAAAGCGGGACTGCATGTACCATTAGCATTTACCTCCAGCGCTGGGAAAATACTAGTCACTGCTACTAAATAACATGCACAAAGAAATTACCTGAAGAGAGCAAGGTTGGAGCACACAATCATGTCTCTTTAAACATTACTGTCTATCATGCGAACAGCTGCCCGTACTAAGCCATAAGTAAAGTTAGCACCCAGATTAAACATGCGGCATAATTAAAAAGCAAGAAAACATTTGCAAGAATGTTAATACCTATTGTATTCTGCTCCCCTGAACAAATTCAGAGGGTTTCTCCACATTTTACATTCTGAAGGGAGACAAGCAAAAACAATATTTCGTTAAACCTCCTTTCTGCATGCTGCTGAAATCTTATTATTTCCTAGCCTTTGCAGGGGGTTAGAGATCTGTGGACAGAATTACTGTGGAGCTCTGGAAATAGTTGTGGTTGTTTCTCCTAGATTTTTAAAGGGGTATATATGAAAGCTCTGCTGGTACTAATGAAGGGAAGAACTCAAGCAAGGCCATGTTGGCTAGATCAAGAACCCAAACTCCTATTTATTCCTCACTGAATGTTTAGTTGACAGATTTCTGGCAAAGAAATGTCTCAACTAAAGGTAAAATCTTTCAACGAACTCACTGAAGTGCTGAAGACATATTAATAAAGCAGCTGTTGGAGACACCCATGCAGTCATGTAGCTTTAATAGTTCTAGTACATTCAGATACTGTTTTGAGTAGCCCTCCGAGCCATGTAGTACGCCTAATCAAATCATGGGACCTAACAGTACCTGGAAAAGATAAAGCTGCAATGTTATAGGCTTCTTCTTTAAGACGGCCTCATTCACAATGACTGATGTGTGCTTCAGGTTGATGGGACTTTATTAGACATGCACCCTTTCTATTGTTCAGGGGGAAATCCTAAAGGGTCATGTCAGAAGAAAGCTGCAGTAAGCTACAGTAATAGTCACCTGACAGATTATGTTTGCTCGCCTCTGTTTCACTGCTGCTGAGCACAAATGCAGAGGGTGCCTGACTGTTCTCAGTGCCTCCGATCAACGGCCTTAAGTGGCTCACTGACACCTGCTCAATGAAAGATGTTCCATACTTTCGGACGTACCACCACTCAAATATCTGGAAGTACAAAAAAATGCACACAAGATTCAAGACTGAAGAAATGAGTCACAATGAGGTCAAATGTAGTCTTGCAAAAAGTTACTCGTCTGCTCAATCTCTCACAAAATTATCATACTGTAATTTAACCTTACACAAACATAATCCTTGCCATTCATAAGTGAAACATACAAAGTTAAAAGGAAAAAACAGAATGTACAGAGGGCAGGGGAAGAAATATGTTACGTACCCTGTAAGCATCTGTTCATGGCATGTGGTGCTGTAGATTCACATGCTGTGCATACTCCTGCCATCTAGTGTTGGGTCTGGATGTGTACAAGTTGTTTTTCTTCTATGAACTCCTTCGAGTCACAAGACAAAGTGCCTTCTCCTCTTGGTGATAATGCTCATGAGCATCGACTCCATTGTTAGTTTGTTTTCCCGCAGGCCGGTGAGAATGGAGTGAGACTAAGTAGAAGTAAAGAGATGTCCATGCAAATGAAATAGTTGAAAGGAAACGGCCACAGGTATCCAGGGAGGAGGGTGGGTGTATGTGAATCCACAGCACTACATGCCACGAACAGATGTTTACAGGGTACGTAACATTTTCCGTTCAAGGCATGTGTGGCTGTAGATACACATGCTCTGCATAGACTATAAAGCAGTCCCTCTCCAAAAGCGGTGGCTAGCCCGTGGATATTGCAGTTGTATGAAAGAGAGCACATTGCACTGCCTGCCCAACATTGGCTTGTTGGCATGCTAAAATGTCCACACAATAATGTTTGGTAAAAGTTTGTGGTGTAGACCATGTAGATATCCCACAAAGGTCAGCTATTGGGATAGTGCTAAGGAAAGCCATGGAGGCCACTACTTTACGAGTAGAAAGTGACATGGGGGTGCAGGCAAAGTCCTTTTAGCTTTGGCATAACACATAACATGTCTGAATGCATTTAATTATCCATCTAGAAATGTCTGTCTTAGATATGGACTTTCCAGTGTGAGGGGGCGATAATGCAACAAAGAGTTGTATAGCTTTACAGAACTCTTTAGTTCAGTCAATATAATACATTAGAGCTCTTTTTAACATCTAGGCTATAAAGAGCTGTTTCCACAACTGAATCCAGTGGCAGAAAGAAAACGGATAACTCAACTGACTGATTGAGGTGGAAAGATGAAACCACTTTTGGAAGGAATTTTGGGTTGGTTCTAAGGACCTCCCTATCTCCGTGTAGCTGAAAGAAAGGTTCTTCCAAGGTTAATGCCTTGGAGCTCACTGACAGGCGTACATGAGCTAACGCCACCAAAAAAGCAACCTTCCAAGACAAGAACTGTAGGGGACAGTTATGCAATGGTTCAAATGGTGGGCCCATAAGTCTGGTAAGTACAATATTGAGATTCCATGTGGGTGCAGGTGGAACTATAGGTGGAATTACACTTTTAAGGCCTTTAATGAATGCCTGGTACTTTGAACAAAGATAAGTGTTGCCTGTTTTGTAGATAGGGACCAACTGCAGCTAAATGCAGATGTATTGAAGTGTATGCGAGGCCAGAGGTCTGCAAATAAAGAAGGTAGCAAACAATGTTTTTCACGGATGTATGACATTACAACGCGTGTCATTACAACGCGTGCAGTTACATCGCATGCGTTACAACGCATGCGATGTTACAACGCTATGCCATTACAACGCAAGTCTTTACATCGACTTGCACTAGATGGCGTGCTAACATTAGAAAAGTGTAATTTACTATTCCAACTCCAGTCCACGTAACAGTAGGGAAGGTGTTGGGATAGTAAACTACACTATTTGTAATGTTAGCACGCCATCTAGCGCAAGTCGATGTAAAGACTTGCGTTGTAATGGCATTGCGTTGTAACATCGCATGCGTTGTAACGCATGCGATGTAAAAGCTGCGCGTGGTAAAAACCGCGTTGTAATGGCTGTTCCCCGTTTTTCACAGTTGCATCAAATGGATTCATGTTTACTGTGACAGTCGAAAACAAACCTTTTCCAATTCGCTGAGTAACATGCTTTATTTGTAGACCTACGGCATTCTTTAAGAAAGGCCATACAATCAGGTAGAAGATTAAGGTAACCGAATTTTATGACCTCAGGAGTCAAATCGCAAGGTTGAGCTCCTATGGATTTGGGTGCCTGATTTCTTCAAGATTCTAAGTGAGAAGGTCAGGGTTGAGGGGAAGCTTCTTGCTTGGAACTACAGAGAGTTCGAGCAGTGTAGTTAACCATGGTTGGCGAACCCAAGTGGGAGTGTCAGATGCACTAACCTGAGATATCCTGAACCCAGCGGGAGCGATGTTCGTGTTTGTCCTACCACGCCCCTCACTGCAACGCGGACCACATTTCGGCCAGCCTGTGCCACAGTGAAGGGAAGGGGGGAATGGGACAAAATAATAAAAGAAACAAGGTCTGGTCCGTTGACTCACTGGACACCCTCGTCTGTGGTTTCCTGGTAGCTGTTGTCCTTGACGCAATTCGAGGTGGGATTTGAGGATGTGGTTCACACTATGATATAAACATAAACAGAAGTACTCACAGATCATCACACCTAGTGCAAGCACTCCCCTGCGCAACCCACCATACTCACTTCAGACTCTTTATTACCTTTTCACGCAACCAGTTCAGCAGGTAGCCTGGGATCTTGGCTCAGGAGGACAGCAGGCTGTTGCCTTCAGTTAAGTCACTGGATAATTGCCTTAAGGAATGGCGTCATCCTCCAATCCGAAAATACTGTAAGGCACCTTACTATCGTGCCCCACAATAAGGAACTGTCCAGACCTGAACCAGGTAAACCTTCAGCTTACTTCACCTTCCAACTACCCCTGGCAGCTATCCTTAACCACTACAGGAAGCTGGGCATGAAATGCTGATGGCAGTGTCATAAGGGCTAGCTGTTGTAATCCTGTATGTACTGACTAACTACCTTTGCCAAGAGATGCTGTGGCAAGATTCTATTGTAAGGCATTAAAGATGCCCCCTTGGGGGTGCGCGACTGGCAGCGTCACTTACTATACAGTTTGAAACGTGCTGATGTCCACTACAGGTCCGTGACACAGGATGACGTGCTGACATCTGCTGTAGACTCGTGACACAGTATGACTATGTCCACTGCAGACTTGTGACACAGAATGATGTGCCGATATCCTCTGCAGGCTCATGACTCAGGAACCACTAGATGCCGTTATCATGAAGTCTAACTGTGACTGGAGCTGCCCTGAAGATGCGACTGAGGCCGCAAAGATTTCCAATTGCCTAGCAACCGGGTGAGGGAAAGAAGTGCCTTTATAGTCCAGGTCCAATTAAGATGGCTGCTGAGTGGGTGACTCATTTCCTGATTGTATAATCACCAGGCTCATACCATGACAGTGTTCTGAATAACTCATTTCCTGATTAAATAATCACCAGGCCCAGACCATAACCTAATGGTGCCAACACAACTACAGACATAATATGTGGGGTGAGAGCACACACTCAATCAGATGCACATGTGGAAAGCACACAGATATGCCACACAGATGCATTTGGGTTATAAATATGGGTTTATGCAGAGTGCATCCTGCAAGATCGCACAGTGCCTGTCCAGGGATGCACATCACAACAAGCATCACATATGGTGGCGTACGTCCCCATGACAGGGAGCTACTAGAAGGAGGGTGAAAGACGTTTGCCTGAGCCTCCAAACCACAATCGGAAGAAGAGGGAAAGGCGGAAAAGCATAGGCAAATATCCCTGAACAGTTCATCCATAGCGCATTGCCTTTGGATAGTGGATGTGGGAACCTGGAAGCGAAGTCTTGACATTCTACGTTGTCCGCAGTTGCAAACAGGTCTATCTGTGGAAACCACCACTTGTTAAAGTATTTGAGAAGGACTTGTGGGTGGATTTCCCACTCGAGGACTTGTTGCAGTATCCTGCTGAGGAGGTTGGCAAAGTGGTTGTTCATCATCAGGAGGTGTTCCGCCAGTAGATGGATGTTGTAACATATTGCTGAACGCCAAATTATCTGAGACAGGATTGATAACTGTAGGGAGTGTGTCATCTCCTATTTTTGTAAATAGTACATGGTTGTCATGTTGTCCGTCCAAACCAAGACAACCTTGCCTGCCAGGTGAGTTAGAAATGTTTTCAATGCAAAACAGCTTGAAGCCCAAAGTAGTTGATGTGGAGACCCTGTTGAGTGGTATCCCAGAGACCCTGAACTGTGAGATCCTGTAAGTGAGCACCTCATCCTTTAAGAGATGCATCCGCTGTGGGAATGATCTGGGGAACAGGGTCGGGAAATGGCTGTCCCTTTGATAGGTTTTGTGTGTTCCACCACTGCAGACAGCGATGAGTGCTGCCGTCCACCAACACTAAATCTTGCAGCTGGCCCTGAGATTAAGACCATTGGCGTGCCAGACATTCTTGCAGCGGGCACAAATGTAGTCGAGCGTGTGGTACTATTGCGAGGCAAGATTCCATCATGCCTAAGAGTTGCATAACTGTTTTGACTGGTATGTGTTAGTTGGGTTGAAACTGCTGTAGTAGCGTTTGGATAGTGTGAATCCTGACCCCATTTGGGTATGCTAAATCCAACTGTGTGTTGAGCATAGCCCCTAAATAAAGCTGAATCTGTAAAGGTTGAAGGTGTGATTTCTGTATGTTGGTCATAAACCCCAGTTGATGGAGAAGATGCAGAGTAGTCTGTGTGTGTGGTGACACATGAGATGTGTACTGGCTTCGATGAGCCAGTCACCCACACATGGAAAGGCATGAATTTTCTGTCTGTGCAGATGAGCTGCTACTACTTTTAGACATTTGGTAAACCCATGGGGTGCGGTAGTGACTCCAAACCAGAGCACTTTGAACTGGTAATGCCTTCCAGCTATAACAAATCTGAGGTATTTGCGATGAGCTGGATGGGTCGGGATGTGGAAGTAAGCTTCCTTGAAGTCTAGTGCTGACATAAAGTACCTTGTTGAAGCAGTGGGATCATGTCCTGAAGAGTGATCATTTGGAAGTGCTCTGATAGCATGTAATTATCTAAGAGCCTAAGAGCTAAGATGGGCCGTAGTGGTTCATTTTTTTCTAAATTAGAAAGTATAGGAAGTTCGCTCCCGAACCTTGATGTTAAAGAGGGATGGGCTCTATGGCTCCTTTGAGCAACAGAGCCTTCACTTCTTATTGATGTTCTATGGAGAGATTGTGTCTGCGAGGTGGAATGTTTGGAGGTGTGGTTATGAATGCTAGACAATAACCATGTTGGTTAATGTCCAACACCCACTGATCTGATGTTATAGTTTTCCAAGTGGGGAAGAAATGCTGTAGTCAGCCCCCGACAGGTGTTAAATGGGTGGGGGAATGAGAAGAGAGTCACTCTATATGTGCCTCTGTAGTACCCCTTTGAGGGGGAGGTGTGTTGCTGCCTTTAAGAGGAGGTAGAGGCATCAGGTGATGTAGTTGTGGCACCCTGTTTTATGAGGGAAACTGAAAGTAGCCACATGAAGCAGGGGTTTGGAGAGCCCCCATTGAATTAGCTACTTCGGTGCCCCTTTTCATTTTCTACAATGCTTGGTCCACCTGGGGACTAAGGAGATGCTCTTTATCAAAAGGCTCATTTAAAAGTGTTTATTGCACCTCTCGCTTGAAGCCAGATATATGTAGCCAAGCATATCTACGCAACAATACACTTGTATTGCTGCCCCTGGCTGCTGTATCCGCTGAGTCTAGGGAACACCTGATGGAATTGTTGGAGATTAATTTTCCCTCATTTACAATATTATGTCCCCTTATTTTAAATGCCTCAGGGAGGCCCTTTCGTATCTTGTTAACAAGGTTTGGGGGTTAGCGATCCACCAGTGATTGGAGGATTGTGCTGCCACCCTCTTCCCTGAAACATCGTTAAGTTTGGATTCCTCGTCAGGTGGAGGAGCATCTGCTCATGACATGGCCCTTTTATGGGCATAAGATACAATTAGTGAGTCTGCGGAAAGCTGACCCTTGATGTAAATAGGATCGGAGGGTGCTAGTTTATATGTCTTGGTGACCCTGGGTGTATTTATACATGATTGATTGATTGATTGATTTGCATACTTGTAGAGCGCGACTATCACCCTACGGGTATCTTGGCGCTGAAGACTGATGAAACCATACTGAGGCAGACAGGACAGAAAGGGTTCTGAGTTATACTTTGGGATAGAGCCAGGTTTTGAGTCCCTTACGGAATTCAAGTAAAGAGTTACACTGTCTCAAATTCAAAGGGAGCTTATTCCACATGCCGGGGGCTACTGTACTGAAGGCCCTGCCGCCTAGCCGAGAACGTTTAACTCTCGGGACTGCCAATAGGCCTGCCGTGGAAGAACGGAGCTGGCTAGTAGGCAGATAGCGAGCAAGCTTATCCTGCAGAGGGGCAGGCCCTAATCCATGCACTGCCTTGAATGTCAAACATAGAGACTTAAAGGAAACCCTCTCCTTGACCGGGAGCCAGTGCAGGTCCCTCAGCGCTCCGGTAGCCGAGGAGCTACGTCGTCGATCAAGCACTAGTTTAGCTGCTGCTGATTGTATCCTCTGCAGTCCCTGGAGGATATACTGCGGGGCCCCCAGATAAAGGGAATTGCAGTAATCAAGCCTGCTTAATACCGTGCTACGTACTACCGTGGCTCGCAGTTCCCTAGGAAGAAGGGGTAGAATGCCATGGAGTAGTCTTAGCAGGGCGAAGCAGACCGAGGCGGTCTTACAAGCCTAGGATACCATCTGAAGATCGTCGTCAAAATTACCCCGAGATTGCGTACCTTACTGACTGGTATCAGAGGATTCTCCTCTGGAGAGAGTCTAAGTTCAGGAATTAGAGATTTAGGAACCCTGGTTGGAGAGCAGAAGACCACCTCAGTTTTACCACTATTGAATTGGAGGGAGTTCCATCTGAGCCAGTCCGTAGTTTGCTTCATGCATTGCTGGAACCGGTCCAGAGGTAGCGCATCAACCCCTTCTAGAGAGAAGGCCAGCTGCGTATCGTCAGCGTAGTTCACCAGGCTGACTCAAAAGGATTTAATTAGGGGAAACAGGGGCCGTAGGTAGATTTTAAAAAGTATGGGGCTAATTGCCGATCCCTGCGGCACCCCGTACACAACTGGAGATCTGCTAGATGAAAAAGGGGTCATGGTGACTACCTGCTGTTTGCCTTCCAGGTAAGATTGAAGCCATTGTAGCGCTCTACCCTTAATGCCTATCTGCTTCATTCTCTCCATCAGAACTGGGTGGCTCACCGTGTCGAATGCTGCCGACATATCGAGAAGCACCAGAATCATGACATTTCCGTTGTCGGCACGCATTCGAAGGTTATCCAACATGGTAATTAGAGCCGATTCAGTCCCGTGACCGGGACGAAAACCGAACTGATCCCTGTCAAGCAAGAGGTTCTCCTCCAGATAGCAGGACAGTGTTTTGCTGACTGACTTTTCAAGAATTTTCACCGGATAAGGCAAGAGTGAGATCGGCCTGAAATTAGCTGGTACCAAAGGGTCCAGATTCGGTTTTTTAATCAGTGGGGTTACCTATGCTGATTTCCAACAGTCCGGGACCGAGCCTGCCATCAGAGACTGGTTGCAGATCATCCTCAAGCCGGGGAAGGTGTTACGCCCATATAATTTCCAGAATTTACAAGGGAGAGGGTCAAGAGGGGAGCCTGAAGACACACTTTCTATTAGGCTGTCAAAAACTGTCTGGGAGAGTGGTAGAAAGCTGTCTAGGGTTGCGGTCAGTGAAACATCTCCATCGCCTGAACTGGCGGGTTCCTCAGAGCCATCCTGATTTTTGTCGTGTAGAGTGTTGACAATGTTGGCGATTTTCTCTTGAAAAAAGGAGGCAATTTCGTTACATAAGGCTTGTGAGGGAGCTACTCTGTTGTTCATACACTCCGGATTAGATAGATCGCGAACAATCTTAAAAAGGGCTTTAGTCCCGTTCGGGGCTTGGATAATGGAACTCGCATAGAAGTCTGCCTTGGACCTTAAGATCAGAGCTTTATATTGTAATTGTATCAATCTCAGATCTTTCTTATCGTCCTCGGTATACCTTCTTCTCCATTTCCTCTCTGCTTGCCTGCGAGAGAGTCTGAGTTGATACAGCTCCTCGTTATACCAGGGCGCTGACCTCTTCCTCACCTTCTTTAATGATTTGAAGGGAACAGTGTGATCAAGAACCTTAATTATCTGTTCTGTGAAAGATCTATAATTTTCCTCCACGGACTTAGCAGAGGACAAATAGCTGACATCTGGTGATAGAGTTAAAGGGCCAGCTTTGGCCAGTTTGGCCCATTCTCTGTCCTTCCTATAAAGCCCCTGCTGGCTGGGCTTGTTCTTCCAGCGGCGCAATGCCATACTCATATGTATAAGGGAGTGGTCAGTCCAGTTCAAGGGCATAATCCTTGATATCCCCGTTGTAGTTGGGTTAGCAAAGACCAGGTCCAAAATATGGCCCTTCTGATGGGTAGGGCTGGCCACCAATTGATGGAGGTTTAAATTAGAGCAAGTATGTTGGAGGTCTCTCAGTTGACTACCTAGTCCTCCATCCTCTGTGAGATTAAAATCGCCTAATATGATCATGTTGGTGTGGGCAATTTTTAGATTAATAATAGTATCGGCGAGGAGATGGAAATGTGTAGGTGCACCCGGGGGCCTATAACATAACATCCCTGTGAGTAAATTCCCACCGGGAGACTGTAAAGAAAAGCCCATAATTTCTATCCCCCCTACCTCATCAATCTGGAGAGGTCTGAAATCTAGTGAGTCTTTAAAAATCAAGCCCACTCCACCTCCTCGACCTAGGCTTCGAGGTTTATGGAGGATTTTGTAACCACCGGGACAGGCCGCGCTCAGGGCTACTGTGGACTCAGTCGTGGCCCAGGTTTCTGTGATAAAAAGGGCGTCTAGCTCTAAGTCCTCCAAGAGGCCATGGACATCAGAGGAGTGTTTAACTAGTGACCGGCTGTTAATTAGTCCACAGGAGAGACTAACGCCCAGAGAATCATCACCCTTAGGTAGGTTCAGCTGCAGTAGTTGTTCTCTGCTGTATACTAGTCTACCGGGTATGTCATTCGGCAGGGCAGCATTCCTGGCGCTGGGCGCGGTCGAGGCGCGGACGGGCGTAGACGGGCTTGCCTCTGGCGCGCCATCGGCGCGCCCGCTGCGCGCGCGTGCTGCGCGCTTGCATTGAGCGCCTTCAGTAGGTAGGCGGAGGTGTACCCTTGACAGCTAGAGCACCGCCCAAGATGGCAGCCGGCAGTGGCATGCAGCAGGTTTCCCACCCCCAAGATGGCGCTCCAAAAAGCAAACGGGAGATCGTCACGCTGAAAGCAGCGTGTGTGAAGTATTTGTTTTTAAAGTGCGGGTAAGTGGGCATCCGTGAGTAATTTACGATGTAGAAATTGAGTTTTTCCGTAGAAATCAGGACCCCCAAGCAGGCAATGCACAAGTTTAAAAAACAAAGTACAACCAGTACCTCTCGACGCAAATAAAAATTTTAGCAATACGAAGTTACAACACACGCTGTCTCTCACGCTGACATTCAGTATAGTTCACAATCCACTAGGTTGCGCGCTTGCATTGAGCGCCTTAAGTAGGTAGGCGGAGGTGTACCCTTGACAGCTAGAGCACCGCCCAAGATGGCAGCCGGCAGTGGCAAGCAGCAGGTTTCCCACCCCCAAGATGGCGCTCCAAAAAGCAAACGGGAGATCGTCACGCTGAAAGCAGCGTGTGTGAAGTATTTGTTTTTAAAGTGCGGTTAAGTGGGCATCCGTGAGTAATTTACGATGTAGAAATTGAGTTTTTCCGTAGAAATCAGGACCCCCAAGCAGGCAATGCACAAGTTTAAAAAACGAGGTACAACCAGTACCTCTCGACGCAAATAAAAATTTTAGCAATACGAAGTTACAACACACGCTGTCTCTCACGCTGACATTCAGTATAGTTCACAATCCACGTGCCCGCTCTGGGTCCTTAAAAATGTTGTGAGAATGTTGCAGCATGCCCTTGAGCATAGGAACATATTGGCAAAATCTATGTGTGCTGGAAAATGTTTCAAAAAGAAAATCGTCCTCAATGGAATCTTTGTGTAAGGGGGCCTAGTGATATGCTTCTGCCCTAGTAATGAGGTCTTGAAAAGATGAAGCATCATCAGGGGATGATGGTCTGGCTGGGTAGAGATCTGGGTTAGTATCATCCGGGGATCAATGTCCCAATTATCCCAATGATCTGTGGGCTATGGATACGAATTATGGCAACCCCATTATCATCAGTGGAAGACAATGAATGAATGAATACTTTCTTATATAGCGCATGGCTACCCTAGAGCATCCCAGCGCTGTAAGACCCACAGGATATTAGAGGACATTGTTGAACAAAAATGTCTTTAGTTGCTTCCTGAAAGCGATGTGATTTGCTTCAAGCCTGATGTTATCGGGGAGTTTATTCCAACCTTTCGCCGCTTGGACAGAAAGTAGCCGGCCGCCCATCCGGGCCAACCTAACCCTGGGAACTACGAGTAAATTACGTTGATTGGATCTAAGAGATCTGACTGATTGATGGCGATGAAACAGAGGATCCAAAATGGAAGGACCCATATTGTGAATGGACTTGTGTGCCAGACACATAGCCTTAAACACAATCCTATCCTGAATTGGGAGCCAGTGGAGCGATCGAATTGAGGCCTTTGCTGAGCATCGTTTGGGCACTTTCATAAGCAATCGGGCTGCGCAATTCTGCACAGCTTGCAAAGTTTTTATAGTAGCTACTGATGTCCCCAAATAGATAGCATTAGCATAGTCCAGTCGCGAGAGAATCAGCGACTGGACCAATACGCGTCTGGCTTCGAAGGGAAGAAGGTCTAGTACTTTTTTTAGGGATCTCATCAAACCATAACAGGTTGCGGCCACCTTATTAGCCTGCTGTTGGAAATTAAGGGTGGAATCCATCCAGACCCCCAAGCTTTTTATTTTGGTCTTAGGCTTTGGAGGAGGTCCCAGACAGTTCTGCCACCAGGGGTCCAAGTTGATTGGGGCTTTGTAGCCCAACATCATGATATCAGTTTTGGCTCCATTTAGCTTTAAGCAGGATGAGGTCATCCATTCAAGGACTTTAGTGAGACACGGGGTTAGTTTGTTGATCCCCTGATGTAAGTCGTCGTCCCTCGACAAGGACACAACCAGCTGCGTGTCATCGGCATAGGTGACAAGCTGAATTCCCCAAGGAAGCACCACATCAGCCAACGGTCTCATATAAATGTTAAATAGTGTAGGGCTGAGGGATGATCCCTGGGGAACGCCGTGACTCAATTGCAGCTGGCTTGATGACACCTCATCCTCAAAAACGGAGAAGTATCTGTCCGATAAAAAGGAGTGCAGCCATTTAAGAGCCAATCCTGAAAGCCCTGCAAGGCGAAGCCGAAGCAACAGGAGCGAGTGGTTTACAGTATCGAAGGCTGCGCTGAGGTCCAGCAGGATCACCGCAGCGCAGCCTCCCGCATCCACAATACTCCTGGTTGCCTCGACTACCACCACCAACGCCGTTTCGGTTCCCTGCTTGGCTCTGAAACCAGTCTGGGTGGAATGTAGAGAGCCCGAAGACTCAACAAATGACGAGAGGGCCTGGTTGACATGCTTTTCAGCTATTTTGCTAAGACTGGGTAGCAGCGAAATAGGCCTGTAATTGGCCAGATCTTCCGGGTCCAGATTAGGCTTTTTTAATAGAGCCCGGACCTTTGCTCCCTTCCAGTTAGGGGGTACCAATCCTGAGGTCAAGGATAGATTAATGACCTGCATTATCATCGGGCATACTGTTTCCGAAACCTGTTTAAGAACCACCGGAGGAGCGACGTCCTGGGGGGAGCCCGATTTTAAGTTGTTAAGGAGCTTTCCAACAGTAGCAAGATCTAATAGTGGAAAGGCTTTGAGATCACCAGATGAGTTGGAAGCTACCACCTCCGACCTTTCAAGCCCACTCTCCAATTTATCAGGAGTATGTGGGGATATTGGAAAACTAGAGTAGATGTTGGATACTTTGGACGCAAAGAAAATGGCTAATGCCTCACAATGTTTCTGACGGTCGGGTAGAGGATTGGAAACCCTAGGAGTAGTCACCAACGATTGAAAGATTTTGAAAATCTCCCTGGGAGTACTAGCTGCTTCTGAGATTTTACTCTGATAATATTCGGCTTGGGTGGACTTCAATCATTTTTTGTAAGTTCTAAGAGAAGTTTTATATTCAGTTTTTGCAGCAAGAGAATAGTCCTTTCTCCATTTCCTTTCTGCACGTTTGCATGACTGCTTATGTTCCTTAAGATTATCAGAGTACCATGGATGTTTATTGTGGCCTTCCCGATGGCTCATCTCTTTTTTTGGTAGAGTGGCATTTAGAGTGCGATTAAGCCAGTTGTCAAAGGCTTCATTAGCAGCCACTGGGTCCTCATGAGAAATGGGCGGGCAGCTCCTCAGGGCCGCCTCCCAATCTTTGACTGGTAGTCTCGACCAAACTCGGCCAACCTTCTTTGAAAGATTAACCCTGTGATTTTGTGTTTCTGGCGACCAGACAAAGGAGAGTAAGGCGTGATCTGACCAGGGGACAAAGTGGGGCTGATCACACACAATGTTCGTGAGATTAGTAAAACAATGATCTAGCAGATGTCCTGCTACATGTGTAGGGCTTGTCACAATTTGATCAAGGTGTACCAATCCCAAGGTATCAAGCAGACATTGCGATGCAGCTGCACCCACTTCATCAAGATGAATATTGAGGTCACCCAAGATGGAGAAGTTGGGAGTGCTGCTGATGGAGAGCGAGATTTTATCAAGAAGGTTATGACAAAAATTATGGTGGTCACCCGGAGGTCTATACACCAAGATCCCTGAGAAGGTGCACGTGGGCGAGAGGAAAATGGAGAAGCCGAGGCTCTCACACTCTATAAGTGGACTTTCGTAAGTTCTGCAACTAAATAAGTTCTTATAAATAATTGCCACACCTCCTCGAACGCCCTGTCAGGCGATCCTGTCTAATGATCGAGTAATTGGGTGGGAGAGCCTGAACTATATCCGGGTCCGATGACTCTGTAAGCCACGTCTCAGTTAGGAAGAGTATATCTAGTTCTCGTTCCTCTAAGATCAAGTGGATCTCTATGGCATGCCTAGGGAGAGATCTGCAATTTAACAGCGCAAATGTGAAAGAAGAATTATTAGCTTTCACTGACTTGAGGGAGTGACAATAGTGACATGAAGTAAATATATCTTCCGTAATGGCCTCTATAGGGCACATCGGTCTTGCGTCATTTCTCAGTGCCTTTAGAAACTCACCATTGTACACGTGGATATTTGGGTGTGCAGATTCCATGACTATGGGCCTGAGCTCCATCCTGGTCTGTCCTGGCATGGACGGGCACAGACGGGCTTTCCTTAGGCGCTCCTTCGGCGCTCACGGCGCGTCCGCAAACGTGTACGCTAATGCGTAAGTGGAGACCTTTGTGGTGTAAGAGGACGAAGGAAGTGGCTGTGGTGGTGGAGGAGGAAGAGGAGGATGCAGAGGGCTGGTTGCTATGTCCTTCTTTTTAGCAGGCACTGGTACATCTATGGCCTCTTCACAAGAAAGCTAGCACTTAGATGGTTTGGATGCCTAGTGCACAGTCTGAGCTAAAATACTGTCAGCGCGAGCCTGCATATGTAATTTTTTCTGCTTTGGATCGAGCTGCTCCTGCATGATTTGGAGCATTGGTTCCAGGGGCAACTTGGATGCCGAAGTATTCGGTGCCGAAGCAGATTTATTTTTTGGAGCTGAGGTGGTCAAAGGCAAAGCTACTGGGAGCGGGGTGCTTGGAACCGAAGAGGCAGCTGTTTGTTTCGGTGCCAAGTTTGGTCAGCTGGGTGAGGGAGGGAGTTGTTTCGGCTTAGCTTTCGGTGCCAAGCCCGAAGGCACGTGGGGCATCCACAGCAGATGGTAGGTGCCTACCACGGCCTGCTGGCAGTGGTGGCCTGGGAGCCATATATTCAGACGAAACCGAGTGTTTCTTGGAAGGTGGAACAGGGACATGGGTACTCACGGTATACTGGCCAAGGGCGATCCTGTATCTGGAGGCAGATGTCAAGGTCGGAGTCAGAGCCGGAGCCAGTACCAAAGTCAAGGATAGAAAAGACCCCTACCTCAGCGGCAAAGGCCTCATGAAGCGCTTTCTGTTCCTGCTCAACATCTTGACTGAAGAGGTTGACTGTTTCTTCCATTCTCTGCGCTGCATCTCTCTGTGATGTGCCATACAGTCCCACAATGTCTTCTTCGATCGAAAGGATCGAAAAGCCTCACAGTCCGCTTCCTGATAGTCTGGAGACAGACATAATTTGCAAACCCGATGGAAGTCTGTTCTCGGGGACTTCGCGTGGCACCTGGGACAGAAGCAAAAATGGAGCTCATTCCATTAGCAGGGCATTCTTGGTCGATGCCGATGATATAAAGAGTAGTCCAGAATGGGCAAGGCCCAAAGGCCACGATTGAAGCATGTCAAATCAAGGGGTGAAAGTTTTCTGGTTTTCAGTATGCGACGATGGAAAACACCGACCAAAACAATACAGACAAGAGTAGAAATAAACAACAAACCGAAGAGAGCCCGAGACAGTCTCGACCCGAGCGCTACACAAAACGTTCGAACCGGACGGCGGAAAGAAAACAATCTAACAATGGAGTTGATCCCCATGCGTATTATTACCAAGAGGAGTCACTTTGTCTCATGACTCGAAAAACTTCTTCGAAGTAAAACAACTTGCACACATCCGGACTAGATGGCGGAAGTTAGCAGAACATGTGTATCTACAGCCACACATGCCTCGGACTGGCTATATCGTGTGGTTTCTGGGCCCTTCCCCATGTCCTTTCATTTACTTCGAGCTCAAGACCAACATCGAGCTTCTGCAGTTCTAGAACACTCACAGCACTGGCATTTAAAAGATTGCCTTATTTGCCTCTTGGCCCCTGCTCCGACTTGAACCTTGTGATCTCTGCCTTTTACTCTGTGCTCCTCCCTTGGACCTCATATGGCACTATGATCCCTCCTCACTCTCGCCTTCGGACCTACAGTAAGCCTTGCTTTCTCTTTTCATACAGCTCGTTTGCACACCACCTTTGTACTTTGCCTTTACTGTACACCTTATATTTCACCCGGTGCCTGTACCTGCTAACCACGCCCTCCTCCGCCGACCTCTCTGAAAGCCCTGACCCGCTCACCTTGGCCTCTTATATGTTATTTCATCTCATCCAGAGCTTACATTAACGCTCCTTACTTTCCCCATGGGCCCTTGATACAGGCATCAGGCCCACCCCCATTTCGGTCCTTTCACTGGGCTTCTCCTGTCTCACTTTGTGCCTGCACCAGGGGCATCGTGATCTCGTGGCTGTAGCAGCTACAGTAGCTGTGGAGTTCTTGATGGGCCTTGTGAGAAGTTGGCCTGATATGTAGTGCTCACTATTCTAGTGATCACTGTGTATCATTCCAAACGACCCTTATTGATGATTGGTTGTAAGTCAACCTTGTAGACCAGCTATCCTAGTAGCGTGGACAAGAGCAGTCTTCAGGCTAAACTCTATAGGGCGTGTTAAGCCAGCTGTTTACCATCACATATACCCCTTGAACACCAAGTGAAAGGACACCACACGAGTTGTTATGAAAATAAAGGATATTTATTTATAACAAGACTACCCTGGCTCTTTATGAGTCAGGGAGCTAAGCACAATACAAAACTCTTGAGAAAATACTTCTAGTTGCACAATTTACCCAAATGCCCGAAGGGCACGAAACCATTTACACTGCAAGTGGAATGGGAGATGTTAAAGAGTCTAAAGTTACTGATTCCGGAGGAATCCGATCAGTTGGACTAAACGGAAAAGGAGCTGGACACTTGTAGAGTGAACCTACGATGGAGCACCGAAATGCTCGAGTTACCTAGCCCAGAGGCTGCGGCTGCGTGGGGTTCAGCAAGATGTCGGGAGTCCTCGTTGTAGTCTCGGGAGCCTGAAAGAAGAAGTTGCTGGCAGGCGACCAGTGTCGATGTTCAGAGAGATCCAAGCCTGGATCGGTGATGAAGGAAACCTGAAAGCAGAGGGGACTCAGTTCTCAACCGCTAGCCAGTGATTGGGTGGGCACCAGGATGGTACCGGATGAAGTCACCTCGACCAGGTGAGTGGGTGACGTCGGACTCGGCTGTTCCTCGGACCAGGAGGCGCGGCGGCGACCAGGATGGAGGGCGAGCTGTCCCACGAAGGTGTCTGCTGTCGATGATGCTGGGCCCAGGAGTGGGGCAGCAGGTTTTAGCAGAGGCAAGTCCATGCGGTGGAGTCAAGAGGGCGTCTGGAGTGGACCAGGAGGGTCCGGGGTACTCCTCTGTTGAAGGGGAGCAAGGGCCAGTCTGGAGCAACCAGACCAGCGATGAAAAACTGTCGTGGTGCGTCGTGAAGAGGGCCACTAGCCGACGGCGAGTGGCCGGACAACGCGGTGAGCAGCAAGGAGCAGAAGGGCCCCCACGCAGATCTCGTGGATGCTGGGGAGGCAGACTTCGGTGCTGGAGCGGCTCAGGGTTAGGGCTTCTCAAACCCTAGGTGCACTCACTCGAGGGTCCCTCGGTGGTCGTGCTAGATAAGCGTCGTGCAGGTTCTGAAGATGGCCGGTCCCGCAGGTCTCGTCACACCCACGAATCTCAGCTGGGCTGACGATGTAGGTAGAGGTCAGAGATGGCGGGGAATCCGGGTCTCGTCGAGCTGGGCAGTCTTGATCCGTAGGAGAGACGTACAGCAAACCGCAAGCGCTTAGGTGGTGCCTGCTAGTGCAGGGTGGCTACTCCTTAGCCACAAGGGAGAGTCTTCAGAAAAAGTCAAGAGTTCCTTTCGTGGAAAGTAGTTCAAGATTCAGAATTATCCAATTTGGGAAGGGGACTCGCTCCTACCTTTATTCTAGGAAAAGGGGCAGGCCCGTGACTAGGTCCTGCCTATGGGTGGGACCAGGAGGGGGGTGGTTACACCCCTATCCTTTGTCCGGCTTCGCCCCAGCTCAGGGGCTGGGGTGCCCCCGAAACTGGTTTGAGCCGGGCTATGCACAGTGAGCACCGGGGGGCCACTTGCAATCACCTTCCTTTCAGCCCTGCCTACCTGGGATACACAAACCCTGTCTGGGATGGTGCTAACACCGCCCTCGACAGGAAACCCTTTGTCCAAGCTCCCCTCGCTGGAAGGTCTCCCAGCAGCAGGAGGTCAGACTTGTGTCTGGTGGCAGCATCCATTTTGTGATGCTGAGGCTTGAGTCAACTTTAACCGGGGTTCAAGGTTACTTCCATGTCGTGTCCCTCTAGAAGGGTGGAATGCTAACCCCGTCGCCAGAATTGGCGAGGGGTTCGTATTCCAATTCGTATGACACCTTACTTGACATGTTTGGGTGATGCGATGCCAAAGTTAGCAAATAACCGCGAGGATTATAATGCACTTTAAGGTAGATGGCACGCGTCACCATGGAACAGCTATTAGGACTTGGTTCCGCAAGCCGTCGACGGGCTCAGCTCGCGCCAGAGCACCATCTCACATGATTCCCAGCACTCTGCCTTCAGGATTGATAAGGCCTGCCATAGGAGTGACTGATAGGAATCCATGTGTCCATTTTAGGGTTAGGTATAGGAATACTACACCTACAGCAACGGGTGATTACACCACCTTCCGCCAGCTGTCGTGCAGCCAGTTGTGTCAGATTTGGGTGGCCATCCAGGGGTGGCATAATACATGCTGCAGCCCCTGGTAGGCCCTGGGTACACCGATGCCCTGGATACCCGTGGTATGCTGATACAGGGACTGATAAGGCGGCCCAGTTCCAATTAGTGGATGCACCTAATGTACATGTGTGTTAATCTCGAGAGAGAACAGCTAGGCTGTGGGTCTGATTGGCAGGCCCACAGCCAGGGAAAGTCGTAAACCAATGAAGCAAAAGCAAAAAATCGGGGTGATCATAGGATTGCAGACCCTACTCTCCTACAGGCCTCTTCTGTCTGCAGGTCCACAGGCAAAGGGTCATAATTACCACGAAGGTTGGGTGAGTGAGTAAAAAGGTAGATGGATTGATGCATGGATGAATGAGTGAAACGATGGATGTAAGGACTGATGAGTGAAAGGGTGGATGGACGTATGGATGAGGGCAAGGGAGAATAGATGGATGGATGAGTGGATGGATGGGGTGAAAGTGGATGGATGAGTGAACGGATGGATGGTTGAGAAAGATTAGATGAATGGATGGCTGAGTGGATGGGTGGCTGGGTAGATTGGATGGATGAATGATGGATGGATAGATTGGTGGATGGATGGATGGATGGATGGATGGGTGAATGGATGGATAGATGGGTGGATGGATAGATGGGTGGGTGGATGGATGGATGGATGGATGGATGGATGGATGGATGGGTGGATAGATGGGTGGATAGATGGATAGCTGGGTGGAAGGGTAGATTGATGGGTGGATAGTTAAGTGAAAAGTGGATGGAAGGATTAGTGAAAGGGTGGGTCGATATTTAGGTGAAAAGGAGGGTACATGGATATATAGGTGAAAAGGAGGATGGATGGGTGAAAGGGTGGATGAATGAGCGAAAGGAGAGATGAGTGAAAGTGTGGGTGGATATATGAGTGAAAAGGAGGATGGATGGAGGAGCAAAAGGATGGATGGAGGGATGAGCAAAAGGATGGATGGAGGGATGAGTAAAAGGATGGATGGAGGGATGAGTGAAAGTGTGGATGGATATAGGAGTGAATAGGAGGATGGATGAGTGAAAGGAAGGAGGGATGGGCGAGTTTGATGGATAGATTTGGAGATGGAATGATAGGTTTGGACAGGGGCGTTGTGAACATCCCACTTTAGCAGCTACAGCGGGGTGGAGCGCTTGATGGGCCTCTTCTGTCTGCAGCTCGGCAGACAAAGGCTGATAACAAATGTGAAAGGGTTGGTGGGCGGGTGAGTGAGTGAGTGAGTGAAAGGATAGATGGATGTGTGGCTGAGAAGGAGAGTGTAAGTGTGGTTGGCTAGATGGATGGATGAATGAAAAGATGGATACACGGATGGATGAGTGAAAGGGATAGTGGATGGACAATGGATGTGTTGATGAAGGAAAGAATGAATATATGGTTGGATGGATGGGTTACAGGGTGGATGGATTAGTGAGCGAAAGGACGGATGAGTGAAAGGGTAAATGGATGGATGGGCAGAAGGATTGATAGATAGGTGGAAGGGCGGTTGGATGAATGGATGGATGAGTGAGTGGGAAGGTGGATAGATGGAGTGAAAGGATGGGTTAGTGGGTGAGCAAAAGGATGGATGGACAGATGGCTGAAATGGATGGATGGATACCTTTGGAGATGGATGGGTAGGTTTGGATATGGATGGGCAATGGGTGGACGAACAGAATGGTGAAAGGCTGATGGATGAAAGAATAAATGTAAAGGTGAAATGGTAGATATCAGTGGGTGAATGAAAGGATGAATCAAATAGATGCTTGAATGGAAGAGACAAGAGAGATCTTCTGGAGAGGGTTGCAATGACTTTCTTCGCTTGCTTGTTGGCAGAAGAGCTTTGGTTCAAAGTGGAGTGTATTTTAATTTTTGGGTTACTCACTTGGCCTGCACTATGCTCCTTTGTCTACCTGGGGCTTTTCAGGTGGGCGTGGTGCTGTTTGCCAGCACGTTCTTCCTAGACAGCCAGTAGTTTTTGGTTTCAAAAGGTTCACATTCCCATAGTAGTTCCTGGCACTGAACAAAACTACTTTGTGTGCCTATATGCTCCTTGTAAAAGAGCAGAATGCTGTCCCACAGAGTGAAGCCAGCCGATAGAGAGAGATAGCATTTTAATGAAAACAAAAGGTCTTGGTTAACACCAGACCTAATTAGGAGATTAATTGTTAAAGAAAGTCACAAAAGTGCACCCATGATATATGGCCTTGCATTAATGAGGATTTACGTCTTTCGTGAATTCATATGAATTTCCTCAAGTAGGCAAGGAAATCTGCCATTGTCAGGAGTAAATTTCCAACCTTTCTCAGTGTGGGAAAAGATTAGAGAAGAGCTGGGGAAATCCCCCAAAACATGCAAGTTAATAGGTTTGCACAGACTCAAAAGGGCATGCCAATCCTGGAACTATTACATACTGCTACCTCCAACCCCAGTATGTAGATCTGCAGAAAGGGGGCAAAATAAAGTAATTGCTAGTATTCAAATCATTTTATACCATGAGCCTGACATAATCAGAGAGGCTATCATCAGAGCTCTTCAATAATGAGTTTGCTGCTATTATTTGATGGTGCACTAACGGGCACCAAAGGGACAAGTGGATTTTGTTACAGGACAAGTATATTTATGAACTTAACTGTCCCATGGACAAGTAGATATTTTATTAAATTCTACACTCCTGTATTAGCTCAAGCCAAACTTGCTCCCCAGGGAGAGTAGGTTGTGTCACCTTCAACCATTACTGAATGTCTGTACATCTATTTAGGTTGTGTAGTGTTATTCTGAGAGCATAGCCCTCTACTGACATTATGTATATTTCAAACATCTAAGTATCATAGTTGTCCCTCTGCATTTGCTTTCATTTCCATGTCCCCTACAGAGCTAACTTCAATTGTGGGGGATCACTATACAAATATCCACAATGGAACTGATACTGTGGCTTATCCCCAACCAGTGCAATATGTGGTGGTGAGAGTGGGTTTTGTGCCTTCTGACTTTCTTAGGGTGTGAAATGCAAGTTAATATTGTCACTGCATCTTCAGAATGTGACGGTACGATCAATGATGATGTATGATGTTGGGTAGGCTGTTTTACTCTTCGTGATCTAGTATACAATGCATAACTGAAGGTGCTATGTACTAATGTCCACCTTCTGAATTTCACTCCACTATCCATCTCCTTCACCCTTTGCATCAGTTGGATGCCATGGCTAGCCATCATCTTCAGTGTCCACGGAGTGGCCAGATGCCTTAGGACATGTATTTGGAAAGAAAGGCTTTCGAAATGCTAGAAAACTGCGGGTATCTTGTATGGTTCTGGAGGGGGTTGTGTTTTTCGTTTTTGCCCAGAATGATAGCACTGGTGTAGCATTTGTGTTATTGTGTGGTTGGTACAAAGGGAACGCTAAGCTAAGTCTATAAAGTTAGGTGGGTTGTTGGTTTATTGCAGTGTAGTATATGAGACTATGATGTAATTTGTTAAGATGTGTGTGATGTAATACGTGATTGAGTGCGAAGTCTCAGATTCTTGTATTAGACATGGAAATAAAGCTTGGTCCTCACCAATTAAATGCAGAAAACTCAGACTCGAACTGACAGTGCCACTTTCACTCATTCTGATGCCAGAGTTCCTATATAAACATAATATAATTGACAAAGGCCTCTTCAATCTTCTATTTTAATGACGGTCCATGGGTCTTAAATTCACACTACTGATTGTCCACCTTATTTTTTAGTTTGAGCTGTGTAGCTTTTCACTCTTTTCCTGAATTCATAGAGATCAGCTAGACGCAAAGCGTACTTATCCAGTTTATCCTTGTATAACAAGTTGGCGTAAACATAACAAGATTGCACTATTTTAGCAAAGATGGCACAGCATTTTAATTCTTTGATTTCTGGTAAGTGAGATAGTTCAAGAGTAAAAATCACAGAAATTAGACTTTTCTACTATAACTTTGCACCTAAAGCGAGCAGTAGTGGCCATACACAATTCGAAAACCTGTATGGACTAGCTCTAAAGATATCTGACAATGCCTGAATCTGTAAACCTGCACCTGGTCCTATACATACTCCCTTGCCCTAGGTAGCTCAAAATAAATGATATATGGTCAGTAGGGTACCTCAGGTGATAGCAATACTAGAAGGAACTAACCTCTGCTCCAGAGCTAGTTAAAAAAGTAAAGTTAGTAATGCAAATTCCGAGCAAAAGCATTCCGGGCTATATCTGGATGATTTTTCCTGGTGTGTCGGCTAAGGTTACCTTCCAGTCTCACCCAATAATAAAAAAGTACCCCTCAGTACCAGTTAGAGCTCAAAAAGGAAAAGGTATACAGAATTATTGGAGTTGAGAATGCAGGCACTAGCTACTATGAATTTACATCCCCGAAGCTTTAGTACAGCAGCGGGCACCTACCCAACAGTTCAGGATTTCACACAATCACATCGAACTGTGTCGACTTCCGAAGTGCAACAACGGTTTTCCTTCTTTTACTGAGTTGAGGAGGCTAGCTCCCTTATTTTCATTTTTGAATCAACAACTTTTTACAGCCCTGCTTTACAACCCACACATTTAGGGGGAACTTTAAATAAATTAGATGCAGAAAGCCATGATCACTTTCCTATGTAATGGATTGAATTTTGTAGCATTTAGTAATATTGTGTGATTCTAATGCATTTACTTTCCTCTTAAAAAGACCAACAATGAAGCTATTGTGTCTGTTTGTTGAAAGGGAATGTCACGTAGAAGACAATGTACCAGCTGCACCCATCAGCGCAACTTTGTTGTCGCTGGGTAAAGAGACCCTAGTGGGCCCTCCCTGCTGGGCTCAACCTAGTGCCAATAGACATTGGGGAAAGGGACTGAGATGACCTTAATCACATCCATCCTGTTGGAAAATAACACCACTTCCCACACCGGAAAGGGTGGTGGTAACGGGGTCTTTCCAGACATACACAGTGGTAGCTTGGCTCGAGTGGTCAGGGGTCAGGCACCGTGTTAAGCATACGCAATACCCACACAATAACCATGCGTGCATCCGTTCCAAAAACGACACTACACCTTAAAAATTATACTTAAAATATATTTCTTTATCTTCTTTTTTCTTAGTTGCTGATTAAATAAATAATAATACAATCACAGTACACAAGGCTTTTTCTGTGGAAGGGTACGTCAAATAAATACTGTCTTAACGATTCAATAAATAAGGTAGATCATAAATAATCAAGGCATAAATATAAGTGCATTACATTACAGGCAATTAAATATTACGAGGCAATAAATACTGTACGACAATAAATATTGTGAAACAATAAATACTGTGAGGCCACAAATAGGATAAATACAATAAATACAGTGCTCTCAATAAATAATAAAAGCCAACAGTGACACTTGTAAATCAGTTCACATTCCTGAGGTACTATGGGATGATTTGACCCAATCCCAGCTTGTAAAGATTTGGATGGCCTGAGGGGTATACTCCCTGGCTTGGACAAGGCTGAGGCCTAAACTGAGGTAGATAAAAGGGGGGATCTAGAGATCTGGCTCTCCCACACTACACAACCCCTCTGTATTAGTCTCAGCTCACCCCTGGCACAATCAAGCTGGTTCCAGCACCCTAGGTTAGTCTCTCAGGGCTCCACAGGGCCTTAGGCGCCCTCTATTCCACTTACTGCCCTTTTTATGTAGCTCCGACGTCGCTGGAGTCGAGTCGACGCCGTGAGGCGGCTCCGGTTCGATGTCGGCGGCCTCGGCACAATGTCAGTTCTTGACGACGCCGGTAGGCGGTTCCGGTTCGATGTCGGCGGCCTCGGCTCGATGTCGACCACCGGTTTGATGACGTCGGGCTGTCTTGGCTCGATGTCGACTTCGGGCAGCTCCGGTTCGATGTCGGCGTCCTCGGCTCGATGTCGGCCTCCGGTTCGATGACGTCGGGCTGTCTTGGCTCGATGTCGACTTCCGTCGGCTCCGGAGTGCGACCTCCACTCCCGACCTCCGGCACGATTCTCTTCAGGTTCCGGCGACTCCGGAGTGCGATCTCCACTCCCGACCTCCGGCACGCTTCACCTCAGTCTCCGGCGACTCCGGAGGGCGGACTTCACTCCCTCGTCGACGCCGCTCACTCGACCTCGGGTGACTTCCTCCTCGACCTCTGGTACTCTCCACGACCTCCGTCGGCGCCCTCTCTCGACCTCTGGCGGCTCCGGGTACGACGTCTGCTTTCCAGTCAGCGCCGCTTCTCCACCTCGGGCTCCAGGTCTCAGGCTTCTCGACGTCGGACTCCAGGGAAACCAATAAACAGGTCAGATTCTTGCTTTTCTTTACTTCTAAGGCCTGTTCCTGCTGTCCAGGTCCTTAAGATGGTTTTTCTTGCTTTCTCCCACACAGGGCTCCAGGCTGGGCTCAGTCAGTAGGGACTAGTATCAAGGGTGGGTTTATGGACCCCACTCCAGGCACAAGTTTCCACCCCTGCTGCCTCACTCCTTCCTCCTTCAGGTTTCTGCTGCTCTCTCTTCACCAGTCAGGTGCCAACTGCCAGCTCCAACTGTCAACTCTGGCTTAGCTTCCCAACATTCCAAACCGCCTCCAACTGTCACAGGGTTCTGGAATGTTCTGGAAGGTGCTGGTAGGTTCCAGTGGGTTCTGATGATGTCACAGGTGGCCACCATTTTGTGCTCCAGGCCCTCAGACAGAAGTTCCAGGGGTAGATAAAATGGCTCCCTGAATCTGCATCAATACTAAAAAGTCTGGTGGTTCCCAAAAAGGAAAAAATTACTAACAGGGTTTGAGGCAAAAGTGGGACAAAATAAATAATGATGAGGAGGGACCACCCAAAGGGCTGACAGGTCTAACACGCGTCCCCCCCAGCTGAAAGTGGGGAGAGCTACCCAACCCCTTGGGAGTTCTCATCACTAAGGCGGAAATACCTTGAGAGACCGTCTGCATTGGCGTGGTCCACTCCAGGCCGATGTTCCACCTGAAAGTCCATTCCCTGTAGGGAGATAGACCACCTCAACAACTTGGGATTCTCCCCCTTCATCTGCATCAGCCAACGAAGGGGTCTGTGGTCGGTCTGAACTAGGAAGTGCGAGCCAAACAGGTATGGCCGCAACTTCTTCAGAGCCCATACCACTGCAAAGGCTTCACGCTCTATTGCACTCCACTTCTGTTCCCTGGGAAGTAGTCTCCGGGATAGGAAGACCACGGGTTGATCCAGACCCTCTTCATTGAGTTGCGATAACACTGCCCCAATGCCATGTTCTGATGCATCTGTCTGGACAATGAACTCCTTGGAAAAGTCTGGGGCCCTTAAGACCGGGGCCTCGCACATGGCTTGCTTCAGCTTCACAAAGGCCTGCTGACAAACCTCCGTCCAGACTACCCGTCGAGGTTGTTTCTTGGACGTGATCTCCGTGAGGGGGGCTACAATGGTTCCGTACCCCTTCACGAAGCGGCGGTAGTATCCCGTGAGGCCCAGAAAAGCTCGGACCTCAGTCTGTGTCTTGGGGGGTTCCCAGGCCATGATGGCCTCGATCTTCGCCTGGAGGGGTTGCACCGCTCCCCTACCCACCAAGTGTCCAAGGTACACTACCGACCCCTGCCCGATCTGGCACTTGCTGGCCTTGATCGTCAATCCAGCTTGTCTCAGGGCCTGGAGAACAGCTTGCAGGTGACGCAAGTGATCCTCCCAGCTGTTACTGAAGACGGCTATGTCATCCAGATAAGCAGCAGAGAAACTCTCCATTCCGGTGAGGATCTGGTTTACCAGGCGCTGAAACGTGGCAGGTGCGTTCTTGAGCCCAAAGGGCATCACACAGAACTGGTAGTGGCCATTGGGCGTGGAGAAGGCTGACCTTTCCCTTGCTCCATCAGTCAAAGAGATCTGCCAGTACCCAGAAGTAAGGTCAAAGGTACTTAGATATTGGGCAGCTCCCAGCCGGTCAATCAATTCATCCGCCCTAGGGATCGGATGAGCATCAGTTTTGGTTACTGAATTCAGTCCCCGGTAGTCCACACAGAACCTCAGTTCCGGTTGGCCACCCGGTGGTGCGGCTTTGGGTACTAACACCACCGGACTGGACCAGGGGCTGCTAGAAGGTTCGATCACTCCTAGCTCCAGCATCTTAGTGACTTCACTGTTAATGCTGGCCTTCACCTTGTCTGACATCCGGTAGATCTTGGACTTCACAGGTGGGCTGTCTCCTGTGTCCACGTCATGGACGCACAGGTGAGTCCTACCCGGAACAAGGGAGAACAACGAAGAGTACTGCCCCAGGACCTGGCGGCAGTCCTCCTGCTGTTCAGGAGTTAGAGATGGGGAGAGAATCACTCCCTCCACCGACCCATCCTTCTCTTGAGACGCAAACAAATCTGGGAGAGGCTCGCTTTCCGCGTCCTCTGCTCCATCAGTCACCATCATCAAGATGACTTCGGGCCTCTCGTGGTGGGGTTTGAGGCGGTTGGCATGCAGCACCCGTAGGGGCTGACGAGGGGTTTTAAGATCCACCAAGTAGGTAGCCTTACCCTTCTTCTCCAATACCTCAAAGGGTCCTGACCAGCGATCCTGGGGGGCGCTAAGCTCTCCTGGTTCGATCACCCACACCTTGGCTCCAAGTTGTCAGAAGCTTGCTTCCACAACTTAGCCATTTGGCTTCGGAAGGCCAGCATGTAGCTCACCACGTCCTGGGGAAGCTTTCTGGGAGTTCTTTCCCATCCGTCTCTCACCAGGTTGAGAGGTCCACGTACAGGGTGCCCGTACAAAAGCTCGAAGGGGCTGAAGCCCACTCCCTTCTGTGGCACTTCCCTGTAGGAAAAGAGTAGACAGGGTAGGAGGACGTCCCATTTCCTCCGCAGGCTTTCAGGCAGACTTCTGATCATGCCTTTCAAGGTTTTGTTAAACCTCTCCACCAGACCATTGGTCTGGGGGTGGTAAGGAGTGGTGAACCGATAGGTCACTCCACACTCCTTCCACATGGCCCGCATGTACGCTGACATGAAGTTGGTCCCCCTGTCGGACACAACTTCCTTGGGAAAACCCACTCGGGTAAAGATTCCCATCAGGGCCCTAGCCACAACAGGTGCTGTAATGGTCCTCAGAGGTATTGCCTCTGGGTACCGTGTGGCATGATCCACCAAAACCAGGATAAACCTGTGACCAGCTGACGTTGGTGGATCTAACGGACCCACAATGTCGATGCCCACCCTTTCAAAGGGGGTGCTAACGACAGGAAGTGGTTCCAGGGGAGCTTTCAGCTTCACCCCTGTTTTCCCACTGGCTTGGCAAGACACACATGTCCGGCAGTAGGTATCGGACGACACTTTCATTTGAGGCCAATAAAAGTGTGGGACAAGACGGGCGAAGGTCTTGTCTTGCCCCAAGTGTCCTGCCAAGGGGATCTCGTGAGCCAACTCCAGAAGGAAGGCTCGATAACGTTGAGGGACTACCAAGGCTCGTGACGATCCATGTAGGGGTGCCTTGGGTTCACTGTAGAGGAGGCCATCCTCCCAGTAAACACTGTAGTTCCCTTCAACGTTCCCTGCTGCCTGGGCTTCGGCCTGTCGCCTCAGCCCCTCAAGGGTAGGGCACTCCCTCTGGCCCTGGCAGAATTCCTCCCTGGACGGGCCTCCCTCCACGTGCCACTCGGCCGGGATGGGTAGGTCCTCCAGTTTGGTAACATCCCCCACCGCAGACTCCTGGTCCACCACCTCCGGTGGCCTATCCGTCCTACGGGGTGCGGACGCCGAGGCAGGCTCCTCCTGTCCTCGGTTCTTCCCTTGACTGGCAGCTGGCTGGGCCTTTGTTCCAGGCTCCAGCCGAAACGAACTCCCTCTCCGGGTAGTCGCGGACCTTGTGCTCACACAGGCCCAGTCAGGTGTACCCAGCATCTCAGTATGAGTCCGGTATTCCACCTCCTTCCAAGCATTGTGCTCCATGTCATTCCCCAGCAGACAATCGACTGGCACGGCAGGGCTTACGGCAACTCGAAGTGAACCTGCAACCCCCCCCCATTCAAAGGGAACCTCGGCCACCGGATAGTGGCCTGTTCTGCCGTCAGCCATCGCGGCTGGGTGGAGTACATCGGGAATTACCTGCTCTGGAGTCACCAGTTGGCTACGCACCATAGTCATACTGGCTCCTGTGTCTCTCAGAGCCTCCCCTCTTTGGCCGTTGATGGTGACCCACTGCCCATACTTTACAGTATTTGCGGGCACCTGGATCTTAGGAACCATCTCCCGTTCTCTCAGGGACACTAAAGTGACCCCCACCCACTCCCTTCCCTTAATTAAAGGCATCTCCTCCCCGAGCACTACACTAGCTACTCCGGGGGTTTTTCCTCCAATGGGAGGGGGTGGTCGTTTCGGGCACTTCGCATCTCCCTTATAGTGTCCAACGCCACCGCACTCGAAGCAATGGACAACCCTTGGCTGCTGACTCTGGCCAGGATTAGGGTTTCTGGGTGGGTTAGCCCTAGGGGTGAATCCTGCTCCCTTCCCTTGGAAGTTATTTTGGGGGCCTTTGGAGAACTCCTTTTTCTTTTCCCCTCCCTCTTTCTTCTGGGGGGCGCCCTGTCCGGCCTTTTGAGTGTCCCCTCCAGTCCCCCTTGTGGACACCCGGGTACTAGCCCAAATGTCCGCCTCCTCAGCAAGCTTCCGGGGATTGGTCAGCTTGCTATCCACCAGGTGTTGACGCAGTTCAGGGAAACATTTTTCGAGCAGGTGTTCCTTCAGTACTAAATCAAACAACCCCTCGTAGTTCCTCACTTCACTGCCCTGAATCCAACCCTCTAATGCCTTCTTTGCATAGTCCAGGAAGTCCACCCAATTCTGTGTGCCCAGTTTGTGACTACCCCGGAACTTCTGTCTGTACTTTTCGGGTGTTAGTCCAAACTTTCTTATGAGCGCCAGTTTCATGGTGGGGTAGTGGGTCTGCTCATCCTCCTCTAAGGCCAATAAAGCATCCCTACCAGCTGGAGGCATGTACCTGTACTTCTCTGGAACCCCATGGGCCCTTAACGAGACCTCATAGGCCGCTAGCCACTTGGCAATATCGTCGCCCACTCCATAGCTAGCTACTATGTCCTTTGGCAGGTAGGGTTTGGGTTCCCTAGTGAACTCTCTTTCTTGGTCTTTGCTGCCACCATTAGGAACAGTGTGTGCCCCGACTCTTAGGATCTGAAGATCTATCTCTTTCAGCCTTAGCTCATGAGCCATCCTCTGTTCCTCCTTCTCTTTCTCCAGCCTTGCTAAGTCCCATGTGAGCTGTCTTTTCTCCCTCCGGTCTGTTAACTCCACTTCAGACAAGCCACCGCTAGAGGCACTGCTGCCCTTCCTGGAAATGGTTCCGGGCCCCGCTACTAGGTTCCCCACCTCAGGTTGGTACAGACCAGCTCCCTCACTGTCGGGCTCTCTATCCCTGTCCTCCTCCTCAGCCTTGCTTTCTCGTCGTGCCTCCCCCCAAGCCCTTAAGCTGGTTTGGAGTGCACCCTTCTTTGCTCCTGGGGGACAATACACCCCCTCCCGCTGACAAAACTCCCTGAGTTGGGCCACAGTATAGGTTTCCAGGTCTTCTAGCACAAACTCCATTTTGCCCACTCAGAACAGAAGACAGGTTTTTACAGAAGCAATGCAGGGGGTACCTTTAATAATACCTCCTCCCACCACCAGAGTAAATTTGGAAAAAACAAAAACTCACAATTAGGAAGGCCGCTTTGAGAAAACTCCAGGTGTAGGCCTATGGACTACCCACAGTTATTGTCGAGTATGCGTAGGCACAGCTCTATCCCGCCGCTGCCTCCAATTATGTTGGAAAATAACACCACTTCCCACACCGGAAAGGGTGGTGGTAACGGGGTCTTTCCAGACATACACAGTGGTAGCTTGGCTCGAGTGGTCAGGGGTCAGGCACCGTGTTAAGCATACGCAATACCCACACAATAACCATGCGTGCATCCGTTCCAAAAACGACACTACACCTTAAAAATTATACTTAAAATATATTTCTTTATCTTCTTTTTTCTTAGTTGCTGATTAAATAAATAATAATACAATCACAGTACACAAGGCTTTTTCTGTGGAAGGGTACGTCAAATAAATACTGTCTTAACGATTCAATAAATAAGGTAGATCATAAATAATCAAGGCATAAATATAAGTGCATTACATTACAGGCAATTAAATATTATGAGGCAATAAATACTGTACGACAATAAATATTGTGAAACAATAAATACTGTGAGGCCATAAATAGGATAAATACAATAAATACAGTGCTCTCAATAAATAATAAAAACCAACAGTGACACTTGTAAATCAGTTCACATTCCTGAGGTACTATGGGATAATTTGACCCAATCCCAGCTTGTAAAGATTTGGATGGCCTGAGGGGTATACTCCCTGGCTTGGACAAGGCTGAGGCCTAAACTGAGGTAGATAAAAGGGGGGATCTAGAGATCTGGCTCTCCCACACTACACAACCCCTCTGTATTAGTCTCAGCTCACCCCTGGCACAATCAAGCTGGTTCCAGCACCCTAGGTTAGTCTCTCAGGGCTCCACAGGGCCTTAGGCGCCCTCTATTCCACTTACTGCCTTTTTTATGTAGCTCCGACGTCGCTGGAGTCGAGTCGACGCCGTGAGGCGGCTCCGGTTCGATGTCGGCGGCCTCGGCACAATGTCAGTTCTTGACGACGCCGGTAGGCGGTTCCGGTTCGATGTCGGCGGCCTAGGCTCGATGTCGACCTCCGGTTCGTTGACGTCGGGCTGTCTTGGCTCGATGTCGACTTCGGGCAGCTCCGGTTCGATGTCGGCGGCCTCGGCTCGATGACGTCGGGCTGTCTTGGCTCGATGTCGACTTCCGTCGGCTCCACTCCCGACCTCCGGCACGATTCTCTTCAGGTTCCGGCGACTCCGGAGTGCGATCTCCACTCCCGACCTCCGGCACGCTTCACCTCGGTCTCCGGCGACTCCGGAGGGCGGACTTCACTCCCCCGTCGACGCCGCTCACTCGACCTCGGGTGACTTCCTCCTCGACCTCTGGTACTCTCCACGACCTCCGTCGGCGCCCTCTCTCGACCTCTGGCGGCTCCGGGTACGACGTCTGCTTTCCAGTCAGCGCCGCTTCTCCACCTCGGGCTCCAGGTCTCAGGCTTCTCGACGTCGGACTCCAGGGAAACCAATAAACAGGTCAGATTCTTGCTTTTCTTTACTTCTAAGGCCTGTTCCTGCTGTCCAGGTCCTTAAGATGGTTTTTCTTGCTTTCTCCCACACAGGGCTCCAGGCTGGGCTCAGTCAGTAGGGACTAGTATCAAGGGTGGGTTTATGGACCCCACTCCAGGCACAAGTTTCCACCCCTGCTGCCTCACTCCTTCCTCCTTCAGGTTTCTGCTGCTCTCTCTTCACCAGTCAGGTGCCAACTGCCAGCTCCAACTGTCAACTCTGGCTTAGCTTCCCAACATTCCAAACCGCCTCCAACTGTCACAGGGTTCTGGAATGTTCTGGAAGGTGCTGGTAGGTTCCAGTGGGTTCTGATGATGTCACAGGTGGCCACCATTTTGTGCTCCAGGCCCTCAGACAGAAGTTCCAGGGGTAGATAAAATGGCTCCCTGAATCTGCATCAATACTAAAAAGTCTGGTGGTTCCCAAAAAGGAAAAAATTACTAACAGGGTTTGAGGCAAAAGTGGGACAAAATACATAATGATGAGGAGGGACCACCCAAAGGGCTGACAGGTCTAACACATCCAAACACCATTGGGTTTAGGTTAGAAGGTAGTATAAAAGTTCCTGACTTGGGGGACATATATGCTTAGAGTACTATGATTGAGAAGACATATCTCAAATCCAAGGAGATTCTACCTGGTACCAATGGCAGAGGTTTGGCAGCTAGAAGAGACAGCACGGAGGACCCAATTGCCTGGTTTGAGGTAGGATTAACTGCAAGTTGGCCATGCCTGACACAGGGATGAGAGAAGCAAGGTGCTGGATATCTATTGAGGAATTATTTGATCAACCCTGGTTTAGTAGCAGGACCATAATCACACGTGCCTTGGACCACTTCAGCTGTGGTGGCCAAAGCACAGGCATTAAGGCAGTCTGGGGGAGAGACTGGGACCATTTCTGGTTTGCAAGGGCCAGAGAAAGGAGTGAGTGGATCAGGGAAGACTAACAAGGCACAGTCTAGAGCATCCCATGCCTCTTATCAAGAGGGAGGGGATGAGGCATATATAGCAGAGGAGGTATTGGAGTCAGGGTTGCCGTCAAAGCTGCAGGGTTTGTTAGCTACAGCACGATATATCCAGGAGAAACTCCCCCAGCCACAAGCCCAGAAAGAGGTCAGTAAGGAAATGGTGGAAGACGTTCTTTTGGCTGAGAACATGAAATGCTTCACAGTGATCCCATTAATCCAGAGCCAGGAGCAAGCTGGAGAGGCTAGTGGCACAGGAATATCCTGTTGTCAGTGGCCCATGAAGTGCCCTTAGCAGAACACCTGAGCATAAAAAGACAAAGGATAGATTGGGCTCTTCGTTTTATTGGCACAGACATAGGATGTTCTGTAGAACCTGCCCTACTTACAAAGTGAGTGATCTCTCTGGAGGTATGACCAAGGCACAGTTAGTACCACTGTGGGTAGTAGGTGGTCTGTCGAAGCGGGTGGGAATTGACATTGCTGTTCCGTTCTGCATGCCCCTCCCCCACCCCTTTCAGCATCAGGCAGCAAGTATCAATTCACTGTGGTGGATCATGTTACTAGGTATCCAGAAGGAGAACCTTGGAGGAACAAAACTGCAAAGGTGATTTCAGACCGAGAAACAGACTTTATCTCCTCATACATGTGCAAGATTTAAGAGCAAGCTGGTATGATCTACCACTTTTCCACAGCAAACCACCCACAAACCAATGGGTTGTTGGAAGCATTTAACAAGACCCTCACAAACAAGATGATAACTCTGCCACAGAACATCAGAAGAAAGTGGGATCTTGTAGGAGAGTAGGATCTGCACTTATGTTGCCCCCACTTTTTTTCTGATGTTTACACTGGTTTCTGCCTATAGTCTGGCTGGGTCCCTGCTAATCAGGGCCCCAGCCTCTCTGTTCTCTCTAAACAACTTGGAGTGCATATTAGATGCACTAGTGATTGGATACTGTGGTACCTTATGAGCCCCTAGTATATGGTACCTTAGGTACCAAGGGCATAGGTACTCCACAGGCCTACCAGGGGCTGCAGCATGTATTATGCCACCCCTGGGAAGCAGACTAAATCTGCCACCACAGGCCTGCTACTGCAGCCTGGGTGAGGTAGTGTTAGCACTCCTCACTGAGGTATAGGTTCACTATATCCCTACCTACACACACATATAAACCTATCAGTCACCCCTAAGGCAGGCCCTATCAATCCTGAGGGCAGGGTGCTTGGTTTCCATGTGAGGGGGTGTCTCTGCCTGAGCAGGGCCCCTCTGCAGCTCTCAGAGTCCATTCTCTGTAGCTGTTTGTGGATGCGGTTTAACCATATACTCTTAAGTGCATTATAACCTAGCGGTAAATGCTAACTTTGGGATGGCTGCATCAAAACATCTCATGTTTGGTGTCAAACGCTTTGGAATCATACCCCCACACCAGTAACTGGTGTGGGAGTATGATCTCACCCTTCTAGAGGGATAGACATGTACCCACTGTGGAAATACGGTAGAATCCTGAAGAGCCCTGGCATCACAAAATGGATGCCACCAGCACAGACACTGGGCTGCCCTCCTGCTGCTGACCGAAACTCGCAGGAGGAGGCCCAACAATTGGCATCCTGTCACAGGGAGGTGTAACCACCTTCCAGACAGGATTTAGTGTATTGGGCTGGGTGGGTGCACTCCTAGAGTGCTTTGAAGTCCTGCACTGGGGGAGCAGTAGGCTCCTCTGTGCATATGCCAGCTCAAACCGGTTCAGGGGCTACCAGCCCCTGCTCTGGCGCGAAACTGGACAAAGGAAAGTGGGTGTAGCCACCCACTCCCCTGACCCTCCCATAGGAGTGGTCATAGAGCTAGTCCCTCCCTTCCTTTTAGTATAAGTTAGGAAACCCTTGCCATTGCAAACTAGATATCCCTGGACGACGCTCTGAAGAAGAATCCTGGACCTTCGACGTTCCACTACCTTTGGAAGACTGAAGAATCTCCCTTGGAGTCAAGGAGTGACTCCCCTGCTTGGCAGGCACCAAAACTTTGCATCAACGGTCGCAAACTTTCCCGCTCCCGCCGGAGTCCGAAGTCCCTGCAGCCCCGGAAGTGGATTTCCTGACTTCTCGACGGCAATTGTGAGTCCCCAACGAAGCTGAGGTGAGTGGACCCCACGAGTGACGAGGAACAGCAATACCCGGGTACCATGCACTATTGTCGAGTGCAACCCCTTCATGACGTTCTACGAACTTATGCTTTGGACCACGTTTGGCCCAATCCTTCAGCAGGATTTCCCTCGAAAATCAGAGGCCTACCTCGTCCCGAGTGACCGTGGCTCCTGTGAAGTGAATCCTCACGAGGCGTCTTCGCGATCCCTTGCCGGTTGGCTTGTGGGTCCCTGGATCACTTTTCTACAGAACCAAAGGGATCCCCTGGTTGCTCCCGGCCTGCCCTGACTTACCCTCGCTGGGTGAGTCCCTCAGACCTCTGCACCACTGACTTTCTTCACTTTCCACGAGACTTGCTGTTGCCAAGGCTTGTTGGCTCCAATCCGGTTGTCGACACCTCAGTAAGCTGCAGACTTCGTGGGACACTTCGAATCCAGCTCCTGGTTGTCGTTGATGCCTCCTGGACCTCGTGGCTGAAGAGTCAAGACACCCGTGATTACCTGAAATCACCCGACATCTGTGGGCATCCAGATTCCTGGCCCCAGGTCACTGGCTAGTGACTTTGAACACCGTCTCCTCTGCTTTCGGGTTTTCTTTCTTCTGAATCCAGCCTTGGATTCCACCGGACACTTCTCCTGTCTTCACAAGCAGCAAGTCTTCTTTGGCTCCCATTGAAAACGACGCCGCGACCCGACACCAAAAGACACCTATGCACCCGGCTTCCCTGGGTGAGGTAACTCGAGTACTCTGGTGCTCCTGTGTGTGTTGGCTCTAGAACTACTTACCCTGTTAGTGACTTGCTTGTAGACTCTCCTGAAGTATCCTAAAACTTTAAAAAGCCAACCGCGACTTGCTCCATTGAAGTCTATTGGGATCCGCGGCTGTATTCTCACACTGCATGCGTCTCCCGTTTTGTCCTTTACTTACCTGCCTTGGGTGGATTAGTGAGGCCCCAGCGCTTCTGAAGACCATAGGCCTTCTCAAGTCATTCTTCTTATACCTCTTTTTTAGTATATGGTCTGGTACGCCCCTAGGGCCCCAGCCATATAAGTGCTTAATTTGTTGTGAAATGTTGATTTGTGCATATGTCCTTGACTTCTAATCTCATAAAGAGATTAGTAGAGTGTGTCTAGTAATAAATACATATATATTTTATATATATACCTGTGTGGTGTCCTTTCATTTAGTGATTCAAGAGATTATAAGGTAAAACAAGCTGCTTTACATTCCTCTGAGACTTAGCCTGTAGGCTGCTCTCCACAGCTACCACTAGGATAGCTTTCTTTAAAAGGTTGCCTTAAACCTATCTACCATAAAAGTCGAATTGTACTGGTGCAAGGTGGCCACTTTAACTAGTGACCAGCATATACCAGGCCAACTTCTCACAGATCTCCTGTCATGTCTCTTATTCGTCTATAGAGAAATTCAACAGAAAAAAGTTGGGTTCATCCCTTTGAACTTCTGTTTGGGCATCCAGCGCATAACCCACTCACCCGAGTCAGAGAAGAGTTGGAAGGAACTTCTGAGTCACCTCAAAACGATTAGGCGGACTCTTTGACTGGACTCAAGAATACGATTACGGTTTCCTTTCAGGTTACTACAGACCCCGTAGCCAATCCTGGACTTGTTTTATAGCCTAATACATTCTGAGTGTTTTCATTCAATTTTTCCACTGAATTAATTAGCCAAACAATTAAAATTAATTATTTCTAGGTGAAAAGGTGAGGACTGGGGCAGTGTCCACAAAGACTTGGAGTGAGGTCGTCCTCATATTCGGGAAAATGATGACAGTACATGAGTCAGGCAAAGAATAACCTTCAGGCAAGCCAAGAGCTGATAAAGGAGTCGTTTGAGCGAAAAATAAGAATGAGTAGATACCTGGAGGGTCGGATGGTGACAGTGCAGAAAACAAATTCTTTAAGAACTTAAGAGAATAAGTGGTGTGTGCCATGCAAGGTAAAAAAAAGTTTGAGGTGTGGTTTGGGTCCCACTTTTATACACATTTTCATGGGAATGCACTATTTCTGTATGGATTCAAACATTTTAGCACCTTCAAACATTACCAATATAAACTACTGTGTGTTCTTGTCTATACGAACAAAGTTAGCATGGACTACAAGTTCCCTGATGCTTAGGGAGGACATGAGGAGTTCAGAAGGTATTTATAGGAGGGGCCTGCACGCCGTTCAGGGTGCGTAATTCGTTTGTGATGTGGTTGAGGAGGCTGGTAATTTGAGAAGGACAGATTTGTCTCTCATTTGGATATCGCAGCCGGTATTAGGAAAAGCTGTCTTTTGGAAAGATAAAGACGTTATTCGAAGTAGGCGCAAGAAGCGCTGCCCCCTCCGTCCTTCAAACTGGTCCTTCAACCCTATCTTTATCAGTCAACTGGAAAAAGTTGTATTCTTTGGAGCAGCAGAGTTGAACTAGAGGTCACGTGAGTTCAAAAGCATAATTGTTTTTTCTGTTGGGGTGTACTTATTATTCTGGGGACCATGAACAAATATAACAAGAATTTGCATGCAGAAGGTCTCGCATTGGCATTGAAATTATTTATTGATTGCAGATTTGAGAAAATAGTGCTCGGATGCTGTATTTAAAGCCTACCGAGTAACAACACACGTAACAGGGGGTGTTGCCATGGGAGGTTACAAAATTAGACAAGGCGGTACTAAGGAGGAACTATTAAGCCTGTTGACCAATGAACAGCCACAGTTTACAGTGGACAATGACACAAGCCAATGAAAAATATGGGTGGAGAGTGGGAGGAGCTTCAGGTCCCTCCCTCAATACAGCATGCTTCGCAGAGCAGCGCATGAGCTGCCCAGGCTCGACCTAAAAAGAAAGGGCACCTACAATCTGGAAAAAATGCCTTCTCTCCTGCAGGAAGAAGGCAGTGTACACCCCCAATTTTGGACACAAAAATTAAGCAACATGTAACATTTGAGAAAACCAAGCGAGGTGCTGTATCGGACACGTAAAACAATATGTGGGAAAAGTACAGGACATCCTACAGTCTGAGAAGGAGACTGCCTTCAAAATCTAAAGCCTCTACATACTAACCACACGAGACAGTTGGCACGTTACAACTCCCAGTGAGCATCACACAACCCCACATAAACCAATATTTATTATTAAACCCTACATGAAGCAGTGGTCATCATACAAGACACCATCACACAAGCTGAACAGAACTTCTCCAGAACCAGTCAGCACACACCTCATGTAGATCTATGACTGCTATAAAACCCAGCATCTCTCACAGGTAATCACCCAGGCCTTTTCCAAAGCACAGGTATTAAACACACCTTCAATTAAAAAATAATGTACATCACACAAACCTACCTCTTCCAGTGGGCAGTTTAAACCCCAGGAAGCATGTACAACCTTGAACAGCCTCATACAACCCACATGAACCCAGACTGTTTCAAATAACCCAATAACACCAACTCTCCTCCTGAGCATCACATAATCCAAGTGAACACAGTAGGTATCACACTACTTCAACCCGCATAATGGACATCATGCAACCCATATGAGTTAGTGGATGGCATACAGCCTCATTTTCAATGCAAGAATATTTATAATTGGACTAGCTAGAACAGAATGCAATTGGACTTGATTTTGGATAAGTATTGATGAGCAATTTAGCAAAAACACTAACTATGGGACATGCTAATTCTGTCTTCCATTCATAAACAAGGAGTAATGTCTGGAAGCACGTAATCCTGATTAGCCTACTGTATTGACACAAGTCACTGATAATATGGTATACATCAATTCCTTCAAAATCTTTATTGTTGCACTTAACAGAAACTGCAACTTATCATGAGTGCAGATGAATCATGCAACAAAATCAAAACCACTGGGCATTATACAACCCCCTACCTGTCCAGCTGCCCAAAACGACCACAGATCTTCATAAAGCGCCCACAGATAGGAGGCATCATCCTACCCCATCTCAACCAAAGGGCATCCTATAACCTTATATGAATCCATATTCAACCATAACTCTACTAGTGACTGACACATATTCCTGTCCCTACTACTGGGCATCATGCAACCCCATATCAATCAGTATGCATCGCACAGCTCCATCTTAACCACACAACCTCACCCGCCCCTTTTCCACCACCTATCTCAAACACTGTGCATCGCCTAAGCCACAAGAACAAACTGACAGACATACATACACTCGCACTATCAATATAGTTCATTCCGCTCCCACTAAATTATTGGGTGTGTGTATATACATATTCACAGAAAAAACCATAGGTTTCAGGGGTGTTATAGTTAGCTGCCCATTTCACTCGTACAAAACCATAGAAATTCCTCCGTTATAGTTAGTTCTGCTAACTATAACTCACGCGCCCGCAATGCACTGCTGATGATGTCACATATTGCATCATTCATGACATCACTGATGACATCACTGATGACATCTCAAATGACATCACTGATGACATCACTGATGACATCATCCACTGAATGTGGTTTAGTTTGACATTTAAATATGTATTAAATATATACCAATCTGTATTGAAGATTGAGTGGATATATAACTGTCTGGATGGAGGATTTAGTAGCTGTCTGACAGTCTTTTTAAGTGAGTAATTAAAAGTGTCTCACTTAATACATGGATTACTAACTAAACTATGTGAATGTGTGCAGCACTGTCTCTGTTGTTGTATAACATGCTGCCTCAGTTGGTCACTAACTACATGAGTGTGTATATTAGTTATTGATTAGTTGGGTGAGTATTTGTATGGGACACTGAGTTTGTGTGTGGTTGGATGGGGTTCCATAGGGACCTTTAGTCCAAGGTACAGCCCGAACGGCTGAACAGAATTACTTGAAATTTGGCACAGAGGTAGTCCTCAGCTCAGGGATGTGCCTTTTGCATATATGGTGTCAATCTGTTCAGTAGTTCCTGAGAAAATCAAAAGTAAAATCACATACATATCTGGGCGGAGCCTAACGACACATCTCATCGTGAGATCTGATTGGCTGTCAGTACTTCATCCAAGAAGTGTTGGCAACCATCTTGGGACCAATATACATGATAGCACCTCATTAAAAAAAGCATTGCAGTTAATAGAAGGTTTTAAGACTTTAGTTACATTATAAATCATTTGTTGATGGTACCATACTCATTTTAGGAATTGTGGTGTGTTTTAAGGTGATTTTACCATGTGAAAAAGCCTTCTGCTGTGATATCATGAACCATGTTTGAGAGAAAACTATTTTCTCATGCTTTTCCCACAGAGGTTTGGAAGGTGATCTATGAGCTAAACTGAGAGCACGTTTTTTTAAATACACATTATCTTTCTCAGTCATGTAAGAATGAAGTCTGACATTCTCAGTAAAACATGTACATCCAACAAGGGCAGAGACTGTCAGTTGATTCCTTTGTGTTCTACTGCAGCTTCCCAGAGTGCTCTAAAGAACAACTAGAGCGCTAACAGTCTTACTTATGACAAACGTATGGCACACCTGAAGCCATCTTGATTGGAGTAAAGTGGTAACACTTAAAACATTTAATTTACAAGGGAACAAAATGAGGGGGTTCATTTTGCCATATAAATTATGATTAGTGCTGCAGAAAGAAAAACTAGGGCACATTTTGACTTCTGAAATCCTCTTTTATTTCATAAAAAAAATTCTGACATGCAGACTGAAGCATGCACTTTGAATACCAGCAGCAGACTTGCCTGGTGAGCAGTAGCTTTACTACAGTGATCTAATGAGCAACTAGAGTGCTAACATTCAGAATTTATGGAAAATGTGTGACACATCTGAATGTCTTCTTGATGGAATCAAAGTGAAAAACTGAAAGTATTTACTACTGAGGAGACTGTAGTAAATGAGGAAATTAGGAAACTTCATAACAAATAAATCTCCCAAGATGGCCACCAGAGACAAAAGAGCCCAAATGCAGCCCAAATATCACCCAGATGTAGCCCAAGTATAGCCCAATGACAGAATGTCCCAGAGTGTTCTTAAGAACAACTAGAGCGCTTACTGTCTTACTTATGACAAAAGTCTGGCACACCTGAAGCCATCTTGATTGGAATAAACTGGTAACACTTAAAACATTTAATTTAAAAAGGAACACAATGAGGGGGTTCATTTTGCCATAGAAATTATGATTAGTGCTGAAGAAAGAAAAATTAGGGCACATTTTGAGTGACTTCTCAAATCCTCTTCTATTTCATTAAAAAATTCTGATATGCAGACTGAAACATGCACTTCTAATACTAGCAGCAGACTTCCGTGGTGAGCAGTAGCTTTACTACAGTGATCTAATGAGCAACTAGAGTGCTAACATTCAGAATTTATGGCAAATGTGTGACATATCTGAATACCTTCTTGATGGAATCAAAGTAAAAAACTGAAAGCATTTCCTACTGAGGAGACTGCAGTAAATGAGGAAATTAGGAAACTTCATAACAAATAAATCTCCTAAAATGGCCACCAGAGACAAAAGAGCCCAAATGTAGCCCAAATGTAGCCCAAATCTCACCCAGATGTAGCCCAAATGTAGCCCAATGACAGAAGTGTGCAAAACACTTATTTTTTGTGTATTTGCAGTTTTATATAGTGCAGACTTGTCAGGTATTGGAGTGCTTTACATGAGCATCGGTTACACCACACAAGATCAAATTCATTTTGGTTGTAGACATGGGGAGATTAAGTGATTTGACCAGAATCACAGAATGTTGAGCTGAAGCAGAAACTCCAACCTGGTTCCCCAGTTGCAAAGTCTGCAGCTCTGGAAGTAACACCACACCCTCTCCCCTTGGATGCAACATTTAATCAAGTGGTCAACTGGATAAACAAACTAAGATTACAAATAATTTAAAAGTTCTTTGTCGCTATTTGAAAACTCAGAAAATATGTCCTCATTTTAGTTTTTTAGAGCACTAACCATAATTTTGATGCAAATAAGACCCTCTCATATATGTAATTTCTAAAGGAAATGCTCTAGGCATTACAGTTTTGATTACATCAAGATGACGTCAGGCGTTCCGCACTTTTGTAATAAATATAGAATGTTAGCAATCTAGTTGTTCATTGGGATACTGTTGAGAGGCAGAGGTCAGGGGCATGGACTCTGAAAATTGAAGGTAGGTAGGAGAGTGCAGAGGCAACAATTTGACCACACTAGGCAGGCAGGAAGGGCAGTGGCAGCACAACAGACTATGGAGGGCAGTGGAAAGGGGGGCAGGGGCAACAAACCAACAATACAGGACTGGCAAGAGAGGCTGTGGCAATATAATAGACCATTGTGGGCAGAAGGAAGAGGCAGCGGTCATACAACCATACATGCCAACAGACCCGTTTCAGCCAAGAAACGTCCAATGTTTTTAAGCTCAAATGGGCTTTATTTGATCTGTTTCCTGTCTACAATCTTCTCTTTTTCAATGTAACTCAAAGGGGAAAATCAATACCCCAGTTTTATTTCAAAATCTCCCTCTTACCAAGTTCAAAATGTTCGCAAGTATGGTACATTGGACCATGGTAGGCAGGAGGAATTGGGGTAGGGACATGGACTCGGATAACAGAGGACAGGAGGGACATTGAGAGGTGCACCAAACTGACCCTACAGGGCAGGCATCAGGGTTTGCAGCAACACAATACACCACACAGGGCATGCAGGACGGGAGTGCAGCACAACAATCCATAGAAAGCAATAAGGAGGGGACAGGACCATGCACATGGACAACAGACAACAGAGGGGAAAGAGGCAATGGTAGCTAGCTGACCATAATGGACAGACAGGAGAGAAAGCTGCAGCATAACAGACCATAAAGGGCAGGAAGGACGGATCAGGGGCATTACAATGGAACCGACAAGCCAGGAGGGAGGGAATAGGGGTCTGCACATGGAAACAGAGGGCTGGGGGCAAGGGGGCAGGGCAGGAGCAGCAAGATGACCATGGAGGTCAGGCAGGATGGGCACTAGAAACAAAACACACCATGGAGAGCAACAGTGAGACTATGATGGCATACACACAGACCATGGAGGGAAGGTGTGAGGGGGTCAGTAGCAGCTAGCTGACCACACAGGGATGGTGGGAGGGGCCATGGCAGCACAGAAGACCATGCATGGCAAGCAGGAGGGTAAGTGGCAGCACAATGGCTATGATGGGCAAGAAGGAGGGTGCAGGGGCATGCACAAAGGACCATGGAGGATAGAAAGGAGGGTCAGGACCTGGGCACAGACAAGCGAGTTCAGGGGAAGGGGCCTCACAACAGACCGCACGGGGCAGGCAGGAGGAGCAGTTGCAGCACAACAGACCAGGGAGGGCAGAAGGGTGTGGCAGTAAAATGGACAATGGAGGACAGGAGGAAGGGGATAGGGGCATGGCATGTGGACAGGCAGGGTGGAGGTGGCAGGGTCAGGTTACAGTCATCTGACAATGCTAGGCAGGTGGGAGGGGAGCTCAACAGAACACTCAGAGTAGATAGGAGTGGCAGGTCCATGGAACATGGTGGTCAAAAAGGATGGAGCAGGGGCATGCACAAAGACATCGAAGGGCAGGGGGAAGGAGACTAGGGGCAGCAAGCGAAGCACAGAGGCGAAGCAGGAAGTCAATGATGGGCCATAGAATTGGGCAATGGAGGGCAGGAGGAGTGGACTGGTACATCATGCTAAATGGAGGGCAGTGGCAGCACATCAGACCATGCATGGCAGGAGGGAGGAGGCTAGTCCATGGATTCAGATAACAGAGGATAGGGAGGAGGTGGATGGGGCAGCAAGCTAACTGTTCATAGAAGGTGGCTATTAGGAACTTTATTGTTTTTAAAATGTGTGTCTGTGCGAACTACTTAACATATGAACAAGTATGCAGCATTATCTCACTTTTATTCAGGAAGAAGAGGACGTTTGGGACTGTGACTCCGGGCTCACTTGGCAGAAACATCCTCTGACCCTCCACCCCCCATCGCAAAATGTAATGCCCGTGAAAAGGGTAGGTGGACGCAGTGTTATATAGAACATAGTCCTGAGAGCACGATTGAAAATGAAAACTAGATATAGTATATGGTATAAACTATGCACCAAAAAGTGTGATATAAGATGAACCAGGCCTTGAAATATAATATGCAATACATTGTGCGCAATGACAGATTCATTGGAGAGCGCGAGATAGCACAGGCACTAGCGCTTGCTATGTGATATGCGCCTTGGAGTGTAATATGCATAGGGCAGTGTTGTATAACCTAAGTAGTCTCTAAAGTTGTAATATAAAATATGTGCTGGGTAGTGTAACATTGCATATGCACTGTGACAAAGATATGGATCCCAGATTATAATATGTATGGCATAGCGCTGTGCTTTTAACATAGGCATCAAGGAAGGCACGTTAGATGGGGCAATATAACCCGTGCGAAGGCAAGTGTGGCATGACATATTCACGGGGTGGTGTTACAGTGCACATGGGCTAGAGAGTGTCATAGCATACGCACTAGCTGGTGGAATACAACACAGAGGTGTGTGGCACTCGGCGGGCACTGGTGGGTGTAACACAGCATTGAGCTCAGCCAGGAGCACGCTGTGACTCTCAAGTGAGGTTTGTCTCCTTTCCAGAGAGTAAAATAAAAAGTATTACACATCCGGCGGTGGATGTGTGTTTTATTAACCGTGAGGGGGTTTCTTGCATAGTTTGGTCGAATTTTTGTGGAATCCCCTTTGAATGGCTTGGTGTGCATGTGTATTAAATGTGCCCGTCAATAGCTACCCATGTTTGTATAAATAAACGACAAGGGTGTCTACTTGGAGAGTACCCACCAGCGGGGGCGCCGGGATTAGGCACGGTAGGGTGTCGGTCATGTCAGAGCTTCACTAGCGGTGTGAATACATTCTACGTGGATTCATTGTATGAATAGTCACCTTTTAATGAATATCACGCAAATCGTCATGGTGATAGGTACATACGGTTTGTCCAGCATGTCCTAGGTGTTTCTATAAATATATATTTTTTTTAAATAATAAAAATCAAAGGCCGGCCCCGGGGGATGGGGTCCCCGGGGCCATAAGTGGCCTGAGGAGGGGGGCAACACAGCCCCCCTCCTAAAGAATAAAAAAGAAAAAAATAGGCCATGACCCGGGGGTTGGGGTCCCCGGGGCCGATTAAGGCCTTGGGAGGGCCAAATTAATTTTTTTCAACAAAAAAAATTAGGGTGCAGGCCCTGGGGGATGGGGTCCCCAGGGCTAATAAATTAGAAAAAGAAAGGGGGCCACACAGCCCTCCTTCTGCAAACGCGCCCCCTGGCCAGTTGTAAGTTGAGGAATTAATTCCCCTTCAATACTGAGGGTCCCTGAGGGCCAACTAGCCCAACAGGTATCTCCAGCATGCGCCAGGGAGCTGCGATGCAGACAGGTGTTCTGAGGCCATGCCCCTTTTTACACCTCCATGCAACGCAGCTCTGTGGCGCTTACTGGAGGTACCTAGAGGGCTAGTTTGACCCTAGGGACCCTTAGGATTCAAGGGGACTTAATCTCTCAACTCAGAACGGCCACAGGGCGCGTTTACACAGTGGTGAAGGGAGGGGACGGGGCCTGAGGTGACGTGTGCAAACACGCCCTGTGGCGCGTTTTTAAGTTGGGGAAATAATTCCCTTTCAATCCTGAGGGACCCTGGGGTCCAACTAGCCCACCAGGTGCTTCCAGTAAGCACCACTGCTGTGCGTTGCAGAGAGGTGGTGTAGGCCGTGCCACTTTTTACACCTCTCTGCAACGCAGCTCTGTGGCACTTACTGGAGGTACCTAGTGGCCTAGTTGGACCCTAGGGACCCTCAGGATTCAAGGGGACTTAGTCTCCCAACTTAAAACGGCTACAGGGCGTGTTTACACAGTGGGGAAGGGAGGGGACGGGGCATGAGGTGACGTGTTCAAACACGCCCTGTGGTGCGTTTTAAGAGGTAGTTTTAATCCCCTGCCCTATTATATACTAGGGGCTTACAGAGGAGGTTATGTTAATCACAGAGGGACCCCAACGCAAAATGTGCCCTAGTGTATGTAGGTGTTTTCACTGTATTCTGAGTGTCTTTTAACATAGCACTGGCTCTAGGACTCAGTTACCACCAGTATCCGTCTGAAAAAGTTGAGGGTACAGGATGATTTTGCAACAAGGCTTGTTTCTGCTCTTCTGTTTGTTCTTTCTGCGCGTTATACTTCTTCCTGCACTTTTCTTCGTCTTTGAGGACTTCTGTTGTTTCTTTCTGCATTTCTTTTCTTTCTTTCTGTGCGTTTTTCCTTCTTTCTTCACATGTCCTATCTCTGTAGGCATAGCTTGAAATTAGCATTTAAAAAACCTTTGAAATTCACTGAAAAAACCATAGGTTTCAGGCACTTTATAGCTAGGAATTAGCATTTAAAAAACCTTAGAAATTCACTGAAAAAACCATAGGTTTCAGGGGCGTTATAGTTAGCTGGACTTTTCACTCGTACAAAACCATAGAAATTCCCCCGTTATAGTTAGTTCAGCTAACTATAACTCGCGCGCCCGCAATGCACTGCTGATGACGTCACATATTACATCACTCATGACATGGTCAGTGACATCACTCATGACATCACTCATGACATCTCAAATGACATCACTGATGACATCACTGATGTCATCATCCAGTGAATGTGTGTTTTTCTGAAAATTACATATGTTTTATATATGTATATCTCAAGGTCGATGGAAGAATAAAAGGGGCCTAACAGCAGTCAACTCAACAGAGCCCTCTGTGTGACTCTGTGAAATCTCTATCCAGGTCCGTTGAGCCCCCCACAGTACCCTTCAACTTGATTTTCTGAAAATGTCTGCTCTCATCTCCTCGAGATCGAGGCCTTCGTTAATAAAGCCCTTCTCCTCCATGCCATTAACTGCGAGAAATAAATCCTCGCAGCAAGAAATGGAAAATAAACCAGCAGTTTCCAATTGCCTGATGTATTATATTTTAATCCATAATATATGAAGCCAAATGGGATTTGTAGTGTAAGCATGCAATAGGGGCACAGTTGTGTTTTAGCTTGCAACTTTATTTTAGTGTTTTTTTGTCACTGCGTCAGTGCGTCTGCTCACTCTGCTGCCTGCTTGGGCTGGTTTCCTGCGAAAAAGGGGCACTGTTAACTTGTAACTTTATTTTAGTGTTTTTATCACTGCGTCACAGTGCGTCTGCTGCCTGGTTAGGCAGCTTTGGTACGATAATTACAAATACTGACTGACGTCACGCCAGGCTGGGGGGTGAGTGACTTTGTTTCCGTGCAGTGGGCCTTGGCGGTAGTTGTTGGAGGCCCTCTATCAGAACAGAAGCCAGACAGCAGCGGATCCAGCAGCACTGAATGGCGGGGGTGACTGACTTTCGGTACACGGGCATAAGGCCGCATTGATCGTTTTGTGGAGGATTGTTGTAAAGAGAAACTGAAGGGCTGGTGCAGGGACTTTGCCGCCCTAGATAAAGTAAGTTTGGTCTGCATGATAAAACACTCTGTAGTTCCAACTGTTAGTACCCCAGACCAGCACATCCCCATTGCCTCGGCCTGTAGCAGTGGTGTTCATCTTCGGCTCACAAGGGCAAATCCATGCTATATCTTCAGGCTATTCACTTGGGATAAATGTATATACATTAGATGGGGATTATTTAGATAGGTTATCTTGAAAACATGAATGGTCCAGTCCTCATGTACCTTTGTTGGACCCATCTGGGGCCACAATAGATTCATATTTCAGGAGCATTGTCTCGGGCAACACCCAGGCACACCATCAATTGTGAACGCTTGGTGAAGACCGAGATAGTAGTATGCTCAGCTGTGGAAAAAAGATGTGCTCTCCTTTGCACAGTAGTAAACTCTGACAGGTCACCCTTGCGTTACGGGAAAGCACATCAGTTAAAGACAAAGCCATTGTATGAAATGTGAGCTAAATCTTATACTGCTAGTGGACCTGGCCACATTTTCATGAGGGGGCAAGAGCAATCTGTGCAGGGCCCACATTCAGGATAGATCAGATGTCTGGCTCCCTTATTTTTCCTTTGAAAGGCATTCCGTCATAGTGTGCACTGACAATGCACCGACCGCATTTGTGTCGCTCAATCTCTACACTTCCCGACAGCTTGTTTGCCCCAGTGTCCACATCAGTAGTATGCAACAACAAGTTGATGTATTGAATGCTTGAATTAATCTCAACCACAGGCAATCACTCTGGGCCGCACTTCAGTCCTCCGGTTTTTGCCCATTATACCACCTCAGTCTGGACCCAGTCATTTGCAAATCAGTCTTGACCCTGTTCCAATGCGAATAGTCCAGCCAGAAGTACCAGGTCAGGTCCTCCCTGAACCGGAACACAAACAATGTAGGACCGGTGTTGCCCTGATTAGGGCTCTTCAGCCAGGTACAGGTTGGTTCCAGTGGACAGTGAGCATTGGACCCACATATGGGCATTCCCATCCCACTTAAAACGACACACTAAAGTATATAAAGAAGTTTAGGTTTCTGCCTTTTTTATGGGAAATATCTTTATTTCTCCTCATTTTCCTTTTTCTATGTGTGTTGCCTTCTGCAGCACACAGAGAAAGAGGAAAAAGCCTCTTGTGATTGCCCACAACGCAGGCACCCTTGCACCAATGTGCAACGGTGCCTGCATTGGCGCACGGCATCTCATTGTGTGCGGGTGCAGCGACAGGAATGAGCCGTATCTGATAGATACAGTGCATTCATGCCCATTTCTTTTGCTGCAGGGCAGCGCAGCAGGAAGGACTATTGTGCTGCCCTACAGCTAAAATCTCAAATACGAGGCCCTAAATGCAAACTACTTTGTTCTGATTTTGATTTTTTTCCTTGTTATGCTCTACATTTATATACGTTTTATTATTTATGTTCCAATTTAAAAATGAAACTTATTTTGTTAACTCCTTTTTCTCTATTGTAATTTTTGAAACACTTTATAAACCATATCTGTCACTTTCAGTATATTCCTGCTTTCCATCCAAAATCTTGTTGTCAGGTTTGTATGTTTTGCACCTCAATTTCTGTTATGTGGACCTTCTGTCTGTGTACATTTATATTATATATATGCTATATTTTACAAACTAAACACAGTTTTCTGTAATATAATTTGTTTGTCCGGCTAATCTTAAAAAAATCAAAGATGAACTGCAATCCTGGGATGGATCTCTTTTGCCAATCGCCATCTAATTTTTAAGGTATTTGCAATATACGGTGTTACCAATGGTGTGAGCCTTGATGACTTCCTCGACCAATACAGTAAAGAGGCAGAGATGTGTTACAGGTAGAAAACACTTAAAGGGCTTGTTTCTATTGGTTGTGTGTGCTTGGCTTGGGTGTCATTTTGCAAGCAGACCAGTTAGAGGATTGGGCACATTTTTGATGTATCTAATGTTTTCTTCACACTTGTGCTTTAAAATGCTATATTTGGATCCTGTTTTTGCAACAATTTGCAGTAAATATGTGGCGTAAAAAGCCGCCATTTGAATCCATTTTGTGCAAAATTTGCTTGCGGGGGGAAAACCCCACGTACCCTCCTTTTTCAGTTCAAGCGCGCCCCGCTTCGCTCGCTCGCTGTACTACAATACAATTTTTCGCCCACCACTTTCAAAATCCACCAGCCGCCCCTGCACCCTGTTGAGCTAACCTGCCACGTTTCATATTAAACACATTTGCCAATAAGTTTTATTGCACAATAAAAAGTCTTCCAAAATTTGGAAGAGTCAAGAACAAGTACATCAATTTAAACAGCTGGTGCCGATGAGCTGCCTGCAGTAAGAGAAACTCATTAATGAAAATAGTGCTTACAAGACTAAAGAAGGCGTACCGTGTAACAACTGAAGTAAAAGGGCCAGTCGCCCTGGGAGGTTACAAATGAAGACAAAGCGGTACTAAGGAGGGATCAACAAGCCTACTAAGGAATAAGAAGCCAGCATTTATGAAGGACAATGACATAAGCCAATTACAGACATTGGTGGAGAGTGTGCGGGGCTTCTATTCCATGCTCCACTACAACAAGTCTCTCAGAGGAGCGCATGCGCGCTGACACTAGGCTCGACCTAAAAAGGAAAACAGAAATCTGTTCATTTATGAAAGACTTTGTTTTTCTGCAGTCTCGTACATTCAGTACTTAAAGTAAAGCAACTGAGCTCTCTTTTTTTCTGTCCTTTCGAAATTGTATTGTTTCTGGAAAAATGCAAAGAGAATTAATTGTTTAACAAATGCAAGTAAAAGACAGAACTAGTGGTGATAGTGAATTGCTTTTCTTTTTACAATCGGATGTGGAACTCTTCCAAAATATTTTGTGGAACTTTACATAAACCTTTTCTTTTTTTTTTTGTTTGGGTATGTGTAAGGAAATTTTAAGATTATCTTGATGTGTTGTTGTGGAACATGTATTATGGGCTTGCAGGCTTCTTTTTTTTTGTATCCACAGGTTCAGACAGGGAATCTAAAGCTTGGTAATCACAAGAGTATAGCTTACGCGGAGGTTGCAAAGTCGATACCGCTATTAAGTCTCAGGTAAATCTGCTACGCTTTAGTGAGAATTTATGACAGTAGGTGTTCTTTCATTTGCTAATTCTGTTTCATTTCCTTTTCAGGTCCTTTTCCTTTTCCCTGCTGTTCCCTTCCTCATACCCTGTTTCTCACTTGATGATTTTAAAACTCTGTGCCTTTCCTGGTCTTCAGAATTGGAGATATCAAGTGGTGGACCATATTGTCCGTCGCTCTGATCCTGAGAAGGTTTTTTTTCGCACCATTGCGAGCCCATGACAATTTCATGCTTCAAACAGATTTAGGTTGGTTCTTTTCAAATGTAATTTCCTGGCTGCTCTTGAGACCAAGCCTCTGTACAAAGGGATGCTTCTCACAGGATGTAGCAATAGGATTGGCTCAAACAAAAGGGGCACCCAAAACATGTAAGCTCTCCGCACCTACCTGTCATCAGCCTTCTTTAAGTCATAACCAGGGACTGAAAAAAGGGCAGGCCTTGCATAGAAGCTTCCACATCTTGAACAACCAAAACTGCAGTCTTACATCTCACCCCCAGTGTTAGACCAGGCATCTTTGGCATGTTTTTCCCTTGTCTTTTTGCTTCTGACCTCCTGCTTTTGACTGTGAGCTGCATTTAGTTTTTGCTGGTTTTAGAACTCTGGGCACTTTACCACTGCTGATCAGTGCTAAAGTACAAGTGCTCCATGTGTAAAATGTGATTATAATTGGTTGTCCATGATTGGCATATTTGATTTACTGGTAAGTCCCTAGTAAAGTGCATCGGGTGTGCACAGGGCTTCTAAATCAAATGCAACTAGTGGGCCTGTAGCACTGATTGTGCCACCCTCTTGAGTAACCCTGCAAACATGCCTCAGATCTGCCACAGCAGGGTCTGAGAGGGCAGTTTTTAAATGCCATGTCAACCTGGCAAGTGCCCAAAACTTACTTTTTTTCCACATGTAAGGCTAAAGCACCCCTAAGATAGGCCCAAGGTAGCCCCATGGGCAGGGTGCAGTGTAGGTGAAAGGTAGGACATGTACTGGTGTGATTTACATGTACTGATAGTGAAATACTGGCAATTTCGTTTTTCACTATTGCAAGGACCATCTCTTCCATAGGTTATCATTGGAGCTGCCTTGTAGCATCTTACAAGAGTAACTTTCAACTGGGAAAAGATCTAGATTTGGAGTTTGGTTTCCCTGAACTCGGGATTTATAAATACATCTTTTAGTGAAGGTGGTCTTTAAATTGTGTGTTTGAAAATGCCACTTTTAGAAAGTATGTGTGAATTGGGGGGTTTGGCCCTTACCTACAACTACCTTGGCCCTTAGACATTTGTATATGCGGCAGGAGGAGGATGTGATCCAGAGGGAGCCCTAGCAAGCTTTTGTAAAGAAATCACACTGTGCTCCAGAATCCACTTCTAAACAAATAAAAATTACAAAGACTCACAGAACAACATGAGCAATCCAGAAAAGCCTGTCCTACTCCTTTGATTTGGTGCACGAGTACAAATCCCTATTAACCTTGACAACTGATAAGTCGGAATCAAAACCTTTTGTCGTGCCCTCTAAGATTTCACCAAACCCTTGTCCTGAAGAGAACCCCCAAAGAAAGTGTGGGTTTGAAACGTGTAGACCGGGAACAATAGGGGATTCTAGTTCTACCAGTATCAACATGGACGTATAAATTAATTTGTCTAAAGAAACTATTGGAAGCTCTTTGTCGATACTTTTGGACCCTTTATATGTTCTAGTACTAAGAGCACTTTCTGTGAATGATTCATATTTGATTCATCTTTGTAATATTTCACACGTTTTTCAAATATTTGTTTACTGTATAAGAATTTGGATTGTCCTTTCTTTTATTGCACCAAATGTGAAAGTTTAAAAAACGTTTGTGTTCAATCATTCCTAAAACCAATTTGAGGTCATGATTATTGAGTAAAATGTACCTCATGCATAAGTAAAGATGTGTTTAAATCTAACAACCACCTGATGTTGTTTTGTGTGTACAACTTTTAGAAAGTAGGCAATTTTTTGCTTTACCATCCTGTTCCCCTGCCTGCCTGTGGATTCAGCGTCTTGCTTAGACTAACAGCTGGGTTGTTTGTGCATACAGGAAGCTGAGGTGTGCCCTGCATATCTTGATTGTCCCTCACCAGGCTTATGGGACTTCCTGAGGTTGAGGATTGTGTCTGTCCTCTCGGAATGGGGGGGGGTCTCAACCCCCATGTAGTGTGTAGGGAGCCACGACAGGGCAAGGCAGGATCTATGTATGAAGAATGCCTACTTCAAAGGCAAAATGGGATATAAATATTGGATCCCTAACCCAGAATTTTTAGAACACTTCTGGATCGTGAGGAGACTCTGCCAAGAGGAAGAGTAGGAGAGCTGTCTGGAGGAGTACTGCCCCTTTGCTGTGTTTGATTGTCTGGATTGGCCGGCAGTTGCTGCTTCTGTTGTGGAAAGACTAAGGACAGGACTTTTGCTTTGGTATCCTGCTTGAGGGGATTCTCAAAGGGATTGTGTGTGCTTGCCTCCTGTTAAGAAGTCTCAGGGCCATCAAAGACTTTATCTGCTGGGAGTTCTGACCTGCCAAGGATTGCCAATTCCAGTTCTGGGCCCTCAGAGGTTGCTTCGGCTGCAAACAGAGTTGAAAATCCATGCATCGCCCTTCAGTGCTGCTTTTCCCACTGAAAGATTGTCCTGCAGTTGAAAAACCAACGCAACGCCGTGGTTCTGCAGAAAAGATCGGCACAGCGCCTGTTAATGGCCAGAAGAACTGCTGCAGCCGAAGGCCAGAGCACTGTGCCTCCGAAATCTGAGACCCCCACTCCAACTCTGATGAAGGTCCTGCTGTGCGGCTAAAGGAATCGATGCATCACCTGCCCATGGCTGGAAGAATCGACGAAGCGCCTGTTCCGCCACTGCATCGACTTCAGCGCATCCGCATTTTTAATGTATCTCATCTGTGGGCCCAGTCTACATCAATGCTGGGCTTGAGTAAGGAACCAAGGCCACGTGTCCAGAGAAACTACACATCACCTCCCAACGCAGTAAGAAACCAACGCATCAGCTTCCCTGGGAGCAAGGAACGGACGATCACCTCCCCTGCATGTACGGAACAGATGCATCGCTTTGCTTTCCAGTGCCTCACCTCTCCTGAACCTGTTTTGCCTTGTGATTTTGACGCATCACAGGTACTTTACTCAAAAAGTGACGCATCCATAGTTTTATGTGAACTAAACTGTTTTAAACCTTTTTTAAGTGATATCTTGATCTGTGTATGTTGGATTTTTGTCGTTTTGGTCTTGTTTGGTTTAAATAAAGATTGGTTATTTTTCTAAACTGGTGTGGTGTCCGTTTGTAGTGTTTTCACAGTTTTAACCCCTTCAGCGCGGCGCGGATTTCCGCGCCGCGCTGAAGATTCCGTGCGCGGGCGGGGCCATGACGGAGCGGTTCCGTCATGCGCACAGCGCAACCGACGCACGTGACGGAACCGCTCCGTCACAAGCGTCGAACGGGTTAATATGCGTTTATGTGCAAATACTTTACACATTGCCTCTGAGATAAGCCTGACTGCTCGTGCCAGCCTACCAAGGGGGTAAGCAGCAGTTATCTTAGCACTGTAATCTCCTTACCCTGACTAGAAAGAAGTGTGAGAAGCTGGCTTGGTATATGGTGTACACTTATGTAAGGGGGCACCTTGCACCAATCCAGACAACCCTTAAGGTGATTTTAGAGGTGTTAGACAACCGTAGAAAGCTCTCTAAGTGATAGCAATGGAGAGCAGCCTTCAGGCTTAGTCCAGAAGGAGTGTAAAGCAGCTTGTTTTTTACCAGAACATAATCTTGTAGGTATAGATTAAGTGAAAAATAACCAAACAGCGTATGTATAAAAATATGTATTTATTATAAGACACTCATTAACACATACGGATATCTCCTAGCTTGAGATATACACAATGCACACAATACTTTTCAATAGAAACAGGTAAGTAGCCACAAAATACACAGTGGTCCCCAGGGGGAGACCAAACCATATACTAAAATAGTGGTATGTGAACCACGACTTGAGTCAAGACTATAACCAGAAGACGTAGAAGTAATGGGAAGCCAGGGAAACACTCAAGGTAAGTAACCAGGTGCCCCACGGAGGCCGTGTGCAGAGTGGGAAGACAACTGCTGGATCAATGCAAGTCAATGGGTAAGTTGCGGTTGCATTTTAAAGAAGGACCCTTCCCAGTGGACCATGAAGAAACCCAGTGGAAGACAGAAGGTTGGAGAGCCACCCCACCCGTGGATACCCTAGGAACCAGTATACCTACACGAGGGAAGCCGGGTGCATAAGTGGGAAGTGGCGTTGGAAACCGCTGTCGAACCCAATGGAGGACTTCAGGAAGATGCCGCTGCTGGAGAAGGTGAAAGTGTCCGGTGAAACCCAAAGGTGGATTCAGCAAGAGAAGTACCTGCAAGTGGAGGGGACAGAGTCTATGCCACTCAGGAGTGACCAGAAGGTACGGAAGACGAATGCCCACCGATGTCGAGTGTTGCAGGGAAGCGGACGGTGACCTTGAAACTGCAGCTGTGTGGACCAGTCAACGCTGTGGATGACCAGGAGCTGGATATGAGCTGTCCCACGTCAGATGTCAAGAGTTGAGGGTTCGGTGTCCGTCGGGAGCACCAACAAGCCTTGGCAACTGCAACCAACATGGAAGTCGAAGAAGGTACAATGTCGGGACCAGCAAGATCCAGGAGACTCACCACAAACAGGGAAATCAGGGCAGGCCCTAGCAAACAGGGGAGCCCAAAGAATTAAAAGATGATCGTCAAGAGGACCCACAGGCTGGAGGCACTGGAGTCGCAAGAGGACCTCGAGCACCTCAGCAAAGATACAGACCCATGGGGCAAGTGATGCAGTGAGGATGAAGATCTTGCTCACTGGAGATGCTTGAGGTTGGGGCTACTTGGAGCCCGAAGATCTTGGTGGAAGGAAGCCAATAAGCCTTTGCAACTGCAAGTCGACGCGGTGCACAGGGGTTCGGTTCCTGCGGCTCTGATGAGGGATACGGGCCTCAAACTTGGTGAGAGGACAGGGCAGGCCTCGAGGGATGTGACGAACCACAACCTGTGTTGCTGAGCCTTTCAGAGTCTGTGGGAGCCCAGGATAGGCAGACCGGTCAGCTTGGTTTCAGTGACTCCTTCACTTCAAGGGAGATTCCTTCAGGTGTCTTCGAGGCCCACAGGCCTTGGAAGGTTCCTGTATGGTGCATAGGCACAGACATTTGCTGCAGACGAGCAGGGCAACAAGATCAGGATCAGCAGGAGTCTTCCCAGTTGCAGCCTTGATGCCGAGCGAAGTCCAGAGTGCCCAGAGGGTTGAAGAAGAAGTGGAGTCTGAAATGAATGTTGTCCCACGACGAATCTAGGGACCCACCCTCAGGTAAGTCCTTAAGTACCCTAAGGAAAGGGTTGGGACGATTCAGGTTTCCCTCCCATTGGAGGGGTCGGACAATGAGGAGGATACTCCCATGTCCTTTGTCCAGTTTTGCGCCAGAGCGGGAGTCAATGGCTCCTTGAGCTTGTTTGAACTGGACTATGCAAGGAGGGCACCAAGTGTGCCCTTCGAGCAGACTGAGTGGCACTGGCAAGTGCACCCACCCGGTCCCAATACACTAAAACCTTTCTGGGAAGAGGTCACACCTCCCTGTGACAGGATACCTATTGTTCAGCCTTCCCCTGTTCGAGCTTGATTCAGAAGCAGTAGGGCAGAATCGGGTCTCTGGGCGGCAGCATCCATGTTGTGCAGTTCAGGTCCAGAAGACTGGTACCGGGAGCACTGATGGCCTCCCAGAGGAGCTTTACAGTGCATGGAATCATACCTCCCACACCGTTTACTTTGTGAAGGTATGATTACAACATGTTTGATACCAAACATGATAAGATCCATTACAGCCATTTTCGAGATGGTCATCGCGTAATGACGCGGTGCCCCTCTATATGTTATATGGCTGTCTCACTTCAAACCTGAGAGAATGGACTCCTTAGGCTGTAGGGGTGTCCTGCTCATTCAGGGGCACCCTCACACTTAGAACCCAGGACCCTGCCTTCAGGATAAAAAGGCCTGCTTTAGGTGTGACTTATAGTTTTTAAGTGCTGTGACCCTAGATATAGGTAAACCTATATCTTATAAGTGGTGCTAGTACCAGCTACACAGGCTGCAATGGCAGACCTGTAGTTACAGTTTGAGTGGTCCCTCAAGGGTGGCATAATACATGCTTCAGCCCATGGGGGACCACTGGTGTACCTATGCCCTGGGTACCTTAGTACCATATACTAGGGACTGATATGTGTACACCAGTGTCCAATCTGGGATGTACCTAAGTATTTACCATACCAATTTAGGGGAGAAAGCACAGAGACTGGGGTCCTGATTAGCAGGATCCCAGTCAGACTACTCAGAAACAGTATTACATCAAGCAACAAGCATTGGCATAGCCAATAGGTCCTACATTTGGGAACTTCAACAGAAATACTATATCTGCAGTCCAGGATACCTGTATTTTTACTGCGTGTAGGGAAATTAAATGCTTTGTCCAAAATCACACCCTATTGAGAAACATTTGAGAATGGAACCTGGTTTCGGAGCTCGTACAGTTAGAAGTTTTCCCCTTGAAAGCACATTCACTTCCCATTAACACAAGTTGTGCGCTTGGTGTTAGGCAGGGTAAAAAAAGAGGTTGCCTGAAGCTGCTGCCTAGTAAAAGCCCCGGCAGTTGTAAAGTTACAAATTAATCATTGAAATTGAGACTGGAACCAGAAGTTTTGCCCTTTAAGCACATCCCCTTCATATTTACACGGGTTGTGCGCCGTGTTTCAATAGTGAAACCAATACTGAATGTAGTTTGCCGTGCTTTATATTACATAGTGGTGTTTTAAACATAGGGAAAGTGCAGTGCTAAATATGAGCTGGTGGTTTCTGGTGCTCAACAGCAGCACCTAATAATCAACAGAAATACTTTATCTGCAGTCCAGGACACTTGTATTTTTACTGTGTGTATGGAAATTAAATTCTTTGCCCAAAATCACACCCTATAAAGCAGCATTTGAGAATGGAACATGGTTTCCGAGCTCATACAGTTAGAAGTTTTACCCTTTAAAGCACATTCCCTTCATATTTACAGGAGTTGTGCGCTGCCAGTTAGGCAGGCTAAAAAAAGAAGTACGTTGTCTGATGCTGCTGCCTAATAAAATCCCCGGCAGTTGTAAGGTTACAAATTTAGCATTGGGAGTTCGACTGGAGTCAGAAGTTTTGTCCTTTAAAGCACATCCCCTTTATATTTACACACATTGGGCCATATGTAGGTAGCATACAAGTTACCACTTCTTAAATACCGAACTTTACCGATTCGGTATTTAAGAAGTGGTAACTCGTATGTAGGTAATCATTCGGTAAATATTACCGAATCTGAGAAATTCGGTAATTACCGAATCGGTATTCACCGATTCGGTAATGAGGCATACCTTCCCATTGATTCCTATGGGCCTGGAGGCCCATAGGAATCAATGGGAAGGTATGCCTCATTACCGAATCGGTAAATACTGATTCGGTAATGGGGGGAGCACAAGCAAGGGTGGCAGGGTGTCACATTGACACCCTGTTGCACCCCTGATTCCTGCATGTGTACACATGTGGCGCACATACATGCCCTAAGGGCATGTATGTCTGCCACATGGCACTGTTAGTCCAGCAAAATATTGCTTTTTGCAATGAATTCGGTATTTAGCACCAACATATATTTGGTGCTAAATACCGAATTATTTTCCCTACACATCACTCATTGGAGTGTCACCTACATCTCATTTCAGGATTCGGTATATACCGAATCGGTAAAATTACCGATTCGGTAAATTACCGAATCCTGAAATGTTCCCCCTACATAGCAAAAGCCTAAATACCGGTCGGTAACGGGATATTTACCGAAAATCGGCCGTTACCGACCGGTATTAGGCTACCTACATATGGCCCATAGGGCGCTGCCTGTTAGGCAGGCTAAAAAGGCGCGGTCGCGAAAGTGAAAGTGACAGCGCTGGGTTAATGAGTAACATGATCCAGGAATGCAGCTGGCACCCGGCGCGATGTTGCTCGCTCCCCAGACCCAAATGCCATGGGAGTGAACGTTTAGAGAAAAGGCGGGACATGCACCCGCCTTTGGCCATTTGTGTGCTTTCATTTTTGAAAGCCACCTGCAAAGGCCAATAGAATGTGACAACCACACTCACGAGCTTTAAGAATGTCTGGAGTGTTTCCAAGAGGCCCTCTCCTAGAGCTAAAAAGTGGGGGTACCCATAAAATCAGATTCTACTTTCCTACAGGAAGGGTTACTACTTGGACAGGGTACAAGCCACTGCCAACTAGAGACCCGAATTTCTAACAATGGTGGTCGGTGGTGAGGATAGGATGTTTCTACTTTACATGCAGTGATTGGTGTACACTACTACAAGAGCGCCGACCATTACGCAACCACATACTGTTTTTGATTTTTCTCTTTTTCAACTCCTAAATTCGTTAATCTACAACTCGTGTCTCAGTCTGGGGAGCCATCAGTGTTGCCTACAGATTTTGAAGAGGAGAAACTGGAGTCCTACACAGTGCCTCAACGTAAAAGTATTTGCAAAGGTTTCGAGTGTTCCATTAGCGGCCTCACAAGAAAGGAAGAGCAGCAAAAGGTGCTGAGGGCCTGGTTGGCAGCTAGGAAGGCTGGTGGCCACCAAGGGGAGGAGAAAGATGATGAGGGAGTGGAGGAGCAGAGCTTGCAAGGGGATGCTATAGATCAGGTCCTGCCTGGGAGAATGGTACCTTCCAGGGCAAGCAGCAGTGTTTACTCCAAGAGTCTGTCCCCAGAGGAGCTGGAAGACAGGCGGGAAGAGAGGCATTTCCAGTTACAACTTGCTAGAAACCGGATGGAGGAGAAAAAGTTGACATTAGCTCAGGAGGTGAACTTAAAGGAGTTGGACTTCAAGGCCAAGTCCAGCACAGATGCTGGCGGCGTTTTTTCAGTGCACTCAGAGGGAAAGGTACATATATCCAAGGATGGAGTGAAGGATTATGTTGTGGGGAATGACACTGGCCAGTGGTTTAGGGGCTAAGAGGTAGCACTGAGAGATTGGAGGGCAGGTCTGTTGAACCGCTTCACTGTGGAGGGGAGGGGAACTTTGTTGGTCTTAGCACCAGCGGATCAGATGAAGTACCCTGAAATCAAGGAAGCCCTGGTAAGGAGGTATGGTCTCACCCCAGAGAGTTACAGGGTAAAGTTTAGGGAGAGTACTAAACTGGGCTCCGAAACTTGGGTTGAACATGTTGATTTTTACTGCAGAGCGCTGGATAGTTGGATGAAGGGCAGTGAGGTAACAGAATATCAGGGGCTCTACAACTTGATTGCGTGGAGCACTTGTTCAATTGTTTTTTTCCAGGCCTACGCCAGCACTTGATTGACAGCAAGCTGGCTGACCCAAGGCAGCTTGCTAAGGAGGAGGACCGCTGGCTCAGCACCAGGGTCCAAAAGAAGTTGTACATGGGAGACTCTGCCAAGTGTGGGCAGGGTCCCCATCAGGGAAGTACAGGGTGGGGGGTGGCAAAGTTAACCAGCAGGAGTTCTCTTTAGGGCCCCAGACTAGTTCCCAGGGTAATGATTCCCATCTTCCAGGTAGTAAGAAACCATGGAACTCTTCAGGGAAGCCTGGAGAGAGGAGTCCCAGAAAATGTTATGCACGAGTTCACAAGGGTCACATGAGAGAGGACCCCCAGTGTCTCATGCGAGCACAACAGCCCCCCCACCCACATTTCCCACCCATGAGCAGACACGGGTGATGGCTAGTGTAGCGCTTGGGAAGGAGTTGGTCCCAGAAGGGTGCGGGGACCCAGCTGAGATGACCCCGGCTCAGTAGGGGACAGTGAGATGGTAGAGAAAGCTAATGTCTGATAACAGTAAGAAGTACAGGCACTGAGAGACCATCACTGGACAGGGTAGAGGCTCTGAGAGACATAGGAACCAGTATGACTATGGTCAGGTGTCACCTGGTATCTGAAGAGCAAGTAGTCCCTAATGTACTTCACCAAGTTGTGGCAGGAGACAACAGTGAGCGCTTCTATAAGGTGGCTCAGGTTCCCTTTGAGGGGGCAAAGGAGGGGCGGGGGGTCTCAGGTTGCTAGCATGTAGCTGTGAGCCTACCCATGCCTGTGGATTGTCTGCTGAAGAACGATCTGGAACATACCACCTGGAGGGAGGTGGAGTTCAGGTCACACTTGGAGATGTTGGGATTGCCTGAGTGGGCGTGCATGACCACGCGGTCCATGGCAGCCCGGAGTACTCAAGAGGACCTAGAGCCTGAAACAGTGACCCAGGTGCCCTGAGGGAAGAGGAAGGGCAGGGGGCATGGGAAACCCGCTCCTGAAATTCCAATGGTCTGGGAGGAGGATGAACCTGAGGGGGACGCTCAGCTACCTACATGGGAAGAGGTAGCTGAACTGGGAGACTTGCCTGAGCTGATCCATTGGCAGCAAGAAGGGTGTTCCACCAGGGAAGAGTTCTGGAGCAGAAGACATGCCCTACTCTCGTGGGTCTTAGACAGCAGGCCGAGGACCAGTCAGCTGACAAAGAGGCCAGGTCACATTTGATTTATTGGGAGATTGGTCTCCTGTATAGTGAGCATAAGATTGCGGAGTCTGGGGCAGCCTGTGTCCTGGTGGTACCCCTGCACTTCAGAACCTTCTGTGTTTGGCTCATGACGGGCCGTTTGCAGGACATTTAGGGCAGGCCAAGACCTTTGACAGGCTTGTCACCCACTTTTACTAACCCCAAATGTGAAGGCAATCAGATCTATTTTGCAGGTCTTGACAAACTTGCCAGGCAAGTGGCAAGAGTGAGGGGAAGTGTGAGGCTCCCTTCCAACAACTCCCTGTTGTGAGCACCCCTTTTGAGCAGGTGGGAATTGACACTGTGGGGTCCCTGGACCCAAGACAGCCATAGGCAACATGTTAATCCTGGTCTACGTGGACCATGCCACCGGGTAACCAGATGCTATCCCTCTCAGGATAGTGACAGCACCCACCGTGGCCTAGGCACTCATGGGGATCTTTACCCCATGTGGGTTTCCCTAAGGAGGTGGTATACAGCCAGGGTGCCCATTTCATGTTGCTGTACATGAAGGATATGTGGAAGGAGTGTGGGGTAACCTACAAATTCATCTCTTCTTACAACCCTCAAAGTAATAGGTTTATTGAGAGATTCAACCGTACCCTGAAAGGCATGATTGGGAGTCTGCCAGAACCCATGAGGCATAAGTGGGACATCCTCAGGGCCGGACTGACTACCGGGCGTTTTGGAATGCTGCTGAGCTGGGGGCTGATTTCGTTGATGGGGACCTGCGTGTACTGAACGAAATTGATTTTGCTTTAATTATTTCGAAGTACACGGAGGTCTCCATGAACAAAATCAGCCCCTACCTCAGTGAAATCAGCCCCCTGCTCGGCAGAATTCCAAAACGCCCGGTAGTCAGTCCGGCCCTGGACATCCTCTTGCCACACCTCCTCTTTGCATACAGGGAGGTGCCGGAGCAGAGTTTTCTGTTGAAAATTTATCGGGTTTTAAGCTCCAGTTTTGTTTATATGTTTTGATTAAAAATACTAGTTTAAAAACACTAATTAATAGTTTGTCTTGTTAAGGTCAGACTAACCAACATTACTAATGGGAAAAACTACACGTGGGAATGCATATATGTTGCTTAATAATAATGTGCGGTTCTAAATAGATGAATGTTGCAAAGTGCTATTTGTTTAAAGCACAAACGCTTTTTAAAATAACGTGTACTAATGCTTTATTGCGTTGCAGAAGGCTAGATAATTACACACACATATGGGTATTAGTGGGGATTAACACTGTTTAATCATTATGCTGTGGTAACGTTGTTTTGTGTTTCTTTTAATTAAGATGGTCCGTTTTGGCCTAAAACAAGATGGCTGCCTTTTACAGCCTGCACTCGAGTGATTGAATTTTGATGGGAGGCCTTGCTGAACATGGTCGAGAGTCACCTGACCGCAGCCTTTGCCTGGTTAGAAAGTTTTCCCTGAGGACAGTAGCTCTGGGAACGATTCCAGCTGCCCTTGGACAAGGATAAAGTCACAATGAACAATAACTAGTCTGCGGTGGCTCTGCTAAGATATCAAGGAAAGAACATTTACGAAAGATACATTTGCAAACTTGAGTTTCCTTCTTCCGTCTTTTTATTTTTGTGATTTTTCCTGAGCGGAGGTTTCCTAAATGTAACTGAGTGACATCCTTTCCTGCTCGCTCTGCTCAGCGGCTCAACGGATATTCAACATTTGTTTGTTACTTTTATTTGTTATTTTTCCTATAAATATGTTAGACTAGAGAGGGTCTGTGTTCGTTCATTCTTTGGGTTTCCATTGCGTCCATCGCGTTCTTTGCGTTCACATGCGTTTGGACTTCTTACTGAACCTATGCTGAGGACGGCAGCTCGAGAGACTTTACCGAGAGACCTGTCCTGACCCATTTAGCTAGAATAGGTAACTATGAGAATAATGATTTTGCTAATGATTGACTTTCATTTGAATTAATTTAGATAAATAAGCATTTGTTTGAATTACAGTGTTGGGTGTTCATTTCTTGTCATTTATTGAGTTCCAAATGTATTTCCTATGTTTAAAATCATGACTCAGGGCAATAACTTTATGGTTGCATTGACCTCATTGTAGATGCAGATTGGTTTAGGTTTCTCTCTTTATTCAGTGTGGATAGAGTAATAGTATGAGTTTCAGTGTGATGGGCCCTAGCGTATGATGTATGTATGTGCGTGTGACTGTAGATTTACTCTGTCTGTGGAAGCAGGGAGATTTTATATGCGCCGATCTGCAGCAGTTTCCTGGTAGCAGTATGATGGTTAGATTATTGTCTTGATCTGATTAGATTGCTTGTACATAGGCTTTTGATTCATTGATTTATTGATTGATGTTGGTATATGTACTAATACTATATGTTGAAGTCGTCGTGTTGAGTTTTATGTAGTGCTCCTGGAACTTGGGAGCTGGTGACGGTTCCGTAGTAGGGCAGAGGGAAGTGCGTGCTGCTCTCGGGAAAGACGGGATAGTTGGAATTACCTGTACGTATGCAGGAAAAACGTGTGACAATTGAAGTTGCGCGTCACATTGTCTGGGTTTGGAATAAGTGACATCGTCGTGTGTTACTATTAGGGACATATTTTCGGTATAAAAGGAGTGTGTATGGTAGCGAAGGTTATCTGTGAAACTCTGGTCTTAAGTCCCAGGGATCCGTAAGGTTTGCCGTTAAAGCTTATCGCGGGAGAAGTAATAGGTATTCTCTGAGCTTGTCTGAAGGACTGGGCAGAGGTAAGCGCTGCTTGGTTAATGTATGTTATAATTCTGTAGTGGGACAGACTGTTCGCTGTTCTCGGGAAAGGCAGAAATCTGTGTGCATGTGCTACATTTTCTGGTGTGAAAGTGCGTGAATGTATGAGCATTTAATTGATTGTAAAGACTCTTTGGAGCAGTCCTAGAGGAAACAGTTAATGGATGCATGTTAGAAGGGCAGAGTAGAGGGATGTGCTACTGTGTCAACGAAAGTAATAATTCCGTAGTGGAGCAGAGGTAAGCGCTGTTCTAGAGAAAAGCGGGATTCTTGTGAGAAAAATTTTCTTTGCTATTCTGTGGTTAGCGAAACAGACAATAGAGATGTTCATATGTTGTAACTAATAGATTTTGTAGAATCTGAAACGAAGTCTATTGAAAAGGTTTTGTAAAGGAGGGGTAGACGAGTGACAGGAGACAGGAGCAGAAGCGACTGCAGCGACTGTTGACGTCATACAGACCGCGCTCTGATTGGGTAATGAATCAGAACAGTGCTCGCGCTAGGATTGGTGCGTTAGTGTGAGTTGCGCAGGGATTGGAAGGAGTACAGAGTGACGTAGACGCTCCAGGATTGGTGCGTTGGTGTGAGTCGCGCTGTTATTGGACGAAAGATCGTACGGTTGCGGAAGTGACTAGAGAATATTGGTAAACATTAAAATGTATTACCAACCGGAGGAAAAGAAGAAGAAATCCTTGTTCGGTAAAATAAAGAGGTGTTCGACAAGGATAAGAACATAATAACCAGAGAGGGTGAATTGCTTCCTCCAACGAGAACTCCTGCATCCTTCATGGTTGCGAAATATGGGTATCATACCTGTATTTGGTTAGATAACTGGACTAAGTATACTAAGGAAGATGGTGTCTTAGCGTTCCCGGAACATGGTTCATTTAATTTGGCCGTGTTGAGAAATTTACGAGAAAAGATGATGTGTCTAGAGCCTAGACCAAGGCCGACACAATTCAAGGCATTGGTGGAATGGGAAGATGAGGTGCATGAGCGAGAAAAGCAGAGGAGTGGAGGCAATTATAGGTACTTTTTTGGGAGGAAATATGATCGTGAAACTCATCATGATCGAATGAGGAGATGGCGAGATGCTAGTATGTCAGAGGGATTATATCCTATGAGGACAGTTGAAGAAGCGGAAGGGAGGAAAGGTGCAGCGAAGGTGTCAGATGCAGAGGTGAGAAAATATGGAGTTAATGATTATGAGGATGAGGTCTTGGATGACATGATTTACAAGAGACCACCTCCGTATAGACCAGAACCAGAAGAGAGCACGCTCGCTGCCATCGCACGCCAACACAACCTCAACATCATTTCCTACGCCGATGACACCCAGCTGATTCTCTCCCTCTCCAGAGACCCCGACACCGCCAAAGCCAGCCTGCACGAAGGGATGACAGACGTCGCTGAATGGATGAACATCAGCCGCCTGAAACTGAACACGGACAAGACAGAAGTCCTCATTCTGGGACCATCACCCTCCGCATGGGACGACTCCTGGTGGCCCCCGGCACTAGGCACCGCACCTGAACCGACGGACCACGCACGCAACTTGGGCGTCATACTGGATTCCTCCCTATCGATGACCAGACAAGTCAACGCCGTCTCCTCAGCTTGCTTCCACAACCTCCGCTTGCTCCGAAAGATCTTCCGATGGATCCCAACCGAGACCAGGAAGACGGTCACCCACGCTCTCGTCACCAGCAGACTAGACTACGGAAACACCCTCTACGCCGGTACTACAGCCAAGCTTCAGAAAAGACTTCAGCGTATCCAGAACGCCTCCGCCCGACTCATCCTGGACGTCCCCCGACGCAGCCACATCTCGTGCCACCTGAGAGACCTGCACTGGCTCCCTGTCAACAAGAGGATCACGTTCAGACTCCTCACCCACGCACACAAGTCCCTCCACGACCTAGGCCCACCCGCCGGCTACGTTCCGCTAACCTCGCCCTCGCCGTCGTCCCTCGCATCCAGAGAGCCACCGCTGGAGGAAGGTCATTCTCCTACCTGGCAGCTAAGACTTGGAACTCCCTACCCGTCCACCTGCGGATGACCCAGGACCACCTGGCCTTCAGGAAACAGCTCAAGACCTGGCTGTTCGAGCAGTAGCAGACCCCCTTCCCCAAGCGCCTTGAGACCCTTACGGGTGAGTAGTGCGCGATATAAGTTCCATGATTGATTGATTGATTGATTGAGTTGCTACTCCAATAAGGGATACTTTGCGAATTATTAAAACTGAGGTTGTGACACCTGATCTGAAAAGTGATAGCTCTTTCACGGAAAGGGAAAGAGAGAGAGACCGAGAAAGAGGGAATCGAGTCAGTGATGAGAAAACAAGAGAATTAGCCAGAACAACATCTGAGCTGACTGAGAAAATCCGAGAGCTGACGAAATATCTTGAAGCAGTTACAGTGCCTGTAACTATTGGTCTGGTTGTGCCTATTTTTGATAAGCAAAGAATGGGTGAAAATGGTTTGACAGTTCCCTACGTTGGAAATGGTTTGGTTGGTACTTGTTCTTTGGAGGAATCGGGAATGAGAACTGGTGAAAATAACTTGAGACAGTCGAGACATGACACATATAGTGGAGGATTAGATGTGCAGCCTAATTCAGGGTTGAATACTGGTTGTTTGGGAGGAACAATTCTGGAACCACAGAGGGTGACAGAACAAGTGGGTGCAGTGAAAAAGTCTACTGAAATAACAGCTGAGGATTTGAATGATTGGTTGAAAGTTCTTCAAAAGAAGGATAAAGATTCACAGGCAATTGATGTAGCCAGGTTGCGCATAGAACTGGAGGAGCTTATTGCAGGAACAATTCCTACAGATATACTCAAAAATCATCATGATGGAGAGTTGTTATTCATGTCTAAGAGCATCACCTGGAGGGCTAAAAGTACACATGACAGGTTAAAGGCAATAGCGAGTGAACAAGGAGTTGACATGGATAAGGTGAAAGCTTTGCAGAAGTCTTACAGGATGGATTTCACCGACAAGGATATTGAAAATCTAAATGGTGCTGGTAGAACAGGACAGATTAAAGAAATGATTGCCTTATTGCGAAAATGGGGTGATGTAGAAAAGTGGAAGGATAGGTGGTACAAGAAAAGGGAAGATTCAGTGGACAGGACTTATTCAGCTTTTCCTGTGAGAGAAAAAGAGAAAACAGTGGATGCTTATCCTATGAGGGAGATTCCTGGAGGAGGATATGTACATGTTCCATGGACTAGACAGGATATTTTATCATTTACGAATGATTTCCCTCGACTGAGAGAAAAGCCCGTCGAGTGGTATAGGCAGGTAGACAGGTTTGTGAAATTGTCAAAAGTGCTGTGGATTGACCTGAATAGTCTGTTTGATATAATTGTTCCAGCAGACTTGTGGGCTGAGTGTAAAATAGTTATAGATTGGCCTGCAAAAGAGTATCCAAGAGATCCGAAGACAGGAGCACCAGATCCAGAGGTTATGATGAAGTATGATCAGGTTATTGTATTCCTGAAAAATAAAGTACCCCCGAAAGAGACAGATTGGGTTAAGATAGATCGAACACATCAGGAAGCGAAAGAATCAGTTCATGCTTTTTACGAAAGGCTGATACTGGCTTTTAAACAGTTCAGTGGAGATGAACACCTGGGTGATAAGGATTTGAGTCATTTTGTTTACAGATTTGTATATGGCCTGAGACCTGAAATTAGTGAGAGAATACGTGAACATACAGTTGATTGGCAGAGTAAAAAGATTGATGAAATCTTGAGACATGCGAAATACTTCAGTGATGAGATTGAAGCAAAACAGAGAAAGTTGAAAGAAAAGGCAATGTGGGCACAGGTGAAAGTTGCTGAGAGACAAGAAGCACAGTTGGTGGAGCAGGCAAATAATCCAGGGAATAGACCCAGATATGCAGGAAAAGGAAAGGGAAATTTAGAGGAGGCCAAAAAGAAGTTCCCTTGTCACAACTGTGGACAATTGGGGCATTGGAGATCCGAGTGTACCAATCCACCATTAGTGAGTAATGAAAATAAACCCTTAAATCAACAGGTGCAGAACGAGGGGTGTAACCAACAGCAGCAACAGCAGAAGGTTGTCAGACAGCAGAGTCAAGAGCCAAAACCGCCCTTGCCTCAGAATAGAGGGTCCCAAAAGTATAACCAGGACTCAGGATTCTACAATGATGAGCAGGTAAACAAACCGAGACGTTCAAACCTGGTACAACAGTACTGGTTAAAAAATGAGGGGAGTGAGTCTGAAGGGGACTATTGATGGTGCCGAAGAGAGGAGGAAGAGTGCATACTTGGTGCAACTCTAGAAATAGACCAGGCAGGACCATTTGTAGATGGGAAAATAAATGGGGAGAGTGTTACTTTTTTGGTAGACACAGGAGCGACGAGATCAACTGTCAGGTCAGCAGATATTAGAAATCTTCCTCTCTCGGACGAAGCAATCCAAGTGGTTGGTGTAGCCAATACACAGATTAAGACTCGTCTTACTGAACCAGTAAGGGTGAGAATAGGGAAATTTTCAGACATGCACAGATTTGTTGTCTGTGACACTAGTCCAGTGAACTTGTTAGGTAGGGATCTATTGTGCAAGATGAATTGTACAATTTTCTGTACTCCGGATGGAATAGCTTTTGAGACACCAGATGAGGATGTTTTGTACCGGATGACTCTAGATAATAGAGAGAGTGAGATTGTTGGTACATATGCTGTATTTAATCCAGATGATTTGCCTCAGGAGTTGAGACACAGTGAAAACAGCAGTTTGGGATTTTACTGGAGAAGATGTGGGATTGATGAATAATGTAGATCCAGTAAAGATTTCAGTGAAAGAGGGGATTGTTTATCCTAATATTCCTCAGTACAGATTGACACCAGAGATAATTGAGGGAATAACTCCTATAATCGACAAGATGATTCAACAGGGTGTTTTGAGAGAAATACTGAGTAGCCCGTTTAATTCACCGATAATGGGGCTGAAGAAACCTAATGGAAAGTTCAGGATTGTACAAGATTTGAGAAAAGTTAACAAAATTGTGGTGGCATGTTGTCCCATTGTGCCAAATCCGTCAGTGATTTTGTATCAGATTCCTCATGATGCTGAGTGGTACACAGTGATTGATTTGTGTCATGCTTTCTTTTCAATTCCATTGCATCATGACAGCCAGCCGATTTTTGCATTTCGGTTTGGACAGCGTATTTTAGCATGGTGTCGTATCCCACAGGGGTATACAGAGAGTCCTTCGATATTCAATCAGTTATTAAAAAAATCATTGGAGAGTTTGATCATGCCTGAAAGCTCAGTGCTAGTGCAGTTTATCGATGACTTACTTGTGGCATCGAAGACATGTGAAGCTTGTGAAGTAGATACCATAGCTTTACTGAATCATCTGGCAGATGGAGGGTTAAAGGTATCTCCAGCCAAATTACAGTTTTGCAAGAAAGAGGTGCATTATCTTGGACACAATATTGAAAAAGGTCTGAGAAAGGTGACCGATGACAGGATCAAAATTATCAGAGGAATGAGAGCCCCAATGACCCAGAGAGAAGTGAGGATATTCCTGGGGATGGTGGGTTATTGTCGTCAGTGGATAAGTAATTTCTCCCTGATAGCAAAGCCACTGATTAAGCTGACGAAAAGTGAAGTGAGAGACCCATTGGAACTGGATGGAGAACAAATGGCAGCATTTGAAGAGTTGAAGAGCAGAATGTGTGAAGCCCCTGCATTGGGAATGCCAGACTATGAGAAAGAGTTTGAGTTGTACTGTAGTGAGAGAAATGGGTGTGCACTTTCAGTGTTAATCCAGAAGCATGGACAACTGAGAAGGCCGATTGCGTACTTCTCATCGACACTTGACCCCGTAGCTGTGGGTTTGCCAGGTTGTCTGAAAGCAGTAGCTGCTACATGCAGAAGCTTGGAACAGAGTGAGGGAATAATAATGGGATATCCTGTAAGGGTATTCGTACCTCATGATGTGGCTATTCTTTTGACAAGAAGCAGGACTCAGTACATGTCACATAGTCGGCTGACTAAATATGAGAAAATCATTCTGGGAGCATCAAATGTGACTCTTGAGAGATGTGTGAATGTGAATCCAGCAACGTTGTTACCAGATGCTGATAATGTGAATGTTGGAGATGATGTCGATCATGATTGTTTGGATGTGCTTGATTACTGCACAAAACCAAGACCAGACATAAGAGATTTACCATTGCCCGAGAGTGATCATGTGTTGTTTGTGGATGGATCATGTTTGAGAACAGATGATGGTGTGCTGAGTGCAGCATATGCAGTGTGCAAGATTTCAGAAGTTATGGAAGCTTCGCCTTTGAAAGGAGTGAGATCTGCTCAAGTGGCTGAATTGGTGGCATTGACGAAAGCTTGTAAAATTGGGAAGAATCTGAGAGTGACTGTGATGACTGATAGTCAGTACGGATTTGGGGTCGTTCATGACTTTGGCCAGCTTTGGCTACAGAGAGGTTTCTTGACGTCGAGTGGGACTCCAATAAAAAATGCTGAGGTGATTGGAAAATTGCTTGAGGCGATACAGCTGCCTAAAGAATTAGCAGTTGTGAAGTGTGCTGCTCATGGACAAGGAGATGATTTTGTTACTCTTGGTAATAGATTTGCCAATGACATAGCGCAGTATTGTGCGAAAAATAATCATTCGATTAATAGGGCACGAGAAAGGGAAATGTCTTTTTGTTCTGTGATGTTTAATAATGTCCTAGAAACATGGGATGAAGTGAAACAGTTGCAGGATGAGGCGGGAAATTAGGAAATGAAAGATTGGATCAAGGCAGGTAGTGCCCCAAGAGAGACAGATCATGTTTGGATCTATAGAGATGGTAGAACAGTCATGCCAAACTCCATGCTGTCGACAATGGCAAGAATGTATCATGGCCAGGGACATCTGGGGAGGGACGCAATGATTAGGTCATTTAAACAGACCTGGTATAATGCAAAGTTCAGGTTGATTGCAGAAAGCATCTGTCAGAGATGTTTGATTTGTCAATAGTTCAATACTGGGAAAAAGACAGTGGTGAGTCTAGGAACAATAGGCAGAGAAGGAGGTCCATTTACTAGAATGCAAATAGATTTCATTGAAATGCCCCAAGTGAATAAATTGAGGTATGTTCTAGTGGTAGTCTGTTTGTTCTCAAGATGGGTGGAGGCCTATCCGACTAGGAGAAATGATGGTATAACGGTTGCAAAATTACTGTTGAGAGAGTTGATTCCTAGGTACGGGTTCCCAGTGACAATTGAGTCAGACAGAGGTGGACACTTCTACAATGAGCTTATGGGTTTGATTTGTGAAGCATTGAGCATACACCAGAAGCTACATTGTGCATACAGACCAGAGGCTTCTGGAGTCGTCGAACAGATGAATGGCACAATAAAAAACCGAATTGGTAAGATGTGTTTAGCCACTGGAATGAAATGGCCTGATGTCTTGCCTCTAGTGCTGATGACTATTAGGTCTACTCCAGATAGAACCACAGGTTTGAATCCGCACGAAATCTTAATGGGACGTGCAATGAGACATGCATTTTTGCTAATAACTGATGACATGATTTTGGATTACTGTAAAGGCCTGGCTGACGCAGTTCATTCTGTGTTTCACCAGGTTGGAGAAGACGCTACCACACTTGAGAAGAAGCAAGCCCATGATCTGAGTCCAGGAGACTGGGTGAGGATTAAGGTACACAGAAGAAGGAATTGCTTGGTTCCAAGGTGGGGAAGGCCAGGACAAGTTATTCTGACTACGACAACTGCAGTGAAGTGTGCCGGTGTGAAAAACTGGGTGCATGCGAGTCATACTCTGAGAGTTCCAAATCCGAAAGAAGGGACTGGTAAAGAGTATTTTGAAGAGTCAGATTCGAGTGATGATGAAGAAACTGAGCCAGTGAAAAGAAGAAAGAATCCTGAAAGAGCTGAAGGAGAAAGAGAGTCAGGTGATTCTTTCTTTCCAAGAGAGGCTTCAAGGGAAACATTGAGAGTTTCGGAGGAGAGATCGGATTCTGTAAGAGTGCCTGAAGTTCCGACAAGCAGTGGAGAAGAAAGAAGAGAAAAGAGCAATTCCACAGGGAATACTCCTGAATCAGATGAGGAGGTTGAAATTCCACTTGAGATTACACCTGAAGAAGCAGGGTCAGAAAAAGATAGAGAGGGACAGATTGCGGAAGACCCCCGAGGAGGTGTAGGGAACATTCCTGATAAGCTAGGTGAAGGGACAAGTAGACAGCAAGAAGATTGCGTGTCGGAGACCCGAGGAGGGACAGAAATAGGGAAGTCTCAACCAGTGGTGGTAAAGACTGTGGAACAAAAGAAAACTGCGGAAGAACATGAGGCAAATGAGACAGAATCAGATGAGAGTGAGAATGAGAAATCAGAGGGTCGAGTTCTGAGAAAGAGAACTTGGATCGGAGAAAGAAATAATAAAGAAGTGAGACCAAAGAGGAGTGTAAGAGGAGACCTTTGGCCTAACAGGATAAAGAGGCTGAGGTATCGACTGACACGAGTGAATTCATCGAAAGCTGAACAAGTGAATGAAGTGTCGAGTCAAAATCAAGCGAAGGAAGAGGAGCAAAGGAAATCAAAGGAACCAGAGGAGATCAAAAGAATTAAAAAACCCAACCAAAAGTACAGGTCACCGGAATGGTCTTATGTGGCACTGCCTGAAGGAGAAGAAGAAGTGGCATAGAGTCAAGACAATCCGGAGGGGATCTTGAGAAAAGTGGTTGAGGGAGAGGGAAAATCTGTTGGAATCCTGAAAGTTATCCTGACTGACATTGGAGAAGAGTCGGATGCACAGGATGTTGTTGATGATCTGATACAATTCGATGTTGCTGAAGAAGAAGTGAAGAGTGATGAAAATCCAAACTGAGTAAACTAAAGGAATCACTTGGAGAAGTGAAAAGAAGAAAATCTGAAATTAGCTGTTTGGAATAATCTAGTGTTCTAAGAGTTTCAGTAGTGGAGTAGAAGAGGCTAAGTCAAAAGACACTGCCAGAGTAGTAAAATGGCTAACACAGAGAATAATAAAAGTAGATGTGCCTTTTTGAAAAGATGGTGTAAAATGTGCTGCTGCTGTACTGGATTATTAATGCTACTATGGGTTGTACTAGCTTTACTAGTTACTTTTAGAGTTACAATAGATACTTTTGGAATACATGCTGAGAATGTGACCAATGTAGAGAAAAGTTCACAAAAAGTAGTTCCGACTAGAAGTAGTAACATTTACATACATAAAGATAGGTCAATTAATGATTTTTCTAGCAATGTTTTTTCAAAGTTATTGTACGAATACGTAAAGACAATGGAAGTTAGGGATTGCTACGTATGTATGCAATTACCTGCATCCGTTTCAGAAGGTGTTACTTATCACCATTTACCAGCTACGTATGGAATTTCATGTAGTGTGTTAAGTAGTGTTTTTTATTTGTTAGGGAAAATAGATTATGAGATGTCTAACAAAGATAACATTTTTGGGCAATTGCCTATGAATAAAAAGCTGAATCCAGCTAAAGAAGCTAACATTTTTGGTGAGATTTTTATTGAGAAAGAAGAATTAACATTAGATTACATTTTTAGAAACAATTTAACTTGCAGTTTGAAAGAAGAAAAAAAGGCTTTCCTAAACATGGTAGAGGAAAGAAGAATGAGCATGCATGAAAAGACAGGGAAATATAAAGTGAATGAGACAATTTGGGACATTGAAATGGGAGGAGAATTGAAGAATGGAGCTAGTCCAACTTTAGCTTTAGATGCACCACAGAAGGGTAAACTATGCATTACCAGAAAGAAGTCTCAATATGATACATATTTTGTTGGGATTAGTGAGTGTCATGATACATACTTCATTGCAACAGGATGGGGTTTTAAAGGTGGAGAAGATCCAGTTTTCCCAGGAGTGTATTATGTTTGTGGGAACAAGGCTTATTACAAGTTGCCTGACAATTGGTATGGCACGTGTTATGTGGGCCTGGTCTTTCCCAAGATTTTTCATATAGATAAAATAGAAGATGTAGAACACATTAATTTACTAACACGTTTTAAGAGAGAAACTTGGTCGGAGATAGTGGGTGATATTTTTGGTGCTTTAATTCCAGCAGTGGGAATTTCTTTAAATGCATATGGGATTCGAAAACTGTCAACAGTGGTGGATCGCTTATCGACAAGTACCGCTGGAGGGTTTCTTTTGGTAAATACGGAGATGATTGCCGTACGTGCCATGTCTATGCAAAATCGACTTGCCCTTGATATTCTATTGGCCAAAGAGGGTGGAGTCTGTGGAATGCTGAAAGTTCAACATTGTTGCACTTACATTCCTGACGAAAGCAAAGACCTAAAGGTCTATATCAAAAATATTACTGATTTGCATGAAGAATTAGTACCACTGGAAGCTGAAAATGTCTGGACTAAAATAGCTAATAAGATAGTTGCTATTAAGAGTTTTATTGCTAAGATAGGTAGTACCTTTATTGGTAAAATTTTATTTCCTTTGACATGTGTAATTGTTGCTTTATTGATACTAAGATTGGGGTGTTTGTGTTGTAAAAACAGGGGAGGGAAAAAGAGAATAATTAGAAGAAATACTGAAAAGAAACAAAAGAGGTCAAAGAGAGACCCACAAGAAATAGAATTAGAAGAATTGAGGGAGAGTGTTTATTTGGAGTCAAAGAGGGATGATGTGAGGGAATCTGGTGTTTAATGTTGTGTTATAAAAGACATTTTCGATTTCTCCTAAAATTGGGTCTAATTTTTATTTCAATTTTTTTTTGGGGGTTGGTTTTTGTGGTGATAAGATATCACCAAAGGGGGGATTGCTGGAGCAGAGTTTTCTGTTGAAAATTTATCGGGTTTTAAGCTCCAGTTTTGTTCATATGTTTTGATTAAAAATACTAGTTTAAAAACACTAATTAATAGTTTGTCTTGTTAAGGTCAGACTAACCAACATTACTAATGGGAAAAACTACACGTGGGAATGCATATATGTTGCTTAATAATAATGTGCGGTTCTAAATAGATGAATGTTGCAAAGTGCTATTTGTTTAAAGCACAAACGCTTTTTAAAATAACGTGTACTAATGCTTTATTGCGTTGCAGAAGGCTAGATAATTACACACACATATGGGTATTAGTGGGGATTAACACTGTTTAATCATTATGCTGTGGTAACGTTGTTTTGTGTTTCTTTTAATTAAGATGGTCCGTTTTGGCCTAAAACAAGATGGCTGCCTTTTACAGCCTGCACTCGAGTGATTGAATTTTGATGGGAGGCCTTGCTGAACATGGTCGAGAGTCACCTGACTGCAGCCTTTGCCTGGTTAGAAAGTTTTCCGTGAGTACAGTAGCTCTGGGAACGATTCCAGCTGCCCTTGGACAAGGATAAAGTCACAATGAACAATAACTAGTCTGCGGTGGCTCTGCTAAGATATCAAGGAAAGAATATTTACGAAAGATACATTTGCAAACTTGAGTTTCCTTCTTCCGTCTTTTTATTTTGTGATTTTTCCTGAGCGGAGGTTTCCTAAATGTAACTGAGTGACATCCTTTCCTGCTCGCTCTGCTCAGCGGCTCAACGGATATTCAACATTTGTTTGTTACTTTTATTTGTTATTTTTCCTATAAATATGTTAGACTAGAGAGGGTCTGTGTTCGTTCATTCTTTGGGTTTCCATTGCGTCCATCGCGTTCTTTGCGTTCACATGCGTTTGGACTTCTTACTGAACCTATGCTGAGGACGGCAGCTCGAGAGACTTTACCGAGAGACCTGTCCTGACCCATTTAGCTAGAATAGGTAACTATGAGAATAATGATTTTGCTAATGATTGACTTTCATTTGAATTAATTTAGATAAATAAGCATTTGTTTGAATTACAGTGTTGGGTGTTCATTTCTTGTCATTTATTGAGTTCCAAATGTATTTCCTATGTTTAAAATCATGACTCAGGGCAATAACTTTATGGTTGCATTGACCTCATTGTAGATGCAGATTGGTTTAGGTTTGTCTCTTTATTCAGTGTGGATAGAGTAAATAGTATGAGTTTCAGTGTGATGGGCCCTAGCGTATGATGTATGTATGTGCGTGTGACTGTAGATTTACTCTGTCTGTGGAAGCAGGGAGATTTTATATGCGCCGATCTGCAGCAGAGGTACCACAGAAAGGGGTTGGTTTTACCCCCTTTAAACTGTTGTACGGGCACCCTGTCAGAAGACCTCTCAGTTTGGGCAAGAAGGGCTGGGAGTAAGCTCCCAGGAAGCCCCCCCCCAAGATTGAATTGGCTACATGCTGGCCTACCGAAACCAGACAGCCCGCTTCAGGAAACTCACTCACGCAAACCTAGAAGCAAGCCAGGAGGACATGAAATGCTGGTATGACCAGAATACCACAATGGTTGAGTTTCAGCCTGGTCAGGAAGTGTGGGAATATCGAGCCAGTAGAGCTCCATGCTCTACAAGACAAGTGGTCTATAAGATGAAGGAGCACAAGAGTGATGTGACATACCTGGTGGGCTTGCGGACTCCTAGGAGCCCTTGAGGGTCCTGCACATGACCCACCTCAAACCCCATTTTGAGAGGTCTGAATTAAACATACTCTTGGCTACTGATGATGGGGTGAAAGAGGAGACTGAACCTCTCCCTGACCTCCTGTCTGCCAAGGACCAGGATGGGTCACTGGAAGGCGTTGTCCTCTCCCCTACACTGACCCTGGAGCAGCAGGGTGAATATTGTCAGTTGCTGGGGAAGTTTGCCACCATGTTCTTACACACCCCAGGTGTCACCCATTGGTGCACGTACAATATTGACACTGGGGACAGTCCACCTGTGAAGCACAAGATTTACCATTTGACAGAGTGAAGGCTAGCATCTAGGAGGAGGTGTCCAAGATGTTAGACCTCAAGGTGATTCAGCCCTCCAGCAGTCCTTGGTCCAACCCAGTGGTCTTCGTTCCCAAAGCTGCTGCGCCCGGTGCCACTCCAGAACTACGGTTCTGTGTGGACAACCAAGGACTCAATGCTGTCACGAAGACCGACACCCACCCCATCCTCTGAGCTCATTGATTGGTTGGGAGCTGCCATGTTCCTCAGTCCGTTTGATTGAACGTCTGGGTACTAGCAGATTGCCTTGACCGAGGGGGCACAGGAGAGGTTAGCGTTTTCAACACCAGAGGGGAGCAAGTTCCGGTTATGTCCTTTGGCTTGAAGAATGCCCCTGCCACCTTTCAGAGGTTGGTCAACCAGGTCCTGGCTGGGCTGGAGGATTTCAGTGCTGACTACCTGGATGAAACTGTAGTGTTCAGTTCCAGTAGGGAAAATCACTTGCACCACCGCTGGGAATGTTGCAGGCCCTGCAGTAGGCAGGCCTCACTATCAATGCCAGTAAGTGCCAGATAGGGCAGGGATCTGTGGTATACTTGGGGCACCAGGTAGGAAGTAGTCTGGTGCGCCCCTACAACCCAAGATCGATACCCAAGATTGGTATCATTCTGGTTTGGGCAGCCGCCCCTCCCCCCCCAAGACCCATAAAGAGGTGAGAGCCTTTTTAGGTCTCACCGGGTACTACTGCAGGTTTGTCAAGGGGTATGGCACCATTGTTGCTCCCGTGACTGAGCTGACTTCCTGGAAGCAGCCACGTCCGGTGATCTGGACTGAGGGATGTCAGACCATTTTTGATACCCTGGGGGAGGTCTTGTGCACAGCGCCCGTGCTCAAGGCTCCTGACTTCTCCAAAGAGTTTGTGGTGCAGACTTATGCCTCAGAGCATAGTGTGGGAGCCATGATTTCACAGCTAAACTAAGAGGGCCTAGATCAACCAGTAGCTTTCATCAGTAGGAGGGTACTTCCCCGGGAACAGAGGTGGAGTGCAATTGAAAGGACACTTTTGCTGTGGTCTAGGCCGTGCAGAAGCCAAGACCCTACTTGTTTGGGGCTCACTTCTAAGTACAGACACACCACAGACCCCTCAGATGGTTAAGGCAGATGAGGGGTGAGAACACACAACTGTTGTGGTGATCCATCTCCCTACAGGGAATGGACTTTACGGTGGAACACAGATCTGGCACAGAACATGCCTATGTTGATGGTCTGTCTGTCCAGGTTTTCCACTTTAATGAAAAGTACTCCCATGAGGTTGGGTAGTTTTCCCCACTTTCACCTGGGGGGTGGGGACACATGTTAGATGTTTTCCCATGTCTTTTTGTTTCGGATGATGTGTGTTGTGTGTGCCCGGGGCCTGTAAATCGAATGCTACTAGTGGGCCTGCAGCACTGATTGTGCCACTCAAATGAATAGCCCTGCAAACATGTCTCAGACCTGTCACAGTAGGATCTGTGAGTGCAGTTTTTAACTGCCATGTCGACCTGGCAAGTGCACCCACTTGCCAGGTCCTAACCTTCTCTTTTTCTACATGTAAGGCACCCCTAAGTAAGACCCAAGTTAGCCCCATTGGGAGGGTGCAGTGTAGGTGAAAGGTAGGACATGTACTGATGTGTTTTGCCTGTCCTGATAGTGAAATAATGGCAATTTCGTTTTTCACTATTGCAAGGACTATCACTCCCATAGGTTATCATTGGAGCTGCCTTGTAACATCTTACAAGTGTAACTTTCAATTGTGAAAAGATCGGGATTTGGAGGTTGGGTTCCCTGAACCAAGGATTTCAAAATACATCTTTTAGTGAAGGTGGTCTTAAATTTGTGTGATTGAAGATGCCACTTTTAGAAAGTGGGCATTTTCTTTCTTCACCATTTGTGCATCTGCCTCCCTGTGGAATCAACGTCTGGTTTAGAATGATAGCTGGGTTGTTTATGCATTCACTCTAGACAGTCATACAAAGGGAGAAGAGGTGTGCCCTGCATATCCTGATGGCCCATCACCCGGCTGATGGGCCTTCCTGAGCTAGAGTGTTGGGAGGAGTTGTCACTGACACCTGAATAGGGATGTGCCTGTCCACCCCTCTGTTGTGTGCCTGGAGCCAAGGCAGGGGAAGGCAGGATCTGTGCACTACAAAGACTATCCTTTGAAGTATGTCTACTTCAAAGGCAAAATGGGTATAAGAATTGGACCTGTAACCCCACATTTTTAGAACACTTTTGGATCAAGAAGAGACTCTGCCAAGAGGAAGAGCTGGAGAGCTGTCAGGAGGAGTACTGCCCCTTTTTCTGGGTTGCCCGGCAGTTGCTGCTTCTGTCAGGGAGAGACCAAGGACTGGACTTTTGCTTTGCTATCCTGCTTGAGAAGATTTTCCAAGGGCTTGTGTGTGCTTGTAGCCTGTTAAGAAGTCTCAGGTCCATCAAAGACTTCCTCTGCAGTCCCTGAACTCCTCTGCTGGGAGTTCTGACCTGCCGCGTGGTGCCAATTCCAGTTCTGGGCCCTTTGATGAGGCTTCTGCTGCAAGAAGAGCTGAAAATCCAAGCATCGCCCTTCAACGCAGTTTTTTCCACCACAAGCTTGCCATGCTGCTGAAAAACCAATGCTTCGCAGCAGCAGAAAATATTGACGCATCGCCTGTTCGCAGCCAGAAGAACCGCCGCAGCCAGAGTCCAGAACACTGTGTCTCCGACATCCGAGGCCCTCGCACCAACTCCGACGCAGGCCCTATTGTGCAGCTGAAGGAATTGACACATCACCTGCTCACGGTTAGAAGAATCAATACAGCACCTGTTCTACCACAGCCGCATCAACTCCAGTGTGTCTGGATTTTCCACGCATCACACCTATGCGCCAAGTCTACAGCGACGCTGGGCTTCAGTAAGGAACCGAGGCAGCACGTCCGGAGAAATGACGCATCACCTCCCCACGCAGTAAGAAACCAACGCATCACCTCTTCTCACAATAAGGAACCGATGCATCACCTCCCCTTCATAGCGGTAAGGAACCAACACATCACCTCCCCTGGGAGCAAGGAACCGACGCATCACCTTCCCTGCGTGTAAGGAATGGACGCGTCGCTTTGCTTTCCGGCTCCTCACCTCCCCCGAGTATTTTCGGCTTGCGATTTTGACGCATCCCAGGTACTTTGCACGAAAAGTGACGCATAACATAACGTGTATTTGTAAAGCGCACGTTCACCATGGGTGTCTTGGTGCTGAATAACAGATGTTTATTGTTACCCAACACAATGGTACTCATTTTTCCGACCTCAGAAAGATGAAAGTGGACCTGCTGGGATTTGAGCCTGTGACCATGAGGTCAAACACAGGCCCCTGCAGTGCGCGCATAAGTCCACTAAGCCACCAGACCCGGCATAGTTATATATGGACTGAAGTGTTTTAAACCTTTTTAAAGTGATATCTTGATCTGTGTATGTTGGGTTTTTGTCGTTTTGGTCTGGTTTGATTTAGATAAAGAGTGGTTATTTTTTAGGTCTCGCCTAGCGTTGCAGCGCTGCTGGCTCTGCAAGAGATATTGTGTATGAGGAGATTTCAGAAGAGGACTTGAAGACCCGCCCATCATTTTCATCGGGTCCTGTCAGCGTTTATGCTAAACGCTGGCTTCCCATTGAAAAGGATGCTTTTTCGTTACCGCCCTTTCTCATTTTCGTCCGGCCCATCCGGACTGGGTCGTCTGCTTCACGGCTGTCGTGAAGCAATTTCTTATCTATATAGGGCGTGTAAGTGTGAACACATCTGTTTCACTCAGCCCCGTGTTTATTTTTGCATTGCGCTTTCACTTAAATTGAAAGCGCGATGCAAATATAAACAAGCAGCTGCCTTCCCGCAATGGTGAGCCCTTTAACTCAGCACAGTTACGTCACCTCAAGCGATACCATTAATACCCGACACACAAGGGTATAATTATTATGCAGAGCCACCATCCTACTCTCCTACAGTTAGCACATAAATATTAGTTGTCGTATGACCATCAATCACTCACAGCACCCGAGATCAGCCCTACTTTGCGCTGCCCCTCCCCCTACACTTCCCCCGGCTTCCCCTTCTCTTCTGATCCAGAATGATCCGACCGACAGCAGCAGTTCCCTTGCCTGGGCCCAGATAGCTCTTCGTCCCCTGGTCCATGACTCAAGTATGTGCGGATTGGCTTCGTGTTCACCAATGCTCCAATACGGCGCCACTTTACAAATTTACCATTGTCTCTCAATTGAGATAGGTTTCTTCTGCGAGCCGGAAGTGCTGAAATTACAGACAAATTGTATCTGGTTAATGATCACTAACAAGCAGTGGATATTAGTTTAAACTTTCAGTCGCCCAGTGTATCTAGAAGTTTTCAGGGCTGCTGGGACTGTAGGCAATTAAGTTGTATGTTTTTTATTTATTACATTAATATGCGTGGCGCCCGCTAGGGACACCGCGCTCACTTTATTTTCACAGCACTTTGGGTACCGCGCTTGTTTACAGTGGACTACAGCGCGGTCTTCATCACTGTTACGGTGAGCGAGGGAAACATGACCTCGGAAGACTCGAGGCTGGGTTTCAGCCTCGTGTTAAGATGTCTTGACACTCCTCTTTGCGGGAGTTCCGGCGAACCTGGGACAAAATCGAAAGACATATCAGGCAGCCTAGGAGGGGGGGGGGGGGGGGGGGGACCTCTGAGGAGGAGAGACCGGCAGGGGAGAAACACAGAGGAGCATGGGTGACAAGAAAAGGGCCACGTGGAGCCGGTCGTGAATGGAACTCCTAAACCGTGGCTTCTGTCAGGTGCCCCTCTTCCAGAGGTTCTGCTCCTACCTCTGAGTCCCTATGTGGGGCCCCTGCGGTGTCTTCCCGTGCAGTTCACCGGAGCGTCTCTGGCCGGGTTACTTGGAGCTGGCCGAAAGCATCCTGGAGGGGATCAGGAACATCAGCAGGACGGAGGCTCCCAAGGACCCCATACCCGAGATTAGAACCAGCCCAGGAGTGGGACTAGTGGAGCAGCTCATCAGTGATCTGGTAAAAGGCCTTGGTGGGCTGGGGTCATTACTTTACATTGACAAGAAGGGTGCAGTGGATAATGACAGACGCGCTTCCTAATGATAATCCACCTGACCCCATTACTGCTAGTTTAAACATTACTGCACGCCGACTCTTCATTGCAGCTACTTAGAAGTGCTGCACTGTACGTTGAATGGCGCAATAAATTGACTTCACTGCATGCTTGAGAGTGGACATGCACACCGACAGAGATACTAATTCAAGTTACTACCATCAGGATGTTTACTCACAACATAATTATTTAGATTAGCAAAGTGTCACTACGCACTGATACTATTTAATGCTGTCAGATGTTTCTGTCAAAATTGTACTGCACGGTACGTTGTCCCCAGCACTGCTCATTCACCGCCAAGTTGTTTACACTGTCTTACCACCAACATGATCACAACTTCTTTATGGGCATTTTAGTACCATTCATTGTTATTACCAGAAACCACGTGGACATTCCTGAATGTTACCCGCACAGTGGACAATACGCTTACGTCACTCTAACAGGAGGAGCTCTCTGCTGCAGGTACAGGCCCACACTTACTACACTGTACCATGCATGCTGTTGGCTGCCCACCCTGCCCCTTCCACCCGCCCACACTAAGTCAGTACCACTAGTGCCTATATAACACACAGTCTTTTATTGGTCATGAGACTGCAGGATGCGGTAACGCTAGCTGTGGCGATTTTTAAAATTCCTTTTCCTTGGGCGTATTGTTTTTATTTAACTGCACACTTCCCTACCTGCTCTCTTTGCCGCTTGCTCCCCGGTCCACCACGAGCTTGCCCGATTGTTGTGGAGGGAGCAGCGGTCTGCCATCTTTCGGGAGGGGACAGGGGGGGGCGGAGCACTGATGTCAGCAGACAGCTGACTTGGAGGCTTTAATTACATGCCTCTCACTTCGCGCAGCGGACGCGCCTGCGGCGCGCCTAAGGCAAGCTCGTCTGCGCCCGCCCGCGTCCGACCGGGGCCAGGGATCACAAGCCCTGCCCCTGTTCCTAAAACGGTAAAGAAATATGTCCCCAGTTTCCTATATGGTCTGCGAAAGAGACCAGAAGCTGACTGCATTTCTTTCAAACTCGACCGCCCCATTTTATCATGCCCCTATTGTAATTTCACCTGCACTCCTTCATACAAGAAACCACAGTCACAGAATACTGCCACTTGGTTTTATCCAACTATCAGCTGGGGGAAGAACTATCAAACCCAACCCAAAGAGTTTACATTTTTTAACCTAAATTGCAGATCCCTCGCTAAACATAAGGAGGATATTTTTGATCTTCTTTATAATTCACAGCCTCAGCCAGATGCAATCTTCCTTATGGAAACATGGCTACACGAAAGCTCCAGCCCTGATATTGCAGTGGCCTTACCGCCAACCTACACAATTGTTAGGAAAGACCGAGGAGATAAAATCGGTGGCGGTATCGAGATTATCTTTAAAAAAGATTATTCGTGTAAATGGGAGACACCACCTTGTGGAGGTTGTGAAGCTGGTTTCTTTAGACTACTCCTTACTTCCCAGTTCACACTGACCGGCTTCCTGATGTATCCTCCCCCTGGTGCAGCAGGGCCATGGGCGGCAAGCTTTCCTGACATCATTGCCCCTTTTCTACTCAATGCAGCCAATTTTACCATCGTGGGCGTCCTTAATATTCACTTTGACGATCCTACATGCAAGATTGTCTCAAGCTTGATTGCCGATCTAGAAGCCATGAACATACCACTCTGCAATTCGGGTCCTACTCACAGGGGTGGCCACTTGCTTGACCCCATATTTTGTAATATACCCAATATTTTTAGCCAAAAAGCCCTGCCCTTACTCTGGTCTGACCATTTTTTAGTAAACTTTAAGTTGGTGTTCGATTCACTGCCTAATAGCTCGACCATCTCCTCACCCAAAGTTAGGAGCAGAAATTGGAAGAAACTAGATATTGACTCCCTAAATCAACACCTTGTGAGCAATATCCCCGATTCGTCTTCCATTCAGATCTCAGACGCAGCGGCCATCCACACTTGGATAAGAGCTTTTGTGAACACCTGTTTTCCCATTTCACTTAAGAAATTAAATAATCACCGTGCTCCTGCCCCATGGTTCACCGAAAAATTTAAAGTTGAAAAAACAAAATGTAAGGCTTTAGAAAGATGTTGGAGGAAGGATTATGCCTTAGAATGCAAAATTTCATAGCTAACATGCAGGAAAGTTTCAATTCTATTAAGGAGGCGGAGGCGAGGATTAGGCTTATCTTTCTCCATTTTATTACTCCAGCAGCTCTTTTACACCAACATCATTCATTATCTGAACTACATTTCCCATGAACACAGGGGAAAATGAACAGTAAAAATGTCCAAACAATATTATCCAATCCCGTGTCAGATTGCCTCATATCCTCCCCTGCGGGCGCTCTATCCTCCTCTTTCTTCCTGCGACTCTTTCATGGTAGTCCTCCACTTACTCCTGTTTACCAGAATCTAAACCTACGGAAGAAGAGACTAATTAAGCGTATAGGAGTTACCTCCCAATACAATATTGCATAGTATGTCATCAGGGCACAGTACTGAATCAATAACGTTAACATTATCATAGTCTGTAACAAAAGATTCCCATAAAGAGTTTACTCACCATCGGAACATAGATTTCTGGGAGGGTTAGATTGAAGTTCGGGTGGGCTAATCCTCGCCTCCGCCTCCTTAATAGAATTGAAACTTTCCTGCACGTTAGCTAGGAAATTTTGCATTCTATGGCAGGAGCGGAGGCTTCTGATTAGGCTAGTTTAAAGCGTATCCACTACTAAAGAACCCAGGGATACCACAGGTTTAAAGTAGAATCTTTTGAAGGTGGAGTCTGAGGACCAGTCCGTGGCATTTAAAATATCCTCCAGCCGTGCTCCCAGGGTAAACGCCTTTGACGCCATTGCACCCCTGACGGAATGTGCTCCAAACCGGGAAATATCGATACCAGCTTCCTGCATAACCCAGCGCACCCATTGTGAAATAGTAGGGGACGACACCGCCCCGTGTGGTTTCGTTAGACAAATAAACAACTGTTTGACACCCTGAGGGCGTACATCTATCGTTGCTACCTCATAGGCTTTGAGAGCTCGAACCACACAGAGTTTGGGATCGTCGGGAAATGCAGGATAGGACACCGGTCGTGAATTGCACTTAGTACGTCTGGAAATGTAAAAGGTAACTCCTTCCGGAGTAAAAACCCGACCTGAGAGGTCTAGAGCTCACATCCGAAACTCTTCGACAAGAAATCAAACACAGCAACATGGCTAGCTTGGCTGACATCTGTTTGCGTGATAGATATTTGTTAGAGGGCCACGAACGAAACAGGAGCAAAACTTTGTTAACATCCTATAATACTGAGTAACGTGGCTCTGGGGGAGTAGACAATCTAATACCCCTTAACAATTTGCAGACTAAAGGATGCTCCCCCACCGGGCGATTGTCCAATGGAATGTGGCCCACCGAGATCGCTGAGCAAAAGGTGTTAACTGACCGATAGGTCAACCCCTCTCTTGCGAGGGAGGCTAGAAAATTAAGGATGTGGACAACATCCACCCCCACCGGATCCACCTGTTGTTGCATACACCAACCACTCCATCGAGACCAGGCTGAACGGTATCTCTTATTGGTGCTGTCAGCCCAGGATTTTGCGAGCAACATGGCAGCGTGCTGTGAAAGGCCTGGGACTTTCCAACGTTGCCTGTAACCCGCCAGGCCATCAGACGTAGACTGCCCGTGGTCAGAAGGTGGTGAGGATTCCCTTGACGATCTTTGAGAAGATGCAGACTGAGGGGTAGAGGGATTGGAAAATCCCAGGAAAGTTCCATCAGAACCGGAAACCAGACTTGCGACCTCCATGTCGGGGAAATCAGTACTAGGTCCGCCTGTTGTCTCCTCACCTGGGTGGATACTCTCATGATCATCGCAAAGGGGGGAAACGCATATCCCCGCTCCTTGCTCCGATCCTGAAGAAACGCATCCACCGCCAATGCCTGCGGGTCCGGCCGCCAACTGTAATACCTCGGCAGTTGTGTGTCCAACCGAGACGCGAAGAGGTCTACTGAGAACGGGCCCCATCGGGACTGGATTTCTCTGAAAACATTGGGATGGAGTTGCCAGAGGCTGGTGTTCTTCCAGTGGCGAGAGCACCAGTCCGCCACCTGGTTGGCCGATCCCAGAAGATGTTCCGCCGACAGGGAAATCTGATTGGCCAGACAATACTCCCAGAGTTCGCGGGCGAGGTTGGACAATGCTGTCAATCGAGTCCCCCCGGGATGGTTGATGTAGCGCACCGCTGCCACATTGTCAATCTTGAGTAGAACGCAAGTTTGGATCTTGTCCTTCGTCCAGCACTTTACTGCAAACGAACCCGCCATCAACTCCAAACAGTTGATGTGGAGGGCTCTCTCTGACGAGGACCATCTTCCGCCTGTAGACACTTCGCCGCAACGAGCGCCCCAACCCGAGCCACTGGCATCAGATTCGATTGCAAGATCCGGTTTGGAACTGAAAATCGCTCTGCCGTCCCAAGCCTCCATATGCTCGACCCACCATTGCAACTCCGTCCGTGCTTCCTCCGTGAGAACTACCGCTTGTGAGTAGGTGAGACCTTTGCGCAAGTGGAAGGCTTTGAGACGCTGAAGGGCCCTGTAGTGCAAAGGGCCCGGAAATATCACCTGAATCGACGATGAAAGAATGCCCACTACTCTGGCCAGATGTCGAAGCAGAATTGTGGGCCTCACCAGAGTGCGCTTCAGTTCGCGTCTGATCTTGGACAGCTTCTGGGAGGGCAGGGACAAGGTGGCCGCCACCGAGTCTACCGTGAATCCCAGAAATTGCATCCTCTGGGAAGGAAGAAGATCCAATTTGGCCTCGTTGATAACGAACCCCAGTGACTCCAAGAGGGACACTGCCTGGCTTAAGTGAGAAATCAGCCTTCGCGGACATTGACTTATAATGAGTATGTCGTCCAAATAAATTATTAACCGGATGCCCTTCGAACGGAGACGCTCCACCACAGTCTTCATCACCTTGGTGAAACACCACGGAGCGGAAGACAGTCCAAAAGGAAGGGAGGTGAATTCGAAGATCTGTGGGCCCCACTGGAACTGAAGAAACCGTCTGTGAGGCGCAAAAATTGGGATCGTAAGGTACGCATCCTTCAGATCCAGCCGGACCATCCAGTCCCCTTCCTGTAGCAAATCCCGTAGGAGGTGGATGCCCTCCATCTTGAAATGGTGGTATGTGAGCCACCCGTTGAATTCTTTGAGATTTATCACTGGACGATAGCCCCCATCTCGTTTTTCCACTAAGAAAATGTTGCCGAGAAACCCCCGGGGGTGTAAAGTGGAGGGAACAATCGCACCTTTCATTAGTAGGTCCGATATCTCGTTGTCTATCAACACTCTCTGATCCGGAGAAAAGGTTATAGGCCTGGGTCGGAGGGGCTGGATAGGGGTGTCGGAGTACTCGATTTGAAACCCTTTTACGGTTTGCCAGACCCAAGTGTTGGAGGTAAGTAAAGATCATCTGGGAAGAAAATACTGGAGTCTGCCCCACAACCGCACACCCTTTGCGGGTTGAACTCTCACCTTTTGGATAGTTGTGACCTCCGTCTCCTCTGCATCTGCCACCTCTGCGACAGGGAAAAACCCCTAGTCGGGTAGAAGTTCCCGAACTTGTCAGGATCCTGATACTGCCCTCTGTTGGATTCGCCTTGTCTGAAGGAGGCTCTACTATAGGGTCGGCCGGCCGAGCGCCCCCTGCCACGACCGGCTGCGCCAAAAACACACGGGGAAAAAATGCATTTGATTGACTGGGCTTTGTCTAAGGAGTTAAAAGTATTGACGAACTTGCCAAGTTCCTTGACGAAGGGATCTCCAAAGAGATTACCCTCCGCGACCGGTCCTGCCTCAGATGTGGCCAACTCCCCTAACTTGGGATCGATTTTAATGAGAATGGATCTGCGGCGCTCCGTAGAGATGGCCACATTCGCATTCCCCAGGACCCCACGAGACCCTCCCTCTGTGCGAGGGGTTGACATTGAGTCTGAAGCATGTTTATCCTCTTCTCCAGAGGCACAACCACCTGCGAAACCGCTTTAAGAATAGAGGAATCCATAACATGGCAAAAATGGTCATCAACAGGTAAGTAGATCACCTCATCTTCCTCCTCATAATACTCATCATACTCCATCATGAAACATATGATCAAATTCGAACACACACAGGGGATAAAACAAGGGCAGTACCCTGAAACACTCAGCCCACACGGGATTGGAATACTGTAGAAAGCAGGACCAATCACCCTCCATATTCTGAGGGAAAAAACCTTGCAGCCTGCCTGGGCCGGTCCTGATATCAATATGATCACTTACACACAGCGCGTGTGTTCAAATGCAGTGCAAATAATACTGGGGTCTTACACGCAGCGTGTGTGTTCAGGCTCCAGGCAGGGGCTCTTTAAACAAAACTCAGCCCAAGCGCTCTGAAAACAATCAAGCGCATCGTCCCCCGCAGCGCGCGAGTCCGTCTAAACCGCCGATGTCCTTCGAGCGGAACTAGACGACTCGCAGCCGCCTGGGGGGTACGCTCGCAATGGAGCGAGAGCGCTCAGGCACGCAGTCCACTAGCGGCGGGAGGCCGCACCCCTCAAAGAGCCTGACTGAAACTCGGCACCGCGAAGGGAGCGGTGCGAGGCAAAGGGCAACGTTTCGATAAACCGGCACAATCACCGCTAAACCATTAAAACAAAAGGAAATAAGAGAGCACTCATCTGAATGCTGCTGGAGCAGAGAAGAAAGAAGAGGATAGAGCGCCCGCAGGGGTGGATATGAGGCAATCTGACACGGGATTGGATAATGTTGTTTGGACATTTTTACTGTTCATTTTCCCCTGTGTTCATGGGAAATGTAGTTCAGATAATGAATGATGTTGGTGTAAAAGAGCTGCTGGAGTAATAAAATGGAGAAAGATAAGCCTAATCGGAAGCCTCCGCTCCTGCCATGGAATCTAAGCAGTGTTATAAAACTGCTAAAAGAGAATATAATTCCCTATGTAAAGCAGCGTGTGTGGAATATGTGAACAAAACTATCATATCAGTACAAAATAATGCAAAAGTCCTGTTTAAATTAGTTGGAGATCCCTCGGGAGCAACTTGTCAACCGATACCCCCTGCACTTGATGAAGCACACTGTGAAGTTGTGGCGAAGTTCTTCATCGAAAAAGAAAAGATCTATGCAGAACTTGAGTCAGCAACTACTAATAAGGAACAGCACTTAATGAATCCATCCCCCACTTGTGACTAACAGCCCAGTCTGGTTCTCTGACTCGGCTTCTACCATGAAAATAACAAACTGGCAACCCTTAGACCCTTTATCTTTCAATGCCATTCTAAATAGTCTCAAATCAGGTTCTCCTAATGACCAAATTCTAGTCAATATTTTTCAAAAACGTAATTCCTCCTCATTAAGGATCGTCATGGATCTACTTAATGCCTCCCTGAGGGAAGCCACCTTACCAGCAGAATGGAAACACGCAATGGTTCTTCCTCTCTTGAAGAAACCAAATGTGGCTCCAGCTGAGCCTTCCAACTTCCGCACGATTTCCCTACTCCCTGTTTTTTCTAAGATCCTGGAAAAACACGTGAATCAACAGCTTACACGGTTTGTGGAATCCAATAACATCCTACACGGGTCCCAATCAGGCTTTAGAGCTGGTTACTCCACAGAGTCTACTCTCTTAGGAGTTACTGAAACAATACGCCTGCTTCTGGATTAGGGGAAACGGTGGCACTCATCCTATTAGACCTGAGTGCCGCCTTTGACACGGTATCTCATCCTACCCTTCTAAAAGCACTCCAGTCCCTGGAAATTGTTGGCTCAGCTTTGGATTGGATTAAAAACTTCCTCATCGACAAGACTTTTCAGGTCTTCTCTCCATCTGCTTGTTCCAAGACCTATGCATCTGCTCATGGAGTGCCACAGGGATTAATACTTAGTCCTATGTTATTCAATCTTTACGTCAGCCCTTTAGGTACCATCGCGGAAGAGGCTGGGTTGTCAATCTTCTCTTATGCGGATGACACCCAGCTTCTCTTTTCACTATCCGCCAATGACAAATCCAGTGTTTCATCCCTACAGGTAGGGCTGTATAAAATCGCCAACTGGATGCACACTAACTGGTTAAAGCTAAATGGAGGAAAGACGGAGGTCTTGATCATGGGGAAGGATAAAGATCTCTGGGGCCCGCATCACTGGCCGTCTGAAATGGGTGAACTTCTTAAATCGGTACAAACTGTACGTAATTTGGGCATAGTGATTGACGATCAGCTGACTATGAAACAGCAAGTAGCGAAGACCACTTCTATTTGCTTCACTATTCTCAAATGGCTCCGTAAGATATTATGGATGCTGCCGGAATCTACTCAAAGAACAGTCATCCAGGCCCTAATCATGTCGAGGCTTGATTATGGCAACGTCCTTTATCTAGGAGCAAAAAGGGAGGTAGTACGCAAGCTGCAGGTGGTGCAGAATTCTGCGGCCAGGCTACTTTATCATGTACAGAAAATATCCTCCATCACAGGCACTTTACATGATCTCCATTGGCTCAGGATTGAGCAACGGCCGAAATTTAAGGCCTTATGCTGTATGCATAAGATTAAGCTAGGTACCAAACTCCATTACCTATGCTCCCTAGCCCAGACATATCTTCCGAACCGTCCACTTTGCTCCTCATCCCAAGGTAACTTCATAGTTCTTAGATTCAAACTTTCACATATGGGCGGACGCTCATTCTCGTATCTGGCACCAATGTTGTGGAACTCACTACCTTCCCTACTTCGCCATGAAGTAAGCCACAAAAGCTTCCACAAAGGCCTGAAGACCTGGCTATTCAACCAGTAAAAGAACCAGTAAAAGCTGTCTGCAATCTGTCCCGGGCGCCGGGAAATCTCTGGGTAGATGTGCGCCTTATAAATGTAATATAATAATTGGTGTTGGAGAGGGAGGAGGGAGGAGGGAGAGAGGGAGGAGTAAGGAGGGAGGAGGGAGAGAGGGAGAGAGGGAGAGAGTCAAGTACATAACTGAGCTTTGTCAGATAAAAAAAAAACAAGAAAAGAAAAATTATAACACCCATTAGCTTCTACAGCGGTAAAAGGCATCATCTACAGTTTGACTAAAGAATTCAGCAAGCATTGGCAAAGCCAATGCATCTGGCATTTTGGAACTTTTGGCTTTGCCAATTGTTTTTAGCGATGCTATGCAACATGGCTAAAGAAGAAACCAAACAAATGTGCTATGATGCAGCCGCAGTGCCTGTGTCACTTTGTAGGCATGTGCGCCATACATGCACGGACCTACAAAATGCGCAGGGGTGTCTTTTTACTTACTGATCCAAGCTGGATTGATATTTTTTTTTTTTAAATGCCAAAGGAAGCAGCAACAAGAAGAGTGGGGTGGAAGCAACATGGAGTGCCCTGGTGTGGGGGGGGGGTCACAGAGGAAAGGGTCAGAAGCCACATGGAGGCCAGCAAGACAAGTACATAACACTGGCTAGAAAAAGCCATGTGGAGCAAAGGGAAACAGAGGAGAAGCACAAAAGTGCAAGCATTACATGGAGAGGCATGGGGGAGAAGTACACAAGGAAGACAGTTGTAAACCACATGTAGTCTCATGGAGTACAAAAAAGTGTCAGAAAAGTAAGCAGTGGAAGGACACAAGTAATCAGGGGAGGGGCAAACACAAGAAGAGGAAGGAAAGGTGGTGGTGGTGGTTAGGGTAGGTTGGTGCTTAGGGCAGGGTGAATGTGTGTAGGGAGGTAGTAGGGTAGAGGTTATGTTAAGTTGGTGTTTAGGGTTGTAGTGGTGGTGGTGGGGTGTTCAGAAGATGGTAGTTAGTATTGTGGTTAGGGTGGGGATGGTGGTGCTTAGGGTGGTGGAGCTAGGCAGGGTTGTAGCGACTATTAGCGTGGTGGTTAGGGTAGGGTGGTGGCGGTGCTTAGAGTAGGGTTTTGGGGCAGGGCGGTGTTTTCTATAGCGCCTAGAAACTGAACAGGGGAGGTATGAAGTGCTATGGGGAGCCAAGCAGTGAAAGAAGTGTCAGCTTCATCGCAACCACATGTATCTAGTTTATTTGATAGTTTAACTATCTGGCCAGCTGGTTTGCCTGAAGAGCCAAGACATCTGTCTGTGGTGGTCTTGTCAACTGTATTGGAGGAGAACATGTTACTGGCTGAGACAGGGTTCTGAGTGTTGCTGTGCATGAACAGCTGACCAGAGACAATATGATGGATTTACAGACAATCCCTGCATGCATTAAGTTGTATTTTTGTTGTATGCTGGCAAAAATGTCTGTGTGATGACTGGCAGGTAGCTTTTGGACTTGGATCATTATGTTTGCCTATGAAACAGTTGCTTAGCCATAAAGACTCTTAGAGTAACGTTATCCTGGCTTTACTGTTTGCTATAATAAACAACACGGAGGCAGAAGAGCAGCACATGGGAAACGAGAGGGAGGAGGATAATGTTGAAGCTAGAGTACACAGAGCTTGAGGACAGAGTGCAGGAAGGAGAGAAGCTACAATGGAAACAACTGTAAAACACATGCACTCTCGTGGAGAACTCAAAAATGGAGGTCACAAACATTTTTACAAAAAGAGTTCCTGAAAAGCGACCACCCGTGGAAGGATAGAAGGAGCCAAACAGAGAGGTGGTATAAAGGCTATACTACATGGGAAGGAAAAAGACATGCACGAGCTGCTAAAACAAATAAAGCCAACAAATAGAAAGCAAGCAAATATGAATGACAAAACAAATTGTGAGCCACGGGAGAAATGTATTCCTAGGTCAACTTTCAGAATGGCCCTTAAGAAGTCTTTAGCAACCTGACCGCTGCACTGTCTGTTAGGCTTTGCCCAAAAATAGAAGATTCTGTGGAAAATAGTTTGATTATGTTGGTCAGTAAAGAGTTATGTGCATTTCTGAAACGTATTAGACTAATTGAACCATGATACAGATGTGAAGAAATACATTGCCCATTTATGAATGTGTTCTGCAACGCCTAAATAATAAGCACGAGAAACTTCGAGCAAACATCTACTCATATCACAACTTCATCTAAAGTGTCTCAGGTTCTGAAGATGACGCTCACCTACTGTTTTTCTGCCCAGTTTATAAAAAACCAAGGGACTGTTGGATTAAACCCGTATGTAAAAATATGGGGATCAGGTCCTTTAAAGAGGCAGAACGCATACTTAAGTCAAATACCTCGCAACCAATAGTGTTTAGCATAAGTAGATTCCTATTTAACGTGTATCTCATAAGGAATCAGAAAGGTTGCAAGCTGTAACGTATACAGGCTGGTTACACCATTTCCTGGCCTGGCTAGATATCATGAATTTTATCTATTCCCCCTTTTTAATATGTATTTAGGAATTGTTTTAAAACATAATCTGGCTTTTAAATTAATTTATAATATATGTCTTGTTTTTTAAAATTTAAAAGCATATCTGGGATATAATTTATTGTGGTCTGACCTTCGTATGTATTATCCTGAATTTGGATTGTGTATTTGTACATGCTATTGGAAATGTTTATGTATGTTTGCTTTTATGACAATATAAGTCGAAATAAAGCTTTGAAATGAAATGAAATGAAATGCAGTCTACACAATAATGAAGAAGCATACGCACAAACAATATAGAAAAGCTCACCAATATCAGCCCAGATATGAAAGATGAAGTCCCTGTTAGAGCAACGTAGAACTTGGGCGTGAATGTGTTTAAAAATACAGTCACTGTAAGGAGAGAGAAAACAAATTCTAGATTAAATGGAGTGTGACAAACTAGTAAGGTGGAAAATCTAAACTGGACTTCTCGAAAGCAAACATGACAAGAAAAGCACAAACTATGAATATACATTTGTTTTTAATTAAGTAATGACCATTTTCTCCATATCCAATGACTGAAAACACAGTTGTATTTGTCTAAAATGAGAGACAAGCCGTTCAATACATGTCACAACATCTAAAGACATTGAAAATGTTCATGGGTACCATTGGATGTCGTGGCTTGTAATGAACAAAGTGTATGAAACACAAAGGGGGATGGGGGCACTGTACACCAGTCAGCAACGACTTGTTTGCAGCCACACCTTCAGTTTGTGATGCAGCTGATCTACTAAGCAGTTGCATCACAATATGCCCATTCATAGGGAGTCAAAAGGTGCCTGCCTCAGTAATATTCATGAGAAAAGAGTACTTTTTCAACTCCTTAAAAATGGCTGCAAATGCAAGAAGTGAGGCCTGCAAGGGGTGGCCGACCCCCATGTCGACTGACTGTGGGAGAGCATTACACTGACATTTTCAGTCATTATTCTTAATTAGATTTGAATAAAATAAATCATAAAAGTTCATCAAAACACAATTATATTACCTGAGAAACATTCACCCTCGATAAGAGGAGAAAACCATATAGCATCTCTTACACTGGAATGAAAACCCTCGATAAAAACCATGAAACATAAAAACAGACAGTAGGTGTACTTGAGAATTGAAGGTACAGTAAGGCTGGTCGAACTTGCCTAAAATTCTGTGCTAAAAACAACGGTCAATATACTTAAAACAAAAGTTAGACAATTTTGAATACATATAAACAATGTGCAAGGTATCAAGCATAGCAGCAGAATCACACGAACAAGGTGGAGACTCAGGCCACTTAAACACTGGAGAAAAAGGTTAATTCAAAAATAAGTTGAAAGTCGCCTATGGTAAACTGCCATAACAAGCAGCAAATATAATTCAATAGGATTTGGGGATTTGACCATAGTATAATACATTAGAGATTTTTTAAGCAAACCCATTTTTGCCCTTTTTTATTGGGCATGTTGTAAAAATGCTTTCTTAACCCAGGTAATATCAGACTTAGAAATTGAACATTTGACATAATTTACCCACGGAATGTCAAACCCACGATCCAGGGCAAGACGATCACTTAAAATCCTTCTGTTAAACTCGAATTTGTTCTTGGTCCAAATTGACAAACATAGAATTAAAAGGCAAACATGAATATAATCCGAAATTTAGCCAACCCCCATGACTTGTTTTGTGCCACCTGATTTCGGTAACAGTCCTTGTATCTCCAGACCTCACAACCAAAGCTCGCTGTCGAAACACATTTAGCTTTGCAGAGATCAACGATTGATCTGATATGGGGGTAGGCCGATCCGCCTTGAAAACTCCTCATTGCTGTGTGGTACTCTGTTGAGGGACTGTGCCTTGGCATTAAGAAGAAATTGGCAATTCAGTTTTGTGTCCAATAGTGGGCCCAGCTAGTGGAATTTACCTACCATGCTAATTTGTCTGCCTGAAATGGTAAAAGTTTTAGATTTAGTTTTGGCCAGGCCGAAAACTATGGTAAAAGACTTTTAAAAATTGGTTTTCAGGTCCAAACTGTCCATAAATAAAATAAACCGGTCAAGCAAGTGCTACAGACTATTGGCCATACGTGCAAAGAGGCCAGTATCGTCAGCATGTAGCAAGCCCGGTAGATACCTGTCCACCACCCTCAGGACATCCTTACGTAAATCCACAAGGAAGGAGTCACGCTGATTAATATATAAACTAAAAAACATAGGAGCTAAAAAATCCTGACGTACTCTCCTGGCAAGCTTAAAGTGCAGGGCACATTCCCCGTTGGCGCCAACTCTTACAGACGCCTCAAGTACAAATCATGCAGTAATGCACTTGTGGCTTTTTTGCATGATTTGCACAATGACATTTTAAATAGTAATCTTTATTGTTCAATCAGTTAAAAGCATTACAATATGAATCATAGGAAATAAATAAATACAATAAGAAAGATTTGCAAAGAAAGACTTAAAATCACGAGTAAAAAACTTTCCAGCTGGACAGAAGAAGAGTAGGAGCATCCAAATCCTTAGTCTGCCAGGTACAGTATTAAAGATCCTTCTGTGCAATTTGCATATTAATAACTTAAGCCAAACGTGTAACATGAACTATCATTATCAGTGTAAGCATACAATAAGATCAGATTTGTATGAAAGAAATTTGTGCTTCCCAGTCTGGCCCAAGTAGGGGCAGGATCAATGTAGTCATGACTTGAAGTGTGTCCCTGCTGGGGGCCGTAAGCTAGTCCAAGAAAAAAGAATTGACGCCGAAAAAGAGCTTGGGCAAAGAACAGTTTTAAAACAGCAGTTAAGGGTGATTGCCTTACTGTAGTGCTGCAACTGATGCAGCTGGTATAGTCCCAAGATGAGGGGCACTCCCTTTTGTATTGTTAGGGTGGGGTTTCGTATGAGGAGTTTAATTCCAATCTGCCTCAAGATGCCAGAGGAAACTGTTTAAATTGTGACACTGGTTTGTAGTGGGGTGCTTCGTCTCTGGGACAGATATTCAAGGTAGGTGATTTTATTTTGGCAGGTCGGGAGCCTTCTTAAAGCCCTATCAAACCCCTGGAGGTCCTTTGCTGTTCAGGATATTACTTGACAGACAATGTTTTGTGGAGTATTCTTGAGTGACATTCAGAACACGCTACAGGTCGACCTTTGTTCGGCTAATAAGCACCAGGTCGTCAGCATAGAGGAGATTTGAAAGGAATATGGAGGCAAGCTTTGGTGCACGGGAGTTGATGGAAGAAAGGACGGGAGGAAAGTCTGCCAAGATTACATAGAAAAGGATGGCAGCCAAGACTCGCCCCAGTTTGTGTCCACAGGATGTTGGATTGGCCCCAGATAGATTGTCCCCGCTGCCCAAATTAATTATATGAGAAAGGAGTCATTTTTCAACTTGAAAATCGCTGCAAATGCAGGAAGAGAAGCCAGCAAGGCGTAGAAAAAGCAGACCCACCAATGACTGTGCATTACAATGACATTTTAAACAGAAAAGCTCACCACCTTATTTTAAGTTGTGAACATTAAGGAGACATTCCTACATTTTTAGGTCTCGCCTGAGTCAGCGCATGCGTTGCACTGCGAGACATTTAGTAGGTGGGTTTTCCAAGTGCTGCCACAGGCTTTTGGTGGCCTAAAGCTTGCGTGCACGTGAGCGTGCACGCGCGCAGCTGCGATCTGTCTTTCCTCAGTTGATCGCGATCACTTTCACATTCGCAGGCCGCGCGGCCATGTCACTTTCACGGCCGCGCGGCCAATGCTCGTTTCCTCTGCGTGCTTGTTTCGTTTCACTTTCGCATAATCGCGGCACCTGTGCTTTACTTTTAATTTTAAAAGTAAAGCGCGGGTGCCGTGATTATAGCAAAAGTAAAGAAATAGATGTTTTTTTCTATTTCTTTACTTTTGCAGCAATCGCGGCACCGGCGCTTTACCCGTTCTTCATGTTGCTTCTCCCACCCATTCCCTCTTCCTGTCAACCATTGATTCTCCTCGCCACTCCTGTATTGCCTCCCCATCTGTGCTGTGTTGCTTCCTCCACCTATTCCCTCTGTGCTGCTCCCCCACTTGTGATTTTTGAAAAAAACATTTGCATTGTTTTCTTTTTCTATTTAATGATCCAACTTTGATCTGCAAATAAAAAGCGGAAAAACAGTGTCCGAATCATAGACTTTCTTTTCCTTATTTATTCGTGCTACACAGCTTCTGGAATGACATGACATTAAAACCATTGACTAAGCCATTGCGTCTCAGTCATGACCTATTTGCTTTGCCAATGCATGTTAACATATGGCTCCTAATTCTTTTCTTTAGGAAGTACATTTTGCTCTGTTTTGTGTCCTCACTCTCTGGTAGGCTTCAGCTGTGTTGAGGTATAGACTAAATTTGTTGTTCCCATTAAAAGTTTTCATGCTTAAAGAGAATTCCTCGATTTGGGAAAAAGGGGGTGGTGATGGACAGAGTTTCTGAATGATGCAGAATATTCTTACCAAGTCAAGAGATCATGGTTTTAATCCATCACCGTTTTTTAGCTCACTGCACCATCCCAGCTCAGAACCTGGCTACATGCAAATTAGTCTGTACCTGTCCCAGTGCAGGGAACAGGGCAAACCAAACTACCAAACCAATTCTTATACTGGGAAGGAAACAAGCTTCCGGGGACCGGTTTCTGGCATCACAGCCTTCGTTGGCCCAGCTTGCCTGAATCCTGATGGTGCAATGAGCAAGGGACTCACTTCTGAGCATACCCTCCCACACTGAGTGTGGATAAAATCGATTTGGGAAAAAGGGGGTGGTGATGGACAGAGTTTCTGAATGATGCAGAATACTCTTACCAAGTCAAGAGATCATGGTTTTAATCCATCACCGTTTTTTAGCTCACTGCACCATCCCAGCTCAGAACCTGGCTACATGCAAATTAGTCTGTACCTGTCCCAGTGCATGATGGGAACAGGGCAAACCAAACTACCAAGCCAATTCTTATACTGGGAAGGAAACAAGCTTCCGGGGACCGGTTTCTGGCATCACAACCTTCGTCGGCCCGGCTTGCCTGAATCCTGATGGTGCAATGAGCAAGGGACTCACGTCTGAGCATACCCTCCCACACTGAGTGTGGATAAAATCGATTTGGGAAAAAGGGGGTGGTGATGGACAGAGTTTCTGAATGATGCAGAATACTCTTACCAAGTCAAGAGATCATGGTTTTAATCCATCACCGTTTTTTAGCTCACTGCACCATCCCAGCTCAGAACCTGGCTACATGCAAATTAGTCTGTACCTGTCCCAGTGCATGATGGGAACAGGGCAAACCAAACTACCAAGCCAATTCTTATACTGGGAAGGAAACAAGCTTCCGGGGACCGGTTTCTGGCATCACAACCTTCGTCGGCCCGGCTTGCCTGAATCCTGATGGTGCAATGAGCAAGGGACTCACGTCTGAGCATACCCTCCCACACTGAGTGTGGATAAAATCGATTTGGGAAAAAGGGGGTGGTGATGGACAGAGTTTCTGAATGATGCAGAATACTCTTACCAAGTCAAGAGATCATGGTTTTAATCCATCACCGTTTTTTAGCTCACTGCACCATCCCAGCTCAGAACCTGGCTACATGCAAATTAGTCTGTACCTGTCCCAGTGCATGATGGGAACAGGGCAAACCAAACTACCAAGCCAATTCTTATACTGGGAAGGAAACAAGCTTCCGGGGACCGGTTTCTGGCATAACAGCCTTCGTCGGCCCGGCTGGCCTGAATCCTGATGGTGCAATGAGCAAGGGACTCACGTCTGAGCATACCCTCCCACACTGAGTGTGGATAAAATCGATTTGGGAAAAAGGGGGTGGTGATGGACAGAGTTTCTGAATGATGCAGAATACTCTTACCAAGTCAAGAGATCATGGTTTTAATCCATCACCGTTTTTTAGCTCACTGCACCATCCCAGCTCAGAACCTGGCTACATGCAAATTAGTCTGTACCTGTCCCAGTGCATGATGGGAACAGGGCAAACCAAACTACCAAGCCAATTCTTATACTGGGAAGGAAACAAGCTTCCGGGGGCCGGTTTCTGGCATCACAGCCTTCGTCGGCCCGGCTTGCCTGAATCCTGATGGTGCAATGAGCAAGGGACTCACGTCTAACAATACCCTCCCACACTGAGTGTGGATAAAATCGATTTGGGAAAAAGGGGGTGGTGATGGACAGAGTTTCTGAATGATGCAGAATACTCTTACCAAGTCAAGAGATCATGGTTTTAATCCATCACCGTTTTTTAGCTCACTGCACCATCCCAGCTCAGAACCTGGCTACATGCAAATTAGTCTGTACCTGTCCCAGTGCATGATGGGAACAGGGCAAACCAAACTACCAAGCCAATTCTTATACTGGGAAGGAAACAAGCTTCCGGGGACCGGTTTCTGGCATCACAGCCTTCCTCTCCACAAATCTTTCTATTTGTGGAATTGGGAAAGAAGCTCTGCTTAGTTATTGCGCACACTTTCTGTTAAACCAAAGCACACTCTCTACTAAGATAAAATTGTGGTTAATAAATTGGAATAGTGATTTCTTTTGAAAGACCAGGGACCACTGCCTCCTGATATTGTTGACACTGATGAAGAGCATGTGGTTAAATATTTGTACTCTCTTCACTTTGTTGCCTATTATTCTTATCCCATTGGGGCTTGGAAAAGGATACGCAACTCCTGCAATAGTTAACATGTCTGTCTATAAATTATTAATAATGCCATGCAGACAGTTGGCTTTCCTCCATTGACTGTATAAACCCATCATTTTATATTTTATTGTATTACTGCAATTTATGCTTGACACCTGCAAAGGAGGAAGGTAGTCAAAATAATGTGTTTTTCTGCCAACCGTACGAAGTACTAGCTAAAGAAGTGATTGTCAAAGACAATATTATCCCATTGTAAATATTGGAATTTTATTTAGTAGATGCATGCTTTAATACTTTAAGAGCTGCAATCACATGTTGATACAAAATGTATGTTTAAACAATAAAGCATGAAATCAAACAATGATATGTTATACATGTAAGCTGGATGTCCCAAGCAACCTGACACAGTGGGCTACGTTGTTACTTGAGAACATTATGAAATTGTTTTGTACACATTTGCGCCACGACGAGCCATTGCATTTTTAGGTCTAGTTTGACAGAACAGTTTTTAACTTATCTTATGTGAGGAACTGAAAAATAACTTCCAGAAGCTCTACTGAGTGACAGGCTACTACTCATATTGCTTCCCTTTGGTAACTGTATACTGTTTGATTGGGCAGAAATGATGTGCTTTCACTGAAAGAGTGCTTATTTATCACCTTTTTTTCCTTGTGAGAAAGCTTAGGCTCAACACAGCAGGCTGCAGTTGGTTATGGTGGCAAGACAATGATCAAGGCTATAGACCTAATGTTTCTTATGAAAAGTTATGACAAATGTAGGAGCTCTGATGTATTTGTGTTGAAAAGAGAATTAAGGCGAATAGGTGTTTAACAGTGGATTGTTATTACAGGTTAAAGCCTGTAGAGAGATATTTAGTTATATGGAATGTAATTGATAAACATAGTACATAAGGGTTTTGGTGTATGTTCGCTCTTCTGATAAACCCTGGATTGGAAGATTTGCCCTGAGAATCCCTGGATTATATTTTGTTTTGCCAACTGAAATTTTGTATAATTAGACATTTTATGCTGTATTTCTGATTGTTAACTTGTGGGAAAGCTGATACTTAATGCATAGTTGCCTGAGTTGGTAACAGAGGAAATCTTATGTTGAATACAATAGTCTTGAGTTGTGGTGACAAGCTAATGATTAAGATCGTTATGATATGTTATGTGTATTTTTATTATACCCACATCACCCGAAAGGTTATCCTGGGGCTGCAGCAGGAGCTGTGTGGGCTGAGCGAGGGTCTGGGCTGGGTGAAAAGCAAGATCTTCAGTTTCTTGCAGAATTAAACAAGCATTGGCATAGCCAATAGGTCTCGCCTTTGGGACTATTTAAAGTGCTTAGCCATGCAACAGTTGTTGGTGCACCAAGAATATTGTGCTGCATAACTAAATACTTAGAAGGTCCCAAAAGCGAGACCTATTGGCTATGCCAATGCTTGTTTGTATGCTGTTAACAGATTCTCAACAGAGTCCTCCTTATCCTTGAAGGTATCTGCTCGAATTTCACTGGCAAAAAATGTGCTCAAGCAGACTTTAAAAAAAAAGAAGACACACAACAGCAAACACCTAGATCTAAGATCGCTCCACTAAGGGCCTCTCTTAACTATGCTGCAAGGGTCATCACAGGATCTAAAAGAAACAGCCACATCACTCCCAATCTAAAATCCCTAAACTGGCTCCCATATGAAGCAAGAATACATCTAAAAATATCCTCCAGGACTCATATAGCCCTACACTTCCAACACTCCGATTTACCTTGGATGAAAACTAGAGCTTTCTGGTGGCTGCAGTTCCTATAGAAGTACCAGCACCGTACTGTTGAAACCATAGAAATTATATAAATAGAAAACTTACAACCGAGCCTTCTCTGGTATCGCCCCGAGAATTTAGAGCCCCCTTATAGACTGAACCCAATGGCATCATTCAACAAGCATTTGCAATGCAATAGGTCTCGCATTTACTAGAGTTTGAACTATTGGCATTGTAGATTACAATGCCTTTTATTAATGTGTTGGTTTTTTAAACAAATAAATAAAAGGCATTGTCATTTACAATGCCAATAGCATAAACTCTCGCAAATGCGAGACCTATTGCATTGTAAATGCTTGTTTATTTATTTAGGGTGTTTTATAAGGTGTGAACGCGATTCGCGGACATAGGAGCGCTGTACAAACAACTGAAGAAGAATACATATAAACAAAGAACAGAAAGCGAGTAAAAAATATACACATTAATAAAAACCTTGATTAAAAGCTAATGACTCTAGTAGTTTATGGTATGCTGTAATAGAGATATTTATAAATGTCCATCCTTCGTTTATGAGGCTCTGTGTTTGAGTCTCAAAGAAGGTTTCCCGAGTCATCATCATCAAAAAATCTTTATTCGACCTAAATTAGGTCATAAAAGAAAACACAGAATACATGCATAATACAGTATAAATGATACATTATAAAAATTCGTTGACAGTAAAAACACACCTCGTAGAACTGAGCCTGCTCTGACCTCGATCCATTCCAGTTACCCAAGGGAACAATGTTTATGAGGCGTTCTTCTGGTAGGGATGCGCTTCTGTCCATTATTGGAATTAGTGACAATGTGGCATCCACTGCGTTCCAGGGGACAAGAAAGGAGCCTGTCACCATCCTTCAGGTTACAAGTATCCCCAGCCGCAGTGCATGGATGTTGTACACACAGAGCACACCAGTATGAAAAAATATGCTTAAAATATTGTGCAAAACAAACAGAAATGTGACCAGCCCCTGTCCCACGTGGTGGAGGACGAGTTATCTGAGATGAGTGTGCTTTGAAGGAAAGTGACGTGTGTGTACATAAACCCTCCGCTGTAACTGGATTGTTAACAAAAGTGTAAGTTTGCTGAGGGTGGGGGCTTCACCCCCCCCGAGTCGCCCTGCAAACGTTTAACCTGCTTAGATATTTTAGAGCTATAGGGGTGTCAAAAACTCAGGGAATGAGGGGAGCGGGCGTGAGTCCTATCACATCCTTCTGGGTTTCATATGTGTACACATGCATCACTGTGCAAGTAAGGGCCTAGCAAATGACGCAGTTGCCTATTGTTTTTAATTTGCCAATCCAATATGGATCGGTAAATAAAAATAAATCAAATTCCCAGTACTTCGAAACTGCTGTTTATGAGGTTGAGTGGCTGATGGCATTTGCTGCCAAACTCTCCTAAATACATTAATAGATATGCATTTGGAAGCCAATATATAGTTTTTGTACAGTTGTACATTGCGCGAACTAGACCCGAGAAATCTGGTATCAGAGCGCTTTACACGAGCACCAGTTTCAATCCAGTTGGACACGTTCATTTCAGGCACGGGGAGATTAAGTGATTTGCCCAGTAACACAGGGTGTTGAGCGCCGTTGCCGAGACTCGAACCCGATTCTCCAGCTTTGAGGGCGACTGTTTTAGCCATTAGGCTACATCCAGTAGATTGCGCCTACTCGACCCGAAGGTACCTAAGCACTTTACACGAACACCAGTTGCATTGCAGAGGACACATTCATTTATTTTTTTAGGCACAGGGAGATGAAGTGATTTGCCCAGAATCACAGGATGCTTGAGCCACCCACAAGACTCAAACCTGGTGCTTCAAAGTCGGCCGCTGTAGCTGTTAAGCCACACCCTTTCTTCCACCAGCACAACAAATCCTCTTACGCACTCGAATATCTGCCTTTAGCCTCTTTGCCCGTAGAGTGAAAAGAACAGCAAAGTTAATTATTTCTCATAATCAGTAGTTATGATAAGATAAAGGAGCATCGGATAATGATGCGCTGAAATAATGGAGGACCAGCGCACTAAGAAATATAATAATAGCACATTAGTATAACCGTGTATGCAAAGTACATAGAGCCGCTGCCACAGTTAAACCAGGCTTTGAAGGATTAGGTAGGAATTCCTAATCAGTGTGTAATTTATTGGCGCCCATGACACCTCTCTCATGGGCGTCGTTCATTAAATGTTGTCTGCTAAACAGGGACCTCTAGCGGCTCAGGCGTTCCTGCCCCACAGAAGTTATCAGAGGAAGCGGGTAACGCAGGTCACCCCGGTGGACTTCATTTCACGTGCTCTAGAAAAATCTAATTTAAACAAGGAATCATGCAAAACACGAGGTGACTGAATTTACAGGATTATGAAACTCGCATGGCTGTAATTGTAACGTGTGTGGTAAATAGTCCATCATTTAATACATTGTTACATCTCTTAGAGAGTGATTCACTGAAATATTCATGTTAAAAGAGTGAGGCTAAGTGTGTAAGACCAAGTTTATGGTCCACTTCTTCATCCCCATTTAGGAGCCCTGAGAATCATGTATTCATGGTCCTTGGCGGCCAGTTTAGAATTAATTTGAAATTGACAATTTATTTTGATTGCTATGCTATATAGAAAGTTTGTTGAGTGAGAACGCATGGATAAGTAAGACAAACAGTGATTCTGGGCAAGTCATAATAGATTTTTGACGGTTCATTAGCAAAAAGAGATACCTTTTCCTAGTATGCATGCATCATGTAGCGGTAACACGAAATAAAAGGATTTCGTGCACTCCAGATGGGCCCCGGAAAAAAACAAGCCCAAATTATAGCGAAGAACAAGACGGCAAACACGTGAGCGGCAAAAGTGAAAGTAATCCGGGTCCGGATGGCGCCTCGGACGCTGAAAGGTGGCGGCTGCACGCGCTTGTGCGCGTAACAGCAAGCTGGTGGCCGGCTGCCTCTGGGTAGCACTTTCAAAACCCGCTTACTAAATGTCTTGTTTGAGACAGCGCATGCACTGGCTCAGGCGAGACCTAAAAAGGAACTTAAAGTACTATTGATTAACAGACTTCTGCCCTAGAAACTCCACTCTCTGGGCCCGATATGACACTTTGGGCCCGATTCCGATCTCGGTATGAGGGGCTCCTGACAGCAAATGTCATGAGCGACTCCGTCTCGTACGCATGATTTCCAGACGACTCCTTCCGCTTTACGAGCGAGCAAGTATGATGCGAGGATAGCCTCGCGCTCCGACTGACTCGTACCCGTCTGCGATGCCGTCGGGACGACTCATACTTCATCGACGCGCACCACGCAATGGGTCCGATTCTCGAGCGACCAAGTAGGATGCGCACGTCGAGCAGCTGGATCGACTCGGACCCTCCGACTCAAAAAATCTCTGAGAAGCGTACTTTGGGGTCCGTAGTGGGACTCCTTTCACCCGGGGCCCTATGACTTGATCACTGGGGGGTCCCAAGGGTCCCCCCTACACATGCGTGCACGGTGCGGGCGGGACCGAGGCATCCCCGCGACAGGGGGCGCCCTTGTCCGTGTGGAGCCTATGTACGCAATGTACACCAGGCTCCCATAGACTTCAATGGGGTTCCGAGCACCTCGAGTCCGTCAGTGCTGCAGCGCATCGTACGTGGTTGCTCGGAGCCCAGGAGCATGAGTGGGTCGGAAAGCTCTACGGGCACGAGTCGGCTGTAGGGCATTCCCAGTGAGATCTGAATCAGGCCCTTTGTCTTCATCTTTGATTATTACTCATATGTTATGATTATGTTTTTGATCTGTTGGTTTACAGTTACTACACCCAGTACCTTTCGCGGTCACTTTGTTGTTTGCTCTACATGCTTCTTCCCTGATCAGTTGTAAAGTGCTCTAAAACCACAGGGGTCATGTTTGCGCTATACAAAACTTTTTAAATAAATAAAGATGCTCTATATTATTAATTATGATTAAAAAAACAAGTATTATCAAAGTCAATCAGTCTCGCCTTTTTCACCATTGTCGATGCTTTTTGCTGATGCACAGCATCGCCAAAAACAATAAAACAAGGCACAATGCCGCAAACATTCACATATACGCTGCTGTGTCTTCCCATATTGAAGTACTGGGTATTTTAGACCCAGCGGTGCAGGGGCACACACCCTATGACTTCTGGGTTCACCCTGTTCCGGACCTACAGAAACACAGAGTCTTCTGGGTGAAGTCAAAGATTCATTTATTGGCTGCAGACCAATGACAGGTATCCTAGAAGTACAACAGCGTGTATGTTCTCAGGAGACTGCTGAAAATCATGGAAACGGACTTCACTTTAAATAGGCCTTTTCTGGCCTCAAGCATACATTCCTAGGTTTTATGATACGGCCATATATGAGTGTACATTACAAAGAAAAGGCAGAGTCATGATGACCATCCCACATTCCAGTTCGGCCAGCCCACAATGATTTACACAGTAAGGTTCAGATCCCACATCAGATGTAAACAGACCCCCCAATAAACATGAGCATCTCCTGTTTTGGGAAACAAGTCATAAAGCAGAAACAAGCAGGTGTGGAAGAGATTAGCCGGGGGATTGTATAGAATGAAAGGGTTTTATGATGGGTCAAGCCCTGATGCTAATCACAGGTGGAAGGAGGAAGGGGAGCTCGTGAGACCGGTTTGACCTGGGGCAGCAGAGCCAGCTGCCCAGGTCACAGAGAAGTCAGAGGGAAAGCCCATGTACTGTGAGGCCCGTATTTACTCCATTATAGCCTATGTGAGGGCAATGACAAGATGGCCACTGCTTCCAAAATGGAACCCGCGTAGTGAAGCAGAATAACGTGTACACAGTGCATTCATAGCTAGAACGATATATAAAGCACTCGTACATGCCGCATTTGCCATTTGCGGTTTGCTAATACCAAGATAGACAGGGGTAGGGCCCTGTCCCCTACGCGGTCCCGAATATTAAAGTACGACAGACCCTCCTTTTGCCCTTACATAGGCAATCACTATACTCATCTTAATCCGAGTCTAGGTCAATGTTCACAAAGTCATGGAGATGTTGCTGTAGCATCATCCTATTACTTAGCTCGTCCCTCGATACAGGTTTCCTTACACATAAGGTAGCACAGAGGCCACATATCGCAGGAGCACACTGTATGCATAGACAGAACAGGAAAAGAATGGCTAAGATCATTCCAATGACCATCAGAACTTTCCAACCCCAGGCAGATATCAATTCCCAGAACCACCCCACCAGTGACCAATCTCCCTTATCCACGTGTATGGATTCAGATATTTTATGGAGTTTGGAGATGGCTTGATACACTGTTGGAGCATTATTTGGTATGAAAATGCAGCAACTGGATTGGATGACCTTGCATACCCCACCGCGGTCTGCAAGAATAACGTCTAGAACCATGCGGTTCTGCAGAGTCATAAGGCGATCCGCTTGGAGCTCAGCTGTCAGATTACTAAGGGCACCAGCCGTTACATTGACAGTGGATTCAACCACACGAGTCAGCTGTCTCAGGTTCCTACTATTGACCATAGGTCCCCAAAACGGCAGGAAACCCAAGAAGAAGTCTCCCGCTTCCTGACCGGCAGTATCCTCCTTACTAATCACACCTCTCACAACTCTGGTCTTGTGATAGTCAGAGGCAGCAGTAAATGTCGGCGGTAGCAAGTTCGCAATATAACATGTGCCCGAGAAATCAGGGGGCAGCCATGTATATGCTCGGTCATGACAGATGAAATATGTGCCCTTGGCAGCCAAAAACGCAGGGGAAAACTGTGACGGGAAAGTGTACGTTTCAGTACAGTCACTCCTTCCCAGTTGAGCTCTAGGATTCTGACCATTACCCTGTAAGCAGAACCGACCCATGTGGGGTACGACCCAGATTGGAGATGAGATTTTTCGCTGTCTTTCACCCAGACTAATACTATACCCCGTCGCGTTCCATCCTACATAAGGTTTCAACTCTTCTTTGGGAATGGATGAGTATGCATCGATATCCCTACTCATATCGGCAACTCCTTTCATCAAAGCCTTATTATTGGTGAGAGGTCTGATGGAACGCGGTTGGCGAGGGGAGTATGTATCTAGAGCATAGAGAAACATGGTTTGGAATGCCCATGACGATCCATTGTAACTGTACGGCAGCACCAGGTAGGGAATACCCTTGTTAATGGTATGTGGCATTAACCCACACACCCAGAAATTGGTCGTATTCATTACCAGTTGGTGCTGGTGCAAGAGTTGGATAAACGAGTTATTTACGAACTCTGATCGTCTGGTCTGTTCGTGCTCAGGCAAAGGGTGAAAAGAGTGAGAGGAGGCAGTAGAAAGAGGTATAGGCTGTTCAGTGGGTTCAATGGGCTTTTGAGCGGAGAAAAACACAAATCCTACAATAAACATTATGATACTACATAGTGTAAAAAGGCACAAAAAGACAAAACATTTACTTTTTACAATTCTACACATCCTTGCGTTAAAGTTCATTTCCTCAATTGGTCTCTCCATCTTAAAAAACTCCATCCTCTACTCGGGCCGCTCGCGGTGGATGAGTTTCTTCTGCTAAGGAGTACGCCTGTCAGTCCAGGGAAACGCCCTAGACCAACCAGAACCGTTGACCTAGCGTCTTCGGCCTGTACCCCAAAGTCTTGGCACCGCGACCCTGCGGCGGAACCCGGATGGTGGTTCGAAAAACAAAAATCAAGACTCATGTACCTGTTGGTGCAAAACACGCAGTTTAACAGTCAAATCATACAGGTAATCGAGCAGTACTGGATGCTCTACCTCACTGAACTTCGTAGGCCTCGGTACACCCCATACGTTGGCCGGACGGCCAAAAACAACCTCGTAAGGGCTAAGTCCCACTCGTGAGTGTATGGTCATTCTGGTGGACAGGAGTGCTAAAGGCAGAGCGTCAGGCCATTTAAGACCGGTGCTCGCCTGGATTTTGGCCAGCTTGAGCTTTAAGGCTCCATTGTAGCGTTCTACTAATCCAGCTGATTGGGGGTGATTTGCAGCATGGAACTTCTGCTTTATCCCTAGCCCTTCACATACATTCTTCATCACTTTACCCACAAACTCACTTCCATTATCACACCACACCATTCTTGGCATCCCAAACCTAGGGAAAAACTCTTTCACAAGGGCTTTAGCTGTGGATAGGGCAGTGTTATCTTTCAGAGGATAAGCCTCTATCCATTTTGAGAAAGCACAAACAACCACCAGTACATATTTCAGGTTGTTGCATCTTTCCATGTGAATAAAATCCAACTGCAAAACTTCAAATGGACATGATGGGGGTGCAAAGTGACCAGCTGGAGTTGGGGTTCCCCTACCAGGGTTGTACTTCAAGCATACTATGCAATTCTTGACCACATTCTCTGCACACTTGGGAATCCCAGCATTCTGCCATACTGGAGCCAACAACTTACATATACCTTTCGTGCTGATATGTGCCATTCCATGTGCCATAGTAACCACTGGAAGCACATATGCATCAGGCAACAACCATCGCCTATGTTCTGTCAGATCAATCCAACAACC